>NW_028258151.1:5625000-6250000 GCF_053883595.1 Heterocephalus glaber | reverse complement strand
AATGAGTCACAGTTCTTGCCTCTGCTTACTTGCATATAATTTTTGCTTCGATTATTGTGTTTCTGTATTTTGTTCTATAAGTTGACAGATTTTAAAAGCAAACTAGAAAAATTACAAATTGGCGAATAACATAGCATTCAGAGTCACCTATATGGCTCAGCAACCATCCAGTGAGATAAATGTGTTAAAACAATCATATTTTTTGTCAAAAGACTTTTTTCATCCAGTATTGTAAGTTTTAATATTTTTAAAATTTCAATACAAAATGGCAAGCTCCACTCCTTAGAAGAATTTTGAGATAGGAAAATACACTATTTTGATTTATATAATGTAAAAAACTTACATGTTTTCACAGAGATTTAAGAGGAATAACATATGAAAGTTAAACTTGAAGTCTTGCCAAAATACTTTCTTTACTTTCCTGAAATAAATGGTAACAAACACTATATTAAAAATGAATTCTAGAAACATTTGTAATTTCATATCTTTTTGGGGGAAGCAAGAGACCAAGCACTACAAAATTGTCTTAAACCTCTGTCATTTCTCCAGATGAATGGACTCCTCCAAGTGAATATATTTATTTCTTTATAATTTAATCTGTCAGTTATTTTCCACAATTCTTATCATCCAAATTCCTAGACATTCTCTGCAATATTCAAGATAATTTCCCCTCTTTTATCGCTCAGGCTTACTTCTAAACACACTTTTAATTTCAGAGTACTTTTAGCTGTACTGGGCAGTTGAAAAGATGCTACAGAGTATGCGTATAACCCACTTCCAACTTTTCCAATTTTTAATATCTTATGTTGGTATGTTAAATGTGGTAAAGTTAATGAAATCTCAGTAATGCATTATTATTGAATAAGGGCCATAGTATATTCAGCTTTTCTTAGATCTTAACTAATGACATTTTCTCTGCCAAGAATCTATCTAGGGTCTTTTTCAAAGTAAGGTCAAATTCTAAGGCCCGAGTCAGAATTGAACATGTGAATTTTGAGGAGACACAATTAAAACCTTAACACTCCCCACTGAACTTTCTCCCTTCAAATATATCTGCCTAATTTGAACATTTCATAAAAATAGAAGCATACTCTGGAGGACAGTTACAACTTGTTTTTCACTTTGCCACAATAGTTTCCATATTCACTCATAGCTCTGTCTGCGTCAGTATCACCAAACCCCCCAGAAAGTTTTCCATTTCAGCTGTTAAATTCTGCAAGTACAGATTCCCATTGTGTCTTTTTAATAGTATCTATGTCTTACTAATGTTCTCTTCCGATGAGAAATTATCATCATGTCTTTCTCTAATTATTTAATCTTAGTTTTTTAGTCCTTTGAACATATTTGTAAGAGCTACTTTGATGTTTTTGTTGGCTAAATCCATGATTTGCCTCCTTTCAAAATCAGTTTCTATTGCTCGCTTTGTTCCTGTATATTGATCATATTTATCTATGTCTTCATATGTGTCACATTTTTCATTGCAAATTGAACATTTTTTCAGATAATATGTTGTAGTACCTCTCAGTACACACCTTACCCCTGGACCTGGTCATGGTTATTACTGTTTGGTTTGTTATTTGGTTAGAGATTTGTCTGAATTTACTCTGAGAAATGTGTTTCACTTTCAGCAATGTTTCTGAACATAATACATATTTCCCTCATTTGCATCTCTAGATTACCTATCCAGAGGTTGATCCTGGGTGGATGTTAGCAGTTCCTTGTCATGGCCTTGAGGCTACAGATGTCATCAGAGTTGATGTTAGTTTGTGTCACATCCAGCCAGGGACTATTTGCTTGGAGGTCCTGCTCTGATTGGGCTTTTGGGTGCAGATTTGGCCATGAACATAGACTTCCAGAAAGCTGAGCACATTTGCCCTGATTCTATGAAATTACTGGCTACTTTGTTATTTTGCTTGTTTTGTGGATATACTAGCCTGACCACAATTACTGTTCACCAAGAACTTCATTACTTTGACAATGGCCTTTCTATTGGTCAGGCTTCCCATTGCTTGGAATAAATAAATACCTGACAACCCAGTGTAAAGGAACAGGGCTGATTTTAGCTCACAACTTGAAAATATACAGTCCATGGGGATCTGGTTCCAAGATAGAAGTATCATGGCAGAAAGTCACTGTGGGGCAAAGCTGCTCACTTTCATGATGGCTTGAGGGCAGAGCAGAGAGTGGCAGAGGGCAAAGGGTCTGGGATTGGATATAGTCCCTGAGGTCACACCAAAGTGTGGTTTACTGATGCCACAGGCTATCTCTTGTGCCCCTTAACTTGACAATCAATATTAATCATCACATCTTTAGACAAGGAATTCTCTACTTTCTGTTGTAAATGAAGTCAATCCTTTTAGGACAATCGAGGCAGCCCTCATCCTATGGCTGGCCTCTCCCAAGGGCAGAACTCCCAGCCTAAGTACCAGAGCCAAATTTTCTCAGGTGATGCTTATGCTCTGAAATGGCATGGCTAGTAGTCGGTGGTGGTTGCCCTGGACTTTTGGGCTTCTTCGTTTTTAGTTGGAAGCTTCCATTCTACCATGGAGCTGAGGAAATGCCCTATTTTTCTTTGCCTACTGTCTCTGAGGAAGAAATTCCTCTGTATCACTGGGCCCTATGAAGATAATACTAGTTTGTATGAATCAGAAATAATGTAGCTTTTTTGCCATGATTTCTAGAACATTAAAATAGATTTTTTTCAATTTGACTCAGCTTCATTTGTGAAATTTTTATTTAACATCTCATTTATGCCAGTCTTTACATGAGGCACTTGGAAATGCCAGAATGAATAAGACAGGGCCTAAGTTCAAACAAATGACAAGTTAATAAAATTGATATAAAAGTACAAAGACTACATGATCTGTTTGGTCAGTAGGGATAGAAATGTACAAAATATATGTATAATATGGTGATATTATTGATATGAGATATTTTGAAGCTAAAAAGGAACAATCCCATAATTGAGATTTTAATAGTTAAAGAATACATCACATAGTGGGAGACATATTGAACATTAAAATTTGGGAAGGTGTTTATCAGGAGGCAGGGAAAGAATTCAGCAAGAATTTGTGCAGACAAGTAAATGTCAAAAATAAATCAGAGGAATTTGAGGCATCTCAAATTAAAAGAAGGAAAAACAGTTCAGTATGGCAGAACTCAGATTAGTGGTAGATGCAGGATATTTTAAGCTGTGCTAGACTCCATCTTTGTAACATTTAACTGGAATTGCCATAGAAACCAAGATGCATCAGCTAGAATTGCAAAGAAATATTCAAAACATGAGATGGAGCCAGACAAATTGCCTTAAAGTATTGGTGGAGATTTTTTTGTGGCGTTAAGAGGATGTCAAGATTTTACTGTTTAACATGGAAAAGAACAAAACGGATTTATATTGTTCAAGTTTCTCCTAAATATGCAGAGACTTTGTCATCCATAATCATACTGTGACTGAGCCCCATTTAATCTGCTGGGACTAAATTGAAATAAATGGAATATATATGACATTCTAAAGAGTGAAATGCAGAAAAGTGCAATGGAAATATGTGATTAAACTGCATAATCAGATGCCCCAAGGAAAGAATCCTCACCCAAAGTAGCTGATATGAAGGTTTGGTAATTTTTCTACTGGAATTATTTCATACATCATATTTACTTTTTAAATGGTCCATAATGCCAGTAGGTACACTTTGACAGCTCGAGAAGGAAACTGAGCTATGAAATAGGAGTTATGGGTTCTAATTCATACTTTCTCATAGCACCTTTTATAACTTTAGATGTCTATTCTAATTGAGGGCTGTGCTTCTATGTTTTAAAACAATAAAATTGAAATTTTAGGTGACTTATATTTCAGATTATTTGGTAAATTTTACCTGCTGATATTTGAATTATAATTCCTAATTGATAAAGAAAACTACACATAGTATTTTGTAATGAATATTGTTATCATTATTACTTGTAGTAATTTGTTAGTTTGAACTATCTCAGAAATTTCTTATGCACGATGAATAACTCCTAAAAAAGAAAACTTAAGACTCTAATGACACCAACATTTCTTATGTCAATTAAATTGTGCCAAAATAAGTGGGTTAAATACACAATTCAATCATTACCTAAAATTATAAATTAAACATGAAACAAAATAAAAATTATGATAAAAGTATTATTTGAGCAGATGATGGTTTGCAGCTATCTCATATACATTCACAACTTCAGCTAAAAATTTTAGTAATGTGGTTTCTTTTAAATTTAATAAGGCAACTCATAAACTAAAAATATGTCCAGGAATTTCAGTAATTTTCTCAAAGCTATGATAAAAACTTTTCACACAGCTAGCTGGAGCAACTTTAGATCTTTGCCTGACATAAGCTAAATATTCATAGATTAAATCCTCCTTTATTCTTTCCTATGGCCACTGTACTTAATGTTGTTTCTCTGCTAATGTGAATTTTCCCAAACACATGTGCAAATAAGTATACTGAAGTTGAATAAGACGGGTATAATGTAGATGTCTTGGAGATTTGGTGTTTCTCTTTCTCTCTCCTTCTCCCTCTGTCTCTCTGTCTCTCTCCCTCTCTCAGTTTCTCTCTCTTCTTTCTGTCTCTCCCTCACAGATACATGAGCATGCACACACTCAAACATATTTTATATTTATATTTCATTTTACATTTGACAAAAAAATAAAACATTTCAAAAAATATAGAAAACTGGGTATGAAACTAGGTAATCCTGGATAATACATCTGTGGATTACCAAGAAGCAGCGTATTTTTTCTGAGAAAAAATGACTTTATATTTATTCACCATCACTCCAGTATTTGCATTTGGCCAGATAGTGCTAGCAAAACCAGTGATGTTTAACACAGCATCACTCATGGACAATTGTGCCAAAACTTAAAAGTCTAGTGTGCATGGAATGTGCACAAAATAAATTGCTATATATTCAAATGTTCTCTAGAGACTTAAGTAGTTCAGGCTTGCAAATTCTCGATGATGATTTCTAATAGAATATTGATATTTATTATTAGACACATAAAGAGTGTTATTATTGTCATATAACAGAAAGATTAGAGAAATTCTACCAGAAAACAGTAAAAAGAAGAAAATGGTAATATTATATTCCATGTTTGCATAAGTTTTTGATTGGGGCAAATTATATATGCTTTTAGTGTACACATTTTTTTCATCTGTGTGGTCTTATTTACCACAGACTTTTGTATTTAGGGAACAATAATACTAACATTGTATTATAAATGTTCTTTATTTTCTGAATTTATAATTATAAATGGAATTACATATAGGTGTGAAAGAAATCTGTGTAATATGGAGGAAGCATGGTCTATTTGCATAGAATAGCTATCTCTAAAAATTCAGTCATGTAAGTTTCGAAAAATGGAGTTCCCTTTTAAATTATCAGAATCAGTTTATATTATAATCATTTTAGCTATAGTTCTATGTGCTTAGAAACATTTATTTATACCAAAGTTTAATTTATGTGATGTGTTAATAGATTCAAATCCCATTACTTTCAATGTTGGCAATGTAAATACTGTCTTTGACAAAAAGTAGTTTGCCATTCTTCTGCATTTTCCTTCAATTCCTTGCTTTTACATTTTGTGTTCAAATAGTATGATTAATAGGCAGGATGCATGATTCTTTTATAGTAAAATACAACTTATAATACAATGTATATGTTTAATATTCAGTAGACTCTCATCAAGACATTAATGATACCATAACAACTCTTATCCATTTTGAATTAATATCTCACTTTCTTGCCTGAAGAAATAGCAAAAGCAGCATCATGGTTTCACTAAGACAGAGTTTGAATCTTAGATCTGAAGTTTGGTAATTTCGTGAGCATTCTAACTTACTGAACCTCTTTCCTCATGACCTTCAGTTCCTCTGGTATGTGTGTGAGTGCATGTGTGTGTGTGCGTGTGCGTGTGTGTGTGTGTGTGCGTGCAAGAGAGAGAGAGGAGAGAGAAATAATGGAAGTGAAATAATTTAAAAATAACCCATCGTGATTTTATTACTAGTATGATGCCATAATTCATTTTCACAGTATTGAACCCCACCCAAAATAAAATTGAACTCTAGCTGAAAATAATTCTCACATAATCCTCATTTTAAATGTTCTTTACTGGCAACAAGTAAAACTAGCCTCCTAACATCACGTCATTTTCTATAAAATTTCAAAGTTACTAAGATAGCCATAAATATAAAATGCCCAAGTTGTGGCAGCACAATCAAGAGAAGAGTGAGGCAGAAATGTAGGTCATGGAAAACTCCAAGTGGGACTTCAGTCACACGACACAATGAAAATAACAGTTTAATAAGCATATTAATATTCTTCATGAGAAATCTTGGAAAATCTGTGAGATAGCAAATAAATACCACATTCATATAACATGTTAAAAAGAGTAGCAGATCACATGCTTTGCTGTTCATTCCAGTGGCTTTGGAGCTTGCACTCAGGATCCTGCAGATGCCAGCAAGGGCTCTACCGCTGAACTTCATCCACAGCCTCCTCACTCTGCTGGTGGTGTGTTTTCTGCTTTTATTGCATGTAACTTGCATGAGGTAGGGAGTTTCACTGTGATGCATTTGTAGCTCCATATAACAAACTTTTATGTCCATCCTCCTTCCCCCCTTCTCCCTTCTCTCTCTCCTGACTCCCTTCCTCTTACTAGTCCTGAAGTTTGTATAGAGGTTGTGACCATTATTCAAGATATGTCAATTTGAGTGGATAAAGAAATGCCTAGCAGATTAACAGGTCTCCCAGTTGGCGGCCCTGGTCTCCTCCAGCTCGGACACTGCAGACAGCAGACCCTCAGCCTCAGGGCTGGGAAGCTGGCCTCTTTGTCCCAGTACATAACTTACTCATTTTTCCCAGACTCTGCTACCAGGAAACCTGACACAAAGACGTTCTCCTCTTAAAGATTTACTTGAAATTCCTGAACATATTTTCTTCAAATATTTGAAAAGAAAGACATGTGTATCACAATTACTTGCTTTTAAATCATAAACAGTACATTCAGTAGAATTTACAATAAGTGGTAGCAAATGTTTGTTTTTTATTGTATTTAAAGATTTTGAATTCAGTTAGATTTATATTTAAACAAAATAATGTTTCATCTATATATTACTTTTAATTCTTTTCATTTCATGCATTAAAAAGATATTAAAATAATATTTTGAAACAAATATACAGTACAGTAATTATGTTAAAGTGCTCACTGTACTTATGAAACCCTTCCTTGCCTATTTTCCCCCTTGGATTTCACATATGTGAATGTCACTATTATTGATTATTCATAAGGACATTTCCCCCCCACACCCCTGTGTGACATACAGACCTGTGTCCTATTCCCATTCTGGACCAGAGGGACTGTTTCAATGGAAATTTATAAATATTGCAAATTTGAATGTATTTCAACTCTTTTAAAGTGATCTTACTTTTAATACAAGACCAATCTAGTTTTCTGTTCCCGTTTGCTCTATTATCATTATTTTATTTTTCAATTCATCATAATAACAGTTTGGATCTGCAATTTCTATTTCTTCTGACAAAATGGTATTTCAGGAGTTTCATTCACAGCACACTGTAACCCTCTCAGTTAAAAGAATCATATATAACTCTTTTCCTTTTCTGTTGTATTTATGGTACTATGTTTGATAGATTCTTTCAACAAAGATGGGGGTATTCTTAAAGATCTACTTCCACCTTCTTTGGATAAATGAAGAGTAAATCAGGTGTCAGGTTGTATTTTAGGTGATTGCTTTGAGCAGGAAATTCACTCTACTAGTTCCATAAAACTTCTGTTAACCAGAAGATTGAGTATTCCACAATGAATACATATTTCAGAACTATGTATTGTACCTGAGTCAAAATATACATTTTTTAATTAAAATAAATAGATACAAGGATTAAGAATAAATTTGTGAATCAGAGAAGAAACTCCTACTTATTTTTTTATTTTACATTTACATGAATTTTCTGTACCATGGATGAATCACCCAGTTTTAAAAAATGCCTTATGAATGAAATTATTATGTATAATTTTTGTATGTGTGTGATACTGAGGAGTCATACCCAGGGATACTATACCTCAGAACTGCATGCCCAGCCCTTTTTACTCTTTATTTCGAGACAGGTTCTCCCTAAGTTGCCCAGGTGGGACTTGAATTTGCCATCCTCCTACCTCAGCCTCCCTTTGTGCTGGAATTACAGTGAAGTTCCACTGAGGCTAGCTACTACATAACTTTTTAATCTTCATGTTGAGATAGAATTCCTATGCCATTCCCTTTACCCATTTAAACTATACAATTCAGTTTGTCTTGGTATATTCAGTGGTTTGTGCAGCATCATTGCATGTCTTAGTTACTTTTCTCATGACTGAGACACAGTACCCAGTACCCACAAGATAAAGGAGGAAAAGTTTATTTAGCTCACAGTTTGTAGAGGTTTCAGGCCATAGCTGGCTGGCTCCAAGGCAGGGTGGCATGGCAGAGGGCATCACAGAGGAGAAACAGTGCATGGCAAGGCAGGCAGAAGGCAATAAGCAGCAAGCTTCTCTTTCCCTTTTAGTCCATCCAGGCTGTAAGTCTTTTGGTGCCACTCACACTCAGCTGGGCGTTCCCATTAGCCAAACCCAGACCTAAGTTAACCACTCAGCAGACTGATGCAGTACCATGCATCCTTAATCCCAGTATTTTAGCCTAAACCCATATTTACACATCCTAGATTCAGCTAGCTCTGAAAAGCCCCATCTATGACTGCACGAGCCTTTGGGAGGATGTCTGGATACAAGCCATAGCACTGCAAACCTAGTATTACAACAATTCTCCCCACAAGAATAGCCTATTTGTATTTAGTATCCAACTCTCCACCTTAATTCAACACTAGGTTGATCTACTTTCTCTGTCTTTATATTTATATCTACTGGATATTTCATATACAAGGTATCCAGCAATATGTTGTTATTTTCTTCTTTTCTTAGCATAATTCTCTCAAGCTTCATCCATTTTGTGGCATGTGTTAATGACTCATTTCTTGCTCTTGCCATATACTCTACTATTTTATGGATATGGCAAGTTTTGTTTATCTGTTTATCTGCTGATAGACATTGAGGTTGCTCCAAGTTTTTGATTATTACTAACTATTTTGGTTTGAACATTAGTGGAATTTTTATATGTATATATTTTTGTTTTTCTTGGGTAAATATAAGAAGTGGAATCGAAGGCTGATATTATAAATTTAAATTGAGTATTTTGAAGGCTTAAGAAAATAATTTTCAAAACCATTTTACATGGCTGCTGGCAATGTATTCGAGTCTAATTTCTCCACATCCTCATGAATGACTGCATTTTTTCTTTTCTAGTGTATTTACTACAGTTATTTAGAAGTCATATTTTACACTTTCAAATTGCATTTTCTTAATAAATGATTATATTAATCATCTTTTCATGTACTCACAGGCCATTCATATATTTCTTTGAAGAAGTGTACACTGAAATTTTTTACTCATGCATTAATGTGTTTGTCTGTTGTCTTTGGATTTTTTTCTTATTTATTCTGGATTAAGGCCCTTTGTCAAACTATTAGCAAGTGTTTTCTCTCATTACATATAATGATATTATTTTGTAACATAAAAATATGTAATTTTAATAAAGTGTGGTTTGTTTGTTCATTTATTTATTTGTTCTTTTAATTTATTAATTTGTTCCTTGTATTTCTGGTGTTACTCTAACAAATCATTGCCTTATCTGAGCTCATGAAACTTTATTCCTATGTGTTTACCAGATTTACTCTTTCACATAAGACTGTCATCTATGATCACCTTTTTAAAAATTGTATGCATTGTATCAAGAAGGCCCCGTCATCTCTCTTGGCATAGTACCCTTTCAAACATCTGTTGTTTCTTCAAAAATTGTACCAAATTATGTTGTCATTGTTATCAAAATAATTTGATGATAAATATAAGGATGCATTTTTGAACTTTTAGTTTTATTTTCTGAATCTCTATTTCTATACTTATGTCAGATTCACATCATTGTTTTTCACTGTAGCTCTGTATTACGTTTTAGCAACAGAAAATCAGACTCCTGTAACACTCAATATAAAAATTCTGGCTCTCTTGTGTCCTCTGCATTTTTCGCAAGAATTGTAGGATCAGCTCTAATTACAATCAGGGCAATTTTTCAAAGAAGCCAGATGAGATTTTCTTAAGAATTCTACTGTTTCTGTAGATTAATTTGAGAAGAAATGCCATTTTAACACTACTTAATATTCTGTTTTGTCAACCTGGGGGGTCTTTCCATTTATCAGCACTTCTTTAATTCCTCTCAATCGTGTTTACATTTTTCCAGCACATGTTTTTCCTATTCTTATTAAATTTATTTCTAAGATTTAAAAAATTATTTAGATGCTACTGAGAATGGAATTTATTTCTTCATTGTATTTTTGTGTTGCTCAGTGTTTGATTATAGATTTGCAATTGTCTATCTTTCAACTTCTTAAATGTGGTTATAGTTTAAATTGTACTTCCTGTGAAATTTTTAGGACTTTCCCTACGTAGATTAATTTCATCTCCATCTACCTTTTCAGTTTCTCACACCAAAGTGATATTTCAACCATGTGATATTTCTCAACCATGTGATATTTCAATATGTGCATCTGATTTATTTCACTTATGGTCGCAAGGTGCATCCATTTGCCTAGAAATGTCTCGAGTTAATCTTTCTTTACGGCAGAGAAGTATATATAACAAGGACCAAAATGTACAATAGATGTTGTGAAATAGGAAGAAAACGTTCAAATGGAAAGGGGAAACTATCAAGAGAAGAGGGCAAAAGGAAGGAAGGGAAAAGGAAAAGAAAGAGGATAGAAGGAAGTGAGATGCATCTCCCTTGTGAGGGGAAGACTAGAAGTTGCAACCTTGGATTTTCATGCAGTCTCTCTAACACGAGGTCTGACTTTAATTTAGTTGGATGTTCTTTGCGTGCTCTTTGATCTCTCAATCAAGCATTAGCCTAGTTTCCACTACTGGTATCAAAACTAAGAGTTGTCCTTTGCTCATTAATGACTAAAAATGTGTTGTTTTAACATTCGGGCCATAACCTGCTTCACACTCTGATCCAATTAAACATGAGTTCTTTTTAAGAGGCTGAGTTCTGTCAGATAATAGTATTTCTAAAACCACAGAAATGTTCTTCCCACTTGCCACCTTCAATCTCCTCTCTTTTCGACTTCCCTCTGTTCTTCTGTTTCACGCCTTTTTACTTGTAATCTACCAAGATCTCCAATGCTTTTCACAAATCTTCAGACACAGCCACAACCCCAACTTTTACCCATGCTTGCTAAAAGTTACATGGCTTCCTGTTAAGCCCTGCTCCTTCCCATCCTTAAATATTCTTCCCTCCTGTACTGACAATGACAGTAGAGACAGCTGCTGCATCTCCTATGGAATGTTACCCCAGTTTTACAAGCAGAATATTGAGTGGTTCAGTGCCATTAGTCTTCTCAGATGGGTTTCAGCTGGGTCCATCCAGTGTGAAATCTTCACTTCATTACCACATGGTGCTTTGAGAAGCAGACACCAGTACTCTCAATCTTCTGCTCCTGGAGCAGATTCCTACTTTACCAGTGCAGCTTCGAAGACACAAAGGAGCTCCAGACTCTCTGGGCACCTGCCTGGGACAGAGATCCTGGCAGACAGCAGTGCCTGGTTCTGGCCCTTGCTGGGATCAGTCGCTGGTCTAGACCAAGACTTGTGGAGCAAGGAAGTCTCTGTCTCTCTCAGCTTCTGTCACATTTGGTCAGGATGGAAATGCAGCAAAAGGGAGAATAATGCTTCAAATGCCACTGACTCATCTTCTGGGTACAAATAGGAGTTTCTAAAAATGTCCCTTTCTGTATGCCTTTAGAACAATTTCCAGACATTTTATACATGTGTTTGCCTCTCTTTCCTTCCCTTCTCCTGCTGTCTCCCTCTTCATCTGTTGTTTTCTATCTTTTTCACTTTTCTTCCTTCCTCCCTCCCTTCTTCCCTCCTGTTCTTTCTTTCCATTTCTAAAAACTTTCATCAGTTAAATAGATGTTTCCCTGGCATGTGGACATGCTGAGTAATTCATGCCACCATTATAGAATTCTTTTCTCAGATAATGTTTGTGATTTTTTTTTCATTTTGTTAATTTTTATTCTTCAAACAAAGTAGTTTTTTGGACAAATGAAGCATCACAATTCTGCCTGCTCCACCCTTCCAACTCTGCTGGGAAGGCCTATTAAAAGCTTACACTGATGTCTCAAGTAGGATTTGTGATCCGAGAGGGCCGAGGTTTGTTGCTAGCAAGCTTTGAAACTTACTAATAGAAAGCAAAGCAAGTTAAAAAGAAAATCAGTGTTGTTCATGTCCCAAAATTATGTGTGCGTGTGTGGGGAGGTGGGGGGGTGGGGGGTGCACATGGTCTTTTAAGGACGTATGAGCTCATAACACAGCTCCTTTTTTTCTAAGTAGTAGTATTTGCTAGGAAATTAATTATTGTAATTAATACAATATTTCTTTTTCTCTCTCCACATGCATTATTTTGTGTTCTCCCTAATAATTTCATTATACTATTTGATCATGAAGTTTGGATAGGGAAAACTAAAATTCATTCCCCAAGAAAATTAAATTAACACATACATCATTCTTTAAAACATACTAGAAAAATATTGCTAAAACATTTATTTGTTCATGTTATTATCATGTAGTCAAAAGAGTCACACTATTTTGTAATGATTATACTTATAACCTACGTCTGCAGTAATAATCTAAGGTTACTTTCTTCCGTGATATCTGTCTTGTGCTGCAATACCATCCAAAATATGTAAATAGTTCCTACACATGTTTTTAGACACTTTGGTGTCTAATAAAAATAGTGTATTATAATTATATTACTTTAGCACATAATATAAATATTTGGCAATGATAGGTTGTTAAATGGTGAAAATTGTACTGATGACCTCATTATTATTAAATGTTCTAACTTCAAAAATATTCACTTGTCACTAGTTGAACTGTGTTAGCAGTTTGCTGTTTATCAGATAAGTAGAGTGGTGATTATCAATTGTGCTACAAAAGTAGATTTAAACCTACTAAAACAGCTCAAAACATGATGAAAAACTAATAAGAAAATAAAAATCAGTATGGAAATTTCTGGTCCCGTTCATTTGCTCTAAAAATTATCAATACATAGTCAGCTTGAATGTATGCATACTTTGAAAATAGCAGTGATGCGGATAATAAAGATGATGCAGGTGTTACACAACACAAAGTTGTATTTCATTCACAACTACAACTCACATATCTGTAATTTACATGGTACAAAGCTCATATAATTTCTCTAATCTTAAAAGATGGTGCCATCTCAGCTTATTTTGTTACTCTCCCACCTATCCTTTTTATATTCATGTCTTTTCTCATAGTTTTTGTTGACTGACTCTCTGAATTAGGTTTTAAAAATGAGACTATCTACTGCATTTCTGTTTTTTTTGTCCTATTAGTTACACTTTACTAGTCAAAGTCAGAGGATAATGGGAACAATGCCACTTAATTTTCATTGAAAGACTTGGGTTGGTAGGGTGTTTAGATATTTATGGGTTGAAAAACCTTGGGTTAAATAAAGGGGTTTTTTTCTGGTGCTTGTTTTTATTTCATAGTCTTAATACTACAGGGTATTTGTGTATGTGTGTGTGCACACATGAAGAGCTAAGAAATATGGGATTTATTTAATAGTAGAATTTAGTTACTTTTTGTGTTCTGAAAAATATACTTTGGGTAATACTTAGTCCATTTTATGTTGCTATAACAAAAAACTTGAGGGAAGGTTCTTACAAAGAAATGAGGTGTATTTAGCTCACTGTTTCCAGGATTCAAGAGCATAATTCCAGCTTTTTGTGGCTCTAATAAAGACCTTCCTTGGCCTTATGAAACTGTCAAAGAAGTGAAAAGGGAAATGACCTCATAGAGAAGGCAAAGCGCATGGGGTGCTCTCACTTTACAACAAGCCACTCCTGAAAGACCTAGCTGACGTCCTGTGAGAACTACACTAGTCTTTTCCTGTGGCATGGTCTTTGATGACTCAATTGCATTTCATTAAGCCCTACCTCCTACAGTTCTCCCCATCCTTCCTCCCCTGTCCTTAAGTGGGAATCAAGCCAAATGCACGTGAAACCTTGAGGGATACACTCAGCCCATGTGCATACCACGACAGCAATGGTAATGGTGACCTGATCTATGCTCACCATCCCCACTGCCTGTTCCTTTTCCTGTCCTGCTGCATGGCTATATTGGTTTCCAATATAGCGAAAAGAGAGAAATCACATGCATATGTGTAGAAGACATAAAATCTATTTTTATTTTCCTTAACCTCATTTCTATAATTCATAAAATTGTACTGTCATAGTAATTATAGTAGCAAACATTCAATGTTTACTATATGCCAGGATATGTATTGAGCAGTGCAAACAAATTTTTCTACTGATTGTTCACAGTAACCTTATGTTTTAATTATTAGTATTATTCTCATTTTACAGTCTATGAAATGGGTTCTAAGAACAGAAGTCAACTCCTCAATCTATGTAGTGATTGTAAAAATGAGTAAAGTGTGATAGTCTCATCAAGAAAAAGTGAGTGAAGATATTTGTTGAATAAATAAATGCTGTTGTTTTGTGACATTCTTCTATTATCTTGACTTAGAATATTCTATAGGCTATAACTACAGGATAGGACATTATTTAGAGCAGATTCAATTTAACTTTCCACCCACTACTAGAATATCCATTGAGACTCAGTCTACTTAATAGGAGCTTAGTAGTCACTGGAAAAATGTCCCTGACCATTACTGTGTTTTTTTTGGTTTTTGTTTTTGGTACTGGGGATCGAACTCAGGTCCTTGCGCTTTCACAGCGGGAGGTGAAACCACTGAGCTAAATCCCTGGCCACTGTGTTTTTTTCTACCCACATCCTCCTCTGCAAAATTCTCTTTCCTGAATGCACTTGAAAACTGGCATTTGATTGCATGTCTCTGGCATTTATATTGGAGATAAACACACACATGCATGTACACATACTGTCTCACACATTCCTTCATCAGAAACTTCACAACATCAGAGAACAATGGTGAAGCAGACACTCCACTCTCTAGCTGCAATCAAAAAGCTATCATTTCAATTTTCTTTGTTTTTTTATTCACAAAGTCATCGCACGTGTCTTTGTGTCAGAATACATTCAAATACATTTCTAAAGTTATACACATAAAACCAAATGAAAAGCCAAGAATCTACTATAAAATGAAGAGAACTGAAAATCTCGATCACGCCAGGTATTGTTCTCTCAATGCCAGGAACTATGGAAGAACAATAAGAGGTGATGAAGTGAAAAACAGACAATAATTCACAGGCTGCTTTTGTATTTAAAAAATATGTATTCAGAAGCACATTGATTATTCTTATAACTGAGAATTATGAGTAGGCTGTAGGGCAAAGAAATCACCCTAGCAGAGGCTGGGCATGTTCCAACAGGGGGAATGTGTTATTGAAGCAGAAGCACAGGGTGCTGGCCTTTTGCCTCTCTGGTTAGGAACTTGGGACCAAGATATCTGAAAGGGTGAAACTTGCCTTTACAGATTCTCTGTAATTTTTAAAAGTTAGAATAGCATAAGTTCAGATGCATAGTCAATTGATGTGTTTGTGAATTTGAATTCTGGTCATTCTTTTTTGGCAGCATCACTAAATAATGTTGAAAAGTATTTTTAAGATATACAATCAGACAAAATAGCATCAATTTTAAACATCAATTTCATTTTTGTTCTTTTTTTATATACATATATATTTATTGGTACATTTTAGGTATAAAATACTTTTACATTTATCATTGGGTGTTTGTACCAAAACATGATATATCTTAGTTCTTATTTTTTCTCCCATTACCTGTGTACCCTTCACCCGCTCCATCCTTCCATATTTACACAGAGTTTGATTCCATTATTTTTCTCATAGTTTTTCCTTTCCCTTCTTCCCTTTCCCCTTCCCCCCCCAACATCCCCAAACCCTTGGACCTTTTCTTATTTCAAATTATCAATTATTCATTTTAATCATTTTCATCCTTATATACCCTTTCAATTTCTCACACTAGAGAAATTATTTGGTATTTACACATGGATGTCCTATTTATTTCACTTAAGAGTATGGCCTCAATATGCATCCATTTAGCTATAAATGTCTCCAGTTTCTCATTCTTTATGGTTGAGTAGTACTCCGTTTTATAAAAAAACCACATCTTCTTTATCAGGTTTCCAGTCAATGGGCACTTGGGCTGTTTCCAAGCTTTAGCCATTACAAACTGTGCTGCTGTAAACACAGGTGCACATATATCGCTGTGGTATGATTCTTTTAATTCTTTGGGGAAGATTCCCAGTAGGGGAATAGCTGGGTCAAATGGGACCTCTAGTCGTAGTCCTTTGCGGTATCTCCATACTGATTTCCACAGTTGTTGCACCAATCTGCACTCCCACCAGCAATGGAGAAGGGTTCCTTTCTCCTCACACCCCTGCCAGCATTTGTTATTGGATGATTTCTTGAGAGCAGCCATTCTTTTTGGAGTGAGGTGGAATTTCAGTTTTGTTTTCATCCGCATCTCTTGAATAACCAGTGATGTTGAACATTTTTTCATGTATTTATTTGCTATTTCTACTTCTTTGTCTGAGAAATGTCTGTTCATTTCAGATACCCAATTTTGAATTGCATCTTTGAATTTGGGGGTTCTGATTTTTTTCAGTTCTTTATATATTTTAGATAGTAGTCCTTTGTCTGAGGTACAGTTGCTAAAAATTTTTCCCACATTGTACGTTGTCTCTTAGCTCTGTTGGTGGTTTCTCTTGTAGTGCAGAAGCTTTTTAATAAGATGAGATCACAGTTGTTCATTCTTTGTGCTAGTTCCCGTGCTACTGAAGTTTTGTTCATAAAGACTTTTCCTATGCCAGTGTCTTCAAGAGTTCTCCCTAACTTTTCTTCCAGACAGTTTAGTGTTTCTGTTTAATATTTAGATCTTTAATCCACTTGATCTTAGTTTAGTGCATGGTGACTGGTGTGGGTCTAGTTTTAATCGTTGGCAGGTTGAAATCCAGTTTTTCCAACACCATTTATTAAATAGGCTATCTTTCCTCCAATGATGGTGTTTAGCTCCTTTGTCAAATATGAGGTGGCTGCATATGTCTGGAGGTGTTTATGCATTTTCCAATCTATTGCACTGATCCTCAGGTCAGTTCTTTTGCCAGTACCATTCTGTTTTTATCACAGTAGTTTTGTAATATAGTTTCAAGTTGGGGATTATGATACGCCCTTTCATGTCTCTGTTGCCTAGAATTGCTATTGCAATTCTAGGTCTCTTCTGGTTCCAAATGAATTTTTGGATTGTTTTCTCTAGTTCTCTGAAGTATATTGTTGAAATTTCCATCCCCATTGAATTAAATCTTTTTAGCAGTTTAGGAAGTCTGGCCATTTTCTTATATCCTCTTTGATCTCCTTCTTCAGAGTGCTGTAGTTTTCATTGTAGAGGTCTTTTGCTTCCTTTGTTAGGTTGATTCCTAGATATTTCATTTTTTTAGATGCTATTGTAAAAGGAGTTATTTCCCAAATTTCTCTCTCTGCTATTTATGTATAAGAAAGCTATTGCTTTTTGAGTGTTGACCTTGTATCCAGCTACTCTACTGAATCTGTCAATTAGGTCTAGCAGACTTTTGACTGAGTTTTTTGGGTCTTCTATGTAAAGTATCATATCATCAGCAAATAATGACAGCTTCACTTCTTCCTTTCCTATCTTTATTCCTTTTATTTCTTTCTCTTTTCTAATTGCTATGGCTAATGTTTCCAGAATGATATTGAACAGGAGTGGTGATAGTGGGCATCCTTGTCTTGTTCCTGATTTTAGCTTGAAAGTTTTCAGTTTTTGACCATTTAGTATGAAGTTGGCTGTTGCTGTTTCATAGATAGCCTTAATCAGGTTGAGATAAAGGCCTTCTATTCCAATTTTCTGTAAAGTTTTTATCATGAATGGGTGTTGGATTTTGTCAAATGCTTTTTCTACATCTATTGAGATGATCATGTGGATTTTGTCCTTGACTCTGTTAATATAGTGTATTACATTTATTGATTTACATATGTTGAACCATCCTTGCATCCCTGGGATAAATCCGACTTGGTCAGGGTGTATGATCTTCTTGATGACCCTCTGTATTCTGTTTGCCAGTATCTTGTTGAGGATTTTTGTGTCTATGTTCATTAGGGAGATTGGTCTGTAGTTCTCTTTTTGGGTTGGGTCTTTCCTTGATTTTGGAATCAAAGTAACACTTGTGTCCATTTGTATTCTTAAATGTAAGAAAAACTCTCAGAAGATGTTACTGGGAGGAGCAAACAAGTTCATTAATCCAGCTTCCTTGATTACTAATGTAAAAGCTCAAATCTTATGCATTTCACCAGAATCTGCTGGGTTTTTAGGTGATTTAGGTAGGGTCAATGAAACAGATTTTCTGCTTTGACTGAACAATGATTGGTATGCTACTGGAAGTCGGGCCTTGTTTTCCCTGTATCCATAGGTCCTACACTCTTACAAGATTAAGGTACAATACAAACTAGACAAAAAGAGACAAAAATCATAATTTTAAAAATAAAAATTGCAACTTTAGGAATTAAGAGGAGTTTATATTTTTTCTCTCTTCTTTAAAAACACAATAAGCCTGGGAAATTCCTTTCTCCTGTGAAGGGGTTCTGCTCTTCTCCTTTTGCTTAGCAGTTGTCCTATGTCACTAAAACCACTTGGGCATCCTCAGTCTACACTGGAACACGCCCACTTCTCTGAATGCAGGGTCCACTCCCAAGTGCGTCTGTGATCTCCAACTAACAACCTTCCCAGTCCCTGTGCCCATGCATCCTACACATTCTTTCTCTGTGATGGAGGTCAAAAAACCTACAGACTTGTTCTGCAGCAGGGTGAGGCTCCTTCGCCCCAGCTCTGTGACACTTCCCTGAGCATTTGATATCACCTCAGTCTACATGGACCAATTATATAATTGTTAGCTCATGTTGCTAATTCCTACCTGCATGATAAAATATATTTAATCATGGTATATTAAGATGTGTCTCATATTCAAGAAATTACATTGTACTTAAATTTTAATTTAAACTTTCTACACTAAATCCATGGGGAAGTCGTAAAATTGGATTTTGTGAATGTTATCAAATAATTGAGCATTTTAAAAAATAAGCTTTGCTTATTTTCTATAGGTGAAGGACAATGGATTATTTATAGATGCCATCACAGGGACAATCAGTCATGTTAAATATGTATATTATGGTTTGACACCTAGGGCTTAGAAATACATTTAAAAAACATATATTTATCAGCACAATAAAACCAGTTAAACTAATAACAAGAATAAAAGCCACAGAAAAATTGTTATTTATCAGTATCAGCCAGTGCCACTATCATGCTTCAGAGACGAAAAAATTTAAACATAAAGAAACTAAGCAACTGCCTTCTCAAACCGTATTTAGCTGCCATTTTCTTAAAATAATCTTTAAAATATTTTGTTTTCATTTCCCTTCCCTTTCTGTGATAGCAGAGTGACTATAAAGAAGGTCACTTTTTACTCCCATTTCTGACCCAGCAATCATCAGGGAACTTTAAATCAGGGTTCTCCCTCGGGGAATGGGGCTCCACACCTGCATTATGTGGGGGTGGGGAGATGGGGGCCCCTTTCTGTCTCCCTGGAAACAGGCACTGAGTCCAGCCTGGGTCTGGACTCTGACTGTGGCTCCTCCTGGCCAGGCTAGCACCCTCCTGCCTCTCCCTTCAGGATCTTGCTTACTCACCCACTCCCCCAGCCACCCTGCAGTCTTCTGAACATAGGAAGGGCTCCTTTGCCTCAGGACCTGAGCTTTGTGTCTGTTTATCACCTATTAACTATTCTTTGCCTTCCTTACTTCCCTCAGTTCTCTCTTCCTCAGCAGCCTAGCTGAGGAATCTCCTGATAGGCCAGGGTCAGACTAAATAACTTTATCACCCCGTTCCTCACGTCTGCTTTATTTTATGCACTTTGCAGCCATAAGTTAGAATTATCCATTATGTTTTGAAAAATCTTATCTCTCCACCATGAGGAGCCGTATTAACTTCTGCTACATTGCCAGTGCAGAGAACATTGCCTAGTACCTAATAAGCACTCAGTAAAGATTTAAGAGATGACAATCATAAATATATATGCACCAAATATGAATGTCCCCAACTATACAAAACAAATACTAATGGACATGAAAAACCAAATAAGCTCTAATACAATTGTAGTGGGGGATCTCAATACCCCATTATCACAATTAGACAGATCATCTAGACAAAAAATTAACAATAAAATTCTAGAATTGAACCAAACTATTGAACAAATGGACTTAATAGATATTTACAGAGTGTTCCACCCCACAAAATCAGAATGCACATTCATTTTGGCTGTACATAGGTCATTCTCCAAAATAGGCCACATGCTAGCTCATAGGACATGTCTAAGTAAATGTAAAAGAATTGAAGTTACCCCTTGTATATTATCAGACCATAGTACAATAAAATTGGAGATCAATGATATAAGAAACTGCAAAAATCCCACAAACACATGGAAATTAAATAACACCCTCTTAAACAACCAGTGGGTCACAGAGGAAATTAAAGAAGAAATTAGACAGTTTCTACAAGTAAATGATAATGCCAGTACAACATATAGGAATGTATGGAACACAATGATAGCAGTTCTACACAGGAAATTCATAGCAGTGAATGCCCATATTAAGAAAACAGAGAGAACTCAAATAACATAATGCAGAACCTCAAGCTCCTAGAAAAAGAAGAACATAACAAATGCAAAGCTCGTACAAGAGAGGAAATTATAAAGATCAGAGCAGAAATCAATGTAATTGAGACTAAGAGGATGATACAAAAAATTAATGAATCAAAGAGTTGGTTATTTGAAAGAATAAATAAAATCAATAAACCCTTAGCCAACCTTATCAAAAAAAGGAAAGAAAAGGCTCAAATTCATGCAATCAAGAATGAAAGAGGTGAAGTCACAACAGATCCACCAGAAATCCAGAGTATCATCAATGACTACTTTGAGAACCTGTACTCTAATAAAATGGAAAAAGCAGAAGACATGGATAGATTCCTAGATACATATGAATTACCAAAGTTAAATGAAGAAGATATAGAAATTCTAAACACCCCAGTTGCAATGAGTGAAATTGAAAATGTAATAAAAAATTATCAACAAAGAAAAGCCCAGGTCCTGATGGCTTCACTGCTGAAATATACAAAACATTTAAAGAAGAACTATCACCATTACTTTTTAAACTCATCAAGGAAATTAAAAGGGAGGTAAAGCTTCCAAATTCATTCCTGGAAGCAAGTATTACTTTGATTCCAAAACCAGGGAAAGACACAAACCAAAAAGAGAACTACAGGCCAATCTCCTTAAGGAACATAGATGCAAAAATCCTCAACAAGATACTGGCAAACAGAATACAAAGGGTCATCAAGAAGCTAATACAACCTGACTAAGTCGGATTTATCCTAGGGGTGCAAGTATGGTTCAACATTCTTAAATCAATAAACATAAACACTATATTAACAGAGTCAAGGACAAAAACCATATTACCATCTCAATAGATGCAGAAAAGACATTCAACAAATTCAACATCCATTCATAAAAACCCTGCAGAATATTGTAATGGAAGGTCTTTATCTCAACTTGATTAAAGCTATCTATGAAAAACCAACAGCCAACATCTTACTAAATGTTCAAAGACTGAAAACTTTAATGCTAAAATCAGGAACAAAACAAGGATGCCCACTATCACCACTCCTGTTTAATATTGTTCTTTAAACATCAGCCACAGCAGTTACAAAAGAGAAAGAGATGAAAGGAATAAAAATTGGAAAGGAAGATGTTAAACACTCATTATTTGCTGATGATATGATACTTTACATAGATGACCCAAAATACTCTGCCCAAAGACTTCTAGGCTTAATTGACAGATTCAGTAGAGTAGCTGGATATACTCAAAAAAACACAAATATATACCCAAAAAAGCAATAGCCTTTTTATATAGAAATAGTAGACTCCCTGAGAGAGAGATTAGGGAAACAATTCCTTCTACAATAGCACCCAAAAAATGAAATATCTAGGATTCAGCCTAACAAAGGATGCAAAAGACCACTACACTGAAAACTATAGCACTCTGAAAAAGGAGATTGAGCAGGGTATAAGAAAATGGGAAGACATTCCTTGTTCCTGGATAGGAAGAACCAATATAGTGAAAATGGTCATACTTCCAAAATTATTATATAGGTTTAATGCCATACTGATTGAAATTCCAACAATATGTTTCACATGACTACAGAAAATTCATTTGGAACCAGAAGAGATCTAGAATAGCAAAAGAAATTTTAGGCAACAGAGATATGGCTGGGGGTATTACAATCCCCAACTTGAAACAATACTACAAAGCTACTGTGATAAAAACAGCGTGGTACTGGCAAAGAAACAGACCCAAGAATCAGTGGAATAGATTCAAAGATGCAAAAACAACTACAGATATGCTCAGCCACCTCATCTTTGACAAAGGAGCCAACCAGCCTCATTGGAGGAAAGATAGACAATTTAATAAATGGTGTTGGAAAAACTGGATTTCAACCTGCTGAATATTAAAATTAGACCCATACCTATCACCATACACTAAACTAAGATCGAAGTGGATTAAAGATTTAAATATTAAGACAGAAACACTAAATTTACTGGAAGACAAGTTAGGTAGAACTCTTGAAGACACTGGTATAGGAAAAGACTTCATGAGCAAAACCTCAGAAGCGTGGGAACTTGCACAAAGAATCAATATCTGGGATCTCATCTTATTAAAAAGCTTCTGCACTGCAAGAGAAACCACCAACAGACCTAAGAGACAACCTACAATGTGGGAAAAAATTTTTCAGCAACTGTACCTTAGACAAAGGACTACTATCTAGAATATATAAAGAACTCAAAAAAATCAGACCCCCCCAAATTCAAAGACCCAACTCAAAAATGAGTATCTGAAATGAACGGACATTTCTCATTCAAAGAAGTAAAAGCAGCAAATAAATATATGAAAAAATATTCAACATCACTTGTTATTCAAGAGATGAAGATGAAACCAACACTGAGATTCCACCTCATCCCAGAAAGAATGGCTGTTATAAAGAAAACATCCAATAACAAATGCTGGCAGGGGTGTGGGGAAAAGGAACACTTCTCCATTGTTGGTGGGAATGCAGACTGGTGCAACCACTGTGGAAATCAGTATGGAGATACCTCAAAGAACTAGGCTTAGAGGTCCCATTTGACCCAGCTATCCCCCTGCTGGGTATTTTCCCCAAAGAATTAAAAGAATCATACCACAGCGATATATGTGCACCCATGTTTATAGTGGCACAGTTTATAATAGCTAAAGCTTGGAAACAGCCAAAGTGCCCATCAACTGGAGATTGGATAAAAGAGATGTGGTTTTTTAATAAAATGCAATACTACTCAGCCATAAAGAACCAGAAACTAGAGTCATTTATAGCTAAATGGATGCATATTGAGGCCATCCTCTTAAGTGAAATAAATAGGACACACATATGTAAATACCAAATAATTTCTCTAGTGTGAGAAACTGCAAGTGTAATTAAGGATACACATGGATGAAATTGCCTAATAACATACTTCTTGAATTGTGTTTCCATCGCGTGTCATATGACTGTGTTGAAATTTACATTAGGGAGAAGTTTGGCTTATGTGGAATCTGCTAGCTAACTGGAGTTTTTTTTTTCCAGACCCTCTTTGTTCAATGTTGGTTTTCGGGATCTTTCTTAAACACATCACATCCTCTGGTGTCTTGTTGGTGCCTGAGATTTTTTTAAAGTTATATGGAAAAATGCTTAAGTGCTTTTTAGTTTAGTTTTGGTTGAGTTCTACTGTATTTGAATATTATTGTAGTTTTTTTCCTTGCATTGCTCTACTTTGAATTGTTTTAATTTTTGTATGTGTGTGTGTTTGATAATAAAGTTATTTAAAAAAAGATTTAAAGCCAGCATGAACTGGGAAAGGAAATATATTAATTATGTTATTTAATTTTCCAATCTAATTACCAGGCAGCACAAAATATGTAACACACAAAAGACAACTGGAAGATAAATTTGCATACAATTGACTCATTTTGTCTAGAGTCACTTCAAATTATTACCCAAAGTTATTCTTATGTTTTACAACTAAGTAGTTTAAGGATCTTCTTGATCATGATTATTTTGAAAAAAAGAAAGTACTAGAAAGTATGTAAAATTTTAAAGACCATATGTTTGTGATTTAAGAATGCTTTAAATTCCTCCCATGATTCACTCTGTTAGAAAAGAAAGGAAAATAAATAAAGAAAAAAACACTAATATATTTTTCTCTTTTATTTTAAACCAGCTGATTTGGCAGCTAAATTTAACATCTTCTGGAGAGCTCTCAGACATTTGTGTGATTTAATAGATTGCATTATTAATTCAGATACATTTTATTTATGTTGTAGTTACCATAACTACTGCATTAACATTTGAGCAGGAGGCAATATTGCTGAGAATCTATCAGTGTATGTTTTGGTGAATGAATTCTTCATCTCATTCCTAGAATTTGCTTATTGATGAATGCTATGTGTACGGTAACAGCAATAAGTTATCGAGCTCACAGAAGAATCTGCCAGAGAGGAGACATGGGGTGCGTGGAGTTGAGCCTGTAGGGAGACAGCTCAGTGGAGGTGGGAAGACAGGCATAATATCATCTGTCAGTGAATGATGGGCACGAGGTCACTGCTAAGTGATTGGCAATGTGTTCAGGTTTGGCATGGTGTGAGCCCTTGGTTGTGTTTTTGATTATCCTATGTAACACAGTAATAAGAAATTAATTAAAACAATAATAAAATCTTATACTATGTAAGAATATAGAATAAGTGAAGAAAAAAAAGTGAACTGATTAGAAATCATATTCATCCTTAAATAGTATCTCCCAACAGTGGTCTAAAAGCACTTGAGAATGAAGATGAGCCAGATATGGGAGGCTGAGGCAGGAGGATGGTGAATTTGAGCCAAGCATGGATAACTTAGAGATTTATTGAGACCCCATCTCAAAGAAAAATATTTTAAAGGGCTCAGAATGTAGCTCTCGGTTCAGTCTCCAGTACCACAAGAAAAAAAGAAAGGGAGAAGAATGAGAAGAAAAACAAACACAAGTTTTCAAAATATTTTAAAATATGTGACTTTCAATCTAATTTTTTTTGCAGTATTTCACAAAATAGTCCTAAATATTTAGAATTTGTTTTTAAAAATCTTTAACAAAATTCACAGTAGAGAAAAATTGTTTTCTTTGGTGAAAAGGCTATTAAGGAAAGCAAGACAACACATTACAAGTCTGTTGTTTGCAAACATGGACAAAAGGAATGTGGAGAAAGCATTGTTAAAAATTCACAAACTGAGCCTTAGAACACATTTCCTCATATAAAAAGACATTTTCCTTTGAATTAGCAAACATGAGCTAAAAAACAGAAAATGGAGGGGAGGGATGGAGAGACAGAGGGATGGAAAGGAAGGGAAATGTAGAGAATCAGGATGTGTTCAGTACAGGCACCTGGCCCTAAGATGAATGTAAAGGTTATGTACTACAAATGTGTGCTAATCTATTTTTAAAAAAATAAAGCACCATTTCTGGTTACAAGTTCTGTTTCTGTAATAAAATGTAGAGACTTTTCTGAATGAGAGAAGACACAGAGGTGTAATGAGCCACTTGTACAGAAGTCTACTGCCCACCCGGAGCCACATGGGCTGGGGATGGCCTATCATCAGCTCTGGGCAGAGCAGTGCAGGAGCTATCCTGGATGTCTAACAGGACATTGCCAGGAGAGAAGCCCATGGGATCCTTGCAGAAGCCCACGCAGGAGCTGCTGAAATGCTGTGACCCAGTTTGACAGAGGCAATGGAAGATGTGAGAGGGAACAAACTGGGCTCTGAGATGCCCTGATCCAGTGCAGGCAGAGAATGTGGAAATGCTACAACTGAAGATTGCACTGGGGTGGACATTTTTTCCTGAGGGAGTGGGTGAATGTGGACATCACAGTTGCTTTCTACTAAGAGGAGCAAGCATACTGAAACTGTGCTCTGTGACAAGCACAATGGACACTGGGGAGTCTTCTGAAAACCTGCAGAGCTGGAATAAGTAATCTTTCTCCATAGTCTGTTCTTTTCTGTTGTTGTTCCTTCCCATCTCTGTCATTTTGCTTTGTAGCATCAGATGTGCTGCAGCTGCCCCAGTGTGGAGCAGAATGCTAATCCTCTGCTTCCTGGTAAGAAGACTGAAGGGAAAGTTCCAGGAAGATCAGATCAGACCAGGGGATATGGGAGAAAGAAAGAAATTCCATAAGGAAACTCCATTGAATTTGTAATGAACTCCAGGAGTTGCACTTGTGTGGTTTTCCCTAATTCTATTTGGCAAAGCCAAGGCAAAGAGCATGGAATGAGGCACATAGCCACCCACACCCCAGCCTGGCAGCTGGAACCACACAGCATGGCAGGTTCACACAGGATAATAAGGCCTGAAACTGAGTGGACACAAAATAGCACAGCCTGCAGCAGACGGCTTTGGAGCAAAGACCCTGTCAAGATCAGCTGCTTACTAAAGCACCAGTACCCATACACACTCGACAAGATTTGAGTGGAAGCTGGCATCTTATGGATATTATCTACAATGGACATGATGCTTTACAATATGACAGCATAGGAAGAATGAGAGCAATTTCAATTCATGTAGAAAACAACAAAGAAGCCAATGCTGAAATACTGGATTAATTTCATAGGATTTAAAAGTAGATACTTTAAAAAGCTCCAATTAAGTAAATGAGAAAACCATTGATACCAGTAGAAACTTAGAAAAATCTCACAAAATAAAAATACGAAGAATAACATGGTAATTTTACCACTAATAAAAAAACAAAGAGAACCTCAGATATGTGTGAGAAAGATACAATTTCAACTTAAAAGTACCTGAAAAGGAAGAAAATGAAGTATTAAACATAATTGAAATTATAATGGCTCAATATGTCCTCTCTATGCTAAAAGATATAAATCTATAGATTCAAGAAATATAGTGAACTCAAGATATAAACTAAATAAATACTAAAACTAAAAAATGTGCCAGACATATCAAAAGAAACTGAAAACTAAAGACAAAGATGATAAAGTAACTTGAGGTACACTGACCAAAATGATTTATATAGGGAGTGTACAAAATTTTTGCAATTAAATCTCCACTTGATAGATCTTTGTTTTAATTTTTTTGTGATCTAACAGGAAGACTTTGAAATAATTCCTTTTCCTGTTATATTAATTCTAGGTTATTTTTCCTGATTTCTGTTCTTGAGTTCTAAGAACAACTAGGATATCAATTTCTGTGTTCTTATCAAATTGCAATATGTGCACAAAAGGTCAAAATGTCAATTGAAATAGTTTTATTCTTACTGAATCAAGTTTGTTTTCCTTTATCATTTTCGTGATCCAGCATAAAATTTTGAGATGCTATATGTTAGTGTATTTGAAGTATTTTTAAAATTTATTATGCTGTTCTAAAAGAGTGAATGTTTATGTAAAAGCAAGCTACTGTGTAAAAAATTAACCTTTACTCTGAATGACACTAATCTTAGAAACTATTCTTAAAACAATGTACTCAGAAATGTTTTCAGGATAAAACCACTTGATTTCAGTAATATTAGTGAAGGAGATTCATGAAAATTTAAAGAATTGAATGTCCCATTTAATATACTACTTCAGAAAGGTGTACTTGAGTATACTTTACATTTTTTAAAACAATCTTATTTTTATTATGTGGTAGTTTATTGGTAAAACTTCTAACACTTTATCTTTTATTTCCCTGATTTTCCAGTCATCTACAGTATTATAATATAAACACTACTGTCTCAAACTCAATTTTCAGTAAAGCTTAATCTCATATAAAAGATTAAGAGGATTTAAAAGAAATCTTAAGGTAGGAAGCTTAAAAGTTCTTTGTATCTATAAAGTCTCCTAAAAGTGTCAAAAGTTCTAAGAAATATTGCTGGAAAGAAACTTTGAAAACATATATAGAGATAACATGGTATTTCTTTTGAGAGATTGACTTACTTTTATCTCTTAGAATATTTTCAAATCACCTGGGCAATTGAGAACTCTTTTCCCTAACCAATCCTCAAGTACACACACACACACACACACACACACACACACACACACACACACACACAGAGAGAGAGAGAGAGAGGCACACCCATATGAGAATAACTGGTCCATTGAATTAATAATGAGGTATTTGGGGAGGACAAACAGATGTGATTAAAAATATTTAATCAGACCACAAACATTCTAATGCTATCTCTTTTTGAATACAAGGAAGACCACAGCTAAGATATAAGAAAAAGTAAGAATTCAGCTTATGTAGGACGGATTGAAATAAGCTATGTCAAATGAACTTTTTCATCTAGTTGAATGGAATGTTATTAGTAAAATATAGAAATCCATATGAGATTTTCATATTTTAGAAAGCTTTTAATTTGAAGACACTGGTCATTTGAAATGGTATAAGATGGAAATTACAAATTTTATAGGATGAAGAATAATTTTAGTAAAGGGTCTGTATATGATCTTTATTCCCAACCCATTCTTAAAAAAAATACATATATACTAACTTAAATACTTGGAAATACACCATGTCTCTACTGCTCAAACATTAGTAGAAAATTGAATCACTTGAATTTATTTGAGCAGCGTAAGTTTTAAGTTAAAAACAAATAGCTATCATTTGCATTCATATAATTTGAATGTATTATTTAGAGAAAAAAGTGATTGAAATTTGACAGTGGAAAAAATAAACATTTACAATTAACTAAAAGCCAGGAAAAAGCTGCTGCATTATAGGAGGAAGCAGGATTTTCAAATCAAAGTGATTTAGTCCATAATTTCCACCATTTTGTAATTCCCTGAGATGTAGTTGAACTGTTGAAAATTTGCATTGGCTTTTGTATGAGTAAATATTTCTTGTGGAGTTTTGATTACTGGCACAGTGAACATTTGTGGATTCTATTGTATGTAGTACTTTACTTTGACACTGAAAGAGAAAAAATATTTCTCTTAAAAAATTTGTACAGTTTAAGTCACAATGTATGGGTAATGAAGAGGGAAAATATATTCTGGCCAATGAATAATTTTAAAGATTGTTCAAATGTCTTTCTTGTATAGGTAAAATGCTAATAAAACTTCTAGTGAGTGTTGTAATGGAAAGTCTTGTGGAAAATATGTTAAATGAATGTTAATATAAGTATTCTAGTGTAGAAAACGGAATGAAATGGATACTGAGTGTTGGTCAAAAGTTGATTTTACCACAGGAAGAAAACTGAAAGTTCAAATGACATATGTTCTATTTTTTAATCATTTTAAATTAGCTAATATTGAGGAAACATTTGTTAAATGATGTAATTGTGAAAATATATAAAGGGGTAATTTTGAATTTTTGTCCACTAGAAATTGATACTTGGGAAGCTCAAGTAGGAGGATTGCAAGTTCGAGGCTAGGATAGACAAATTAGTCAGAGCCAGTCTCAAAATTTAAGGGAAGGATAAAAAGGGAGGAGGAGGGAGAGAGTGGTACAGCAGTTGCCTATCGTGAATAAATCTCTGTGTTTACTCCCTGGTAACACATGCTCATGTACACACACACATACACATACACACGCACAAATCCTCCACGTGGAAATCCAGGCTGGGAATAGAAATAATACATTTGTATTATTTCTGAGCATGTCATAACTGCAGGATGATGCAGAGTAATTAGAATAATTTAAATTTATCCATAAATAAAAACTTAAAACAGCAAAACATCGGTGGCAAAAACGCTGGATACCTTACTTGTTTCCCCTTCTTCTGTCTGTATTGCTCTCAAAGTATGGTGGGGTTGCTTAAGACTTTGCTCAAAGACAACTAAGAGGAAGTGGCGTCAGTCACTTTGGGACAGACGCTGTAAGCATCATTGTGGGTCTTCATCCTCTTTGTCTCATGGAGGTGACAAATGGAGGCTCAGCGCCCAGGGCAGCTGGGAAGACAGTGCTTAGGTGCGAAGTAGCCCCCACTCTGCCTGCACATGTATAGCAGCCTTTCTGGTACAAGAACTAAATGTCTGCCGTGTCAGTCATCTGAGGCTTTGTCTTTGTTTGGCACAGCATGACATCCTATCCCGAGAGAGGCATTTGCTGAATTATTTAAAAACGGATGACGTGGTTTTTGGACTTAAATGAAAATTTAGCTTCAAAAGTAGCCACCTAGGAATTATAACACCAAATGGTACTATGGAAAAATGAAAACGTCACCTGTCTGCTTCAAAAATATCACACGCAACCAAGATGGTCAGTAATTCAAAATGCCCATCACCTGCATATGACCGATCAGTAAAATGCCAATTTTTCACATGGAGTTTATGTCCTAACTCCACATAGCTTTCAACCATGGCAACACTCTCCTAATTTCCATGAGCTTTCAAGTTTGAGGAGAAGGGCAGCCTCACTGCAGGCTGAGCTCAGGAGTCTGTGCTGGCCTCCGGGCTGCCTTTGGGGCCTGATGACAGATCATGGACCCAAAATTTCAGAGAACCACCTCGACTCCTCTATTGGGCACTGCCACACGGTGAACTTGGTTTCTGTCTCATGTTCTTGACCTATCTTTTCCTTCTTGTTTTACTGTTTCCTAGACATATTTGACCCTTATTTAGAATTTATTAGTGTTTTAAATCCTCACCAAAATGTCACTTCCTCCTTACAGTGTATGTTCCTCTTCTCTTACTGCAATTATCTCTTTAAATAACATGATTATATTATCTCTGCCTCACAAGATATTTACTTTCTATTTCAGCAATTGTTCATTTTCATTTTTTCCCATTTAATATATTATAAATTCATGACATATGCATGTGCATTATCCATACTTATATTTCACACAATACCTACTATGTTCCTTTGATGTCACAAGTGCTTTTAATATACTTTATAGAAAAATGGATTTAAAAAGGCCCAAAAGGACCATAGACAAAAGTAATAAAAAGAAACCTGAAAGATAGCTTACCTAGAATTACGTGTCTGTAAGAACTTATTAGAGAAGGATAACAACCTTGATTCTATCAAGTTGGATTATTTGTCATTTTACTCTCTTAACCCATTTTTTTCATACATTATATTTTTATTTACATTTCTCTTGTCTAAAACCTGAGAGCTTTTACTTAATCTAGGTCTCAGAATTACAAAGTATATACTATAATCATTCTCTAGAGTAACTCTACTTTGAAGAAATTTACACTTCACTGATCCTGAAACAATGGAGAATAGCATCATTTCAAAATGCATCAAAAACATTGCAAGAGCAGAAATGTATTTGATCCTTCAGGGTTTTTTGAGCTATCTTGCTCAATAACTATTGCTACAGTGTGGAATCAAAAATTGAAGTTCATTTAATGTTTTTCTGAGTTTTTGCATTTTGAATATGCATATAAGTATATATTATACATAATTTTTATGTCATCAAATGCTAAATGTGTGGAAAATGATAACAAAACAGAGATCATATCCACCTAAGAAGCTGTGTTTATTACTCTGGAACTCAATGCTAAGACAGCAAACATCAAGGAAACTCTCAGAATTGCTTCTTCATATATATAACTACACTCATAAATCCACTCAGTGTTTCATAGATATTATTCTCAATTCATTTTAGAGCCAGGGGTTCTATTATGAAGTAGAAATGAACAATAAGTTAAACAATCAAACTGTATACAAAAGCAGCAACTTAGTTTTGGAGAAGAGTAAACTGTAGACAATGTAAAAGTTCAGAAATTAAATACTGAGAGTGCTGACATAAGTAACACATATGGTATCAAAACCAAATATAGTGAACTAGTAAGATAAACATTTGTACCTGTTACATGTAGGTATAGTTCAGTGAATAATTAATGTTTAATTTTTGAAACAAATACCTATGGAAATGCCTGGTAGTGTTTACTAGTAGTAATGACAGAATCTTCAGAAATATACGCATGAAAATATTGAGAATATGTGGCCAAAATTGATTCTGTGCATTTACGATATTTTATTTCTGCAAATCAAATTGTTAAAAGGATAATTTTTATTAAATAAACTACATTTTGGGATGTAGATTACATTAACAGTAGGTATATTATGGAAACGTTTGGAAAAGTCCATTTACACTATGTATTTAAATGTCCTATTCAGTGTCAGGAAAACTTCCAATTTTTTTTTTTGTTTGTTTGAGTATAACTAATATTCTCCTATTATCTTCTACTCAAAAATTTATTTGTGAAAGTTTAAAATTAAGGATTCATACAAAATGAAGTCAATGAAAATAGAGAAAATTCAAAAGGGAAGTGATCTTAAGATATGGAGAAAAACAGAAATAGTTACAAAAGCATATAGATAAAGTTATGAAAGTTATCAATACACAAATACACATCTACCTTTGAACTTTCTGGAAACTAAATCAAAATAGGAAATGTGAGAGTATTATTACATTATATATAGAGAGAAGGAAAACAATTTTATCTGGCAAGAGAATTTAATGCAAGTAACTCCAATGTAGTATTCCTAATCCTTTATATATATATCTTATATTTATAATTTTATTATAAGTTTAATATAAATTTTGAAAAAGTAAATCATATCACTAAACCTTATTACAGTTCTGCCTTTAAGATTTATAATTAATTGCATTGCTAACATTAAAATGTTTAGAAAAAAATAAAGATGAAGACAAACTTTAGGAAGGCAAAGCATTAGGAAACTAATGCCCATTCCTGTGGCCTCCATTCTCATTGCCTAATGATCTCTCCAAAAGCCCACCTTCAAATAGCCTTCCACTCCACATGCCTGCCTCACAAGCACACAGTCCTGAGTTTGATCACTGGTACAAAAAAAAAAAAGCTTTCCACTGGAGATTAGAGTTCAGGGCTTGGGTTTTAGAGTGCTGTACATTCTGTCTGTAATATTCTACCTTAGCCTTCCACCTAGCCCAGGTTGGTCTAAAGGCAGGAGCAAAAGTAATTTCCAAGACCACAGGCAGTCAGCCACAGGAATTCTCCTTCTTTAGGGGAAGGTCAGAATTCTGTTGATTTTCTTTGTATTTTGTTGTTTTTGTTTTAGCGTGGTTTTAGATTTCTGTTTGTTTCTGAGACAGGTCTCTCTCCTGGTGGCCTTTCAAAGACACAAGAACACTGCTCTCCTGGATTCCAAGCCTTTGGATGGAGACATACATCCAGTTTGTCTGTTTTTCAAAGGTGAACTGAAGCTCTTACAACTTACCAGTCTTCCTAGCTAGTTGCAGTAGTCAATTCCTTATAATGAATTTCTTTCTAAAGACATACACATCTTTTGGGTTGTGTTTCTCTAGAGTACTCTGAGTCTTGCATCAACACAGCTCATACCAGTACATTACATTTACCCATAACATTAATTTTTTCTAGTACTAACTGTTACACCCAGCGAGAGAGAACCAACCAGAGACTGATATTAAATCCACACAGGAGTTTATTACCGGCCAGGACCCGAGCCAAGTATTGGACTCAAGCCTCGACTGGGGGTTGACAAACATGTTTTATACACCTCTGAGGCCAACAATTTCTAGGCTCCCCTATGGGATAGAACTAGCAAAGCAAGCAAAAGGTACAGAAGTGGAACGTCCTGCTGTTAGACCATTTGTAAAACAATAGTTGATTAATTGTTGTTTCTAAGAGACTCTCTAAAGGGAGGAGGTTTCTAAGCTTCCTCCTTCTGAGTTCATCTAAAGGGCAGGCAGGTGGGTCAAGCAGCCATATGGAGTCTGTCTTGCTAACAAGGGTCCTTCACTAACATCTGTTGCTTTGTCAAGATATTTTAAATATTGACTCTAATTCTGTCTTTTGAAACTCAACTTCAGTATCACTCAGTATAACAGATTCATTCCTATTACTGGAATGCTTTTGTTTTATTTTGTTTTGTTTGCCTTTGGAGGTACAGGCTCAGGTCATGGCAATTAACTTTTTAATGTTCCGTTTTCATGTATAATTTACCATCTGTTGTCGACTCTTCCAGTCAATTCACAATTTTTTCTTTTGTATGCAGTGAAACTGAGAGATAGATGGATAGTTAGATAGATAGATAGATAGATAGATAGATAGATAGATAGATAAACTACAGTTAATACCACCAAGCTGTTGGGGTTTTTCCAGATAACTTGTGAGTGTGAGGTGTCATAATTCACTCTTGGTAAGTTATGTTTTTCACCGGGACCTATAACACGACATATGACATGGTCCTTGTCTAACTTGGGATCTCTGAGCCTGGGAATTTCTCTTCTTGGACTTTCTTCTTCCTGATGTTTGCACTTATTTCTTTCATTTTTTGTAGATATCCATCTGCCTAAAATGTCACTTTCTTGACTTGATTCTCAATCTACAGCAGCATCCTCCTTAACAACATATGACTCCCCACTGCCTGCTCCATAGCATGTGACACAGTAGGCACATTCTGTACCTTCTCTGCTCTTATTTATCTGTTACCCTTGTGGAATTTTAGCTCCAACTATGATTCCCCTAAGCACTCTCCCCAAATTGTAGCATATCAAACCAATAACAATTATTATATCTAACAGTTATGTATTGGATGAGTGAATGGACTTGTATTTTAAATATACATTGAGCATCTTTTAAGTAATTCTGGCATCAGTGTTAAAATCAATATGAATGATTCCCATTTTTAAACTGTAGATTTACATGTAGCTTTCCTAGTTATTCAACATCTTGATTACTTACTTTTCATTTAGGATTTTATAAAAAGAGGTGTTTATTCTCTTAATGTAAATTAATGTTTATGATTTTGATATGCAGTAACATGAGAAACAGAATAGACCATTTAATATTCCTAGAAGGAGACACTTTAAATAATAATTACCTAAGGTAAAGCAGCATTCCTAAAACATTTTCACTGAATCTTGGAAATAGACTCAGCAGAGCAATCAACTATTTAATGGCATCCTTCTACAATATTACTTAATAAAGCAACATGATTTATATTATTTTTGCTATTTTTTTGTATAGCATTTTAATGGTAGATAACTTTGACATTGACTTTTCCTATGAAACAGCCAATCTCTACAAGAATTTTTGTAATTTTCAACTTCGTATTGTCTCTTACATTTCCGATGCAATACTTCATTAATTAACAAAACTGTGCATTCTTTCAGCCGCCAGCCCCTCCTTCCATCCTGCCACACACTCTCACCAACACACATGCACACACAGATGCACAAATGCACAACACACTCACTGAACAGCTCCTGGTGAGCATTCTTGGGTGAAGAGTTTATTCTCATAAACAAACATCTTTAGAAAGCAGGTGTGTTGGGGTATTATAAATTTATTTTTTGGAAGAATCTATATTTTCCAGGTATATTAAGTAATTATAAGCCAATGGTAATTTTACCTGAAGGTAAATTTACTCTTTTAGGCAGCTTAATATTTCAAATCAAATGCAGTTTCAAGCAATAGTAATAAATTAATTCCATGAAATCTGTACCACAATATCTGTGACTATAAAATTTTTCTATCTGTTTGATGAAGATTTGTAAGTTTTATTTTTTACATAATGACACTTTATTTTTTCACAAAATTGAATGTTCGGGAAATGTAATAGTTCACAATTCCTGATTAAAAAAATTATAATCTCTAATATTATTTGGAAATATTTCACAATATTTATTAATTAAATATTTCATTAGTAAACAGTTGTTATTTCTACCTCAAATGTTTGTAGATATCCTTGAAATATCTGGAAACTTATCCACACCAACTCTCCTACATTTTAAAGAGTTAAATTAAAACTATACATTAGGATATTTTCTAAAATTGTTGATGAAATTTATTGGAATTTAAGAATTCTCTATTAGAAGTAATGTCTGTAAGTTGAACTGGGTAAATGTAAATGTTTAACAGAATTTTAGATGCATTTATCATATGTACACAACTTTAGTGTGTATGTAACAGCTCCCTTTGGAAACTCAACATATATATTGTTCTGATTGTGTAATAGTTTAAATTTTTGCCTAGTCACTGGAAGTTAGACTTTGAAATAAAGTTGGAAAAGTTGGAAATAGTGTCTCAAGCATGAACACGTGCATTCTGTTATTTTGTTGTATTTTAGAAAACTCAGTCCTAATATAACTCTGTGAATGCTCACAGCTGCATACTTTTGAAAGATCACATAAATGTGTATTTCAACGTGCAATCACTCTTGAATAAGCCAGTATTTTACTTGAAATCTCAACTAAGAATGGCTCATAACTGGATGCTCACATTTAGCATCAGAGAGGAAGTCATTTCATCCCACCAGGCACTGTACCATAAAGAGGATAGGTGTGACTCAAAAGCCCGTGGCATCGGACACTTTCTCTGAGTGCCACTGGGACAACAAGCGTGCATGGGTCCTTCAAGAGATGAGTCCATTTGTAAACAATAATAATCCTAATTTTTACTAATAAAATGTGATTTCTTCTAATTTCATGTGGTCTTTGAGTAATTAAACATATTTAACTGACAGGTACATGTGTGAATTTCAAGCTGCTTTCTCAAAAAAGGAAGTAAAAGAAAAGATCGTAAAATTTCTCTTAAAATATCTACAGTAAGAAAAACAGCAATAAATTTTAAAGTAAAGCAAAATAACTTGATTATGCTTCAGAATGTTTAATATGTTCTTGTGTATAATCTTAATTGGTTAAAAAATGTAACCAATTGTTTAGATAAGAGAAAATGGACTTCTGGAATATGGCCAAACTTGGTTTCATAAACATTGTAAGTACCCTACAATTTCTGGGAGTTGGAGGAGATGTCACTATTCTAATATGAACATGTATGTTCACAGATAGTAACAAAAGAGCTCACCAACAGGGGGTGTCTATAGTGACATTCAGTCATTTCCACACTTCAATATTAAACTCCAGGTACAATATTTCCATTTATGGATATTTTATTGTTCTATACCATGGAGATTTATATGAATAAATCTAATAGTATTTATATACTAGCTATATTTGGTCTTATTTGGACAATTTAATAACTTCATCTGGGGAGTCTCTAAAGCTATTGTATTTTACAATAAGTGTTATGCAATTTAACTGATTTCCCTAAATAACACCAGTTTTACGGGTAAAGTCTATTTAAACTCAGCAGTATATTACTTGAGATTGACTTTGTTTCTGTTTTGATCTCTTAATATTGATATTTTTGATCTCTTACATCTTTTGTACTACTCTGGAGCATGAAGCCTAGCATAAATTCCTGCTATTCCTCATAGGGGATTATGGACTCACACTACTAGATGCTCTGTGTGGTGATATCCTATAATTGCCTAAAAGTGACACAGTGCAGTGATTTTTGTGCCATGTTGATCAGAACTCTTTCTTGTAAAAACTATACAGACTGAATTTGATAATGGAAATATTTTACTCAGAAAAATTGAAAATGTACAATAGGAATATATTTTGCTTTATTTTTTGCTTTAGTATAATAAGTACTTGCTCAATAATGCATAAATTCTTAGTAGTATATTTTCATCCTGAAAAATTTCCAAAGTAACAGGTAAACTATAAAGATATAGTTTAGTAAATTTGCTGTATCCCTCTTTCTTATAACTCCAATGTAACCATTAGTTTTAAAATAACAGTATTTTTTCCATCATGAGAGACAACTATGGAGCCTTTTCTACAAATGTTTATACTGTTGTTATAACTATTTTATAACTTTTGTAATTAGTAATTTTATAATGTATCATAACTCACAAATGGGAAAGATGGTAAAACTCATTTATTTGGACATTAAATAAGCCAAAATATGCAAAATATGATGCTATAATCATCTCAATTACTAATATATATGACAAAGCACCCAGAAGTTAAATAAAAATACAGATGCTGCAAATCTAAGACATTTTACATAGTATCTAGTCAGAAATAAGCAAACTTGTTGACACTCATAAATTTAAGATATGCAGTATCATTTTCAGTAAGAAATAATACATGCTCCAGAAAATGTAATTTTTATCAGTGATTACGTTTATTGTGGGGAGTTGGTACACATCTTACATCTTTTTTCTCCCCTTTTTCTCCCAGTCTTCCCATTTGCAAAACTTTTATTTTATTTTTTCTTTAATTCTCCTGTCCTCTCCCAAACTGTTCCTCAATCTCTTATTTCATTTGAAAAAGATCTCTCTACTTCCGATTTTCTATCTTGTGTTTTACTCTTTATATTTTGGATTTCTTGTATGAGAAAATCAGGTGATATCTAAGCTATGTGCCTGATTTATTTCACTTAATATTATGGTCTCATGGTGCATATTAGAGTGATACATGGATGCCCATATTTATAGTGCACAATTCATAATAGCTAAATATTTGAAATGACCTATAAGCCCATCAAAAGATGAATACATAAAGAAAATGTGGTTTGGGCCCCACCCATTTGGTGCAGAGGAGTGGAGCCACATGGGCACCAACATGGCCCCCCTGCCTCTGGCCACTGGGCCAAGCCAGCACTTGGATCCACACCACAGAGGGGCACTGGGTCAGAAAAGATATTGATCTGAGCTCCAGAAGATAGAAAAGAAGTGAAGAAGAAAAAGTGGGCATCTCTGAGGTTCTTAGCCAAAAATTGAAGTCCACTGGAAAAGTGAAGAAACTCTCTGCAATAAAGGCACACCAGACCACCATAGTTGGTAAGTTGCAGGGCTCACCACCTCCCATTGGAACCTGGACTATCCTCAGGGGAAAGGCAGGTAGAACCTGCAGCAGAACCTAGTAGAACCTTGGAGAGTTAAACCCAGCAGGAGGTCGGAGGTCTCAACTTGGACCTTGCAGGCAGAAATCAGCCTGAAATTCAGGGAACAGCTGCTGGCTTGCTGAGACTAATTGACTTAGATCTGCACACTCCTGCCCATACTGTCTGTACTGACAGCAGAGACATACCCTTAAGGAGGCCTTTCATTTTTATTATTATTATTATTATTAATTATTCTTATTCTTATTATTATTTTGTATTAAATTCTTTTACTGGTACATTGTAGGTATACAACACAATTACATTTCTCATTGAGAATTGTACCTTTATATAATGCATCTTGGTTCTTATTTTTTCCCCATTCCTAGCCCTCCCTTCACGCCCTCCACCCTTCCCTATTTACAAAGACTTTATTTCCATTTTTTCCATTTCTCATCATTTTTTTCTTTCCCTTCTTTCCTTTCCCCTGCCCCTCCCACTACCCCTACCCCTTTGGACCTTTTCTTCCTATTTTACCTTATTGATTATTCATTCTAATAATTGGTACATTTTAGGTATACAATATAATGACATTCATCATTGGAAATTTGCACCTTTACATAATCTCTCTTGGTTCTTATTTTTCACCCTTGCCCAGCCCTCCCTTCAACCCCTCCAGTTCTTATTATTTATATTCAAATTAATTTTTTCTCTTATTTTTAATATTTTTTCTAATTTTTATTCTTTTCTCTTTTCAAATTTTTCCTTATTTTCTCTTCTTTTTGTTTTTTTCTTTTCTTTCTCTTTCTTGCTCTCTCTTGCACCTTGTTCATTTCTCTCCTATTCCTGACATAATTTGAATTCCTTTTTTCTTACTTTTTCTTTTCTTTTTCCTTCTCTTGATTGTCATTAGTTTTAAAGGAAAATGAATACAGTTTCTAGCCTTCTTATTGCTGTTAAGTTGTTCTGTTTTTGTGTTTGTTCTTTCATTCTGTCTTCTCCTCCTCTCAACAGCTTCCTAGAGTTAGTGTGATATTTCTCTGCCCTCCAGCCTCACTTCTGAACTTTCCCTATCATACCTATCTATCACTCCCTCCCCAACTCCAAGTCCCCATCCTGAAGGATAAAGTTTCTATACCAAAGAGTTTATTCACTATAGACATATTTTGGGATGGTCCTCGATTTTGATTTAATTAACATGTTTAAAAGTAATAGATTAATAACTACCACAAATTGTCATTTTCTAAACTGTGCTTGATGCTATTGTTGTTGCTGATTGTATCACTTGAGCTAAGGTGTTGTGATTGATTGAATCAGTTGTCCTTCCTGTTATACTGAAAACATGATGGACTAAGAGTCATTAGAGACTCAAAACCTAAAGGCGAGATATATCTGGAAGACTCTTCTGAGAAACAATCATTCCATAAAAGTTCTAAATTCAAGCAACAAAGAGACTTACAATAAGCAATATTGAAGTATCAATCCAGGAATTGAACCAAAAACAGTACCAACAACAAAAATAAAAATGAGACGACACCTAAGCAAGACACAGAATTAGGCTATCAGCTCACCAAAGGCAAATTCTGGAGGAAACAAAGTGGAAAAGTCTGATAATCAATCACCTGGACACCCTACAATGATGGCACAGGAAGTAACAAAAGAGGTGAATGAAGCTCTAGAAAAATTAAAAAAATAAATTTCCCACATAACCACAGAAATGGTGAGCCAAAAGAAAGGCATGATTAGAGACTCTAGAACAGAAACAGATAAAAAAAATAAATGAGCTCAGGATCATGATAGAAACTATGAATGCCCAGCATAGAAAAGAAATGAAATCCATGAAACAGATTCAAATAGATATCCAGAAGATTAAAAACTCTACTGAAAGCATTCAGAGCAGAATGAGCAAATGTGAAGAAAGAATATCAGATATAGAAGACAGGATTGTGGTCACTGACCATGAAAAGAGAGATCTCTTAAAAAATAGTAGGGGACCATGAGAAATTGATCCAGCAGCTCCTAGATGATGCAAAGAAGAAAAACATAACCCCTCCGAGCCCAGACGAAGGGGCTTCCAGGCTGCCATTCCACCACTCCCAGCACAGAGGAGGTGAGCTGTGTGGGTGCTAACAACGCCCCCCCCGCCCATCGAAATGAGAAGACATGCAAACAAGTCTCAAAACCAGACTTCCAGATCACCTACAGCAACCCCAAAGGGAAATGAAAAAAACTGTTCACAGAAGTGATGTCAGAAAACTTCCCAAACAGAGTGAAAGAATTTGACATACAGATGAGTGAGGTGAATAGAACTCCAACTAGCCATGATCAAAAACATGACATAGACATACAATAATCAAAATCCCTAAAACCCAACAGAAGAGCAAAATACTACAAGCAGTTAGAGAAAAGAAACAAATCACATACAAAGGGAAGCCCATCAGAATCACAGTAGACTTTTCAACCAAACCCTCAAGTCCGGGAGAGCCTGAAGTGAGGTATTTCAAGCCCCAAGAGAACACAACCTCCAACCTAGACTTATGTATCCTTCAAAATTATCTTTCAAAATTGATGGGGAAATAAGATACTTCCACTACAAAGAACACCTGAGAATTTTCATGAATACCAAACCAGCACTACAAACAATTTTAAACAAAATCCTAGAAAAAGAAAATGAAGGTCACAACTCCATAAGGCCCCACAAAGCAAATCCACCAGGCAAGGCAAGAAATTAAAGGGAGAGTGGAGAAAATAAAAAATAAAAGAGCCAACAACAGGAAAATAACATAACAAGGATAAGCCAGTACATATCAGTTATAACCATCAATGTTAATGGCCTCAACTCACCAATCAAAAGAAACAGACTGGCTGAATGGATTAAGAAGCAAAATCCAACAGTATGCTGTATACAAGAATCCCACTTAGTTCACACAGAAATTCATAGACTGAAAGTAAAACCATGGAAAGCAGTTCTGCATGTGACAGGAGCCTGGAAAAAAGTGGGGGTGGCTATCTTATTTGCAGAAATAAGATTTTATTTATTATTTAAATACACATTATTAAATAATAATATTAATAATATTAAATAAAAATATTAATAATATTAAATAAATAAATATTATTGAAATAAATGTTTATTTATTTAAAATATTTATTTAAATAAATGTTTATTTATTTAAAATATTTATTTAAATAAATATTTATTATTTAAATGTTATTTTTTAAATTTATTTAAATCTTAAAATAGATTTCAAACCAAAACTAATTAAGAGAGACAAAGAAGGCCACTACATCCTTGTAAAGGGAACAATTCAAGAGGAAGAGATGACAATCATAAATATATATGCACCAAATACTAATGCCCCTAACTATACAAAACAAACATTAATGGAGATGAAAAACCAAATAAGCACTAATACAATTGTAGTGGGGGACCACAATACTCCATTGTCATGAATAAACAGATTATCTAGACAAAAAAATCAACAATGAAATACTAGAACTGAACCAAGCTTTTGAATAAATGGACTTAATAAATGCCTACAGAGTGTTCCACCCCACAAAATCTGAATATACATTCTTTTGAGCTACACATGGGTTATTCTCAAAAATAGACCCCATACTCACTCATAGAACACATTTAAGTAAATGCAAAGGAATTGAAGTTATCCCCTGTATATTATCAAATCATAGTGCAATTACCCTGGAGATCAGTAGCATAAGAAACTGCAAGAACTGCACAAATATGGAAATGTAATAACACCCTTCTGAACAACCAATGGGTCACAGAGGAAATTAAAGAAGAAATTAGACAGTTTCCACAATTAAATGATAATGCCACTACAACATACAGGAATCTATGGGACACAATGAAAGCAGTTCTGTGAGTGAAATTCATAGCAGTGAATGCCCATATTAGGAAAACAGAGCGAGCTTATGCTAAATCTTAAGCTCCTAGAAAAAGAAGGGCCTGGTCCTACTGCAACAGGCCCAGAGGAAGGGGCTTAAAGGCCGCCTACTGTCCCACTGCTCCTGGCTCAGAGGTAGGGGATTCTGAGCCACCGTTCCACTGCTCTTGGCCCAGAGGAAGGGGCTTTGGGGCCTCCATCCTTTCTGCCATTCCTGCCCCAGAGGAAAGAGCTTTTGGGCCACCATCAATCTCTCTGCTCCCAGCCCAGAGGAAGGGGCTTCTGGGCCACCATCCAGTCTGCCGCACCCAGCCCAGAAGAAGGGACTTTTGGGTGGCCATCTGTCCCACTGCTCCCAGCCTAGAGGAAGGAACTACTGAGCCACTGTCCCTCGTCTCCTGGCCCAGAGGAAGGGGCTTTGGGGCGACCATCCATCCCGCCACTCCCAGCCCCTGTCCCACCTCTCCCAGTTCAGAGGAGGTCAGCCACGTGGGTGCCAACAGCACAGCACCTCCCCACCCCTGGTCAAATTGAGAAAACACATAAATAAGTCTCAAAACCAGACTTCTAGATCACCTATAGCAACCCCAAAGGGAAATGGGATGGAACACTCTGATACTCAAAAACCTGGACCCTCTGAACTGGCAACAAAAGGGGATCTGGAAAAAATGAAATCAGAAATAATTTCTCAGATAACAGGAGAAATTGTGCTCCTAGTGCAAGACATGATTAATAAATCTAGAGAGGAGCTCAGGAACAGGATGGAATCCTAACATAGGAAAAAAATGAAATCCATAAAACAGATGCAAATAGGTTTCCAGGAGGTGAAAAACTCCACTGAAAGTCTACACAGCAGAATGAGTCAATGTGAGGACAGAATTTCAGATATAGAAGATAAGATTGAAATTAATGACCAGAAAAGGAAAAATTGTTTCAAAATTGTAAGGGAGCACAAGAAATCAATCCAGCAGCTGCTAGACAATGCAAAGAAGAACAACATAAGACTGATTGGAGTCAATGAAGAAACAGGAGAGAGTGCAGATGACAGAGCAAAACTCTTCACAGAAGAAATGGCAGAAAATTTCCCAAGCAGGGGAAAAAAACTTGACATACAGATAAGTGAGGCATATAGGACTCCAAATAGCCTTGATCAAAAAAATCTACACATAGGCATATAATTGTTAAGATTCCAGAAACTCAGCAGAAGAACAAAGTTCTACAAGCAGTTAGAGAAAATAAACAAATGACATACAAAAGAAAGCCCATCAGAATCACAGCAGACTTCTCAACACAAACCATTAAGGCAAGAAGAGCTTGGAGTGACATATTCCAAGCCCAAAAGAAAATAGCCTCCAACCCAGATTGATGTACTCTGCAAAACTATCTTTCCAAATTGATGGAGAAATAAGATACTTTCATGATAAAGAGTACATTAGAAACTTCAAGAATACCAAACCAGCACTCCAAAGAATTTTACACAATGTCTTAGGAACAGACATTGAGGATCACAACCCCAGGAAGCAAAGCAAAATGAATTCATCTGGCATGACAAGAAATTAAATGTAAAGGGGGAGAACCCAACAAAAAGAAAAAGTCATGACAGTGATAAGTCCATACGTATCAGTTGTAACTATCAATGTTAACGGTCTCAATTCACCAATCAAAAGAAAGAGACCGGCAGAATGGGTCAAGAACAAAGATCCAACATTATGCTGCATACAAGAAACACACTTAATTCAAAAGGAAACTCACAGACTGAAAGTTAAAGGGTGGAAAACAATACTCCATGTGACAGGAACCTGAAAAAAAGCAGGAGTAGCTATCCGCTTTCCAGACCAAGTAGATTTCAAACCAACACTGATTAAGAGAGATGAAGAAGGACAGTACATCGCTGTAAAGGGAAGAATCCAAGAGGAAGAGATGACAATCATAAATATCTATGCACCAAACACTAGTGCGCCCAACTATATAAAACAAATACTAACAGACAATGAAAAGTCATATATGCACTGATACAATTGTAGCAGGGGACCTCAACACCCCACTGTCATAAATAGATCAACTAGACAAAAAATAAGTAATGAAATACTAGAACTCAATCGAACTCTTGAAATGAACTTAACAGATGTTTACAGAGCCTTCCACCCCACAAAATCAGAATACACATTCTTTTCAGCTGCACATGGGTTATTCTCCAAAATAGACCACATACTCACACATAGAACATGTTTAAGTAAGTGCAAAGAATTGAAGTTATCCCCTGTATATTATCAGACCACAGTGCAATGAAATTGGAGATCCATAGCAAAAGAAACTCAAAAAATTTCATAAACACGTCGAAATTGATCTACACACTTCTGAATAACCAATGCCTCACAGGGGAAATTAAAGAAGAGGTCAGATAGTTCCTTCAATTAAATAACAATGACAATACAACATATCAGAATCAATGGGACACAATGAAAGCAGTCTTAGGAGGGAAAGTCATAGCAGTGAATATGCATATTAGGAAAACAGAACGAGTCCAATTAACCTGATGCTGAACCTCAAGCTTCTAGAAAAAGAGGAGCAGGACAAACCCAAAGCTCATACAAGGGAGGAAATTATAAAGGTCAAAGGACAAATCAATGCAATGGAGACCAAGAGAACAAAACAAAAAAATCAATGAAGCCAAGAGTTAGTTCTTCAAAAGAATCAACAAAATTGACAAACCCTTAGCCAACCTTGTCAGAAAAAAGTAAGAAAAGGCCCAAATCCATGCAATTAGGAATGAAAAGGGTGAAATGACAACAGACCTAGCAGAAATCCAGAGGATCGTCAATACCTACTTCCAGAAACTATACACCAATAAGATGGAAAGCACAGAAGAATTGGACAGATTCCTAGATACATGTGAAACACCAAAGTTGAATGAAGACGACCTAAAAATTCTGAACAACCCAATATCAACCAATGAAATTGAAGACATAATTAAAAACTTATCAACTAAGAAAAGCCTGGGCCCTGATGGCTTCACAGATGAATTCTATAAGACATTTAGAGAGAAACTACTGCCACTACTGTTTAAACTCTTCAATGAAATTGAAAGGGAAGCAAGACTCCCAAATTCATTCCTGGAAGCAAGCATCATCTTGATCCCCAAAGCAGAGAAAGACCCAACCAAAAAGGAGAACTATAGGCCAAGCTCACTAATGAACATAGAAGCAAAAATCCTTAATAAGATACTGGCAAATGAAATGCAGAAGATCATCAAGAAGATCATACACCCTGATCAAGTGGAATTCATCCCAGGGATGCAGGGATGGTTCAACATATGCAAATCAATCAATGTAATATACTATAGCAATAAAGTCAAGGACAAAAACCATATGATGATCTCCATAGACACAGAAAAAGCATTTGACAAAACCCAACATGCTTCTATGATAAAAATCCTACAAAAATTGGAACAGATGGTCTCTACCTCAAACTGATAGAAGCTATCTATGAAACACCAACAGCCAGTATCATACTAAATGGTCAGAAACTGAAATCCTTCACACTAAAATCAGGGACAAGACAAGGATGTCCACTATCACCACTCTTGTTCAATATAATTCTGGAAACATTAGCCACGGCAATTAGACAAGAGAAAGAAATAAAAGGAATAAAGATAGGAAATGAAGAATTCAAATTGTCATTATTTGCAGATGACATGATACTGATATAGAAAACCCCAAGAATTCCACCAAAAGTCTTCTAGACTTAATAACCAAATTCAGTCAAGTAGCTGGTTACAAGGTCAACACACAAAAATCAATAACTTTCCTCTACACAAATGACAGACTCACTGAGAGAGAAATAGGGTAAATAATTCCTTTCACAATAGCATCCAAAAAACTGAAATACCTAGGAATCGTCCTAATGAAAGAAATCAAAGACCTCTTCTCTGAAAACTATGGCACTCTGAAAAGAGAGATTGAAGATGATATCAGAAAATGGACAGACATCCCCGACTCCTGGGTAGGAAGGATTACTATAGTGAAAATGGCCATACTTCCAAAACTGCTATATAGATTCAATGCAATTCCAATTGAGATCCCAGCAGCATGCTTCATGGACCTTGAGCAAACCATCCAAAAATTCATTTGGAACAAGAAGAAATCCAGAAGAGCAAAAGCAAATCTAGGTAACAGAGACATGGCGGGGGGTATCACAATCCCTAACTTTCATATATACTACATAGGTATGGTGATAAAAACAGCATGGTACTGGCAAAGAAACAGACTTGAGGATCAGTGGAACAGATTAGAAGATGCGGAAACAACACCAGATACACTCAGCCATCTCATCTTCGACAAAGGAGCCAAACACTCTCACTGGAGGAAACATACCCTCTTTAATAAATGGTGCTGGAAAAATTGGGTTTCAACTTCCCACAGATTAAAGCTAGACCTATATCTGTCACCATGCACTAAACTAAAATCAAAATGTATTAAAGATCTAAATATTGAAATAGAAACACTGAACCGGCTGGAACACAGGTTAGGTAGAACTCTTGAAGACATTGCTGTAGGACGAGATTTTAAATAACAAAACCTCAGTTGCCCATGAACTAGCACAAACAATCAACAATTGGGATCTCTTCTTATTGAAAAGCTTCTGCATAGCAAGAGAAACCACCAGCAGGGTGAAGAGACAATCCACAATGTGGGAAAAAACTTCACCTATTGTTCCTCAGACAAAGGTCTGCTATCTTGAATCTCTAAAGAACTTGTAAAGATCAGACCTCCCAAATTTAAAGACCCAATCTGAAAATGGGCATCTGAAATGAACAGACATTTCTCAGACAAAGAATTAGAAATAGCAAATAAACATATGAAAAAGTGTTCAACGTCACTGGTCTTTGGAGAGATGCAGATGAAAACTATGCTGAGATTCCACCTCACTCTAGAAAGAATGGCTGCTATCATGAAATCAACCAATAACAAATGCTGGCAGGGCTGTGGGAAAAGAGGAACCCTGCTCCACTGCTGGTGGGAGTGTAGACTGGTGCAAGCACTGTGAAAATCAGTATGGAGATACCTCAAAGAACTAGGACTGGAAGTCCCATTTGACCCCACTATTCCCCTGCTGGGGAATCTTCCCCAAAGAATTAAAAGAATCATACCAGAGTGATATATGTCCACCCATGTTCATAGCAGCACAATTTGTAATAGTTAAAACTTGGAAACAGCCCAAATGCCCATCAACTGGAGACTGGATAAAGAAAATGTGTTTTATTTATAAAATGGAGTACTACTCAGCCATAAAAAATGAGAAATTAGAGACAGTTATAGCTAAGTGGATGCACATTGAGGTGATACTCTTAAGTGAAATAAATAGGACACACATGTATAAATACAGAATACTTTCTCTGGTGTGAGAATCTGAAAGTGCACACTTGCTTTCTAAGTGAGTAAATAAGTGTAAATATGGACTAAAATGTATAATAGGTTATATGAAATAGGAAGAAAAGGGGCAGTGTAAATAAGTGTACATAAGTGTAAATAAGTGACTAAGTATAAATAAGCACTAAAACATATAATAGGTAATGTGAAATAGGAAGAAAAGGGGCAAAGGAGAAGGAAGTGGGAAGGGTAGGGGAAAGGAAAGAAGGGAATGGAATTAATATGAGAAAATGGAAAAATAACATCAAAATCTTTATAAATAGGGAGAGATGATGGGGTTGAAGGGAGGGCTGGGCAAGAGTGAAAAATAAGAACCAAGAGAGACTATGTAAAGGTGCAAATTTCCAATGATGAATGTCATTATATTGTATACCTAAATTGTACCAATGATTAGAATGAATAATTGACAATGCAAAATAGGAAGTAAACGTCCAAAGGGGTAGGGGAAGAGGGAGGGGCAGGGTTAAAGAAAGAAGGGAAAGGAAAAATGATGAGAAATGGAAAAAATGGAAATAAAGCCTTTGTAAATAGGGAAGGGTGGAGGGGATGAAGCGAGGGCTAGGAATGGGGAAAAAGTAAGAACCAAGATGCTTCATGTAAAGGTACAAGTTCCCAGTGAGAAATGTAAATGTGTTGTATACCTAAAATGTACCCATAAAGAATTTAAGTAAACAAAAAAAAGAAAAGAAAAAGAAGAACATGACAAACCCAAAGCTCATACAAGGCAGGAAATTATAAAGATCAGAGCAGAAATCAGTGCAATGGAGACTAAGAGAATCACATACAAAAAATCAATGAATCAATGAGTTGGTTTTTTGAAAGAATAAATAAAATTGATAAACCCTTAGCCAACCTTATCAAAAAAAGAAAAGAAATGGCTCAACTTCATGCAATTAGGTATAAAAAAGGTGAAGTCACAACAGATCCAGCAGAAATCCAGAGGATCATCAATACCTACTTCGAGAACCTGTACTCTAATAAAATGGAAAAAGCAGAAGACATGGATAGATTCCTAGATACATATGAATTACCAAAGTTAAATGAAGAATATATAAAAAGCCTAAACACTCCAATTACAATCAGTGAAATTGAAAGTGTAATTAAAACTTTACCAACAAAGAAAAGCTCAGGTCCTGATGGCTTCACTGCTGATTTCTACAAGACATTTAGAGAAGATCTATTGCCACTACTCTTTAAACTCTTTAATGAAATTGAAAGGGAGGCAATACTTTCAAATTCATTCCTGGAAGCAACTGTTACTTTGATTCCAAAACTAGGGAAAGACACTATCAAAAAAGAGAACTACAGACCCATCACCCTAATGAACATAGATGCAAAAATCCTCAATAAGATACTGGCAAATAGAATACAAAGGGTCATCAAGAAGATGATACACCCTGACCAAGTCAGATTTATGCCAGGGATGTAAGGATGGTTTGATGTATGTAAATCAATAAATTTAATACAATATATTAACAGAGCCAAGGACAAAAACCATCTCAATAGATGCAGAAAAAGCATTTGACAAAATCCACTCATGATAAATCCCTTACAGAATATTGGAACAGATGGTCTTTATCTCAAGCTAATAAAGGCTATCTATGAAAAACCAACAGCCAACATCATACTAAGTGGTCAAAAACTGAAAACCTTCATGATAAAATCAGGAACAAGACAAGGTTGTCCAGTATTACCACTCCTGTTCAATATAGTTCTGGAACTATTAGCCACAGCTATTAGACAAGAGAAAGAAATAAAAGGAATAAAGATAGGAAAGGAAGAAGTGAAATTGTCATTATTTGCTGATGATATGATACTTTACATAGAAGACCCAAAATACTCTGCCAAAAGACTTCTAGACTTAATTCACAGGTTCAGTAGAGTAGCTGGACACAAGGTAAACAGTCAAAAATCAATAGCCTTCTTATACACAAATAATAGACTCATTGAGAGAGAAATTAAAGAAACAACTCCTTTCACAATAGCATCCAAAAAAATGAAATATCTAGGAATCAATCTAACAAAGAAGACAAAATACTTCTACACTGAAAACTATAGTACTTTGAAAAAGGAGACTGAAGGGGATATAAAAAAATGGAAAGATATCCCTTTGTTCCTGGGTAGGAAGAGCAAATATAGTGAAAATGGACTTATTTCCAAAGCTGCTATACAGATTCAGTGCAATCATGATTGAAATCCCAACAGTGTATTTCACAGAACTAGAGAAAACAATTCAAAAATTCATTTGGAACCAGAAGGGACTTAAAATAGCAAAAGGAATTATAGGCAACAGAGACATGACAGGGGTATCACAATCCCCAATTTAAAACTATACTACAAAGTCACTGTGATAAAAACAGCATGGTACTGGCAAAGAAACAGACCTGAGCATCAGTGGAGTAGATTAGAAGATACAGAAACAACTCTAGACATACTCAGCTACCTCATCTTTGACAAAGGAGCCAACCATCCTCACTGGAGGAAAGATAGCTTCTTCAATAAATGGTGTTGGAAAAACTGGATTTCAAACTGCCAAAAATTAAAACTAGACCCCTATCTGTCACCATGCACTAAACTAAAATTTAAATGGATTAAAGATCTAAATATTAAAACAGAAACACTAAACTTACTTGGAGCTAAGTTAGGTAGAACTCTCAAAGACATTGACATAGGAAAAGATTTTATGAACAAATCCTCAGTAGCAAGGGAATTTGCACAAAGAATCAACAACTGGAATTTCATCTTATTAAAAAGCTTGTGCACTGCAAAAGAAACCACCAACAGAGCTAAGAGACAACCCACAATGTGGGGAAAAGAAATTATCAGCTATTCCTCAGACAAAGGTCTACTATCTAGAATATATAAAGACCCTCCAAATATAAAAACCCGATTCAATAATGGGCATCTGAAATGAACAGATATTTCTCAAAGAAGTAAAAGCAGCAAATAAATATATGAAAAAATGTTAACATCACTGGTCATTCCAGAGATGCAGATGAAAACAACACTGAGATTCCACCTCACCCCAGAAAGAATGGCTGCTATCAAGAAATCAACCAATAACAAAAGTTGCCAGGACTGTGGGAAGAAAGGAACCCTTCTTCATTGTTGGTGGGAGTGCACACTGGTGCAACCACTATGGAAATCAATATGGTGATATCTCAAAAACTAGGATTGGAGGTCCCATTTAACCTAGCTATCCCTCTGCTGGGTATCTTTCCAAAAGAATTAAAAGAATCATGCCATAGTGATAAGTGCACATGCACATTTATAGTGGCACTATTTGAAATAGCTAAAGCTTGGAAACAGCACAAGTGCCCATCAACTGGAGACTGGATAAAGATGTGATTTTTCTATAAAATGGAGTACTATTCACACATAAAGAATGAGAAACTAGAGACATTTATAGCTAAATGGATGCACATTGAGGCCACCTTCTTAAGAGAAATAAATAGGACACACATGTGTAAATACCAAATAGTTTCCCTGGTGTGAAATACTAAAAGTGGAAATAAGGTTCAAATGATATAATTGATAATGTGAAATAGGAAGGAAAGTTCCAGAGGAACTTTAGAGGTAAATGGGAAGTGGGAAAGGTAGGGGAAAGGAAATCAAGGAAAAGAAAAAAAATATGAGAAAAGGAAAAAATGGAAACAAAGTCTCTGTAAATAGGGAAGGGAGGGCAGGGAAATGGGGAAAAAATAAGAACTAAGATATAGCATGTAAAGATACAAGATCCCAATGATGAATGTAACTGTGTTTTATACCTAAAATGTATCAATAAATTTAATGAAAAGAAGAAAAAGAAAGAAAATGTGTTTTGTATACACAAGGGAGCAGTACTCTGCCATAAAGAAGGATAAACTTGAGACATTCATAGGCAAGAAAATTTTTTAAATAAACAAAGCAGTATATATAATAGTTTACCTTACTATAGCATGTAAATATAACCAGGAAACTAATATTACATCTACTAAATATAATAACTTACACATTACCGTTTTGTTCATTCACTGCTGTATACATATAAAATTCCTGTACACAAACATTTGCAATATTCACATAAAGAGAATGTCAAGATACCATGGGTGTTTTCTTACAGATCCCTATTTTATTTATCAAAGATGATTGTTTTGTAGTTGATATTTTTATTTGCTTTGTACACAATTAATGTACCTGGATATAGACTCATCAAGACAATTTTAAAATGTTTAATTTTAAATGTAAATACTTTCTTTTGATATTGCTGGTAGTTCATTATTCTTTTAAAGTATAGCTTACTATTAAATTACCCAAATATGTAACAATAATTGTTTCCAAAACTAATGAATAAATATTTCATTGTGATAAAATCCAATTTTTCCTTGGAAAGCTAAACTTGTTAATGTAATACTGACCCCTCAAGGGAGCGCAGGTAGATTTGCTGAAAGGATTGCTATAACCTTCCAGTTGGACAATGTGTAGACTCCATCTCTTGGGTTCAAATCCCAATTCTTTGGACTAAGTAGCAAAAATTTAAGAATAAAAAGTTTATCTGTAGCATATGCATCAAGGGTAGATAAATGTAAAAGTATATGTATGCATAAACATTAATTTTTTCATTTTATTTAGTGTTTCTATATTGTTAGACATGTCCAATAATAAAATATATAATTTAATAATTATTCACTGCTAATACATTAACAGATAAGTAACTTTCAGCTATTCAAAATGGTACTGATTTTTTTCTTCCCCCAAATTAAAAAAGAAATATAGTATATGTTAAATTTTTTTCTTGTCTTAACCATATGTCTTTGCATTATTTGTTAATTGTGTTTCCCCACTAAATTCCATAGATATTGTTATATGCACTTATTTTGGCATGGAAATTTGATGAAAACAAGTATTATTCTGTAGTCATCTTTATTTATTTTATTTATTGTTAGCACATGATACAATTGGAAACAATATGCTTTTCAATTTATAATTTCAATTGTTTTCTATAGGTCACAAATTGGTTTTACATTTTATTTTTATTATTTATTATATTGTTTTATTTTCATTTAGTAATATCAGTTATTAATGTTTGCATATAATTGTTCATTCTATTTGTTAATTAAATTTCTTATTGTCTATTTTACATTCATAAACATTTTCCCATATCTATTAATCAGATTATAGACATGAATTTTCTGATAATTCCGCTCCTTATTGACTTTTATGTAGCTTGATATTTTTCCACTATATTAATATTTAATTTCAATCTACTTCTTTCCAGATAACTTTTTGTATTTTCTCATTTTTATTACTTTTCATAGTATTCATAGCTTGCCTTTTTAAGAGATGATAATGAAACGCGCTTCTTTAACCTTCAGTAGTATATATTTAACCATGATTATCACTAAATATTTCACCTGTATGTTACACATTTTAAAGTGCTTTATACTGATTCTTTATATTAAATGATAAAGGAATCAATCTCTATGTGGAGAAAGTTAAAGAAGAAAAAAAATCTTCATTGCTTAAAAAACAGTGGGTTATATTCATTTTAATCTTCTTGTCTTTTCCTTGGCCACACTGCTTGAAGTCTTTTCCCAACAGGTTCATGCACTGTTCCTCCCTGAGGACTTCAGAGGCATCTGGACCCCTAATATTTCCACGCAGGGAAAGAACACCCAACACCTTCCCTGCTCGGGTGGACCTTCCTCGGTCTCTTCGCTGGTGCCAGGCTCATAGGGTGGACTGTTTCTGGGGTACCCACACAATTCTTTAGGACAATGCCTCCCAGGAAATGGAAAACCCATTTTTTCCAAAAAATGTCTAGCTGGATTTCTTGTTTTTTACTCTGCTAATCAATAGCTTATGTGGAAATTTTGCACTCTGCCCTTTTGTTTCAATAATATCTTTTAACTATTTATGATTACAATGTTAATAAAATGTATATTACTTTGGAGTTGATTTTTTAAAAAGGTGAACTCTTGTCTATTAAGTAGAACTGAAGAACATATCACAATTTGAAACTAAATTTTTTATCATATGTACTTATAACTATTAAAATTGATAGTTTAATGTCTCTTAATTAGTATTATCAAGTGATATATAATGAGAACTCATCTATGCCTTTTTGAAAATATCCTGGCTTAAACATATGCGGGTTTGGATTTTGCTGATATAATTCTGTTCATCATTTAACTTCAGTGCTTAATTATTAAAGATACAACATAACTAAGTAGTTTTAAATGTATAATTAATCTCTATGAACTTAGTAGGTTGGTTATCTTTATAAAGTTAGCAAAACATGCATGGAAACGTAAATGGTTTGTAGATAGAAGAATGCATGGCTAGATAGATAATAGATAATTTTATTAAGGCATATTTTAAAATGCTGATTGCACATTTTAATTTAATTACCCTGTAACACATCTGATTATATCATATTTCCTTGTACAGTGTTCCTATATTAAGAAGTGTTCTATTCCTAATTAAAAGAAAAATGTCTGATAAACCATACTAAATTTTCATATCCATCTGTTTAAACTGTGTACACTTATTGTAGGTGTTTGGTGTTCTCTGGCCATTTTTACTTTTACATTTTTACTTCTGAGTGAATTGGAGTAACAGGAATATTCCATATCTTCTTATGTGACAGATTATTATTGTCAAACTTTCTTTCTGAATAAAGAACTCATTCATATTAATATATCCCCTTGAAAGAAAATTGTTATAAAAAGAATTTGGGTAGCTCCAATATTCTTTTATGAAAAGAAAACATAATACAGTATTAGTCTTACACATCATTTTCCATCATTAGATACTGTTTCCAAAAATGCAAACTATATGTTAAATTTTGAAATTGCAAATGAACTCTTGGAAACTTGTACTTGATATGTGTTATTTTCTAACCCATTTCATGGCATGTTTCTTTAAAGCTTTACATTGCAGTTGAATTTTACCTCCATGTTTATTGAGAACAATTTGTCCATTTTTCTCTATTTTTCCTGCCAATTAAATTAAAACCCAGTAATTTCTTGTGAGACAGAAGTACCTTTACATTGTAGCCAAAACAGCAGCAGATACAGAAGTCTGAGGAAAGCAAAAGAGTACATCATTTTCTGTCCTGCATTTTTGGTGACTATTTTGTACCATATTTCAGATTTAGTCAGCATTTTTTAAGCCTGTGCAGATTAGAAATCTCTTAAAACTGCTTTGACAGCAATAAAAGCAAGGCTGTCTCTTTTCCTAAAGGAGATCATTTCAGAGAGGCACTTTCCTTCAGTACTTGTTGAAGCTGGTTTATATAATGTAGCAGCAGAATGTCTGAAAAATTATAAAACTAAAAAAAAAATATGTAATTTCAACCTTTAGTAACATTAACTCATAGAAAATTCTCTAAATATACAAATGTAGAATATTACAAGCAGATCACATGGAATTCAGACTTCAGAAGTAACTCAGGGCCTGACAAAAAGAGAATGGAATCTGACAACTACCATCATTTACTTATAATGATATAAAAATAGAAGGAAAATCACCCTGGTTTTGCTGGAGCTTCCACTTCTTGGCTCAGTATGCTGCATGGAGATCAAATTAGTTGTTCACTGACTGCTTTGACCTCCATCTACTCATTAAGGTTGCTTGGGCTACCAATGAAATTTCCCTGCGATAACAAGGTCTCCAGATTGTAGGAGGGAAATTCTGGTCTGCGCCCCATGATTCCCAAATTACACCTTTTGGAAATTATACAAACACAGAAATGATGGTACAATTTGCAGTCAGTAAATTTATTCTGATTAGAACAATGTCATTTTCATATTTGTACCTATGTTTTCAGTATTGATTCTCTCTTGTTTTTATTCAGTTATTGCTCAGTTTATTAATTATAATTATTACACATTTCACATTTATCACACTTTCAAATAACCAACTTAGCCTCAAATATTATTTCAATCTTTGTCATATGTTGATGTGTCTTGCCCACTTGATTTGGAGGTATAGAAAAATGTTGAAAGTATTTATATCTTCCCATAGGTAAAATTAAAATAATAAACATACATATGTGTGTGCACAAACTTGCAATATGAATGAGTTAGTGGCCCTGATGACCTTGGTTTTTTAAAAAGTTTCAAATAGCTCTTCTAAAATTCTGAATTTTTAGATTTCAATTACATTATTTGGTGTATGTTCAAAACATAACACAGTATTAGTCTTACAAGTCATTTTCCATCATTAGATACTGTTTATCATATTTGTATTTTCTCATATTTGTCTTATTCATAATATTTGTATAAAATATTTGTATAAAATACATATTTCCCATTAAATAGCTATTTCTGGCATACTCCTTTGTCTGATGTTATTACTTTTGCCCTTGTCTTTAATTTGGAGATTTGTTTTATTTAAATAATTAATTTTCTATTTGGGTTTGTAAAATAAATCCATGCAGTAGTTATTTTCTATTTTTTTCATCATTTCTATGTTATAGTTTTCCTTTTATTAATATTGTAGGCTGATTATTTTGACATTCAACTTTCCTTCAGTGTTAAATTGATATTTAAAAACACTGTCACCTCTTTGAAGTGTTTACCTTAGGGACTGCAACATTTATAATTAGGGTAGCATATCGTAATGTAAATTGATACTTGTGCTACATTCCAGATAAAGCACAGTCCTTAAACATTTTCAACACATTTAGCCCTGTTCCAACATATGTGCATATTTTTGCATATGTTATTGCAAATATATTTTAAAGAGTCCATTACATTATTTATAATCATTTTGCGTAGCCAATACTTAATTAGATTAAATCACACAGTGCCTTTCTATTGTCCATATTTCCTTCCTACTTCTCCAAACCTCTGATAACTTTTAACATATGTATGATAATAATCATTTAGCATATTATTTTTATTATTTGTTTTTATTGTATATATTTAATGTGTACAACATGATGTTTTTAAAATTTAAGGCACACATAAAAGTGTGAAAATTAGACTGGAGGTGTAACATAGTGGAGGACCACTTGGCTGTCATTCTTGAGGCCTTGAGTTTAGTTCCTAATACCACAAAAAAAAAAGAAAAGAAAAAGGAACAAACAGACACAGTTATACATATCCATGAAGTACCATGTAATGTTTTTCTTTTTCATGTAATATTTCCTTATATCTGTTTATTGTGTAATATTTACATTGGGATCGACATACTTATCTCAAGTACTTCTCATTTTTTCAGGATGAAACTTTCAAAATCTTTTCTTCTTCCTTTTTAAATCTTCAGTACGTAACTGTCATCTACGATGGTATCCCAGAACTTCTTGCTCCTGTCTATTATATAGCATCCATTCGCCAACCTTCTCCCAACTCCGCTGTCCTCACACTCCTGGAACTGACATTTCTCAACTTTCATGTGAGACAAAATTGTAGGAGTGAAACCATACCATCCTGCATTCTTTTACAAAAATGTTCTGTGATGAATTCTCAATTATTTGCCTAATATCTCTCTTTCACTTTATTTAAATGATATCTTATAGTAAACGATCAATAAATTAATTAAATGAATGAAAAAATATACCTATATGTAAATGTTTGAAAGTAATATACTACAGGCTGTATATCATTGATGACTATCTACATCTACATACATACTTTCGTATGTGCACTTGTCAGCCTGTCTGACGGGCATCGCTCCTTTGACTTTTGTATATTAATTCTTATATTTTCTAAAGCACATAAAAGCATCAAGAATTTAGCAAAAGGCATAGACTACTGAAATATCAAATATTTTCCATAATTCATGTCACTTATTGAGCCATTTTATTCCAGGTATTTATATAATTACCTTTTACCAGATACTTTTATTTGTTAAAGCTTATGTAAACTGATTGTGTTCTGAAGAACAATATTTTGGGGATATATTATTTAGTAAATCAAAAAGTTTAACATTTTAAGGTAATTATTCTACTGGCACATAAATTTCATTTTATTCATTAGTTAATACATATTTATTGCTATTAATATTGCACAGTACTACTTTATTCCCTAGGTGGTTGAAGTCCTAATAAATCATTAGAATAATGATGAGGATTTTTTTTCTGAATATTTTGGTCCCTAGCTTTACTGAAGTGTGACACTACTAAACTGACAACAGGAGTAAAGGAAAAACTTAGAAAGGTAGTATAAATAAAAAAGGTAAGAGAAAGACAACTGTTTCTTTCTAAACTGAGAGATCATTATGTCTTTTGTGAGATTAAATATTGAAGTTCCCTCTCCCTGCAAAAAAACCCAAAATTTAAACAGAAAATGGCAAAGAGATTGCAGCCTCATATAAAATTAAAAAATGATATAATGATGGGACAACAGTTCTTTAGCTACAGTACAACACATTTGTCTTTTAGATTTGGACTTAATTCAAAATTGTAGTTTTTCCCAAACTCATTAAAATACAAAATTTGTAAAAGCACTGTTTGCATAATTATAAAACAATTTACTAAATGTTGTATTTCAGGAAGAAAAAGGTTATGTGCTAGAATTTAATTAGTGACCTGGCAACACAAAATATTCAATATTGGTTTTAATTATATGCACATCTGGGATTTTCTCCAAAAGAACTAGATTTCTAAAGGTCAAGTATTTATACTAAAGTGTTTAAAAATAGCCATTGTTCCATTAAGGAGAATGAGCAGCTTTTCATAAGAAGTAGTAAAAATTAACTTCCCAAGGGAAATGACAGTAGCATTCATTTTACACATTCACTATCTATTGATGTATTTATCATTTATAATGAGTGCATTTGTATACTGTGAAATACTTCAAAGCCATTGGGTGTAAAACTATGTGTATATATCATCCATTTTGTTCCAAAGTACCTAACTCAGACTTTCTTTCTGATCCTCTATCAGGGGGAGACAGGGCTCTCCACAAAATATCTTTTTCTTTTTCAGTTTCCCCATTACATACTGTGACATTCTGTTTCTCATTTGTATACATTTCCTATATTACTGTTTGGAAAATGCTGAAAGGATTTGAGCTACCCAAGGAAAACCTAAAATTAGTATAAAATGACAACAATGCTATAATATAAGGTTCCTTTTGCTGCTCAAGGTGGCTTTATATAATCTCAGCTTTTTTATTATTTCATTGATATTTTTGAAAATCAGTAAACCAATCAAAAGAGCAGAATGCATACAGAAACTATGACACAAATCTATAAAATCTTCCTAATTTATTTTTAATCATTCATATGTTAATTGGTGTCCCTATTTCAAAGGGAAGCTATACAAAACAAATAGTATATTACTTTTTATTTATTTTTCCTTCATTTTTTTCAAACTATTTTTAGTGTTCTAGAAGAAAATTCAGTACTACTCAGGGAATTTTCATTTCCATGAATCATAAATACATAGATCATATGGTTTTATCAATATTAAAAAATCATTATGTTCAATTTTGAGGACATTAGCATATTTCCAGGAGTTATTGGGTTCTGATAATTATTTAAAATGTAGAGAATCTGGGATTTTTGTGAAAAAAATCAATCATGACTCTATCTTCTAAGATAGTCAATAATTTTTCCTGTGGAATCAGAGAATGTAATATTTTAGCTGAGCCGGGAAGGATGGATGGAATGAAAGTGAGTGTTAAAATTTCCCGTGAAATGCAAGGCTCCATAAGCAAGAGAGAACAAGGGCGATTTTAGCAAACCCAAAGGAATTTTTGCATCTTTTCAAACCACTGAGAGTCTTCCCACTTTAATTTAAAACTTCAGAATTTAGAATAAGGTGTCATTTCCGTAACTTTGGATAAAGTCAAAGTAAGTCTATAAGACTTAAAACAAAATTTCTAGAAAACTCATAAAAGATCATATGTTTCCAGTGTGTATGCAAATATCTTAACATTGTAAAGTTAAATTGTCAGTGCATTCAATGACTATTGGGTGGTGTTCTTCTTTTTCTTTTCTCTATTAAAATTATTTAAATTATAAATGAAAAATTTACTTTTATTTATCATCTACTTAATACCAAACCAATACTATTTTTAATCATATTATAACCTAAATTTACATAAACTTCAAAAACAAGGAAAAGATGTTCAGTAACATAGGACTGCACTTTGTCCTAGGAGTAATGACATTCTACTAAAAAAAAAATGTAAAACCAACTAACAATATAGTAAGAAATAAACAGGCACTATGTTTGTTTGTAGGTGATAGGATTATCTCCTTGGAAATGGTAAATAGATTTATGTGTTTATTGGAAAATATATATAAGAAATGAAATACATTTCTCAACAAAACAATAAGAAAGATGCAATAATAATCACTCCAAATAGAATTTCTCATTGTAAGTATTCAACACTTTTGATTATTCCGATAAATAAAAATCAAAATGGGATACAATTTTGTACATCAAATTGTAAAAAAGAATCAGCACCATAATGGTTAATTCTTCATATAGTAAAAGTGCAAACAAAACAGCAGCCTCATGTACTGCTGGTGGGTGTATAAAGCAGAGAATTTCATTGTCCCAAACAGGGTCAGAATCCTCCTCTACTACTATCACTGCAAAACCCATATGTATGTCCTTTGATCCAAAAATTCTATTTTAAATTTGGTGTGTTTATGTAAGCAAATATCCTCAAGCCATCAAAACTGAGACTATATATATATCTATCTCTTGGTATACAGTGATGTTCACCATTTATATGTGGGTAAGAAAAGATGATAAATCTATGTACGTAAAATCCAGATCAATCTTTTATAAGGGAGGTTGTTTCTCTCAAGACATGAAAAGTAGGGAGTAGACAGAGACAAAAGAAGAATATTGGAAAGTTCAGCTCTGGGAAGTAAGGGATGAATTCTCCTAGGGAAAGTGCTGCTTCCTGGAGAACTGCCCCTGAATCTGCTAAAATAATTTGTTTCCTGAGGGACGGGATAATTTCAAGAAAGCGTCAATTGGTCCCTTCATTGGAAATGGTACTAGCAGAGTGGCTTAGAAGCAGCATAGCCAGCCAGGCGTAAAGGAAAGTACTCTACACGTTCCTACCAGATGCCTTCAAAGCCTTGGACAAACACTGAATACTGATGAAAGTTTCACAAAAATAGAGGATGTCTTTGCAGTTCCAAGAAAGAATAAACTGAGGCAGGAAAGCCAGGAAAGGAGTGTTGGCTTAAAGCACAATCTTACTAGCTCAACTAGAATAAACACAAAATATTTTTTAGAGGAGTGCTGCTCCGAACAGCAAAATTTGGGGGGAAAATGCCAAAAATAGGCACCAAGTAGCTCCTATTGTCTCTTCCCATTGTACATCGTACATAAACACATGTTACATATGAAGTAAAATCAGTTACAAATTAAAAATCAAGACTAATATTTCTGTGTGTGTGTTTAAATTAAATGCATTCTTGTCTGGCCTTCAGAAACTTCTAGGCTGACTGGAGAAATGAAAATATAATAGGAATGACTTAATAGGGAAGATTTAGCCGTAAGCTGTCTTTCCCTCTCTGTCAATTTTAGTTTCATAGAAAAGAGTTAAGCATAGGGTGAGCTTCTTGTGGATGGCAATGAGCTCTGTTATTCAGAACACACTTACACTGTCTTATATCACTAAAGTCCTGTGGTGTGAATAAAGCCATGCTACTTCATAACAAAATGACACATGAAAAATAAGCCAATTAACACAGAACCATGAGAATTAGGCATAATTACCTGACAGTTTATAATGAGGACATGTTACCAGTTCAAGTGTAAATTTGTTGAAACATGCTATTAAATTTTATAGAGATAGAAATTAATAGACAAGGAAAAAAGAGTTCTTTGGAAAAATTTCAACAGCTGGAATTCAAAAATTTTTGTATTGCTAATGTGACATAGCCTTACAAGGAGAAGAAAGCTGTTTGGCTTTTGGAAGAATGTTCAACCACATAGTATAGTAAGTCTAATTCATAGTAGGTGAGGCTGAAGAAGAAACGGAATTTGCTTTAGGGAAGGAGCCTTATGGAAATTAGATGAAAAAACAGATTATATTAAGGAAGCTTATTTCAAATATGAAACATTTGGCTCTAATTTGATATATTGACTTTTCTTCTCTGGTCAAAGGAGAGATTCCCAGGCAGCCCCAGTCATGAGGACAAAAAAGAGAAGAAAAAAGGTTGCTTGAGTCAAGGAACAGAAGAAACCCAGTATATTTGAAACAAAGGAAAAGATGACCCCATGTGCGAATTTGATCTAGTAGTTTAGAACTCTAATTCTGATCACAAACAATTTTAGAAAAGAGCAGTGTTGAAAATGCCAAAGGGATTAGGGAAGAGAATTAGCTAAAGCCCAAAGGAATCAAGTCAAATTAAATTTTAAATTAATCCCTAAAATATCATGGACATGGATAATGAGAATTGCAAATATGTTACAGTATGAAAAAATCCATTGGAATTATTATCACAGTTAAATATCTTTGGAAATTTTCCGATAATAGCAGTAGAACCTGATTTAAATCATATACAATCTACCCTTACCATAAGACAGTGTCAGCTTCTTGCTCTCACACTGAGGAGGTTTCCTGCAGTGGTTAGATTAGATGCTCTCTTCATGCTGTCCTGGATGGTAGTTCACACTAAAAGATGAGTTTTACGCCTTCAGATACACACAAGTATGCCACCTTGCTATTACTCAGTGGGATTAGAGCAGTGTCTGTCTCTCCCAGACCCTGGGTATCAGCACCACTCAGGACATACCGTACTGGCCTCCAGCTTCAGAATGGGAACCTGCAGAGGCAATGAGGACCCTTTCGTGTTTTGACAGGGCCTTCGGGATTCCCGTGAACAAGGGGGTCTAGGATTGTCTGGACTAGAGATACACGACTGACATTTAACCCGGAACTCACGAGGATGCAATCCCCCGAAAAGATGGCGAGGAACAGGAAAACGGTGACTAAATCTGATATGAAAGGCACGGTGACACTTGAACATGGACGCATGCTTCTGCAGCAGACACTGATGTCTTAAAAGAGGGAGAAAAAACAGATGGGAGGGGCAGAAAGCAGAGTGAGAAGTCGGTGAAGAGAGAGGAAAGGACAGGAGTGAGGTGCAGGGGAGAGAAGTCACTGAGAAGGCACCAGGAAGAGCGAATAACCCAGCGGAACAGAGCTAATAAAGACAGAGGAGATATTAAACAGGGTGAAACCCCTATGAAGAGCAAAGAGAGGCAGCAGTTTTAAACTACCCCTAAAATACTCTTTTGTCCTTGTATTCCTGGAAAATTTAGATATCGATCAATTCCCTTTCATCTCTGTGTGCAGATTTTGAGTAAGAATGGAATTTTGAATGAAGGAAACTCACAGAGTACTTTACAGCTTCATGAGAATAGAAAGCCCTTATAGGAGATTCAGGCCCGCTTAGGAGGTTAATGCCAGGTTATTTAAAACAGAAAAGGAAAAACAGTCTTATTTCTATATCCACCTGGAAAGGTAAGTCATACAAATTTCCTATTATGTACCATAGTAAGAATATATATTCTATAGAATAAATATTTAATGATACCACCAATAGAGTCTTTATGTACAAAATTATAGCTCATTTATCAATCGTATGTGCATAAAAGCACATTTGTATATATCCATGCAAATTTATAGATCAAAAAATATCAAATGATATTTTTCCTAGTAATGAATGATACTATGAAGAGTTAAATTTATTTATTATTATGCTTTATACATAATTGTTGCTTTATATTTTAATATGCATATTCTAAAGTCACACACTGATATTTTAACAGTGCTAGCACCTTGTACCCTATTTTATTTTTGCTTAGAACATGGTTGAATATGGGGGATTGGAACTAACTTTTTAGCAAGCTTTCCAAAATTTTTGTGCTCAAATACACTTTTAACTTGAAAAAAGCTCATGTGGATAGCCATAAATTTATTCCAATGAGATCTCCATTTCCATTTTTGGAATTTATCTTTCTAAGTTGCTTCCAAAAATCCTCAGTGCATTACTTCAAATATCAAACGGGGAAAATATTTTTCAGTTTAAGATGGAAATCCAAATGACTTTTAGAACTGGGTCTGCTTAATAAAATGGAATCTTGAACTGGATAACACTTTTCTATGGTTATTTTACTTAAAGTAAGTGGTCTTGAAAAATGACAATATTATTTTCGTTTTGTGTGTCTTCCGTGTAACTTTTCATGCTGCAATGATAGCAAAGTTTTATAACTGTGAACAATTATTTCAATGTAACCTTCACTTCAAATGAATCATTTTGAGCATAAAATCTGTAGTCACATACATTGAATGCTTAATTTCTAAATTATTATCTTAAAACCTGCCTTACCACCACTAAGCTATTGTGAATTTTGTCTCTTCCTACTTTACACTGGATGAGTATGTATGTGATTAAATTTTAATATATTTTCATGATATTAATGTCAGGACATCAGAATGACCTACTCGATTCTGAGAGCAGCTGTGTTCTTACAGCAGGAAACGCTGGTACTCCCTGTGCTTATGCATCCGTAAAAAAGGTCGGAGTGCACTGCTGAGTGCATTTAGGCAGGATCATGAGGAGGTTATGGCTGCCTGCTCTGTGCCTCAGTCTTTGGAAACACATCATCATTTCCCAGTGAGCCAACCTGGCCTCATTAGCCTCATCAAGATGAGCAAAGCTGTGTAGTCTGCAATGAAATTGTCCAAAGACAGACACTGTTATTCAAGTTCCAAATGAGAAAACAAGCTACAGTGCCAATCAATATGTACATTTCACAGACTTCAAATAAATGTGTTAAACATTATTCTCCAGGGAACATGATTTCTCAGGAAGGACTTGCCTGTAAATCCTGAGACACACTTAGAGAAGAGCCCACCACTGAAATGCTTACCAGTTGCTCCATGTTTGCAGTCTTCAGTTTCTTCTCCACACCTCTATAGGCAGCCCCAGACGTGGTGCAGATGAGCAAAGCAGAGCCCAAGCTCTGGAGCAGGACATTTTCCTGTGTAGTGCTCATCATTAAGAATGTAGAGTTTTCCCAAGTGGCCCAGGAAACACCTGCATCTGAAATATGTGAAAGTGAAAACGCTTTTACTTTATCAGGTGATGTAAGTGGCATGTTTATTTAAATCCACAGGAAAATTATTTAATACAATTTTTGTTTATATGAAAATATTTTTCACTGAAAATATTCAACCTAACAACACATAATTGGTTTACTATGAAAGATTATAGGGTAACTTTGGTGCTGAGTAGATCTAACATCAAAAGCATTGTCTACCATTTGGTTGGTACCTAAGCGATATATCATGAACTCTGCTAGTACTAAGTGGCAAGATATACCTGTGGCATGCACACACACATAATGTATTATTCAAACTCAGCCTGTCACTCAGTGCAATAATTTATGTAAAATATAGGAAAAAGAGAATGTCAGGTATTCTTTAAATTAGTTTTCAGAAGTGATAGCATTTTGCAATTTTGAATATGTGTACACTTGAATAAGTGAATTCAATTCATAGATGCATTATTTTAACTATATTAATATAAATTTTAATGTTTATGCAAGTGCTGAGATTTTATTTAATATCATATGCAGAAATTAATTATTACAGGAATTTCAATTTATCCAATACTTTTTTCTAGTATTTTGATGTAGTCTCCTCTAATTGAATATAATTATGAAATATTATTTGTAATTTATGTTAATGTATTGGAAATAGTACCAAGGTCAATATTGAGATCTTGTTTAGCTGTCCAAAAGGAATATTTTTCATGAGTTAGAGAAGGATGGGCTTTGAACTTTTGCCTTCACTTTGCACATGCGTGCACACACACATGTGCTCACACACACACACTCACAGACACATGCTTTTCCAAAATCCTGTATATCTATTCAGCTATTATATATGAACCATATTTTCTTGAGTCCTTTCTCTAGGCATTGTGGTCAGTTGTGTGATGCAATTTTAATATATTTATACATTATATAACATACACATATATTCCTTTGAATGACATATACATAAATTGAAAAAGAAAGCAGTGAGGTGGAAAACAACCATAACTCATTGTGATAAGGTTAAGTCAAAAAAAAATTGTGGTTTTCAAGTATTCTTTGTCAAGCATTGAAAGGGCACTTAAAATAATCATATAAAGATGTCAATGAGTTGAAATGAGCAATGTCAAATCCCTTTGCTTGTTATTATTAATGAGCATTAACCTATTGAACCTGAGCCATTACACTTACACATCATATGATGATGTGTTTAACAAAAATGTTAAAGGTCAATTATTTCATGCTTTTCACTTGTAGTTGTAAAAAACAGCTATTTTATGCAGTTTTCCAAGGGTCACTGAAATGCCAGGCAGTATAGTGGTTGCTTTGATATATTCAAAACTCTGACCTTGTAGACAGAACTCTGGTTCCAATTATTCTCCAATTTATTTGGCAAATAGGTTCCTATGGGCCTTATTTCCTCATTTGTAACATTTTATATTGTACATATATTTCTTAGAAGAGGATTACATGTATTTGTTCCTGGGCAAATGGGCCTGTTAATTCGGGTATCAAAAGTCCTTACAACGGAGTTGCCTAAAATGAAGTTATAGACCACAGTTCTTTGCCCTTCCTAACCCTTCCAAAGAGAAAAACTAGGTACATTTGAAACAACTATTGCATGACCTCTAACCATGCCTGTTCTTGGCCCTGTTTAATCATTTGTAGTTTAATTATTTGTTCTTTCACTTTTAGAGGTGTTTTTTGGGGGGACTGGAAAATTCCATGGTATTGGATGGTATTCCATGGTACACATAATGTGAGGAACAATGTGTAGTCATATGTATCAAGTGTTCCAGTTTATACTCATAGTACCATTTATTGATCTGTGAGAATAAAAAGAGCTCAAAAACAACAACAACAATAACATCAGCACTTTTCTGGATGGGAAGGATATTCCATGCAAGAAAATGATGGCCTATTGCTATGTGGAAATATTTTCTCCAAAACTCAGATTGATATTCATATACCACTGTACTGTTAGGAGATGGGATCCTTAGAAGCTTAACTAGCTTGAAGGCTTGGCTCTTCTGAATGGGTCAGTGCCGTTATTGAGGCAGGGAGGAAGTTATATGGAGAGAAAATTCCTTCTCAGTCCACCTATTATTTTTGCCTCTGTCTTGCCTGCACTTTTCCATGTCTTAATGCAGCAAGAAGACATTCACCAGACTGAGGCTTCCCTCGGAGATGTCCCAGCTTGCACAATAAGCTTCAGTAGTTTACAATTTATCCTGTCTCTAGTGTTCTATTGAGGAAGCAGAAAACACACTAAGATGCCTCTATTTAATTCTCTCTACCTTGATCTCTATAAAATATCAATAAAACATAAATAATGAATTTTGGCATTGTATGTTAATTCTGTATTTCACATGGCAAGCTAAAATATTAAGGACTTTGATAACAGTTTTTAAAATTAAGTCATATGGAGGTTCTACCCGAATTGGATACAATGAAAACACTGCAATAATGAAATAATAACTAAAGGAGGGCTTTTAAGTTATCTACAGGGTGCTTATCCTTACCCAGGTCTCTAAAACCTACTGAGCCTATGAAGAATATTCAAATTTAGTGTCTTAATACTTAGAACAATTCCCAAAAGCTTCTTACAAGAAATTTAGGTACATAAGCACAATAAAAAAGCCACTTGATCATATTTCGTTTTTCAATATATTTATGTTCCACTTGCTTGGAAGCAGGGTTGGAAAGGGCTAATGTATGGAATCCAGGAAATTACACAGTGTTTCAGAAAGATATTTTGGTGAGAGACTTTGAACTACTCAGGTGGATAAAAATGGCCATTTCAGGACACTTTTCATACACAGAATTTACAACTTTCTAATGTATTATTTGGGGTGTGGAGAGATGAGTTTAGAATAATTCCTTCCTTTAAAACTGAGCAGTCTACAAGACTAATGATATTTAATAAGATGAAAGTTTGTATGAAGAAATTGTGATTTGAAAAAAGGAACTTGCATTTGTTCCGAAAAACAAATTTGAGAAACCTCTTATGCATGTAAATTGAGAGATCTAATGTTCATTTGAATATGTAAGTCAGTACTGTATCTCAATGATAGGCCTGGGTTGGAGATGAAAGTTTACAGTAAAAAATGGAGTTGACTCAATTCTCATATTTTAATATTGCATATTGATTATTTAATGTTCATTTTATTGAATTTTTAGATCCTCACAGGAATAAATACTACTTTTTATTATAAACTTATTTTTTTTCCTCTTGATGACTTGTAATTAAGGAAATTATTTGTTCCTAATTTTTGAATTTTTCAGAATTTCTTTTTTATACAATGTGCCCAAATTCGGGAAAATATGCAATGTGTATTTAGAAAATTACAGTATGTGCATTTTTCTACAGTTAGCATTAACATCATATCTTGCTACATACTTAATCTATAGTACATACATATATATATATATATATATTCTCTTTTAACATTAACGTATGGAAAATAAATACTTACTTTTTGTACACTGATTCTTACCTTAAAACACACATACCAACATCCACAGAGCCCTTCTTTCATTTTCCCACTACAATTAGATCAATTTATCATTAAATCAATATTGATTATATATTATAATCAGTACAATTTACAGAAAAATGAATTTTGCTTTCCCTGCAGCTAATAATTTCCCATTTTTGAGTATTTTTTCACTTTTTATTCCAAATACCTGTTCATAATTATCTCCCAAAGCCCATCAATATGCAAAATATATTGGACTTATTTTCAATCTCATAGTTATTAGTTGTTGTTGTTATTATTATTATTATTATTATTATTATTATTATTATTATTGTGATTATCACTATTATTTCCCATGAGGATTTTCCTTCTGGTTAGCAGATGTGAGAATAATTCTACAATGTCTTCTTGAATGTTTCCTCATCGCCAACTTGGGAATTTTTATTTCATGATTCTGAATCGATACTAAAATCCTCAACATTTTTTGTTGTTGTTTACTTTTTAAATTAGGCAAACTACCTTCAATTTAGGCATCTTGAGAAAAAAAATTATTTAGATATTGCAGATCTGAAAACATTTTTCTACACTTCTGATATCTTTGTAGATACTAGTTTTAAATCTTGAAGTTTTGGGATATTAGTTTTAAGTCTTGTAGTTTTTTTTTCCTTCAAAAGCTTAACATGTTTCTTGCCTTTTCCTCCTGAATTCTTTGTCCATTTTCCAGATTCAGGAATATATGTGTAGTATTCTTGGAAGTAGAAGGACAAGAAATTGTTTTGACTTACCTTGCCAAAATATGTCTTACTACTTTGTCTTAATATATTATGGAAATCTTTTTTTTCAGTTTCTTTTCCTTTGAACTATTATGTCCACATATTTTTAGTAAATATAATGGTATTATGTTTACTATATAGAATTTATAGGTGCAGTACGAAAAAATTTTCATTTAAAACATTTTCTACCCAAGAGCATGCTACAAAATTGCAATTATTGTCATTATATTCTCCATTATAATCTTAAATTTTTTTTAATACACTTTAAAATTTATATTTTTTCACTACTTATATATGAAATATTTTTCTTCATTGTATTCTCTGTGACATTTGTTTCTTATGGAAAATTTATATATTTCATAATTACTTACTCAATAAGCCACAATATAGATTTCTTTGAATTCCATAAATTTCTGTTCAACTCTTAATTTCCAGATTTATGGGTTTCATCTGCAACCCATAATAATTCTGTTTCTTCATATCCTATTTATACCTGTGTAGTTTTTCACTCATTCTTACGCTTAAGCAATTTCAGGAACATATATTAATGACAGACATGCTTGGTCTTGATGCATATGTCATTGTTACATACTGTGTACAGAAAGCTAAATGTAAACTATTTTACCAGACTTGACACTTTCTGTCTTGAGTTCTACAATGATATAGCAAGTACATATTTCTATCTTCTAATTTGCATCTCTTAATATATTTTCTAAGTGATTTCTTTTCATCTTTCTAGGTCAAATTGTTATATTGTGCTTTTTAAAATAAACTGGAATGAGGTTTATTTTAATTTGATATTTGAAGTATATAATAAGTATGAATTACAATAATATTTTTCCGTGTGTAAACTTTTTTGTTTTGTGTTTTGTTATGAAGCTTTATCAAATTTTATTGTATGAACTGGTTTGTGGTGTCATTGATATATGTTTTTCTATATTTGCCTGGTTTTGATTTTGTGTTTCTTGTCTCATTTAATCTGTAAAATCTAATTAGATTTCTTTTTCCTGACTCAACAGTGTTAAATATTATTAGAACATTTATACATCTTTCAGTTTTATTATTTTTCATCTCATAAATTTGGTGCACTTTAGTTTAAATACTTTTGTTGTTATGTTTGAAATTATGAATTAAACACTTAAATCTCTGTTGCTTGATGGTTTTTGAGAAAAATAAGAACATTGATACACTTACAGTGCATCTCAAATATCCTCTGTATTTTTAAATAAGGTATATGATAATAATTTTAGAATTGTTTAATTTAATATGCACATTTATGTGGGATCAATACTAATCTTCAATTCATTTCCAAGGCTTTTCCCACCACTTGTGGGAGGTTCTTGTCATATTATTCTAGCTTGTTTGTTTTATTCTACTTACTGAAGGAAGGCTTTTTAAGCCTCTATATTCCAAGTATTTCTCAAATTTATAATTGCAAATTTACTAAGTTGAAGCTTATTTTTTATATTTTTTAGACCAATTTACATAGTTATTATGTCCAACTTAGGACACTAAAATTCCAAAGAAATTATTATGGCATAAGAAATTTGAAACACTTTCACTTTTATAGTTTAATCAGCAAATAGTATAATTAACATTTGAAAGTACTGTAGAACATAATCAGCACTTTCGTATCTATATATGCTTTTAAAATATTTGTATTGTGTTTCCATTTTGATATATTCTGTCTTAATTGTTTTAACAACAATTTGTATCATATTATAAAACAAAGAAAATCACTCAAGTAAATATCAGCAAAATTTTCTTCTACAGTGAGAAATGAAGGTGATGTGACTGAACAAAAAAAAACCCATTTAACTCAATGTCTAATTGCATTGAACTGGGACTCTTCCCAAGTTCCTCCTGGTTTTCACGTGGGGCCCTTGCAACAGCTGAAATCACAAACACGTCTACCTTAGTTTCCGCAGATCTTCATGCTTGAGAAAATCTGTTCTGTTTTTCTCATCTTTAAATATTACTCCTGTATCCTTCAATATTTTATTTTTAAACATCGTCTAAAAGAGATGTGACAGATAAATCTGAGCAATATTTTCTGTTTATGCTGTTTCTGTTTTTGTAATAACCTCTTTACTTCATACAATGGAATTCATAGATAAAATCTATCGACACATCCAATATTAAAAATCAGTCAAGATAATGCCCTAATTCTAGTATAAAATATAAAAGGACAAATAGATTTGTAATTGAATATATATTTAAGTAAAAACACTAGTGAATGACTGAACTAGAAGACTCTGAAGTGGTTAGCCACTGGCCCCGAGGGACAAAACTGTTCTGAGTGTAACAACTATAATGAAGACTGAGGATAGTAGATTTGATGAGAAATTCAAGTAGAGCAATATGAGTTTTCCAAAATGATTGGTCAATTCTAACAGATTTCTATAAAAATCATAATATATATTTGGTTAACATGAAAATGTCATTCCCAGAAAATTTAATGATTGTTAAACTCATGTAAAATATTTTGCATTAATATATAGAGTTCAGATCTAAATTGAGATATTTATTAAAAGGTTTCATGTCCACATGAATATGTTCTGAGGATTTTAGAAATTATTCAAACCATAGAACTCATTTCCTAAGCATGGAACTACTTTGTCCATTATACGATTATTTATAACATGTATCACTCACCACCCACCTGATAAATATCAAGTCTTCCAGGCAATTATTGTGAATACTGGCAATGGCTATAATCTTACCAACGTGCTTCCATAAAGCAAAACCACCATTTTAAAAATCATTAACTTAAGATAAATCTTCCTAATATACAAAGAAAATCAACACTTTTTATCGAGCCATGTACTAGTATAAGAGCATTTTGTCACCATAATCCACAATATTCAATTAATGGCAATATACATGTGTATATAGATACCTATTCCTAAGATAAATGTATTTTAAATTGAAAGTTATTCGGTGAAAACTACATCAATATTTGGTGAAATATTGTAAAAGTTATACTGGACTATGTATTTATTGATAATTTAAAATATTCAATAAATTCAAATAAATTTTACTTTGAAAAATAAATTTGAAAGACTGTGTATTGTATTAGTTGTACTATTAAATTCTGAATTTTACTTAAATGTGAGTGAAGTGAATAATGTGAAAGAAAAAAATCCCAAAACTTGTTAGATAAAAGTCTAAAGTATTAAAATGTGGTATCATTTAAAAATATTGTGATTAAGATTTTCATCATTTATATTTTTTTGATTTTTTTAAATATAAAAGTTAAAGGTAGTATGAGTATTACCCTAGCTATCACCCTCAGTTCTAATCATAACTTTTTTAACAGCAATTATTAAAAATATAAAGAAGAAAAAAATGGTTATTATCTATATGCCTCTGTACAGTAGATGTTCCAGATGTATTGTTTGACTAAGTAATCTCTAAATGCATTTGTAACTTGTGAGCTATGATCAAGAGAAAGGTCATTTTTTGATGATGTTGAATAAATACCTTCATGAAATTCTAGTCTTAGAAGAAAATTTGAAAAGTTTGGTAAAAAGGTTATATGTACAAAATACAATTTTTAGATACTATTAAATAAAAATCTGGGTCAGGTAACACAAAATGATATAACAAACACAAAAACCTCTTTTTATTATTTTATATATGAGATTAAATATTGAAAAATTGTAGAATCTGAAGTCAAACCTTCATGTAAATGCATATAACTTACATCTTCATTTTTGCACAACAGGTACAAATACATGAGATAATTGTGGATATAGGAGCTATGCTTCAACTCATACCATAGTTAATATTTAATTATACAAATTGCTTCATTTAATGAAGCTTATTATAACTAATGTTAGAATGTATATTATATCTATGATATATCTGATATATCTGTGATGTACATATGATACCTACTTTAGAATTACTCTCTCTGTCTCTATCATTTACAGTAAAATTTAAGGAAGTAGGCTTTTTGGCTTTCCAGAACACAATAAACAGAATGAGAAATCAATGCATGTAAATTCAGTTGTCAAAATGTTCTAGTTAGGAGAGAAAATATGGTTTAGTGGTATTAAACATACATACATACATATATATGTACATATCTATGCACAGTCAGCCTACTTTATACAGAATGTGGTTTCATTTATTTTTTGTTTGTATGTTTGTTTTTGTTTCTGTTTGTTGTTTGAAGGGTGTTTTAGAAATTAAAATATAAGCATATAAACTTTGGCTTGGTAAGCAGAGGGATTTGTATTCTGTAGTCAAAATTAAAGACAAACATGACAGAAGGAAGTAAACTGATAAAAATAGTCACTGACTTCATGGCAGAAACCATAATGGTATAAGAAACATAATTATTAGAATTCCTGGTTCAAAAATAATTTCAGAATACCTTGATGGAAGTATATTTTTGTGGCAAATCACACAAATATCTATTTATTCAGTCCTCCTGACTACAGAAGTAATCTTTGAAAATACAGCTAATTTCTCATGGACTTTTATATTTTACACTTCGAAATATAATTCTAGGTTATAACCCCCAAATAATGTTTTGATTATATCTAGCATTACATAGAAAATGAGAATCTCCTGAAATAGCTTATAAAGGAAACAGTTTAATGTATAACTTCCAGACCCCAAACTACAAGAAAAGCTTTCTACATTTTTTTCAGTTATATAAAAATTTTGCCTTTTGCTTTCAGATCTCTGAATACATTTTGAGTGTCCTGGTATATAAATTCTAAGGTTGAAATCCAGTTTTGTTTAAGGTCTCACACTTGCCCACTGCCCCAGTACCATTTACTAAATAACCCTGCGCATCATATCAAATTATGCCCCATGTTACATGAGGTGAAACCCCATTACTCACTTTTCAATGGTGACAACCATTTAGAAAAGTTTTATGGATAATTTAAGAAATATTTAAGAATTTCTATAATAACCTGCAACATTTTTGGTATAATGCTGAATGTGTGATTAACTTAGGAAAAATCACTGTATTATCCAATTTAAATCATAATATCTAATTCAACAGATAATATCACCATTTCTTCAGAGAACAGATTATTTTACCCTTCTATTAAATTTAGTAATCAGGTATTTATTACAGTTAATATGAGCACATTTTGCTAATTCCAAGATTTTGTAAATCTTTTTTCAAAGAGGATACTACCTGATAAAACACTAGAAGTTCTGGACATTGTGACTGATAGAGAACAACAGTTAATTTCACATGAAGTATTTAGGTCTACAAAATTTTCTGGACTTCATTGTCAGAATTATGAGAAAGTATCCATAAGTCCTAAGAGTACTCATAATTTCAGTTGCAAAAGTATGAACAGTTTCTGTATACCAAAATACAGAATATAAAAAGAAAGAAATTCAAACTCAGGGAAAAGGTACAATTATATTAAAGAATAAATTATAATTTTCTTGATAAATAAAAATATCCTCATAGCCATTGTTTAAACAAATATTTATTGTAATCTATGACCTGTGGCTTTTGTGACTGAGTTCTTTCCCTTTTCAAAACACTTCCAAGCTTCATCCACTCATGGCTGGCAATCACTGATTCACTCGTTTCTATAGCTGACTCAATAATATTTCATTGTGCGGATATGAGACATTTTATTTACTTACCTCATCACCTGAGACACAGTTGGTTGTTTCAACTTTTCAGCTATTTTAAATGATTGTACAAATAGCCATGTAGAAAATTTTCTCTAGTAATTTATTTTCATTTTTCTTGAGGAAGTGGAAATTGCTGGACGATGCATGAAGTCAAATTTCTGAGGAACTGACAGACTATTTTTTAAAGCACTTGTATCATTTTATAGTTTTACTCAAATATATGGGAGTTTAATTTGTTTGAATTCTTATCAACACCAGCAGTTGTTATCTGTTTTCTGTATTATAGCCAAAATGCTGGGACCAAAGTGTTTTCTGTATTTGTGTTTCCACTGTTTCCTAATGAAGTATAATGTTAATATGTTTTTACTTTTCTTTTCTTGTTTATATTTTAAGTGTCTTTTATCAGATCATCAAAGTTCCACTGAATTCATTCACTGAATGCATACTTATCATGAAAAGGGACAGTGATTGATGAAATTTTTTTGCATCTATTAAAATTATCCTGCACTTTCTTTTTTTCCTTAGTTTTGTTGATAAGGCATACTACATTAACTGATTTTAGGTTGCTAGGAAAAGCCTTGCATTACAGTGATAAATTCTACTTATTTATAGTGTTTATCCCACTTAGTTGTGTACTCATAGATTTATTGTGCTCTTATGTACAGAGGGTTTTTGTGTACAGATTAATAAGATATGTTGGTCTCCATTTTGTGTGTGATGAATTAGGTTTTTGAAACACTGTAATATTGGGTAAATGGCAAAAGATAGTTAAGGTTCACTTCTCTTGCATTATTGCAAACGTTAATAAGAATTTCTATTATTTCTGCTTTTAATGTTTGCTAGATTTGCCCAGTGAAGCCATCTGAGACTTATTTATAATATGTTTTTGAGACAGGGTCTCACTGTGTAGTTCAGTGTGGCTCAAACTCACTATGTAGCCCAGGCTGGCCTTAAACTCAAGGCAATCCTCCTGCCTCAGCCTCACAAGTGCTGGGATTACAGGTGTGCACCATCATGCCTGGCTATTGTTTAATTACTGACTCAAACTTTTCATTTGTTTTAAGTCTAATTCTATTTTCTATTTTTTCTTGAATTATTTTCAGTACTTTGTATTTTTCTAGAAACTTTCTCTTTACATCAAAAACATTTTCGGTATGTAATTGGCATTTCTTCAGAATTCCTTCTGTAATGTCATCAATAACATTCTGTTATTTCTGATGAGAATAATTTATCATCTCTTTCTCATTTTAGATAAAGATTTATTCATTTTGTTATTACTGTAATTTAATAGGATGAACTTTTGGGATTGTAGATATTTTTTGTTCAAACATTGGGTACATACCTGAACCCATTAATTTCATCTTTACACACAACTTCATGGTGACTCTCATTTTCTGGAGAGTCAGTTGTGTTTTCCATGTACATTATGAGAGCACAGACTCCAACATTGGTGAATCTCTTCTTCACTTGTAGAAATCTACAAAACATAAAATCCAAGAATTCAAAAAATTCCACAATTTATTACTATTACAGTTTACCAAATGTGAATCTATTGTCTTTTTTTAAATTAAAATCACTTGCTCCATTATTAGTGTTAAAAAGACAGTTTTGATTGATAGCAAATGATTTTGCATAGCCATATTCTCTTCACAATAAAATCTCAAACTATGACAGAAATGCAGATTTAAAAAAACTAAACAAAATAATCCATAACATATTATGCATATTTTTAAATTTTCAATGAAATTTTTATAGACATTTCTTAAATATTAACTGATTCTGTGGAAGTACCACTGTACTGAAATACAGATCCTGGTGTCACTAGCTTTTTTTTTCTCCTTCAGTGGATTATTTAGATTATCCTCAGAAATGATAGTAAAACTTTAATGGATTCTGTGGGAGGGGTAGGGGAAAGGAAAGAGGGGAATGGAATTAATATGAGAAAATGAAAAAAATGGAAACAAAGTCTTTGTAAATAGGGAGGGATGGAGGGGTTGAAGGGAGGGTAGGGGAAGGGGGAAAAATAAGAACCAAGAGAGTATGTAAAAGTGCAAATTTCCAATGATGACTGTCATTATGTTTTACAACTAAAATGTACCAATAAAAGGAAAAAAAACTTAATGGATTCACTATTATGAATTAAGAGATATCTTTAATGCATACTTAGTTTATGTTTCTGCACAGTCGTGAATATATAGATATATTATTCTTTTAATAATATTGGGAGTTTTCCAAGATATTCCCAACACATTTCTAAGCTGAATCGAGTAAACTTTACTGCCAGAGATGCCTACGACTTATGAAATGCTTAAATCCAGGTATAACTTTTTCTGATTCCAAAAAGTAGCTCCACTACAACAATGCAACTTTAATAACATTTTTTTCATTTCATCTAGATACTTATATATTTTCTTTTTGCTGTTGGTTTATTACAAATAATTTATTTTTCATTGGTTAAAATAATGAATAGAGACTTGGTTTCATACACTAGATCCTTTAGTAATTTCTCAAAAGAATAATGGTTTATAAAGAGCTAATATTTTAGGGGCAAGAGAATTCTGAGAACCTATCATTTCTTTTTTATTTTGAGCTCAAATCAAGCAAGAATGTCAAGCCCACTAGAAAAGTAAATAGATTTTACACATGGACAGACAAGTTTGCAACAAATGCTTTTTTTTTTTTTTTTCAAATTCTGTTTATAATCATCTTATGGCTAAAATATAATTTTTTGACATTATTCTTTTTATTAGTACATATTTCTCATACATACTGATCACATTCATCACAGAGTATTTGTACCTGTATGTAAGACATCTCAATTCTGCTTTTTTCTCCATTTCCCACTCCTCCCTTCAGCCTGGCTTCCCTTTTCCATTTACACAAGCTTTGTTTCCATTTTTTCCTTCAATTCTCTTTGCTTTTTTCCCCTTCCTTCTTTTCCCCCTTCCCTTGTTCCCCTTTCTATTTGAATATGTTCTTCCTACTTCTGAATATTTATCCTCCATTATGCTAAAATATAATTGAAGCTATCAGTGTTCTTTGTCTCAGTCTTTGTGTGAATGTAGTTGCAATTCAGAAAAGCCTTTCTTTCTCACTGTTTAAGCAGGCTATGATTTCCTAGATTCAGAGGATATCAATTTTGAAGTTTCTCTTATTAAAGAAGAACTCTTCTAATTGGTTTAAAAAATTAAATAAACGTATATGAAAAGTAACAAATATGCACCTCATGACATGGCTTTACATTTCCTCTGTCTCTCTTTACACACACAAACACACATACAACACTGTCTTTCTGAAATTGGAGATTGTATTGCATTTTATCCCCAACAATTTCAGTGTGTATTTCTTATTAAAAAAGCATATTCTCTATAATTACATCAGAAAAATTATCAAAAGTGAAAAACAAATTTCTGTAATAAACTATTTTCTAGCCTAAACCTTACTTAAAATTTTCTAATTGTTCTAATATCCTTCATAAAATAATCAGGCAAGGTTATCCTTCATAAAAAAATCCAAATATATCAATTCTTATGCCTCAACATAACTAGAATAGTTAGAAAAACAAAATTGCTAGTTATACATCAGTGAAATATGTAAGCACCATTGTTTCTTGCTTTTATTTTTAGTTTTTATTGCTCTGTCTTGTTATGCAGCTTGTGTGTGAAGGCTTGGATTTACATGTCTGCCATTAACTTTATTTTTTTATTTTTTTAATTTTTTTATTTTTAAAATAACTATTATCAAACACACACACATAAAAAAATTAAAACCATTCAAAGAAGGACAATGCAAGGGGAAAAAGCTACAAAAAGATCCAAATACAGTAGAACTCAACCAAAACAAAACTGAAAAGCACTTAAACATTTTTCCATATAACTTCAAAAAGCATCTCAAGCACCAACAAGACACCAGAGGATATGATTTGTTTCAGAAAGATCCCCAAAATAAAAATTGAACAAATAGTGGTCTGGAAAAAAACTCCAGTTAGCTAGCAGACTCCACATAAGCCAAACTTCTCCCTAATTTAAATTTCGATACAGTCATATGACATGCGATGGAAACACAATCCGAGAAATACGTTAGCTCATAGGACATGTCTAAGTAAATGTAAAAGAATTGAAGTTACCCCCTGTATATTATCAGACCATAGTGCAATAAAATTGGAGATCAGTGACATAAGAAACTGCAAAACTCTCACAAACACATGGAAATTAAGTAACGCTCTCCTGAACAACCAATGGGTCACAGAGGAAATTAAAGAAGAAATTAGACAGTTTCTACATGTAAATGATAATGGCAGTACAACATACAGGAATCTATGGGGCACAATGAAAGCAGTTCTACATGGGACATTCATAGCAGTGAATGCCCATATTAAGAAAACAGAGAGAACTCAAATAAATAATCTAATGCAGAACCTCAAGCTCCTAGAAAAAGAAGAGCATAACAAGTGCAAAGCTCATACAAGAGAGGAAATCATAAAGATCAGGGCAGAAATCAATGTAATCGAGACTAAGAGAATGATACAAAAAAATTAATGAATCAAAGAGTTGGTTTTTCAAAAGAATAAATAAAATCAATAAACCCTTAGCCAACCTCACCAAAAAGAGGAAAGAAAAGGCTCAAATTCATGCAATCAAGAATGAAAAAGGTGAAGTCACAACAGATCCAACAGAAATCCAGAGTATCATCAATAACTACTTTGAGAACCTGTACTCTAATAAAATGGAAAACACAGAAGACATGGACAGATTCCTAGATACATACGAATTACCAAAGTTAAATGAAGAAGATATAGAAATTCTAAACACACCAATTACAATGAGTGTAATTGAAAACGAAATAAAAAATTTACCAACAAAACAAACCTCAGATCCTGATGACTTCACTGCTGAATTCTACAAGACATTTAAAGAAGAACTATCACCATTACTCTTTAAACTCATCAAGGAAATTGAAAGGGAAACAAAGCTTCCAAATTCCCTCCTGGAAGCAAGTATTACTTTGATTCCAAAACCAGGGAAAGACACAACCCAAAAAGAGAACTACAGGCCAATCTCCTTAAGGAACATAGATGCAAAAATCCTCAACAAGATACTGATAAACAGAATACAAAGGGTCATCAAGAAGATCATACAACCTGACCAAGTAGGATTTATCCCAGGGATGCAAGGATGGTTCAACATTCATAAATCAATACACATAATACACTATAGTAACAGAGTCAAGGACAAAAACCATATGACCATCTCAATAGATGCAGAAAAGGCATTCAACAAAATCCAACACCCATTCATGATAAAAACCCTACAGAATATTGTAATAGAAGGTCTTTATCTCAACTTTATTAAGGCCATCTATGAAAAACCAACAGCCAACATCATACTAAATGCCATTAACTTTATTATCCTGCATGTCCTTTGACATGGGTTGCTTTAATTATGAAAGGAATATGATTTAATTATCTTTATTCTGAAATCTTATTCCAAATACTTCCTACACACACACAAAACACACACACACACACACACACACACACAGAGGATTTCTTTCTAGACATTTTGGTATAAGCTTTTAAAATTTTAAAAATAGATTGTTATTGTGCTTCAACATGCAATGTTAATAAACTTTCCCTATATACTGTCTCTAAAGGCAAAAATGGTGTGTGTTTCCAAAACAGTAGTGTCTATACTGCATTGTTCAATTGAACACTTCAGGAGACAGACTTTCAGGCTAGTTGTCTCTTTCAGTTCCTCAGGTTTCCTGCCCTGTGCCTGTCAGCAGCCCCTGCCCTCCCTGCCCCCTTGCAGCATTTCCCCTGTAGTTCTTGTTGGTTATGTTACCTATCTTAGTAGTCCAATCAGGATACACAGATGTATTTTTTTGGCCTTTGCAAACTGATACAGAGCAAAACTTCCCAGATACTATGCATTCATTCATTTATTAGTTTTCATTTTTAGTTAGCCTGGGTTGGTTCAATACAGCATAAGGAAAAAGAAATGAGCACTAATAGCTAATGTAACTCCAAAAATCTATGGAGCATATGTACTTCATTTACTATACAAAGAATATAAAAGAATACATGATTTATGAGTTTATAATAGATACAAAAATTCATAAGCTCAGGAATCATGGTTTTTAATTATTATAAATTTAAGTCACTGAATAAAACAATAAAATCTTTAGGGAAAGCAATGATTTTACAACAAGGAATCATAGTACAGAATTCAGAATAGGGAAGACTATTATTTTCTAAAAATATATGCTTTATCTGCACATTAATTGTGAGGAGGGATGGAATAAATTAAGATAAGTAGAAGCAGGACAAGCAGTCGCTAGTTCTAAGCCTTGCCATTTCTAATTTCGATTTTTTATCTCTCTTGTTACCTTAAAATGTTGGGGCAGATGCCTGCTCAGCTCTGCCTGAAGTTGTGTTAATTCTTCAAGGAATGTCTGCATGCAGTGCTTATTACTCCTATATTTGCCTTGTCTGCCTCACCCCCTTTGACCCTGAGAACCTCAAGGTAAGAGTGATTAAATAACTTTCCAAGTTTTCAGGACCACCCAGTTGGCAGATTTTACATCTAGTGTGAGTCTGAGGGTCTTTAAACTCATAAACACCTGGGGTCCAGAAAAGCAGAATCTCCCAGGAACCAGATTATGACAGGAACCAAGGAAGGCCCCTCCCGAAGAAGAGCAGGCATCTGGGCACCCAACTTCCCCTCAATCTACAGCCACAAGGTGAGGACTGAGATCAGGACAGATGGGCCTATCCAGCCTCAGCTAACCAGCCGAGGTTCTGGTTCAAGGCCCACCCTAAGCCCGTCCTCAGAATGCGCCCCCGTGGGTGCCAGCTGGGGTCTTTGTGCTCTGCTCGTGATCCCCTCTGGTTAATAAATCGGCCTTTCCTCACGGAGGCTCCCTAGCATTCCTTTCTATGACGGAGCCGAGAACCTACTCCGTGGGGCCCTCTGGGGTTCCCATCTCCTCTCTGGGAGAGCTCCTCAGACCATATCCTGTGACAATTATCGCCCAGGTTTATAAGAATTGGAATTTTAAATTTTTGTTCTGAGAATTGAACTCGGGACATTTTACATTCATTCCAAGCCTGTGCTCCACAACTGAGCTAAAACCCTGTCTCCTGAAAAAACATAAAGAAAACGTGTCTGTTTTCCTCATAGCTATACATCAAAAGTCACCTAATCCTTTGTATGAGGAGTGTTTCATAACCACCTAAGTGACATCAACAATTTAGTTGAAAACCATGTATTGCATGGGAAAGATGTTTAATTAATCTATATTTAGTTATTTAGCATGTCTAAAATCAATTGAAAGTGATTTCTGGCATTAAAAATAATTAATCTGGAATTTCAAAAGAATTTCTACTCTTCAGAGAATCTAGTCTTCTAGAAATTGACTTTCCTATAGTTATAAGTACAGGAAAATAGAGGTCTCAGAAAGACAGTAAGTTCTACCAATGTGCATATACAAACATAAACTGACTCTGTATATCCAGGGGAAAGAGTTCTCAATTTCTTAGTATCTACAGAGAACTAAGAATCAATCTTAAGTAATCAATTTTCCTTTTGAAATTTTATGCAAAACATTATAGTGGTATTTGTGGAAATAGTTTTAAGATGAGTAGCCCTAGTTTTTTTCTAATTTTTAATAAGCTCTCTGATCAAAGAAAACATAGAGTAGGTATTCATGCAAGCATAAGGTACAACTAGAAACAGAAATTATTTGAGAAGGATAGCCACCACCAGAAATAGAAATTATTTTAGAAAATCCAGTGGATTTACATATTTTATTTATGTACATAGAGTTATTGTATTTTAATTTTGAAAAAACAATAAAATAAACTGCACACAAATTTATGTTACAGGGAAGTAACTCCCAATCTGTTAGATATATGAGATTAGTGTCTCAGAACTCCAAACAGTGGAGTTGAGGACAAAGGAGGGGAAGAGTAGGAAAGTTATATTAAGAGAAAGCTCCTGAGAGGCAAGAGGGTCCCCAAAAGTGGGGAGCCACAGAAGCTCTTTGTCTCAGGGTTTATACAGTAAAATCCCATCACACATAACCTTGGGCCAAACTACAGTCAACTGTAGGATTACAAGTACAATCACTTAGCTAATATTGATCCAATAGAAAAGCAAGGTGAGAAGCAGGGAGGAGGGCAGAGACATTTCTGGAAGGGGCAAGAATGGGGGTCAAAGTGTTCTGATCATCTACCTGTGTCTTTGTTCCATTGTTTGGGCACACTGGACTGATGGTGCTGGTTACAACACAGCTTTTAGCTGTTTCTGCTGTTTCTCTCTGGGGTGGCTCACAGGCCTGGCCGTGGTGGTATATGGCCTCCTTTCTGTCAACCCAGCCCTTGACCACAGGCCTAGTTTGGCTCATCTCTGCTCTGACTCTATCTTGGGCCTGGGCCCTTTCTAACTGCCTCTCAGTCTCTACCTAACTTCGCTATCTCCAATATTATTAATCTAAATATTTTTAAATGTTTATTTGCTTAAGAAATGTAATATAATATAATCATAAATGTAGCTGTTGGTCACTCAGCAAAAGACTTTTTATGAGAAGAAACTTTGTAAGGTCTACTGTACAACTTTTATCTCATCATTTTGTAGTCTGTGTTAGTTAAACAGATATGAGAACTTACTTTGCAGAGAGGAGTGAATGACTTCTCTAAATCATGTTTTGTAGAAACACAGATACTTCCAATAGTTATTAAAATAAAAATTGGACTACAATTAAAGCTAATAAGATTTCATTCAAGACTATTGCAATATGTGAGAGAAAATGAGTTCATCATTGTTGAAACACATGGCAGGAGGGTTTTTAAGTGTTTGTTTGAACTAGCAGAAAATTATGGAGAACTTGAGCAGAGGTTAATCAGGGCATTGTCAGAAGCACTCTGAGTTATTCCTGAGTTTGCAAGATCTGTTCTGTGAGTAGGCCTTCTGTGTGCAGAAACTGGGAATGGGTATGCTGCTTCCTTTGCTATTTGCATTTCTACTGATTCCAAGGATCTGGCTGAGTATATCCTGTGTATCCAAAAACTTGAAGACTGGGAGATGTACATGCATTCTCAAAAGGGCAGAAAAAGTACTCAGATGTACACTTTCTACAGTGCCTAATGTAAAGAAAAGGAATTCTGGGAAACAACATTAGAAAGAAAGGCTTCTAAAGCTTAGTGGAGAATAAGAAAGGTATCATGGTCTCTATTTAGCTAAATAATGAATGGCAGATATAATGTTATATTTGGAAATTTGAACTCTGCATTTATATTGGCTTGGGCCTAATCCAAAATTCTGAAATAGATAAACAATTTTAAAGGATTTTCACCTCCCAAACTTAAGTATTGTATTGTCTATTTTGTTTAAGAAGTACCCCCTCCAATAACTAACTCACTAGTAGTTTATAATCATAAAACTGTTTTGTAGCAGAGGTACAGAAAATTAGATGAGCTCACTTATGTTTATGTGTCTTTCCTTTAAATCATTTGCATTGAATAATTGATAATTTGAAATAGGAAAAGGTCCAAAGGTGGAGGGGTGGAGGGAGGGGAAAGGGAAAGGGAAGAAAGGAAAGGAAAAATTATGAGAAAGAAAAAAATGGAAACAAAGTCTATGCAAATAGGGAAGGGTGGAGGGGGTGAAGGACTCATAGGTAATGGGGGAAAAATAAGAACTAAGATACATCATGTACAGGTACAAGTACCCAATGATAAATGTAAATGTAGTGTATACCTAAAATGTACCAATTAATATATAAAACAACAACAACAACAACAAAAACCACTTGAGAGTATATTTTATCACAAAGAAATTAAAGAACTTTTGGAAATTCAGACTTTCATGATAAAAATCGAAGTACACCTAATTTCTTGTCATATATTAAAAATACCTGGGAAAAGGAAAAGAAAAACTTATCCTTTGCCTCACGATATATGTTAAAATCTGGAAAGTAAGATTTTGAACAGACTAAGCTGTTTACCAAAGCTTTGAGGAATGTTACAGACATTGCCTTAACTGGAATTTAAAAGATTCAACTACTTAAAAGACACTTCTAATCAGTTTACTATTGATATCCTAAACTCTGTGTTCCTTAATTTAATGTGTGTAAAAATTAATATTAATTTGTCCACATGGAAAGGGTGAGGTGAAAAGAAGGCTCTTTTTCTGTTCTCCGTTTTTTGGGAGAGTTATTTGGGACAGTTATTTGGGGAGACGGCGTAAGATTGGAAATGGCACACTGGCTTCCCTACAACCCAGACACAAAGGCAACTTGTTACCTCGCAACCTAGCTCTTCAAGTTAGAAAGTGGCATAATCACAACTAACAAGGGTAGTGGGGATAAAATGATTCTGCAACTGTTACATCAAATTATGAACATAAGACAAATGAAAATATGTATTTCCATCTAGAATGTTGGGGACTTTTACATAGTTATATTTAGGCTGTGCAAATCTTTAACACTGGAAAATCTATAACTGTAATGTTTCTAGCTTTTTCCAAGTTAGGCAGTTGCAAGCTGAAGAGATGAAGGAGAACGCATCCCAGGAATTTGCTGACCTTTACAGAGTCTTCCACTGGCAGCCAGGGCTCCGGTCTATTCACATGGGCGGCATGTTCAGAGCAGTTTGATGGCAGAAGAAAGCAGGCATCGGTAACCACTTTGCATTCTTCACCTTCAGATCCTTTCAAACAAAGATGAGATATTAAATGACATTTTGCAAAGTTGAACTCACACTAAATTATTGAGGACAGTTGTCAAATTACTTGAAAAGATAAATTTAACACCTACCATAAGTTTTATACCTACAGAATATTAAATTTAAATGAATTCTAAAAGGTAAAAAAACACACACAATATTTTCTTGTAATAAATGGATTGCAAAAAATAAAGCATCAGAAAAACAACCTGACACCATTTCGGGTGATAAAAAAAGCCAAGGGATTAAAAACAAACAAATATAAAAATAAATTCTGTGATAAAATTATAAATATATTAAGATTAAATGATATATTAAAAGTGATACATTTAGAAATAAAGGGAAAGCAGTCTAGGTGTGGTGGTGCACACCTGTAATCCCCATACTGGGAGGCTGATGAAAGAGGATCACAAAACAGAGCCCAGCATGCAGAACCTAGTGATTTAGTGAGACCCTGTCTCAAATAAAAAATAAAAACAGGGTTGGGCATGTGGCTCAGTGCTGTAGTAAATAAATAAGTAAATGAACCAATAAATAATAAAATTAAAATAATATAAAAGCATTTTACCTTTTTATGTATAGTACAGAGAACCACTAGAGGAAAAATACTAAAAATATAATAATAATAGATAAGTAACCTTATCCTCATCCTCCTGTCTTGATGGAGGAAAGGAATTTGTGTGTGTGTGTGTGTGTGTGTGTGTGTATGTGTGTACCTGAGTAGGCATATGCTTGCATAATTTATATAATTTACACTCTAATGTTATACAAAATGTCTGTGATATAACAAAAAATTACATTACTAAAAATAAAGGAGAATGTGACTTATGTTCACATTGGTGGAAACAAGTACATACATAGTCCAGACTTGGGATTATCACATAAGGATTTTTAAATAATTATAATAAATTTGTTGAAGAATCTATAGGAAAAGAAAAATGTAATAGGTAAACAGATAAGGAATTAGAAAATGAGAGGTGTGGAAAATGTAAGAAAAAAGAAAAAAATACAAATACTAGGCTTGTTAGGGTGAAAACAGTAGTCAAAATACAACAGTTAAATTAGAGATGTAATAATGAATGTTGACCATACTTGACTCCCAGAAAGTTTGAGATCCCTGCATGCTGAGGTGCACTCTACATATAGGGAGACAGACACTTGTGGCCTCTCTTCTAACTCATAAATCCAAAGATGTATTCTGAAACCTGCTAGAGGATGTCGAGTTCACTGGGGAAACCACCCATGGGTGGCCAGTTACTAACCTTCATTCCAGGTCCAAATACACATGGTGAGGTCCATCAAGGCCCAAATTCTCATAGTAATGTTCCAATCGACCTTCCTGCCCCCCTCACCATGAAAGATTGTCACCCAAGAGTTGGCAGAAAGACTCTTAGTGTGAGAGAGAAACCATCATACAAGGTACTTAGGAGAACTGAAATGCTGTGCAGTGCAGAAGAAAAAATACAATTATAATGCTTTATAGGTATTAGAAAATCTACTTTATCCATATGAAGAACAGAATTAGACAAATATGTACAATTTAGAAGCTAGTAAAATTCCCTACAATATTACAAATGTATGAAAACCTTAAAAATTCAACACTAGCTTTGAAATATTTAATTGGAGGACTACATATAAAATAAAATAACATAAAAAGAAGAAGATAAAAATGAAATTACAAGAAAATGGTAAGATCAATTTAGGAATGCAATATCCAATGTTTGGAACTAGAAGCTACAGCAAAAGTGAAATAATACAGAATTCCTCTAAAAGAAAACTCATGCTCTTAAACTAAAGAAATTAAAAACAAATCCTCCTATCATGGACACAAACACACTTCCCAAGTACTACTACTGTGAAATTTCATATCCCTGGGCAAAGATAGAAGAGGTTTATAAGAGACACCCCAAGTGAGATATAAAGAATCAAAGGCTAGTATACAAAGATTCCACACTATTCCCCCTTCCTTTTCTTTTCACTGTTGTATGTATCTCATGTCAGAATTGTGCATATTCCATATTCATTTCACATCTATGTTTATTTTTTTGTCTAGCAACCAAGTGATACCGATGTAACCTTGAACATGGATCACCTAGCTTGTGGATGTAATCTCAGTGACAGGAGGGCTAGGTCAAACAGTATACACATCTATGACATTGAAAAATGTCCTCTAGTTGGATTTTATAATCATTTTACATTATAGCCATCAATAAGTAAAATCACTACATTGTGAACATAGTAAATTTTTGCTAGACTGATAGAAGACAAATTTCATATTTGTGGTATTTTAAATACTTTGCTTTTCTAACATGATAAGCAAAGTTGAATATTGTCTCCAAATATGGATGCTTCTCATATAAACTAAATGATTGTATTTTTTTTTTTTTGGTACCAGGGATCGAACTCGGGTCCTTGTGCTTGTGCAGCAGGCAGCAAAACCATGGAGCTAAATCCCCGGCCCAATGATTGTATTATTGACATATCTATAGGGACATTTGCTTTTGTGTCTTAATTTCTAGGAGTCGCTGGTATAATACTTATCACTACAACCCTGGCCTTAGCTTTTATCTATTCATGAAAGACATTTATTTCTCATTTGTGTTCTAAAAATAATTTTTTGTAGACTTATTTTAAAGCACTATCATTTGTAATATGGCTGAAAAGTTTTAAACCATATTTGCTTTTCAAAACAATTTTTGATTGATTCCAACATGGCGATTAGAGAAGAGAAAGCCTTGCAGAGACTGATAATACCCTGGACATCACAGATATTCTGACACAGGGATGCGGTCACACACAGATTCAGAAAATTAATCTGAAAGATGAAGCATCTACATCAAACTCAATATCTGTTCTATGACAAAGAACACCTTGGAAAATTATGACCACCAAGCCAGCACTCTGAAAAGTACTCTAAGATGTTCTATACCAGTGGCAGTGAATGGGATGCATGCCACAGTGGGCACAAAGAGTTCTCCTGTTGGCACTTTGTGATAAATAAGTAGGTTTTGGGCTGCAGTTTGGGCACTTGTTCTCTAAAAGTTTCACAATCACTGTGCCACACAGACATAATGAGCCAAAAAAGCCAAATGGTTTGATGGAATGCATGCATCATGCTGGGTGAACAATTAAACAAAAAGGGAAAATGAAGTCAACAACAGACAAAGAACAAATTACAGGAATAAGTCAACATATTTCAGTAATGACTCTTTATGTAAATGGCTTCAACTCCCCAGTTAAAGATACAGATTGGAAGACTGGATTCAAAAACAAACCCAAAGTTTTGCTGACTAAAAATTTAAGGATGGAAAATAATTTTCCATGCATCAGGATGCCAAAACCAAACAAGGATGGCAATCACATTCTTAAAGTGAACTTCAAGCTAATATTAATCAGAAAAGACAAAGAAAGTACAGATTAGTTAAGGGAACAATTCAACAAAATAGATAACAATTTTAAACATATACAGAATGAATACTGGTGCACCTATATTCATGAAAAATACAACTGCACTTGACCTTAGCCAAAAGGCCAAGAAGTGATAATAAAAAATACAACTGGACATAAAACATCAAATATACACCAACACAATAGTAGTGGCAATCTCAATGCCTTACCTTCACAAGGAGATAAATCTACTAGGCAGAAAATAAACAAAGAAATACCACAGTTAACCACACCTTAGATATCTACAGAGTATTTTACCCTGCTACAAGAGATTACACATTTTTCCCAGTAGCATAAGGAACTTGCTTCAAATAGATCACATAGAGCTGAGGATTTAGCTCAGTGGCACTGTGCCTGCCTCACAAATACAAGGTTCTGAGTTTGTTCCTTATACTAAAAAAAAAAAAAAATCCCAAATAGACCCCGTATTAGTTTATAAACTCTGCTTAAGTAAATAAAAAAGAATCAAAATCATTTCATGTACAATATTATATCATCACAGATTTCAAATAGAAATCAGTCACAAAACACCACAAAAATGTTACAAAAGTTTGGACATTAAATCATACACTGTTGAATACTCAATGGGAAACAGAAGAAATCAAGGAAGAAATTCAAAAACCCCTAGAATCAAACAACAGTTATAGTAAGACATTCTAGAGATGGATACAGTGAAAGTAGGTCCAGAGGGAGAAGTCTATGACTGTCAATGCTTGTGTTAGAAAACTAGTAAGCTCTAATAAATAACCTAGTGATGTTCTCAAGGACCTAGAAAAACAAGAAGAGTCTAAAACATGAAAGGAAATCATGAAGATCAGAGTGAAAATTAGTGAAATTTAGAGAGTGAATGAATGAATGATTTATATATCCATACTTACCAAAATTGACACTCAGCCAAACTTACCAAAAGAAGGAGAGAAAAGATGATCCAATGAAATTAGAAATGAAGGTAAGAGCTTCTAAGCCACTGTCCCTTTGCTCCTGGCCCAGAGGAAGGGGCTTCTGAGCCCCCATCCCACTGCTCCTGGCCCAGAGGTAGGGGCTTCTGAGCTGCCCTCCCACCACTCCCAGCTTAGAGGAAGGGGCTTCCAGGCTGCTGTTTGTCCCACCAAGAGGAAGGGGCTTCTGGGCCACTATCCATCCCGCCATTCCCAGCCCAGAGGAAGGGCCTTCTGAGCCACTGTCCCACCTCACCCAGCTCAGAGGAGGTGAGCTGCATGCACATCAACAGCACCGCACCCCAGGGTAGAAATGAGAAGACACAAAACCAGAATTCCAGATCACCTACAGCAACCCCAAAGGGAAATGAGATGGAACACTCTGATACTCAACTATCTGGACCCATGGAACTGGCAACAAAGGAGGATGTGGAAAAAATGAAATCAGAAATAATATCTTAGACAACAGCAGAGAGTGTGCTCAGAGTGCAAGACATGATTAACAAATCTAGAGAGAAGCTGAGGAACATGATGGAATCCCAACGTAGCAAACAAATGGAATCCATAAAACACATGCAAATAGATTTCCAGGACATGAGAAACTCCATTGAAAGTCTACACAGCAGAATGAAAAAATGTGAGGACAGAATTTCAGATATAGAAGATAAGATTGCAATTAGTGACCAGGAAAAGAAAAAATGCTTCAAAATTGTAAGAGACCATGAGAAATCGTCTGCTAGACGATTCAAAGAATAACATAAGACTGATTGGAGTCAAAGAAGAAACAGGAGAGAGTGCAGATGACATAAAAAAACTCCACAGAAGTAATGGCAGAAAACTTTTGAAGCAGGGGAAAAGAACTTGACATACAGATAAGTGAGGCATATAGGACTCCAAATAGCCCTGATCCAAAAAAATCTACACATAGGCATATAATTGTTAAGCTTCCAGAAACACAACAGAAGAACAAAGTTCTACAAGCCTTTAGAGAAAAGAAACAAATCACATACAATGGAAAGCCAATCAGAATCACAGCAGACTTCTCAATGCAAACCATCAAGGCAAGAAGAGCTTGGAATGACATATTCCAAGCCCCCCAAAAAACCAGCCTCCAACCCAGATTGATGTACCCTGCAAAACTATCTTTCAAAATTGATGGGGAAATAAGATACTTCCATGACAAAGAGCACCTTAGGAACTTCATGAATACCAAACCGGCACTCCAAAAATTTTAGACAATATCCTGGGAACAGACAATGAGAATCACAACCCCAGGAACCAAAGCAGAATGAACCCATCTGGCAGGACAAGAACTTAAATGTAAAGGTGGAGAATACAACAAAAAGAAAAAGTCATCACAATGGTAAGTCAATAGGTTTCAGTTATAACCATCAATGTTAATGGTCTCAAGTCACCAATCAAAAGAAATAGACTGGCAGAATGGGTCAAGAAGCAAAATCCAACAATATGCTGCATACAAGAAACACAATTCAAAAGGAAACTCATAGGCTGAAAGTTAAAGGGTGGAAAACAATACTCCATGCAATGTGAACCCCCCAAAAGGCAGCAGTAGCTATCCTCTTTGCAGATCAAGTAGATTTCAAAGCAACACTGATTAAGAGAGATGAAGAAGGACACTATATCCTTGTAAAGGGAGCAATCCAACAGGAAGAGATGACAATCATAAATATCTATGTACCAAGCACTAGTGTGCCCAACTACATAAAAAAAATACTAATGGACATGAAAAGTCATATATGCACTAACACAATTGTAGTGGGGGACCTCAATACCCCACTGTCACAAATAGATAGATCAACTAGACAAAAAATAAGTAATGAAATACTAGACCTCAATTGAACTCTTGAGCAAATCAATTTAACAGATGTTTACAGAGTGTACCACCCCATAAAATCAGAATGCACATTCTTCTCAGCTGCACATGGGTCATTCTCCAAAACAGACCACATACTCATGCATAGAATATGTTTAAGTAAGTGAAAAACAATTGAAATTATCCCCTGTATATTATCAGACCATAGTGAGATAAAATTGGAGATCCATAGCAAAAGAAACTGGAAAAATTTCATAAACACATGGAAATTGAACAACACACTTCTGAATAACCAATGGCTCACAGAGGAAATTAAAGAAGAAATCAGACAGTTCCTTCAATTAAATGACAATGACAGTATAACATATCAGAATCTATGGGACACAATGAAAGCAGTGTTACAAGGGAAAGCCATAGCAGTGAATATGCATATTAGGAAAACAGAATGAGTTCAATTAAACAACCTGATGGTGAACCTCAAGCTTCTAGAAAAAGAAGAGCAGCACAAATCCAAAGCTCATGCAAGGGAGGAAATTATAAAGATCAGAGGAGAAATCAATGCAATGGAGACTAAGAGAACAATACAAAAAATCAATGGAGCCAAGAGATGGTTTTTCGAAAGAATCAACAATATTGACAAGCCCTTAGACAATCTTATCAGAAAAAGGAAAGAAAAGGCCCAAATCCATGCAATTCAGAATGAAAAGGGTGAAATTACAACAGACCCAGCAGAAATCCAGTGGATCATCAATACCTAGTTCCAGAACCTATACACCAATAAGGGGAAAGCACAGAAGAAATGGACAGATTCCTAGATACATGTTTATCACCAAAGTTGAATGAAGAAGACCTAAAAATTCTAAACAATGCAATATCAACCAATGAAATTGAAAACATAATTAAAAACTTATCATCTAAGAAAAGCTTGGGCCCTGATGTCTTCACAGATGAATTCTACAAGACATTTAGAGAGAAACTACTGCCACTACTGTTTAAACCCTTCAATGAAACTGAAAGGAAAGCAATGCTCCCAAATCCTGGAAGCAAGCATCATCTTGATCCCCAAAGCAGAGAAAGACCCAACCGGAAAGGAGAACTATAGGCCAATCTCACTAATGAACATAGATGCAAAAATACTTAATAAGATACTGGCAAATAGAATGCAGAAGATCATCAAGAAGATCATACACCCCGATCAAGTGGGATTCATACCAGGGATGCAGGGATGGTTCAATATATGTGAATCAATCATTGTAATACATTATATCAACAGCGCCAAGGACAAAAACCATATGATTATCTCCATAGATGCAGAAAAAGCATTTGACAAAATCCAACATACATTTATGATAAAAACCCTACAAAAAATTGGAATAGGTGGTCTCTACCTCAAAATGATAAAAGCCATCTATGAAAAATGAACAGCCAGGATCATACTAAATAGTCAAAAACTGAAATCCTTCATGCTAAAAGCGGGAGCAAGACAAGAATGTCCACTACCACCACTCTTGTTCAATAGAGTTTTGGAAACATTAGCCATGGCAATTAGACAAGAGAAAAAATAAAAGGAATAAAGATAGGAAATGAAGAAGTCAAATTGTCATTATTTGCAGATGACATGATACTGTATAGAGAAGACCCCAAGAACTCCACCAAAAGTCTTCTAGACTTAATAACCAAATTCAGTAAAGTAGCTGGATACAAGGTCAACACACAAAAAACAATACCTTTCCTCTCCACGAATAACAGACTCATGGAGAGAGAAATAGGGCAAATAATTCCTTTCACAATAGCATCCAAAAAACTGAAATACCTAGGAATCAACCTAACAGAAGAAATCAAAGACCTCTTCTCTGAAAATTATAGCCCTCTGAAAAGAGAGATTGAAGATGATATCAGAAAATGGACAGACATCCCCTGCTCCTGGGTAGGAAGGATCAATGTAGTGTAAATGTCCATACTTCCCATACTCCTATATAGATTCAATGCAATTCCAATTCAGAACCCAGCAGCATTCCTCACGGACCTTGCGAAAACAATCCAAAAATTCATTTGGAACAAGAAGAGACCCAGAATAGCAAATGCAATTCTAGGTAACAGAGACATGGTAGGGGGTATCACAATCCCCAACCTGCAACTATACTACAAAGCAACTGTGATAAAAACAGCATGGTACTGGCAAAGAAACAGACTTGAGGACCAGTGGAACAGATTAGAAGATGCAGAAACAATGCCAGACACACTCAGCCATCTCACCTTCAATAAAGGAGCCAAACACCCTCACTGGAGGAAAGATAGCCTCTTTAATAAATGGTGCTGGAAAAATTGGGCTTCAACTTGCCAAAGATTAAAACTAGACCTGTATCTCTCACCATGCACTAAACTAAAATCAAAATGGATTAAAGATCTGAATATTAAAATAGAAACTCTGAAGTTGGAACAGAGGTTAGGTAGAACCATTGAAGACATTGGTGTAGGAAAAGATTTTATGAAAAAAACCTCAGTTGCCCATGAACTAGCACAAACAATCAACAAGTGGGATATCTTCTTACTAAAAGGCTTCTGCACAGCAAGAGAAACCACCAGCAGTGTGAAGAGACAACCCACAATGTGGGAAAAAATCTTCACCTGCTATTCCTCAGACAAAAGTCTACAATCTCAAATCTATAAAGAACTTAAAAAGATCAGACCTCCCAAATTTAAAGACCCAATCCGAAAATGGGCATCTGAAATGAACAGACATTTCTCACACAAAGAAGTAGAAATAGCAAAAAAATACATGAAAAAATGTTCAACATCGCTGGTCATTCGAGAGAGGCAAATGAAAACAATGCTGAGATTCCACTTCACTCCAGAAGAATGGCTGCTATCATCTAATCAACCAATAATAAATGCTGGCGGGGCTGTGGGGAAAGAAGAACCCTGCTCCACTGCTGGTGGGAGTGTAGACTGGTGCAACCACTGTGGAAATCAGTATGGAGATACCTCAGAGAACTAGGACTGGAAGTCCCATTTGACCACACTATTCCACTGCTGGGGATCTTCCCCAAAGAATTAAAAGTATCATACCAGAGTGATATATGTGCACCTATGTTCATAGCAGCACAGTTTGTGATAGCTGAAACTTGGAAACAGCCCAAATGCCCATCAACTGGAGACTGGATAAAGAAAATGTGTTTTTTTAATAAAATGGAGTACTACTCAGCCATAAAAAATGAGAAGTTGGAGACATAGCTAAATGAATGCACATTGAGGCTATACTCTTAAGTGAAATAAAGAGGACACACAAGTATAAATTCTGAATAGTTTCTCTGGTGTGAGAAACTGAAAGTGTAAATGGGGACTAAAATGTATGATAATTAATGTGAAATAGGATTTAAAGGTTCAAAGGGGAAGAAGGTGGGAGGGGTAGGTGAAAGGAAAGAAGGAAATGGAATTAATATGAGAAAATGGAAAAATAGGAACAAAATCTTTGTAAATAGGGAGGAATGGAGGGGTTGAAGGGAGGATTCGGCAAGGGTGAAAGATGGGAACCAAGAGAGATTATGTAAAGGTGCAAATTTCCAATGATGAATGTCATTATATTGTATACCTAAAATGCACCAATGATTAGAATGAATAATCAATAATGCAAAATAGGAAGAAAAGTTCCAAAAGGGTAGGGGTAGTGGGAGGGGCAGGGGAAAGGAAAGAAGGAAAAGGAAAAATGATGAGAAATAGAAAAAATGGAAATAAAGTCTTTGTAAATAGGGAAAGGTGAGGGGGAGGTGACGGGAGGGCTTGGAATGTGGAAAAAATAAGAATCAAGATGCATCATGTAAAGGTAGGAGTTCCCAATGAGAAATGTAATTGTGTTGTATACCTAAAATGTTCCAATAAAAGAATTTAAGTAAAAAAAAAAGAAAAAAGAAATTAGATATGAAAAAGTCAAAATCCCAATGTACACTGCTGAAATCCAGACCATTAGTAGCTACAATATAAAATTATATCCTAACAAATTGCAGAATCTTGAAGAAATAGGATTTATTTCTTAAACACATATGAACAATCAAAGCTGCACAAATAAAACAAAAAATTCTGCATAATTCAATAACTGACAATGAAATTGAGGCAGTAATAAAATAAAACCTACCAACTAAGGAAGGACAAGACCTGAAGAATTCAATGATTCAATGCTTAATTCTCTGAAACTTTCAAGGAGGATATAATGGCAAATACTTCTCAAACTCTTTAATGAATTTGGAAAGGAAGGAGTACCTCCATAGTCATTCCTAGAATCTAGCATTATCCTTATTCCAAAATGAGACAAAGACCCAAGTAAAAAGGAAAACCGTAGACCAGTCTCTTTAATAAACATAGCCACAAAAGTCATCCACAATATACCAACAGAATGCAATACGTCATCAAAAAACTGTACATCATGACTAAGTAGGCTGCATCCCAGGGATGCAAGGATGCTTCAACATGTGCAAATGAATAAATGTGATGCATCACAGAAACTGAAACAAGGACAGAAATCACATGATTATCTCAATAGATGCAGAAAAATGTCCGAAAAAATCCAATATTCACTCATGAAAAATATCCCTGAAGAAAATAGAAATAGAAGGATCTTATCTCAACTCAATAAAAGCCATTTATGAAAAATGTACTGCCAACATCATAGAAAATGGGGAAAAGCTGAAATCTTTCCCTCTAAAACCAACAGGAGCATAAGGATGTCCTATTACCACTCCTGTTCATTATAGTCCTCAAAATATTAGCAGAGCAATCAACCAAGAGAAAGAAATAAAAAGCATACATATAGGAATGGAAAATGTCAAATTTTTATTATTTGCAGATGACATGATCATTTTTATAAAAGACCCAAAATATTCTATGAAAAGACTCCAAGAAGTAATAACCAAGTTCAATAATGTAGGAGGATATAAAGTCAACATCAAAAATCAGTAGCATTCCTGTATACCAATAAGAAATGCACCAAAAATGAAATTACCAGAAAAATCATTTACATTAGCATCAAGAAAAATTAAACACACAGAAATTAACCTAATCAAGGAAGTGAAATACCTCTATAATGAAAACTATAGTCCTCTGAAATAGAAGATAAAGAGGATATCAGAAAATGGAAAACTATCCCCTATTCTTTGATAGGCAGAACCAATATAGTCAATATGGCCATATTAACAAAAATTATATATAGATTTAATGCAATCAAAATATCAACAACTTTTCTCATAGAAATAGAAAAAAAAAATCATGAATTTTATATGGAACCAGGAGAGACCCAGAAGAGCAAAAGCAATCTTGAGCAGCTAAAACAAAGAAGGAGACATCCCAAGCCCAGATTTCAAATTGCACTACAAATCTGCAATGACCAAAACAGCCTAGTACTGACAACAATGCAATGACATGGATCAGTGAAATAGAATAGGAAGCAAAGGAACGACTCTAGGCACAGGAAGTCATCTGACCTTTGGGGAAGGGGCCAAAGACATATACTGATCAGCCTCCTTGGAATGGAACCTACTTGGTTTCATTTCCTATATGTTTTATGATGATGTGTTGCATTCTGTTTGCCAGTACCTTGTTGAGGTCTTTTGTGTCTATGCTCATGAAAGAGACTGGCCTGTAGTTCTCTTTTTTAGTTGGGTCTTGTCAGATTTTGAAATCAGAACGCTAGGTTCCAGGAATTAGTTTGGAAGTATTGTACTTCAATTGGTAGGAAAACTAGCTATAGACAGGAAGAACTTTAAATTTAGTCCAACATTAATTACTGTGTACCAAAAAAAATCAAAATGGATCAAAGAATACATATTAAAACAGAAATAATCTGATGGAAGATAAAATATGTGAAGCTCTTGAAGATATAGGCACAGGAAAGGACTTTCTAAACAGAACTCCCATTGCACAAGAAATAGCATCAAGAATCAACAAACAGAATTAAATGAAATTAAAAAGCTTCTGCATGCCAAAGGAAACAATCAATAGAGTGAAGAAACAACCTGCAGAATGGGAAAAATTTTTGGTAGGTATTCCTCTTGCAGAGGACTAACATCAGGATTTTATAAAGAACTAAAAAAAAAAAAAAATCAGACTTATGCAAAGTAAAAGACCCAATTCAAAAAAAAAGCAACTGAAATGAACAGACATTTTTGAGAAAAAGAAGTACAAATAGCAAATAAATACATGAAAAATCTGTGGCCTTAAGAAAAATGCAAATTGAAACAACATTGTGTTTCCCTCTTGACACAGAAAGAATGACTTTCATAAAAAAAATTATTGATGAAGCTTTCGGGAACAAGGGACCCTCTACAAGTTGGTGCAAATGTAAACTGGTACAACCCCTGTGGAAATCAGTATGGAGATTCCACAAGAAACTAAGAAATTCCATTTAACCCAGCTGCTCCACCTCTAGGAATCTTCCTAAAAGTGTTAAAAAATATCATACTGCAGTAATGCTCACATATTCATGCTTATAACAGCACAACTCATAATAGCTAAATCTTGGAAGCGGGCTATATAGCCACCAACAGATGAATGTATATGGTTAAAAATGTGATATTTATATAATATGGAAAATACTACCCTGGCATAAAAAAATTGAGTCTATTATAAAAAAATTGAATGCACCTTGCTACCATAACATCAACTGAAATAAATCAGACACATGGCTTAAATATCACATATTTTTTCTTACAGGAGAAACACAAAGTCTAGATAAATTTAAAAAGCAAAATAAAAGACAATAAAAACAAGGCGATAGATCTTATGCATATGGGAAGAGGATCTAAAGATGGGGCAAATGAAAATAAAAAGAAGTTAGTTATGTGAAGTACACATACCTACTCCTGAAGATGAAGTAAGCATTATGTACTGCTAAGGTGTACCACTAAAAAACTTCAAAAAGAATTTTTTAAATGCTGAACTAAATCCTAAACCACTAAAATGATATATAAATGCTAAGCATATGACAAAAAAAGCTGAAAAGTAAAACAAGATGGTGAGAAAAAAAGGCATTTGATAAAGATTATATTGGAGATAATGTATTTTCTACAGTAATAATGAGTAGTATAAATTTAAAAGCACTTATAGTAAATGTATCATGAATATTTTGTAAGGTCTTCTACCACAGGTGAAATCCACTAATTTTTAATGAATTTTAAAAATTAATTTAAAAATTAATTTTAATGAAAAACCTAAAGCTTAAAGTCAATGTTTCTCTGCAATATCATTTCACAGGTATAGCAATCAGTCTTTACTGTATAATGTTCACTCGCCCAAATTGCTTTAAATGGATATGTTTCAGTTAGATAATAAACTATCATACAGACGTGCTTAAAAAGAATCATATTTGGGCCGGGGATTTAGCTCATTGGTTTCGCCGCCTGCTGCGCAAGCGCAAGGACCCGAGTTCGATCCCCGGTACCAAAAAAAAAAAAAAAAAAGAATCATATTCAAGAAAATTTATTTTTTTAAGCTATGATTTGTTCTACTCTTAAACATTATTCTTATTGTCTGATTTCCCTTCCCAACTTATCCACTCTATGGGCTGTGCCTTTTCTGGGACCTAATGTTACATATAATTAACACAGATGATAGCACCACAGTCAGCTCTTTCCCAAGTTATGCATTTTAGGCCAATTGTCCTTGAAAGGACTTCTTCTAATTAATTACCATCCCTTTCTTTTAAAGGAATTATAATGGTGAGAATTGATTGGGCATGTAAGACACTTCATTTAGTTGTTAGAAAAATCCCTGAACTAAAATAACTTTACTGATGGTAAAATTAATGCCCCCTTGCAAACTCAACAGTTTGATTTTAAAGTTCTTCTACAATTATAGTTTATGAGGAAACAATGTAAGAGCTTAGGAGCAATGATCAGAAGAAATAAGAAATTTTGCAGTATGTAAGATGTATAATTCTATTTACAAATGTACATATTATAAATTCTACATGTATGGTCCTTTTTTTTTCTTTTTTCTGATGCTGGAGATGGAACTCAAGGCTGTTGAACCAAGGTACAACCTCAATCTTTTCTATTTTTTTTATTTTCAGCCAGGGTCTCATTATGTCCCTAAGTTACCTAGGGGGTGCTCAGATTTATAAGCCTCAGCCTCCTAGTGTTGATATGACAGTCATGTGCCACCAGGCCTGACATTATTGGATCTTAATTGTAACATTCCAAATGAATTTGAGCTTCTTAACTTAAATATTTGTTACTGTTGAGCATTATCACACTGGCTTCTTTCTCTTCTCCCAAATCATTTAGATTCTCATATGTAAGAATCGCATAGTTCTTATTTTTGTGATAAATAGCTATATTCAGTAAGCTCTGACCATAGATTCATGAAGGGGTAATGATTAAATATGCTTTGATGATAATTGCTCGGTGCTGATTTACCGTAAGCACCCCCCCCATGTTTTGAAAAGTATATTTGTCATTTCACATTCATAAAACTGACTATATTTGTTCAGAGTGGATTTATCCATGTGCAATTTGACTTCCTATTGCTACCCTCACTTTCCCAAAAAACTCATTTGCTCTTGCATCATTCTGAATATGCTCACTATAGCCCTTTTAGTTCTCAAAAAACATCGATGTTTAAAAATAACCGCACATGTGCAAGCATTGTTCCTACTCTGAGAGAAAGGGAAACAACTATAAAAGTGATGCAAGCCCTGGAATCAATGCGGTGTCTATCAAGGGACAGGGACTGTTACTCTGCACATGAAAAGCCTTTGGGAAAGCCTTAGGGTATCCTGACCCCACCCCATACAAGTCCAGCGGTTTGAAGAGCTCTCCTCAGGCTCCAGGTTGTGGCCTGTAGCAAAGAAGGCTTTAAAACCAGCCAACCAATCCAATTCCTACTTAGTCCTGAGGCCAGATGATTCATTCTCTCTAACTTCATTTGTGGTTTCTGTTTGTTTATATCGTTTGATCGAGTCATTTGTAAAGTAGTATTCATAACACGGTCCCTGAAGTTTCTTTTCGCACTAACATTGTAATAATCAACAAGTCATTGCTCTCTTCCACCACTTCTGGTCTTGAGCGTGATTTGCTTAATGAACTGATAACTATTTCTGTTATTAGAGGTTGTTAAATCTATAGAACACTACTTTATGAGCACGATGAAATAAATTATCATGTGTTCTGCTTAAAAGGCTAATTGTTAGTGTATTTGAGCACTGTTTAATTCAATAGTAATCTTATAAGTGCAGCTGCTGTCAGTTAAATAAAATACGCTCTTAGTTGAGAACAGACACAGCAATTCGGTGATTGTTGATAAACTCTAATGCCAAAGTATCAATGTCAGAGGAAATATTCTTTAAAAGAATTAATTAAAGTACCATACAGTTTGAAGAATGTGAATAATCAAATGCACATCAGCTAAGTCAAATAGTATTAAAAATATAATCAAAGAAAATTATGCTCATCAAGGCAGGCTCTAAGACAGGAATTGAGATTCCATAAAACAATTAAACTATATTTAATCAAATATGCTGGAATGATTTCATTTCAGCTATTCCAATCACAAAATTAGGAGTCCCATGGACACCTCCATCATTCGCTCTATGTTCCTAATTCATGAACAAGAATGTTCGTTTTTTTCAGGTTTGCATCACCACAGATTATGGTTCCAACAACTGTCTACCTTTTTGCCCCTTTCCAGTTTTTTTTTTTTCTCTGCACTTGAGCATCTTTCCTTTCTCTGGATATATTAAACTCTGCATGATTCCCTATTACGCTCAGTCTGAAAATCAAAATATTCACCTGCTATTTTGGTTCTAACATTATTTCTTCCCCCAAGTTTGCTCTTCTTTCAGATCCTCAGTCGGGCTTTCAAATGATCCATCTCCTTGAACAGAACCATTTTGCAAATGCAATTTCCTCAGTGCACAACATCGTCCTCCCCGTGTGTCTGCATGGACTCTTTCCCCACGGCCCTCCTCAAGGCCCAGGATCTCCTACAAGTTTTCTTACCTCCCAGCTTGCCCTCCAATCACTCTTTACTTTTCTTTCTTCCTAAACAATTTCTTATGTTTTCCTTTTGTAAAGTCTTCATGGAAGGTCATTTGTTCCCGTAGGAATATTTTATTTCAAATCCAGTTACATTTTTATCATTGTGAGTGTTAGTCTAATAACACCACTAAACAGATTCATGAAACGAGGCAATAGCTCTAGTTTTTCTCACTCATATTTCTTCACCAAGGAAAATTCCTATGATGTAGATTGATTTAAAAGAATCAGATAAGATAATTAATTTTTTTTACTTAATGTTGTGTTTTGAGATCTAAAATCATTTGCATGATCAGAAAATGATCCCTTAGCTAGTAAATTTTGAAGTGATCCAGGAAGATTAAAATTTTAATAAATTAATTGCTTGTTATTCTCAACTGACACAAATATTCAAATGAAAAAAGGGCCTTACCTTGGCAAATGTCATGATAGGTGACTCCATAGTGGCAAAGAGGCTGACAAATTAAATAAACTTTTCATAAAGCAACAAGTTTTACTTGTGCAGTGTGGAGTGCTTAGATGCTGGAAAAGAATAATAAACATAAGAACTCTTCATATAAATATATTTTAGTATAATCTATATAACATTTATGTACATTTGTCTATATATAATTAATTTCTAATAACACTGAGCAAAATTATGAATTACAACATTTATACTTCTACTTGCTCATTATTTTTTTTTCTTTATTTCCTGTGCAATGTTTTCTTACATTCATGTTAAAAATTTCTATGATATCCTTTTATTTTTAACTGACTCTGCAATATACAGTAGTCATTTATCTTCTGTCTCCTGGGCTATGATATGGTTTTTTCTTATACAAATAAAAGAAAATTAGATTACAAATTAAAAGACACATCTTTTACAATCCTTGTGACTCAACAGTATTAACACAATGGAATGTCAAGATACTGTTCAAATTATTTACTTGCTATCATTTGAAAATATTTTAAGATAATCAGGGCTTATTTTCTAATAATACAATTTTTCTATGAAAATTTCCAGCATCCTCATAGACAGAAATCTCATATAGTGTATATATATATATATATATATATATAATATTATAACATATATACATGCATCCACTACTATGTGAATTAAATTTAAGCCACTTTTAAGTCTCACTGAGACCATTGCTGAGTTTTAGTACAGGCCACTTTATTTATACCTTAGGGAGACATAAGCCTGTTAGAAATATAAGGCTAGGGCTATGAATTCTGTTCACAGAATATCCTATAATCATTTATACTCCTACAAACTTTCAGTGGAAAAATCCTCCCTGAATTTAGCAGGAGAAAGCCCAGCTAAAACATGTAGCACAAGGAGTCATTAATGTTTGACAATTTCTTGAATGCAATTCCTACACAAATAAACTTTTTTCTAATTGTTTCAAGTCAGAATAGTCTACCTGGATTCATGGTCACAATTTCCTCATGTCATGACAAAGGATGATTCTTAAAGTATAAGTCTTTGTATGACTTAAACTGTGATACAACTAATTAGAATCACACGGAAGATGAAAAATAATCTAAAATATCCTCATCACTTAATTAAATAGAATGAGTAACAAGAAAACACAATTCTGTAATACATTTCCAAGTCTTAAAACCACCAAAAGCTTTAACTTATTCCTTTTATACAAAGATATTAAATCTCAAACTCTATAAATGGTATTAACCTATCTGCATATTAAGGAACATTGTTTCTATTAGATTTGTAATCTTCCTTCCAATGGGAGACAGAAGTGCTAATAAATTCTTAATTTATCACTGTACAAATAAGCCTAGAAAAGCAGCACATTATTTATATTGACAGGATTCTATAGAGTAATTGTTTCATTTAAAACAATAAAAAAATAAACTATACCTTTTAAGGTATCTCTGAGGTCTTTTGTGCTTTTGTTTTTCTTTTTCTTTTTTAAACTAAGACTATTATAGGCAGCTGGACCAAAGATATGTAATTCTCATTTGTATTTTGTAATCCAAGGATCAAGGTCCTTTTAGAAAGAAGACCAGATATCCAGTAATGAGCTGGAGGGAGAAGGGCTAGGCAGGAGCAAGCACCAACTCACGGCTGACTCTGAGCACATTGACAGAAGAAGGGGGTCTCTGCTTAAAGAGATGCTGCGGGGGGGCTTCCTGCTCACAAAAGTGTAAGGAGAAGAGCAGGCTGAAATCATTACCTAACATTACCTATGCTTACTGTGCAGCTGGAGATATTGACAGAAAAGGGTTTTATTCCACTGGAAATTAACTGCAATATATGAGAGGTCACTTGAGAGAAACTGAATTCAACAGGGATAACCATTTTTTTTCAAACTAATGACCTTAAATCATTAAACTGTCTTTTTTTTCAGTTTACGAGAAAGAAGAAAATAGTTTTTTAATAAGCAATGACAATTAATTAATCATCAGGTAAATACAAACTCAGAATGATTACTTTTTCTTCAATAAGAGCATTTTTAATATTCACACTCAAAATGTACCATGGAGTAATGTAGCACAGAGTCTCCTTGGCTTTTCTAATTGAAAAACAGTCTCCCAAGTTTGATTTTAAGGAGCAATAGAAAAAAATGATCTGTTATTTGACCCTTCTATTTTGAATGAAGATATTGTGAACGTATTGTGAATTTAGATAAAGTTTGAATGTGTAGGGAGCATTTGGGAGACAAACTGGAGCTCTTATTACTGCTCTGAAATTATCATAGCATCAGTATATTTTCCACTGACTTCAAAAACTTTGAGGCAGTTAGGAGAAATTTATTTCTTTGGATTATCTGTAGAGGTTAGGTGTATTTTGATATATGTTTTACTGTCTGATTCTGACCTCTCATTTGTAACTTGTATATTCTTATGAAAACTCTCACACACCTACCCTTTTCATGCCATCAAAAAGAAAAGAGATGTGGAATATAATCTTTAAAGTACAGAATATGAGTGAAATAAGATCATGAGGTAGAAGAATCCAAGATTTTGAGTGAGTGTCTTAATTACTTTCTCATTGCTAGTACACAATACCTAGCAACCACAAGTTAAAGGAGGAAAGATTTAGCTATTATTTTGTAGGGATTTCAGTCCATAGTTGGCAGGCTCCAAGGCAGGGCTGCATGGCAGAGGAGAAACAGTCCGTGGCAGGATAGGCAGGAGGCAGCCTAGCAGTAGCATCAAGAATCCCTTTCCTTTTTATTTCATTAAGGCTAAAAAACTATTGGTTGGTGCCACTCATATCCAAGGTAGCCCTTCCAATTATCCATAGCCAGAACTGTTAAATCATCAGTGGACTAATTTAGGTGACACACACCCTTAATTTGTATGCATATACTCTAGATCCATCCACCTCTGAAAAGCCCCACCTATAAGTGCATGAGGCTTTGAAGACATCTAGATATAAGCCATATAGTGTATAAACCAAAAGTAAATATCTGTGAGCTATCTTATCAGGTAAAAAGAAACAAGGAACTCTGGAAGTATAGTATAGCTCTTTTTATTGATTCATTTTGTTTTGTTTAATTCAATTTAATTTATTGAGAAAATCACTTTATTTTCAGAATATATCTCTAAGGGAAAATTGTAATATGGAAAAAAATATTAAAAATTGGCTAATATTGCTGTGGAAAATTATTTATTATTAAATTGATCACAAATCTTTAAAGTTTTCTCTTCATACTGCTACATTATTCAAGTAAGATGTTTTTTAAGTAAATCAACTTTTCTTTTTGAGTATGAATATTGAAAATTCTGCTATTGAAGAAAAAGTAATCATTCTGAATTTTTATGTAGGTGATGACAGATTAATAGTCATTGCTTATTAAAAAACTATTTTCTTAGTTCTTGTAAACTGAAATAAGAAGACAGTTTAATGATTTAAGGTTACTTGTGTGACCAAATAATTATCTTTGTTGAATTCACTTCTCTAAAATGGTCTCTCTTTTATATTCCAGTTAATTTCCAATAGAAGGATAGTTTTTCTGTCAATATCTTCAGTTCTGCAGTGACCTTAGATAACATCATAATATTAATTTTTCTGCATATATTTTATTTGATACAAAATGAGTAAAAGTGTTGTACAGAGAAATTCTCACTTGATTTTATTTTTAATCTTCTCCAATTAATATTTGGAATTAGTGATTTAAAATGTTTGCTTTTAAGTATTATTTCCCCATTGAATTCCTGCAACAAATAAGAATTATATAACAAATATTTACAAGACAATCTTCTGTGTTCTGTGAATGTATTTCAAATTCCAGGAATTTGAACTGTACCTCTGAAATAGAAAATGACTTTATAAAATGGGTTTACTTGTTGTGATAGAGTGATTTAGGGTGATCAACTCTACTCAGTTAGCCCGGGACACGCCTTCTTGTCAGCACTGAAGGTTCTGTGTTCAGGGAGTTGCAGCTGACTATTATGAGTAGATTGCACGCCAAAAGTATTACACTGAGAGAAGGAAAGAGGATGGGTTGCCAAACAGCAGTTGACATGTTGTGGAACAGAGAAATTTTTTTCTTTTGTTATAGGCTTCTAAATTGTGAGTGTGTGTGTGTGTTTGTAAAGGGGTTTAGTTACCATACATAACTCAATTTAAACCAGATGGCAAAAGTTTCCTCAATCTACAGTTTGAATTAAATTCATTTGCTGAGGGTTATTGCAATTTCAAAATATATGTCAAATGCATTAACTTGGCTCTTATCCTACATGTATATATAAAACATAGTTTATATTACTGTATGGAAATAAAAATCACATTAATTACAATAAACAATAGGTGCTTATTAAATTGCTAATAAAACATACATAGAGTATAACATTGTGGTCTTCTATTGTATACTTGACTACTAGGTGTGTGTGTAAAAATTGAAAACAGGAAGTGATAGTCTCAGCATTAGCCCTATTTTTTTAATGAATAGAGTCCCAGGGGGTAGGGATATTTCGGGCATGCATTCAGAAATGAGCAACCACTTCACTGTTGGCAGTGAACTAATTAACTCACACATATTAGAAAATTAAACTTGAACTGACTTTGAACCCCAGTAACGTGAAGGGAGACATAATTTGATAAGCAAATAGTGAAATGAAGTCAATGATGAAGTAGTTTCACAATGAAAGAAAAAGAAGCAAAGAATCAACAAAATTATTCATGAAAGGAAAAAGCAATCTATTGCATGCATGTATGTCACCTTATATTACACCAGAAAGCAAAAAACTTTTGTATTATTAAAGTTTTTCGGTTTTTATTTGATTGACATAAGATAAATATTCATAACAATTCCATAGCTTTAACCAACTGATTTATGATATGATGTACCAAATATATTCAGTGTTGTTTTCTTGAAGGCTTTTTTTCTTTTTTCGTATTTTTAAAGTAAAATGAAATATGATTACGAGTATGAAAAGGATTTTAAAACAACTCTAGATGTTGATTTGCCATCTTAGCAACATCTTTTCTTCACTGAGATAATGAATTCTTTTAGGAATCCCACTTTTCATGATTTATTGATCATTGTAAACTTTTGTATTTTATATAAACTAAAAAATTATGGGTTGTACCTAACATAGGAGCATCAATATACCTGGTCATTTCATTGATACTCATTTTTTTATTAAATAACTTTATTATAAAACACACACATAAAAAATTAAAACCACTCAAAGAAGAACAATGCAAAGGGAAAAAAACTACAATTATATTCAAATACAGTAGAACTCAACCAAAACAAAACTGAAAAGCACTTAAATATTTTTACATATAACTTTAAAAAGCGTCTCAAGAACCAACAAGACACCAGAGGATGTGATTTGTTTCAGAAAGTTCCCCAAAACCAACATTAAACAAATAATGATCTGGAAAAAAAAACTCCAGTTAGTTAACAGACTCCACATGAGGCAAATTTCTCCCTAATTTAAATTTTGATAGTCATATGACAGGCACTGGAAACACAATCCGAGAGATATGTTATTAGGCCATTTCATCCATGTGTATATACACATGTGTGTCCTATTTATTTCACTTAAGAGGATGGCCTCAATATGCATCCATTTAGCTATTCATGTCTGTAGTTTCTCATTCTTAATAGCTCAGTAGTACTCCATCTTTTTTTTTTTTAAAAAACCCACATCTTTTTCCAGTCTACAGTTGATGGGCACTTGGGCTGTTTCCAAGTTTTCTCTATTATGAACTGTGCCCCTGTAAACATGTGTGCACATATATCACTGTGGTAAGATTCTTTTAATTCTTTTGGGAAGATATCCAGCAGGAGGATAGTGGGGTCAAATGGGACCTCTAAGCCTAGTTCTTTGAGGTATCTCCATACTGATTTCCACAGTGGTTGCACCAATCTGCACTCTCACCAACAATGGAGAAGGGTTCCTTTCTCCCCACACCCCCTTCATCATTTCTTATTACACAATTTCTTAATAGCAGCCATTCTTTCTGGGGTGAGGTGGAATCTGAGTGTTGTTTTCATCTGCATCTCTCGAATAACCAGTGATGTTGAACATTTTTTCATATATTTGCTGCTTTTACTTCTTTGTCTGAGAAATGTCTGTTCATTTCAGATGCCCATTTTTGAATTGAGTCTTTGAATTTGGGGGTCTTATTTTTTTGAGTCCTTTATATATTCTAAATAGTAGTCCTTTGTCTAAAGTACGGCTGCTGAGAATTTTTCCTACATTGTAGGTTGTCTCTTAGCTCTGTTGGTGGTTTCTCTTGCAGTGCAGAAGCTTTTTAATAAGATAAGATCCCAGTTGTTGATTCTTTGTGCAAGTTCCCGTGCCACTGAGGTTTTATTCATAAAACTTTTCCTATACCAATATCTTCAAGAGTTCTACCTAACTTATCTTCCAGCAAATTTAGTGTTTCTGTCTTAATATTTAAATCTTTAATCCACTTCGATCTTAGTTTAGTGCATGGTGATAGTCATGGGTCAAGTTTTAATCTTTGGCAGGTTGAAAGTCAGTTTTTCCAACACCATTTATTAAATAGGCTATCTTTCCTCCAATGAGCATGCTTGGCTCCTTTGTCAAAGATGAGGTGGCTGAGCATATCTGTAGTTGTTTCTGCCTCTTTTAATCTGTTGCTCTGATCCTCAGATCTGTTTCTTTGCCAATACCAAGCTATCACAGTTATCACAGTAGCTTTGTAGTATAGTTTCAAGTTGGGGATTGTAATACCTCCAGCCATATCTCTGTTACCTAAAATTTCTTTTGCTATTCTAGGTCTCTTCTGGTTCAAAATAAATTTTTGGATTGTTTTCTCTAGTTCTTTGAAATATATTGTTGGAATTTCAATTGGCACTGCATTAAACCTATATAATAGTTTTGGAAGTATGGCCATTTTCACTATATTGGTTCTTCCTATCTAGGAACAAGGGACGTCTTTCCATTTTCTTATATCCTCCTCAATCTTCTTTTTCAAAGTGCTATAGTTTTCAGTGTAGACCTCTTTTGCTTCCTTTGTTAGACTGACTCCTAGATATTTCACTTTTTTGGATGCTATTGTAAAAGGTATTATTTCCCTAATTTCTCTCTCGGTGAGTCTATTATTTGTATACAAAAAGGCGATTGTTTTTTTCAACGTTGACCTTATATCCAGCTATTCTACTGGATCTGTCAATTAAGTCTAGAAGTCTTTTGCCAGAGTGTTTTGGGTGTTCTATGTAAAGTATCATATCTTCAGCAAATAATAACAGTTTGACTACTTCCTTTCCTATTTTTATTCCTTTTATTTCTTTCTCTTTTCTAATTGTTGTGGCTAATGTTTCGAGAACAATATTACACAGGAGTGGTGATAGTGGGCCTCCTTGTCTTGTTCCTGATTTTAGTGTGAAAGTTTTCAGTTTTTGACCCTTTAGTAAGATGTTGGCTGTTGGTTTTTCATAGATAGCCTTAATCAAGTTGAGATAAAGACTTTCTATTCCAATTTTCTAGTAGGGTTATTATCATAAATAGGTGTTGGATTTTGTCGAGTGCCTTTTCTGTATCTATTGAGATAATCATATGGTTTTTGTCCTTGACTCTGTTTATAGAATATTACATATATTGATTACATTTATTGATTTATGAATGTTGAACCATCCTTGCATCCCTGGGATAAATCCTACTTGGTCAGAATGTATGATCTTCTTGATGACCCTTTGTATTCTTTTTGCCAATATCTTGTTGAGGATTTTTACATCAATATTCATTAGGGAGATTGGCCTGTAGTTCTCTTTTTGGGTTGTGTCTTTCCTTGGTTTTGGAATCAAAGTAATACTTGCTTCCAGGGATGAATTTGGAAGCTTAGCTTCCCTTTCAATTTCCTTGATGAGTTTAAAGAGTAATGGTGATAGTTCTTCTTTAAATGTCTTGTAGAACTCAGCAATGAAGCCTTCAGGATCTGAGGTTTGCTTTGTTGGTAAATTTTTTTATTTTGTTTTCAATTTCACTCATTGTAATTGGGGTGTTTAGAATATCTATAGCTTCTTCATGTAACATTGGTAATTCGTATGTATCTAGGAATCTGTCCATGTCTTCTGTGTTTTCCATTTTATTAGAGTACAGGTTCTCAAAGTAGGTATTGATGATGCTTTGGATTTCTGCTGGATCTGTTGTGACTTCACCTTTTTCATTCCTGATTGCATGGATTTGAGCCTTTTCTTTCCTTTTTTTGATAAGGTTGGCTAAGGGTTTATCTATTTTATTTAGTCTTTTAAAAAACCAACTCTGGAGCAGACAGGCAGGTCTGTGCATGCCCTACCGAGGTTCTGAGTCATGTGGAAGATGCGCAATCACCCCACTGCAGACAGGCAGGTCTGTGCACAGCCTACTGAGGTCCCAAGTTGTGCAGAACATGTTAAATCACCCTGCTGCAGACAGGCAGCCACTTGGTTCCACACTACAAAGACACAGAGGACACCAGATCACTAGACCAAGGTACTGAGTCCCACTGCTCCCGGCCCAGAGGTAGGGGCTTCTGAGCCGCATTCCACTGGTCCTGGTACAAAGGAAGGGGCTTCCCGGCCACCATGCCTCCCACTGCTCGCAGCCCCCAGGAAAGAGCTTTTGGGCCACCATACCCTACTGCTGCTCCCCGCCCCTATCCCACTTCTCCCAGCTCAGAGGAGGTAATCCATGCAGGCACTAACAGCTCCCTGCACCAGTTGAAATGAGAAAATACATAAATAAGTCTCAAAACCAGATTTCCAGATCACCTACAGCAATCCCAAAGGGAAATGAGATGGAACACTCTGATACTCAACTACCTGGACCCACTGAACTGGCAACAAAAGGGGATCTGGAAAAAATGAAATCAGAAATAATTTCTCAGATAACAGAAGAAATTGTGCCCCTAGTGCAAGACATGATTAATACATCTAGAGAGGAGCTGAGGAACATGATAGAATCCCAACATAAGAAACAAATGGAATCCATAAAACAGATGCAAATAGATTTTCAGGACATGAAAAACTCCATTGAAAGTCTACACAACAGAATGAGCCAATGTGAGGACAGAATTTCAGATATAGAAGATAAGATTGCAATTAGTGACCAGGAAAAGAAAAATTGCTTCAAAATTATAAGGGAACATGAGAAATCAATCCAGCAGCTGCTAGATGATGCAAAGAAGAATAACATAAGACTGATTGGGCTCAATGAAGAAACAGGAGAGAGTGCAGATGACATAAAAAATCTCTTCACAGAAATAATGGCAGAAAACTTCCCAAGCAGGGGAAAAGAACTGGACATACAGCTAAGTGAGGCATATAGGACTCCAAATAGCCTTGATCCAAAAAAAAACTACACATAGGCATATAATGGTTAAGATTCAGAAACACAACAGAAGAACAAAGTTCTCCAAGCAGTCAGAAAAAAGAAACAAATCACATACAAAGGAAAGCCCATCAGAATCACAGCAGACTTCTCAACACAAACCATCAAGGCAAGAAGAGCTTGGAGTGACATATTCCAAGCCCTAAAAGAAAACAGCCTCCAACCCAGATTGATGTACCCTGCAAAACTATCTTTCAAAATGGATGGAGAAATAAGATACTTTCATGACAAAAAGCACCTTGGGAGCTTCGTGAATACCAAACCAGCACTCCAAAGAATTTTAGACAATATACTAGGAACTGACAATGAGGATCACAACCCCAGGAAGGAAAGCAGAATGAACCCATCTGGCATGACAAGAAATTAAATGTAAAGGGGGAGAACCCAACAAAAAGAAAAAGTCATGGAAATGACAAGTTAATATGTTTCAGTTATAACTATCAATGTTAATGGTCTCAATTCACCAATCAAAAGAAATAGACTGGCAGAATGGGTCAAGAAGCAAAATCCAACAATATGCTGCATACAAGAAACACACTTAATTCAAAAGGAAACTCCTAGACTGAAAGTTAAAGGGTGGAAAACAATACTCCATGAGACGGGAACCCCCCAAAAAGCAGGAGTAGCTATCCACTTTGCAGATCAAGTAGATTTCAAACCAACACTGATTAAGAGACACAAAGAAGGACACTACATCCTTGTAAAGGGAAGAATCCAAGAGGAAGAGATGACAATCATAAATATCTATGCACCAAACACTAGTGCACCCGACTATATAAAAGAAATACTAATGGACATGAAAAGTCATATATGCACTAACACAATTGTAGTGGGGGACCTCAACACCCTACTGTCACAAATAGATAGATCAACTAGGCTAAAAATAAATAATGAAATACTAGAACTCAATCAAACTCTTGAACAAATGAACTTAACAGTTGTTGACAGAGTCTTCCACTCCAAAAATCAGAATACACATTCTTCTCAGCAGCACAAGTGTCATTCTCCAAAATAGACCACATACTCATGCATAGAACATATTTAAGTAAGTGAAAAGGAATTGAAGTTATCCCCTGTATATTATCAGATCATAGTGCAATGAAATTGGAGATCCATAGCAAAAGAAACTCAAAAAATTTCATAAACATGTGGAAATTGAACAACACATTTCTGAATAACCAATGCCTCACAGAGGAAATTAAAGAAGAAATCAGACAGTTCCTTCAATTAAATGACAATGACAATACAACATATCAGAATCTGTGGGACACAATGAAAGCAGTCTTATGAGGGAAATTCATAGCAGTGAATACGCATATTAGGAAAACAGAACAAGCCCAATTAAACAACCTGATGCTGAACCTCAAGCTTCTAGAAAAAGAAGAGCAGGACAACCCCAAAGCTCATACAAGGGAGGAAATTATAAAGATCAGAGGAGAAATCAATGCAATGGAGATTAAGAGAATGATACAAAAAATCAGTGAAGCCAAGAGTTGGTTCTTTGAAAGAATCAACAAAATTGACAAACCCTTAGCCAACCTTGTCAGAAAAAGGAAAGAAAAGGCCCAAATCCATGCAATTAGGAATGAACAGTGTGAAATTACAACAGACCCAGCAGAAATCCAGAGGATCATCAATACCTACTTCCAGAACCTATATGCCAATAAGATGGACAACAAAGAAGAAATGGACAGATTCCTAGATACATATGAATTACCAAAGTTGAACAAAGACCACCTAATCATTCTGAACAACCCAATATCAACCAATGAAATTGAAAATGTAATTAAAAACTTATCAACTAAGAAAAGCCCGGGCCCTGACGGCTTCACTGCTGAGTCCTACAAGACATTTAGAGAGGAACGGCTGCCACTACTGTTTAAACTCTTCAATAAAAGTGAAAGTGAAGCAATACTCTCAAATTCATTCCTGGAAGTAAGCATCACCTTGACCCCCAAAGCAGAGAAAGACCCAACCGAAAAAGAGAACTATAGGCCAATCTCACTAATGAACATAGATGCAAAAATCCTTAATAAGATAATGGCAAACAGAATGCAGAAGATCATCAAGATCATACACCCTGATCAAGTGGGATTCATCCCAGGGATGCAGGGAAGGTTCAATATATGAAAATAAATCAATGTAATACATTATATCAATAGAACCAAGGACAAAAACCATATGATTATCTGCATAGATGCAGAAAAAGCATTTGACAAAATCCAACATACATTTATGATAAAAACCTTACAAAAAATTGGAATAGGTGGTCTCTACCTCAAAATGATAAAAGTCATGCATGAAAAATGAGCAGCCAGTATCATACTAAATGGTCAAAAACTGAAATCATTCACAATAAAAACGGGAGCAAGACAAGAATGTCCACTACCACCACTCTTGCTCAATAGAGTTTTGGAAACATTAGCCATGGCAATTAGACAAAAGAAAGAAATAAAAGGAATAAAGATAGGAAATGAAGAAGTCAAATTGTCATTATTTGCAGATGACATGATACTGTATAGAGAAGATCCCAAGAACTGCGCCAAAAGTCTTCTAGACTTAATAACCAAATTCAGTAAAGTAGCTGGATACAAGGTCAACACACAAAAAACAATACCTTTCCTCTCCACGAATAACAGACTCATGGAGAGAGAAATAGGGCAAATAATTCCTTTCACAATAGCATCCAAAAAACTGAAATACCTAGGAATCAACCTAACAGAAGAAATAAAAGGCCTCTTCTCTGAAAATTATAGCCCTCTGAAAAGAGAGATTGAAGATGATATCAGAAAATGGAAAGACATCCCCTGCTCCTGGGTAGGAAGGATCAATGTAGTGTAAATGTCCATACTTCCCATACTCCTATATAGATTCAATGCAATTCCAATTCAGAACCCAGCAGCATTCCTCATGGACCTTGCGAAAACAATCCAAAAATTCATTTGGAACAAGAAGAGACCCAGAATAGCAAATGCAATTCTAGGTAACAGAGACATGGTAGGGGGTATCACAATCCCCAACCTGCAACTATACTACAAAGCAACTGTGATAAAAACAGCATGGTACTGGCAAAGAAACAGACTTGAGGACCAGTGGAACAGATTAGAAGACGCAGAAACAATGCCAGACACACTCAGCCATCTCATCTTCAATAAAGGAGCCAAACACCCTCACTGGAGGAAAGATAGCCTCTTTAATAAATGGTGCTGGAAAAATTGGGCTTCAACTTGCCAAAGATTAAAACTAGACCTGTATCTCTCACCATGCACTAAACTAAAATCAAAATGGATTAAAGATCTGAATATTAAAATAGAAACTCTGAAGTTGGAACAGAGGTTAGGTAGAACCATTGAAGACATTGGTGTAGGAAAAGATTTTATGAAAAAAACCTCAGTTGCCCATGAACTAGCACAAACAATCAACAAGTGGTATCTCTTCTTATTAAAAGGCTTCTGCACAGCAAGAGAAACCACCAGCAGTGTGAAGAGATAACCCACAATGTGGGAAAAAATCTTCACCTGCTATTCCTCAGACAAAAGTCTACTATCTCAAATCTATAAAGAACTTAAAAAGATCAGACCTCCCAAATTTAAAGACCCAATCCGAAAATGGGCATCTGAAATGAACAGACATTTCTCACACAAAGAAGTAGAAATAGCAAAAAAATACATGAAAAAATGTTCAACATCGCTGGTCATTCGAGAGATGCAAATGAAAACAATGCTGAGATTCCACTTCACTCCAGAAGAATAGCTGCTATCATCTAATCAACCAATAATAAATGCTGGCGGGGCTGTGGGGAAAGAAGAACCCTGCTCCACTGCTGGTGGGAGTGTAGACTGGTGCAACCACTGTGGAAATCAGTATGGAGATACCTCAGAGAACTAGGACTGGAAGTCCCATTTGACCACACTATTCCACTGCTGGGGATCTTCCCCAAAGAATTAAAAGTATCATACCAGAGTGATATATGTGCACCCATGTTCATAGCAGCACAGTTTGTGATAACTAAAACTTGGAAACAGCCCAAATGCCCATCAACTGGAGACTGGATAAAGAAAATGTGGTTTTTTTATAAAATGAAGTACTACTCAGCCATAAAAAATGAGAAATTGGAGACATAGCTAAATGGATGCACATTGAGGTTATACTCAAGTGAAATAAAGAGGACACACATGTATAAACACTGAATAGTTTCTCTGGTGTGAGAAACTGAAAGTGTAAATGGGGACTAAAATGTATGATAATTAATGTGAAATAAGATTTAAAGGTTCAAAGGGGAAGGAGGTGGGAGGGGTAGGTGAAAGGAAAGAAGGAAATGGAATTAATATGAGAAAATGGAAAAATAGGAACAAAATCTTTGTAAATAGGGAGGAATGGAGGAGTTGAAGGGAGGGCTGGGCAAGGGTGAAAAATAAGAACCAAGAGAGACTATGTAAAGGTGCAAATTTCCAATGATGAATGTCATTATATTGTATACCTAAAATGTACCAATTATTAGAATGAATAATCGAAAATGCAAAATAGGAAGAAAAGGTCCAAAGGGGTAGGGCTAATGGGAGGGGCAGGGGTAAGGAAAGAAGCTAAAAGAAAAATGATGAGAAATGTAAATAAAGCCTTTGTAAATAGGGAAGGGTGGAGGGGGTGAAGGTAGGGTTAGGAATGGGGAAAAAATAAGAACCAAGATGCGTTATGTAAAGGTACAATTCCCAATGAAAAATGTAATTATGTTGTGTACCTATAACGTATCAAAAAAAGAATTTAGTTAAAGAAAACAAAAGCAACTCTGATTCATTCATTTTTTTGTATTGTTTTCTTAGTCTCAATTACATTGATTTCTGCTCTGATCTTTCTAATTTCCTCTCTTGTACAAGCTTTGTGTTTGCTATCCTCTTCTTTTTCTAGGAGCTTGAGGTTCTGCATTAGGTTTTTTATTTGAGTTCTCTCTGTTTTCTTAATGTGAGCATTCACTGCTATGAATTTCCTGTGTAGAACTGCCTTTATTGTTTTCCACAGATTCCTGTATGTTGTACTGGCATTATCATTTTCTTGTAGAAACTGTCTAATTTCTTCTTTAATTTCCTCTGTGACCCATTGGTTGTTCAAGAGGTTGCTATTTAATTTCCATATATTTGTGGGAGTTTTGCAGTTTCTTATGTCATTGATCTCCAGTTTTACTGTATTATGGTCTGATAATATACAGGAGTAACTTCAATTCTTTTACATTTATTTAGACATGTCCTATGAGCTAGCATGTGGTCTATTTTAGAGATTGACCCAAATGCAGCCGAAAAGAATGTGTATTCTGATTTTATGGGCTGGAACACTCTGTAAACATCTATTAAGTCCACTTGTTCAATAGCTTGGTTCAATTCTAGAATTTCATTGCTAATTTTTTGTCTAGATGATGTGTCTAATTGTGATAATGGGGTATTGAGATCCCTCACTACAATTGTATTAGAGCTTATTTGGTTTTTCATGTCCATTAGTATTTGTTTTGTATAGTTGGGGACATTCATATTTGGTGCATATATATTTATGATTGTCATCTCTTAAATATTTACTGAGTGCTTATTAGGTACTAGGCAATGTTCTCTGTACTGATAATATAGCAGAAGTTAATACAGCTCCTCATGGTGCAAAGATAAGATTTTTAAAAACATAACATAATCCTAACTTACGGCTGCAAAGAGCATAAAATAAAGCAGATGTGAGGAACAGGGGTGATTTTGTATAGTTGGGGTCATTTGTATTTGGTGCATATATATTTATGCTATTCCCTTCACAAGAATGTCATGATCGTCTTTGTCTCTCTTAATTAATTTTAGTTTGAAATCAAGTTTGTCTGCAAATAGAATTGCTATCCCTGCTTTTTTCTGGGTTCCTGTGGTGTGGAGAACTGTTTTCCATTCTTTTACTTTTAATATATTTCTTTTTGAGGTAAGTGTGTTTCTTGTATACAGAATATTGTTGGATTTTTCTTCTTAATCCATTATGTCAGTATATTTCTCTTGATTGGTGAATTGAGACCATTTACATTGATAGTTATAATTGATAGATACTGACTCATCCTTGTCATGATGGTTTACTATTGGTGATTCTTTTATTTCTTTTTTTCTTTTGCTTTTTTTTTTTTCCTTTCACTTTAGTTTCTTACCTTGCATGGTGGCTTCCCTGTGTTGGGTCTCATGGAGTTGTGATCCTCATTGTGTTTTCTAGGATATTGCTTAGAATTGTTTTGAGTGCTGCTTTGGTATTCATGAAATTTCTCAGGTGTTCTTTGTCATGAAAGTATCTAATTTTCCCATCAATTTTGAAAGATAATTTTGCAGGATACAATAGTCTAGGTTGGAAGTTATTTTCTTTTAGTGCTTGAAATACTTGACTCCAGGCTCTCCTTGACTTGAGGGTTTGTGTTGAAAAATCTGCCATGATTCTGATAAGCTTTCCTTCATAGGTGAATTGTTTCTTTTCTCTAACTGCCTGTAGGATTTTGTTCTTCTGTTGGGTTTCTGGGATCTTAATTATTATGTGTCTAGGCATAGATTTTTTTTGATCATAGCTAATTGAAGTTCTATATGCCTCACTTGTCTGAATGTCCAATTCTTCACCTCTGTCTGGGAAGTTTTCTATTATCACTTCTGTAAACAGTTTTTTAATTGTATTTTCTCCTGTTTTTTTGTGGACTCCTATCAGTCTTATATTATTCTTCCTTGCATCATCTAGCAGCTGCTGGATTGATTTCTCGTGTTTCCTTACTATTTTTAAGAAATCTCTGTTTTCATGGTCCTTAACCACAATCTTGTCTTCTATATCTGATATTCTATCTTCAGATTCCCTCAATCTGCTATGCATGCTTACAACAGAGTTTTTAATCTCCTGAATATCTGTTTGAATCTGTTTCATGGATTCCATTTCTTTCTTATGTTGAGCAATCATGGTTTCTATTTCTTTCTTATGCTGGGCATTCATGGCTTCCAGCATATTTCTGAGCTCATCTACTTTTTATCTGTTTCTGTCCTAGAGCCTCTAATTATGTCTTTCACACAGCTCATCATCTCTGTATTTATCTGGGAGATTATTTCTGCTCTGAATTTTTGTAGAGCCTCATTCATCTGTTTTGTTACTTCCTGTGCTATCAGTTCAGGGTGTCCAGGTGGTTGATTATCAGACTTTTCCACCTCATTTTCTCCAGAAATTGCCTTTTGTGGGGTGGAAGCCTAGGTTTGTGCCTTGCTTAAATGTCTTTTCATTTTTGTTTTTGGTACTGTCAGTTATAAGTCAATGAGTCCCAGTAAGCCAGTCTCAGATCCATGAGATTCAGGCAGACTTCTGGGTGCAAGTCCCAAATTGAGCTCCCCCTCCTCCTGCAGGGCCAAACTCTGCAAGGCTCTACTACAGGTTTCAGCTGTCATTCCCCTGAAAATAGTCCAGGATCAAATGGGAGGTGATGATTCCTCCAACTTACCAAGTATTGTGGTCTGGTGTGCCTATATTGCAGAGATTATCTTCACCTTTCCAGTGGGCTTCAGTTTTCATCAGGGAGCCTGAAAGAGGCCCTCTCTCTGTTTACCTCTGCAACTCAGGACAACGGTCTTTATGTCCCCCTGTGCCTCTGCAGTGTGGAACCGGGTAGCTGCACAGCCAAGAAGCCAGAGGCAGGGGTGGGGGGTGGGCACAGCTGTTGTTACAGACACCCTTGGGGCCAAGCCAGTGGCCTGTGTGCCTTTCGGGGGGGCAGGGGTGTTCTCACAATCTCCTGGATGCAAGCGGGTGGGGCAAGCCGGAAGGAGTAGGGTGCGGCTACCTATGTCTGACCACAAGGCCAGACTGGCAGCCGGTGTGCCTCTCATTGACACTCATTTTAAAATTTATCATTTTTAAAAACTGTATACAAAATATTTTATTTTTTAACTTTTAGAAAGAGCTATTCATGTTACAAAAATCTTACTTCATTATTTGTATCTGTCACTCACTCCTATGTGTGACCATTTATATATGTTTGTGTGTGTTCAAATGAGTTAAAAATCACTATTTAACTCATTTAATTATTAAATAACCTAGATACAATATTAACATATATCACATTATTGGGCCCAGGGATTTAGCTCAGTGGTTCTGCCACTTGCCTTACAAGTCCAAGGACCCAGGTTCGATCCCTGGTGCCGAAAAACAAAAACAAAAACATATATTACACTATATGCTTCAAAAAAGGAGATAAAACTGCAATTATGGGTTTCTTGCTATTGTTCAGCACACAAAACTTCAGTTCTCATATGGCTAGAACTTAAGGCTACTTTCTTGGATTTTGATTTTCATTGTCTTTTACTTTACTGTTTATTTCTTCTTTATTCTCCAGCAAAAATTTTATCAGTCATATTAATTTACTTAAACATCAGAAATGTTATCATTAAAATTTGAAATACATAATCTTGTCTATTTTATGATATTCATTGTTTCTATAACATCTTCTTGGATTAGTGTTTCTTACTCAACCTTCTGAGTTGATACTGATAAGTAACATTTTATTTATTATTAAAAGTGTATTTGATTTAAAGAAATGCAATGATCTTGGGAAAAATGATAAATCTACAAAAATTGATTTCCAATTTCCAATCATCTTTGGGAATTTTTTGAAAAAAATCAATAGTAAATATATTATTTGAATTAATAATATTAACATATTTTTCTCTTCTGTTGAGCAGCACCTAAAAATAATATGTGAACAGTAAAAGATTAACTTATACAAAGTGAAATGCAGGATTTGGTCTGTTCCGACTCTGACAAGCAATGGAAACCTACACTTATAGGAAATTCTCAAGCATTTTGAGAAATTTTATAAGGTGGTTTCTGATTAATTTTAAAATGTCTATAAATCACAATAGTTGTTGATAACTCAAATACCAAACTATATTCTAATAAAATATGAAAATTCAGCACTTATTCATTGAAACATAACTACTATTCATTGGCTTTGGCAATGAGGAACACAAAGTTGAATTTACAGGCATCTCAAGAAATCTCATTCAGTGTGATTAGGGCTACATAGACAGGTAGCACTGCATACAGTGGCAGAGAAAGGGAGGAGTAGTTCACATGTCCACAAAGGCCAACAGAAGATTTCATTCAGATGACAGAGGATATTTATTAACTGCATGAAATGGGAAATGCATTCAGAGAGAAACAGCATGTGCAAAGGACAGCACCAAGAAAGAACTCAGTGTGATCAAGGTAAATCAGCGATTCTGTGTTGCTGAAACTTTCTTGATCATGTTCTGTTCTTTCATTAAAATGAACAATAATGAGCTAGCTGAAGGATGGGATGAGAGAAAATGGAGCTAGAGACAAGTCATCCTGTGTGCTATGTGTAACTCTTCGGAACTAAAACAGGAAGTGATGGGAGCCACTGGAAGGTTTGCAATAATGAAATTGTTCTTCATTTAGTATGCCCAAATGGTCATATATATATTAGTGATCAGCGATTCAATGGTGTCATATTCTGGAAGCTTGGTTCTATTAATGAAGGAATACATTAGAAATGATGCACTGCTAAGGGACCAATTAGAGTGGATTGAGTTATTATTCCTGTTAGCAAAAATTTTTGGATTTCTAGTGTTTCAAGAAAAATATAAATATAATTTACTCTGAGATTTATATTCCTCATAGGGAGCTCATCTCAGTAATCAACACTAGATAACATAAGACTTTCTGTGAGTAAAAGAATATATTTTGAAGTTCAAGAGAATACATACTAATCACTCAAAGGCATCATTTCCAGAGAAAGTAATTTCAGTCAATTCATTTTGAACAAAAACAGTGTATTCAGATTTACTTTGATTTAAGTTTTATGAAAAAATGCAACACCCAAGAACAAAAAAGTATTATTAAGTGCAAGATTCTAAATTAAACAATGTTGTGTAAGCAGCATCAGTGGTATGGATTTAATTACTGAGTTAGCAGAATACCTCAAAGACATTATCCAGACTCAATAGGGGAAAGACCATGAGATGGAAATTACAAAAGAAAAAAGAGATGATTTGGGAGAATTAAAGAGAATATTTAACAACTGCATAATAAAAATACCAGATAGAAAAACAAATAGAGATAATGATGATTTGGCACAAGTAATAATAACAATAACAACTAATGAAAGAGAAAGCAAGTCTCTCTTCTTAGATGAAGAAACATTTCAGTTTAAACTGTTAAATCTCTGCTGCATAATATGCAAGGTTTTCAAAGAGGAGCAAGATATTTAAGGAAATAATGTATTTCTACATCATCTGATTTATGGAGTGTTCTAAAGAGAAAAATAATAGTTACCAAAATGCAAAAGAGAAAAAATAATTGAAAAATCTTAAAGATGTAAATTTGTCATTACTGAATTTTTAATGAAATAAAAAATGAACAGTTCTTAATGATAGATGGGTGACATACAATTATGGTACAATCTATGAAATATTTCATAGACCCAAATATATACAATATCGTTTTGTCTATGTTAATCAGTGAGGAAATACTTTAAGATAGCATTGAATGAGAGATTCAAATAGAAACGTTCTGTGTTCACATTCATAACACATATTAGTACAAGAAATTGAAATGATACACAAAATAGTACCATGAATGATATGCAAATATGACATGCAAATTCATACTGTGTTCCTTATTTTAATTTAATTTCTAATGTTCATGTATAGGGAAATCAAGGTTCTGATAAATGAAATGTTTTATTCCCTTGACCTCCCTTATGACTTCAAACTCTGTCTCTCCCTCTCTCTTCCTCTGTGAATGTGAACTTTTATTTTAAAAAATATTAATCTACTGCTAAGTGCATATATAAGGATACCAAAAAACCCCTACATTTTGGCCTTGAAGCTGTGAGAGGTAGATTTTCCATTTGTCATACATATATATATTTTTAAAACACCTTTTCAACGGAAAACAGTGTCTAAGTGTATATTTCTCTATATAAAAATGTTCTTGCAGTTCAAAGAATGAGAGAAGATCATAAATTATTTATATCTTGCCTTTTACACAAAGGCACCATGATTTTAAAAATCAGTTACCTGATTTTTAATTTCCTTAAAATGATAATTTGAAATGGTATGGAAATAGCCATGTGTGGATGATTAGTTGAAAAAGTTGTATTACAGTAGGGTTTTCTTAGTTACAGTGATTTAATAGCTGATGTTTCTTTGCAAAAATAGAACAGGTAACAATCAATAACCCCCATTCAGGAAAGATGAATAAAAGAAAAATGTGGGACAATTATGATTTTTTTACATTGTAAAGCAACATAGAGCATTTTAAGAAATAATTGAATAATTAAATTACTATTCACAAGTTTTGGTATCCTATGGTACTGCACAAATGTCAATGGCCAGAAAACTTATTCTTCTCTTGTCTATCATCCATTCAGTTCCATTTGTGATAGTGAACTATTGTGTCAGCTTGATTAAGAAACTCCAAACTGACTGGCTTAGCATAGGTCTGAGTGCAACTGAATGGGTTTACTAAAGATAAAAGACCCATCCTGGGTGCAAGTGGCACCAAGCAATGAGGTCATAGCCTGAATGGAATAAAATGGAAGGAAGAAGGAAATCTCCCTCCTGTTTCTTTGAAGGAGTTTGAGTCTTCCCCATTGCCTTGGATGTTCCTCTCCATGCTTCCAGTGTGGATACTTCAGCCTTTCCAGGGCAGATTCTTCAGCTTCTTGTGGGCTCGCATGGGATTCTGCAGTGAGCTCCAGGCCTTCAGTATTTGTCTGGATCCTTCAGATCTTTCAGATGAACTGACAGCCCTATTACACTCTTCCAACCTACTGTAGGTAAACATTGTAAGCCTACCTTGGAAATATATATATGTACATATTATATATATAATTTATATCTAAATATATTTATTTTATATGTTTTATTTATTTTTAAGTCTACCTTGGAAGTATATATACAATATTTATTTATATATGAATTTATTTATTTATATTATATAAATATTTTTGTATGTTATAATTTTTCTCTGATAAGAAATGATTGAGACATTTTTTTGGTACCAGGAGTGGGTCTGTTGCTGTGATGTTACTTGACCAGGTTCAGAAGCCTTTGATGTTGGCTTGTGGGAGGAGTTTAGAAAGGTTTGGGGGTCCCAGTTCGTGAAGGATTCCTAGAATCCTGTGAGCAGAGTTTGATGGGCGATTCTAGTCAGAGCTCAGAAGACCAGAATGGTGACAGAAATACAGCCAGTAAATACAGCCAGTAAAGACTAAACTCAGAAGTTTTTAATGCATTGGCAGTTGGACTACAGGCCATGTGTGTTATGCTTTCACAGAAAATTTGTGTGCATTTGGCTCATGTCCAGAGACATTGTAGAAGACTTAGATTAAGTGGAGTGGGCTAATTAGACTAGTGGAAAAAATTTCAAGACAATCTAATGTTGCAGCTGTGGCATGGCTACTTTTGGGAGCCAATTGTACTTTGAAAATCAAGAGAAAATTGTTCAGCAGAATTTTAAAAGTTTTGAGTTTGGCCAGAAAGAAAGGTCTGGTAAGGTTGTGGCCTGCAAAGATAGAGCAGAGGAGAACTTGGTTGCTGGAAAGATTAGCATTAAAAAGCAAAATACTTTGGAACCTGTCAATAGAAAAAATGGCCTGAGGGCATTACAGAACTAGCAGGATTGTACCCTTTGCAGCCTCAAAATTATAAATGTGAAATACTTTGCTTTGAGAATAGAGACAGAGGGAACTATATTCCATAAAGGAAGGGGCCTAGGGATATTTTTCCTTGGGATGGGGATCATAGCTCTCAGCAATTTAGGACCTTGACTCTTACAGTCAAGAAAAAAGGAAGCTTGGCAGCTGCTCCAGCTGGCAGCAGACCTTGGCCTCATCTGTATGTCTAATATATGTACATGTGTAATCTGTAAGTGCTAATTGTTTAGTAGGAGACAGTTCCTTCTTTATCTTAAGTATATAAGTTCTGTTAACAAATCTATGATTATTCTATATAAGATAGATAAAGTGCAATATTCTCCAGAGCTGTCCTCTTCTGTCATGTATTTATTCCCTCTGATAGAATCATTTTAGTTCTATTAAATACAGTATCAGTATTAAAGACTCATTATTGTTTTATGTTAAATAAATAAAATTAGGTAAGTTATGGATAATCTTGCCAGTAAAAATGGTGTCACTGTTATTTTTTCAATAGTGAAAAATACAGCCCCCAAAGACCATGAAAATAGGTTGATTGTGTTTACTTCTCAATTAACTTTCAGCTGCTACCTGTATTAGTCACTTTCCTGTCACTGAAACAAAGTACCAAAACCCCCCAATTTAAAGTAGGACAGGTTAATTTTCCCTTACAGTTTCAGAGGTTTCAGTCCACAGATGACTGGTTGCACAACAAAAATGGCATGATGAAAACGCATAACAGAAGAACCATGGCAGCCAGGAAGAATAAAAAACAGCAAGAGCTATGGAGAAAAATATACCCACCAAAGACATGACCCCAGTGACACACCTCCTATAACCAGACCTCACCTCCTAATAGCACATTCAGATATGATGTCATCAGTGGATCAATCACTGATTACTATAGAACCTCATGATCTCATCATTTTCCAAAAGCATCATTTCTGAACATATTACCCTCTGGGGGTTATTTTAGATCTAAGCAACAACGTTATACTCCTGGTCCCAAAAGGCTCATGTTATTCTCAATATGCAGAATGGATTTAGTCCACATCTAAGAATTTCCAGTTTTAGCACTGCTCAAAAGTTCAAGTTCAAAATCTCCTCTGAGACACAACATAAACATTTAGTTGTTAACCTCTATAAAAAAAATCACAAAGAATGTTAAATACTTCCAACTTATAGTGTAAATATTTGTATTTTAAAAGAGAGGAATAGAGGCATTAAAAAAAGAATCAGATCAAAGCAAGACTGTAACCCATTCCTATTGTCCTGGTGCAAAGTCCATAAGTTGTTTTTATTAGCTTTAATCTTTTCCACAACTCTACTCTCCTTAGCCTCAACTTTACACATTATTTCTTTTCAGCCGAGGTAGAAAAAATTTCACATCTTTCAACTCTGGTTTTTGCTCTTGATTCTCAGCATACATCTGGCTAACTGCACCCAATATGGCAGTCTGAATGGTGAGTTCCCTTGATATTTCCTCCAACATAAAAATTAGTCCACCATCTTTTAGTTTAGCCTCATAGAAGATTTTAGGACATAGAAAAAAATGTAGACAAATTCTTTGCCAATGTGAATTATGCAGAGCTTCTAGTCCAATTTCCAATAGAGTCCTCATATTTAACTGAAATCTCATGAGCCTGGCCATTTCTGTCCACATTCCTGTCAGCATGCTGATATTCTGAGCTCTGAACAGAAGCACCCATAAAGCTCTGCTTTTAACATTGTAGGATGTTGCTATTGTGTGTTTTCAAACCTTTCCAAATTTCTCCCACAAAACAGTTTCAAAGCTTTCTGAACTACATGGTAAGATACAGTCAGAGTAAATGATCCACACTTGGTGTCAATTTCCCATATTAGTCACTTTCCCATTGATGAGACAAAATACCCAACACCCACAAATTAAAGGAGGAGAATGTAATTTTAGCTCATGGTTTCTAAGGATTTGTGAGATGATTACCTGGTGAAAGGCAAATCCAAATGGTAGAAGGGCATGGAGGGAGAAACTTGCTCAATTCATGGTAGCCAGAGTAGGAAGGGGCAGGGAGAGAGACATATACACCCTCCATGCCATGTGCCCTAGGACTCCCCTCCTCCAAGCAGCCCCACTCATAGCAGCTCAGTCAGCTATGATCCCACCAGTGGACTAACCCATTGATGGGTGTGGCACCTCCATTGTCCAATCACCTTTCAAAGCCCCATCTTTGAACATATGAAACTTTTGGGAGAAATTTCAAAATTAAGCTATAATTCTAGTTACAGATATCACTGTCATAATACTAAACTCTAGTGATTATCTCTCACATAAATCTTTTGACCTTGTATGCTGTCATTCAGTTTCAGAAATGGACTTGAGAGTCTTGGATTTCCAGGAGCAAAATGATTACTGTAACATTGAAACTTTATATTTTTTGGATGTTGATAGCTGCTTCTTTCTCAAACAAGTTAGGTAACATTCATTTATCTATTCTTCCATCAAACAAATGGTTGTGGAATACCAAAATCCCCACTTTTCCTTCCCAGAAATTTCTAAGGCAAATTTTTTGTAATGATGGCAAAACACTAAAAAACAGTGTTAATTAGAGGATTAAATTAGTAACTTTAAGTTCAAGATAATTTACACTGACTGGAGGCATTGTTAGCATTGTTAATTACAGCTTTTTGGAGAAAGAAAAATGTTTCCACTGCTTTAAAATTGGTATTTTTGGCAAATTATTATCTGATCGAAATTGTTTTGAACTAACAGACATATTTGATAAGGTTGTCATACTAAAAAAAGATACATTATTAATGGGATACAAATGACTTAAATATTCTTTTCATTTTCATACATAGTTTAAAAGTTAGTTCAGTTTGACCACTCATTGGTTTTAGTAGAAATGAAATTTGGTTAAAAATATTTTGTTAGATTAGTAGTTCTTCAGTTGTTGACATTTTACTGTTCAAGTAAAAATTTAAAGTAAATATATGTGCTATCTTTTCTATTTTCAACTAAATCTTATCTACAAAATACCTCAGTATTCTTTCACAGTTTACTTTTATATATATATCTTTACCTCAAATATTTCAATTTCTATATCCAGAAAATGATTTTGAATATTTTCTTATATTTATTTTTCTATATGGTTATATTAATTTCATTTTCAAGTGTGTTCCAATGCTACAATGTTTTAATTATTGGAGTTTTATCCTTTGTATTTCTATCTGGTACTCCAAAAACTGTATTAATTTTTTAAAAGATTATATAATATTAAATTTTCTACCAAATACACTTTTGAATATTTTTTTACTTTTATAAGTCAGTTCTTAAAATAATGCCTTATATATCATAATTTTATATCCTATTTTTAAAATTTTTATTTTTGTTAGTACATATTTGCAGTACATAATGATTGCATTCATGGTGGAGAGTTGGTACATACATAACATATCTTCATTCTTGTTATGTCTTCTTTCCTCTTCTTTCCTCCCCCTCCCTCCATCCTTTGGTTTCTTACTCACACTAATTTTAATTTTTCTTTATGAATTTTTGTAACTACGGAGGTATTCTTACTAATGAATTATTATTGGAATAATGTGATTTTTCTTAGATTTTCATTAAAAATAAATAAATGGGGATGATTTAGTTATTATGTTTACAGTTAAAATAGTTATAATAGTCTTCGAGAATTAAAGTTTATGACATTAGAAATGTGATAAAATTGCATTTTTATCTTTCATACTTAAGTTTAGAACAATGATTAGAAACTTTTCATTCATAAGAAATATCAAAATATCAGAGAACTCTATTTGTCACTAGGTAGAAAATAATCATAAATAAGCAAGAGCAATAATGCAAAAATATAGAACAAATCTTTTACATATGATGCTCTGCCATGAGTTGAAAAGTAAATTTTGTTTTACTTCACATACTACATTGCTGGATTTGAACTTAGGATGTATTTTAACTCTTGACTCTTGGAGAGGAGGTCAAGTTTGAGTATATTGAAAACACTAAAGTGCACCATTATTTCCCTGTCTTTGTGGGTGATTTCAGGTGGCTTTACAATCTCTCCCATATTTCTTGCAAGGACCTTCTGGATGGTTTGTTCCAATGAGGGCATTCAGGACATTGTGCTCCTCTAGGTCAGTTTGGGTCATTTTAAAGTTCAGCACATGCACCCTGGATGCCCCTGCTGCACTCTCAACTTCATCACTAAAGACCAGGGACACTTGGATTGGAAACAAATGCCCCATTAGAGCATTGCAGAGCAAGAATAAGAGATGCAGTTGATTTTTTAAATGTGAAATTTATTATTTTTATGGCATCTATTTATTGTACAAAAAGGAAGAATGATGTTTTGCTTTGAATAAAAATTAACTGGTTCATAGAGCACATCAGGCCTTTTAGTACAGTTATGTAATTAAATTTTGCACCTTGATTGATAAAAGTTGCTTTAAAAAAGGTCATACTTCCTATTTCATATTATGTATTATACAATTTGATCCTTATTTAAGCTTTCAGTTTCTCATACCAGAGAACTATTCAGTATTTACACTTGTGTGTGCTATTTATTTCATCTTAGAGTATCACCTCAATGTGCATCCATTTAGCTATAAATGTTTCTAATTTCTCATTCTTTATGGCTGAGTAGTACAGGAAGAAAAGGTGCAAAGAGGAAGGGAAGTAGGAGGGGTAGAGAGAAGGAAAGAGGGGAATGGAATAAATACGAGAAAATGAAAAAATGGAAGCAAAGACTTTGTAAATCGGGAAGGGTGGAGGGGTTGAAGGGAGGACAGGATATGGGGAAAAATAAGAATCAAGATAGAGTATGTAAAGGTACAAATCTCCAATGATGAATGTCATTAAATTGTATACCTAAAATGTACCAATGAAATTAAAAAAAAAGAAAATTATCTGAAAAAACAGAGTCATACTAACTCTGCAGAGCAGCTGGAAAATAAACAAGAGTTAGGACTTCTGGTGATTACCAGGCTGGGAACATTTGATGATTGACAGAGAATCAGTATGGAAATTCCTTTCTCTGTCAGAATAATTGGGGCCTGATCTAGATTTGTAAATAGTAAACATATTCAAACAAACCCTGTCACTCATTCTTCTGAGATCTGGGAAGATTTCTTTTCTGGTTGTCCCTATGTCTGCATTTCTCACTCCTGATAAATTTTCTAGCTGATCCCAGATTAGGTAGGAAAGAATTATAAAAAGCTTGGAAAGGAGATAGAAAATATTGATTTGTGGAATCTCTCTCTCTCTCACACTTTCTCTCTTGCTCTTGCTGTGTGTGTGTCTGTGTGTGTGTATGCATGTGTGTGTGCTCTCAGTTTGTAACAGCAATTCATCCTCCTTAACATATTATTTTACCCAAATCTAATTTTGAGCAACTTATGTTAGATATTTTTATTTACAATTATGTATGTTAGCATGTGTGTGTGTATGTGTGTGTTATCAGGGGGTAAATTGTGAAGTGTGAAGGAGACTCATGTTCTATCTTGTTCAGTTGTGTGCCTGAGATACTTTCTGTGACAAAATTTTTTTTAACAAATATTCTTTCAATGCTCTCTACCAGTGACATGGCCCAAACAGGAGCCAAAGAACCCTGAGAGGTTATAAAATATATAGACGTTTTCAACAAAGACACTTAACCAAGAATCTCACCAAAATGTAGTGAAGAATGATAATTAGATAACCCATAGGCCATTCTAATTCCTGTGTTTATATGCCACTCAAGTTACTGGCTATATAGAAAATTACATGTATTTCTTATTTTGTAGCGTGGATTTCTTGATTTTTTAATCAGTGCTTGTTTGGTCTTTACAGTCCAACTGTACTCTCTGAACATCAGGTGTCTGTATTGGGAAGAACACCAATAAAGCAGGGCATCATGGATGTACTGGTTTGCATGTGTTTAATGCTGCTATTCCAGCTAAGGAACTGCCTGGACCCCATTCCATTTCGCATGTGTCCTGGCATGGCTTGCAAATTAGTGAGCTATTTACACATACACTATATAGTAGCAGCAGGAGCTATTCCTGTTTGAATGAGTAACAGGGAAGCAAAATATTGACAGACAAGATCTCACTTTATTAGCTTGCCTGCTGTTTCCTAAGTAATTGACAAAAAACCACCAAACAAGACAAAGTAAAAGCAGAATTTTATTAAACAATTTATGATGTATTCATGGAGAAACAGTTAATTGTTTTGAGATATAGTACCAAAGAATCATCTCATTATCTTTTATTTTCCTGACTTACATTCAAACCACCTTTGTTAATTAGTGCAGACAGCCTTAAAACTCAACTAAAACTAAAACTGGCCACTAAAAATAAATCTAGTCTGACTTTTGATTGTATTTCATGTTCGACTTTAAAGTCTGACTTTTCATTTCTCATGTTGGATTTTTGTACGGAAAAAGTTGAGTGGAAATAGTTTATGGTATTTTGCCATCATACGTTCAAATTTGTACATTCTGAGAGTTTCTCTAATCAATTTCAACTAGCCAGCTCGCATATTTCTTGAACCTTCTGTCCATTTATTTCCCATTGCTACTAAAACAAATTACTCCAAACTTAGTGGCTTAAAAGGACATTTCTAGAGGTCAAAAATCAAATTACTCTCATTAGACTTGAGCCAAAATGTCAACAAGACTGATTCTTTCGCAGGCTCTGAGAGGAGAACTATGTCCTTTTCAGCCTCTATATGTGGCTGACCCCAAGTCTTGGCTTGTGGATCTCTTTCTCCATCTCCAAAGAACATTATTTCCTTGTTGGTCACCATCACTACGTTGCTGTTTCCTTAACTCATTTTTTAAGATACTAGAGATCGTTTTCACAATGACCCACATTCCTAGACCCTGATTTTATATTTTATTTTGAGACACTGTCTCAGGAAGTCCCTAACTTTCCCAGGATGGACTTGAACTTGCAGTCCTCCTGCCTCAGCCTCCCAGGGTGCTGGGATTACAGGTGTGTGCCATTGGACCCTGCTTGTTTCTGTCTTCTTACACAGCCTTTTTCTAAGGACATTTGTGAATACAGAAGCTAAGCCTGATAGTCCAGGATAATATCTTCATCTCAAAATCTTTGACTTAATCACATGTAGAAATTTCCTTTTGTTGTGTTACATTGCATCCATGGGTTCTAGGAACTAGGATTTAAACCATTGGCTGCCATTCAGCCAAAAGTCTCTTTACTCAGAAATTGCTCATAAAAGTTTATATCTTTAATTTTCACTGATTTCTCTTCAATAATGAGAGGTAAATTATTTAAATAGTAAAAATTTCTTCAAGCCAATTTTCCTCCTATTTCTTTTCTGGTTTTAGTTTCAATGAAGACACACTGGCACCTCCAATTTCTTAAGACATTTAAAATAATTAATGTTTCCTTTTAGTATAAGTATTTTAATCATTCGGAAGAGTGATACTGATTTGCAGGAGTTAAAATATTGCTTCTTTTTTGGTGCTGGGGATTGAACTTGGGCCCTTGCGCTTGTACAGCAGGCGGTGAAACCACTGAGCTAAATCCCTGGCCCCAAAATGTTGCTTCTTATTTTACATTGGTTTAATTTACTATATCACTTAATGTAAAAGTTCTGCTGAAAAAAAGCAAAAGAATGATAAAAGATATATGCTCATAACTCCTTTGGTACTTACTTTTATAAAAAGTTGATAACATTAAAAGAAAATTAGAATAGAAAAAATCTGAGAAGTTCATGGATGCAGCAATAGTAGTCACTATTTTTCTCTTCTCTACTGCAAGCCCTAATTATTAGAATTGATCAGTAGATAGCTGTTGGGATTACAAAGTGCTATTTATTGTAAACACGGTGATTTACATACATAGTATGATCAAGTGATGCTGACTCTCTAATCTCTAAGTATTTCTATTTTTATCCTAAAATTATCAGGACACATATACATTATTTCATTCACAAAATCCTGCCATACTTTGCAAACTATGGGTAACTTTAATTTCCATTAATTCTTCTAAATTGAGGTCATTTGATACAGTATGGTTGCATGGTTCCTCAGAAGAAGCTCAAAGGACCCCAAAAATCTTATTTGAGTTTGACCATAAGAGAGAATTCTACCATATTTATGATTAACAGTTATGCACCAATAAAATTATTTGATAATTGCTTAACCATTATTCCTTGGAAATACATTATCTTGTATCCTTTGAAATTTTTCTTCCAAGTCTATCTATCTTTTTATTTATTGAATTAAAATATGATGTCGATTCAAGTAACTAAAATATATTGGAAAACTAGAAGAAAAAAAGAAGGAGCATGAATATGAGAAAGACTTAAAAACTTAGGATGAAGATGCTACTCACTTTCAAGTGCTACTTGAGGCATTAATGCACTTTTCCCTCAATAGTCTGTAAAATAACAGGATAGACTACCTAATTAGTGAAGTAGATTCAGAAATCCATTGAGAAATATGACCATGAAGGAGAGAGAAGAGCGGAAATTACTGTCCCCGAGGTATAAGACATGGAGCAGAAAAGAATTGGAGTGATTACTAATTGGATGGCATTGCTGAAGCTAGATTAGATCAATCCAATGGCCCTGGTGGAGCTATTTTATGCTTCATAAATCTAGAATCTTGACACTTCCCCTTTTCCTTAGAAATAAGGCAGAAGAGAGCTTTGTTATTATCACATCACTTCATGCTGTTTATCACAACACCAATCTTTTCACTCGGTGCCCAGTAAGATAAATGAAGAAAGAAAAACAGTCAAAAACATGCAATTAAAGTGAGCATGTCAGAGGAAGGAATTGTGAGAGTTTATAATGCAAGATATGAACATATATACTCATATACATTCTTTTATATAAAATGAAAGATCTTAGTCTTCTTCCAAATAGGAAACCAAAAGCCAGGAATGTAAGGAGAATTAACTAAGTATAAGCACTTCCCTTACAGATGTAGGGGCCACATGAAGGACAAAAAGTTTTCCCAATGGGGAATCTATTTCATCTCATGGATTTTGAGCCTAAAACACAAGGTTTATTTTATAAGTTTGATGGTCTCAAACTTTCTTAACATCATATGAATTATATTCTTCTGTCTTAGTATTTTCTACCTTCCATGGCCTGTTTCTCTAAGTAATGTTGTCTCAGCATCCAGAGTTCTGAGATTTGGGATCTGGGATTTCCTGGTTGTGTAGGAGGCCCTATGCATTACAGAATGATTAGAAGCAAACCTGGTTCCAGTCTCCAAATACCAGTGACAAGCCCCTTACTTTTGAAATATGGCCAAATATCACTGAGGGAATAAAAGGAACTGGGTAGTGCCCAGGATCTTCTAGTTTCTGAGCTTGGCTGTTCCTTCCCACAGGTGTCCCCAACTTCCAGCACAATTAAGCCCCAAAGTCTGAAGAAAGCAAGAATGTATCTCTGAAGAATAAATCTCTTGGTGCGTTAGAAAGAGATGCTTGGGCAGCTTTGGAACGCATTTTTCTTGGGCCGCTCTGATTAGGTCACATATTGATAACTGCTATCAGGTGAATTTCAGATTCTGTAACTGTGCGTGAATGTGTTGTGGGTCTGCATAATCTACACTGCTTATCTTATGTATTTTTCTTTGATTGGCTTTTATAGTTCTTACATAAATATCATGTGAATTATATTTTATGCATCATATAATTCTGTCATTCACCAACTGTACCTTTTGCAATTCCATGTTTTTTCTGGAATGCATGGAGGCTTGGTCAGGCTAGATCTGACTGCATCAGCACTAAGTGGACCCTGTTGGTCAGGTAAAGGAGTCCGTGCTCTTCCCTCATGGAAGAACCCTTCCAAAGAGCTTTCCACACACCAGAAGCAGGGTGACTAGGTGAGTCCACATCTCTGAAGTGATCACCGCTGTACAAAGAAACCGAGATCTACCTTCCTGAGCCTACCTTTCAGCCTTTTCATTGACTGGTCTGATTGTCAATTTAAAAAAATGTGAAAAACTTATTGGGAGAAAAGGATATATGAAAAACAGGTGGCGATATATAAGAGAAACATGGTGGAGAAGGATCATACTTGTGCTAGCAGGGAGTATTTAACACTTTAGACTGCATGTGCGAAACAGGACTCTCTGAAAAAGGAACTGTTGAGAAAACACCTGACCAGAACCAAGAAGTCTACAAATCATAAATCTGAGTAAGAATATTCCAGAGGAAGGGTGAGACAGGAGGAGGATGCCTGGCTTCCTCCGTGAAGTTCAAGGAGGGCCACTGCTATTGTTTTTTTTTTATTCATTAAGTTTATTGCTACATTGTAGGTATACAATATGCTGACCTTCATCATTGGGAATTTGTACCTTTACATGATGTATCTTGGTTCTTATATTTTCCCCATTCCCCTGCCCTCCCTTCCACTCCTCCACCCCTGCTTATTTACAGTCTTTGTTTCTGTTTTTTCCTTCTTTTCTAATATTTATTCCTTTCCCTTCTTTCCCTTCCCCTACCCCTCCTACTTCCCTTTCCCCTTTGGACCTTTTGTTCCTGTTTCACATTATCTTTTATACATTTTCATCCTCATTTATGCTTTCAGTTTCACTGTTGCTGTTTTAAAGAAAAGGGAAAGGAATATGATGAACTTGAGCTTCTAGTTAAAAACTGACATTCATCTGGTTTTTGGAAAGTTTAATTAGGTGAGCCTTAATATCCCTCTGTTCATATGTGGCGGGAAAGGATTACTGGCATGCAGGAAAATAGAAAGAGATGAGAAGATTCTGTGTAAATGCTCTATTGTTATAACTAATACTTAAATTCTTTTACTCTACTCAGTAAAATTTGTACTCATATGGAGTCTAATTTGAGCTTTATTTTTCTGAGTGTGTGTTTGTTTAAGTTACTCTTGTTGAAGAGAATTTTTAAAATTTAGATTTAACTAGAAGATGAGAGTAAAAGATAGAAAGAAAAGAGATGGTGAAGTTGAACTAGATGAATTTTAAATTTTGGGTTTTTTTCCCTTGGTCCTCTATTGAAGCCTTATAGGAGAATAAGAAAAATGAGATAAAAAAATAAGCCAAATCCTTATACCTGTATCCTTGGGCTAGTTATAAAAGAAGATAACCAAAGCAGCTTTTTATAAAGCTTTAAAGGCATTTTCTTTCTTTTGATGGATTAAAAAAAAAAAAAGGAGCCAACAATTCTAAGTCTTTATATTAGGAAGTTATAAAGTATAACTATAGGAAGAAACCACAAATTATGTCTCTACTTAACTGTGTTATCTACTGAAATGAAGAGAAAATATTATCAAATCACTGAAGCTCTATAAAAAAATTCCTAATTCATTATTATAAGGCATAATCACATAGCGCTGGTATTCCTATTTATAATGAGCATAATATCAATCATTTTAATACACATGCCATTATCTCTTTTTATAAAAATGAAAACATTTTTATAGATATTGTTCCCTGAGCTCTTCATGGCTTATTCTTAGTTCATAGTTGTTAGAAACAGTCCTCTTAATTGAGAAGCAATGGTTGTTTATCATTGGAGCCATTTATATTATTAATATTGAGAATGCAATTGACATTGAAAAGTGCTTGATTAGATATTCCTCATCGCAATTTCAATTAGAAAGTTCTGCATCCTTATGCTCACTTTAATAATGAAAAAAATGAACTGAAAAGAGAGAAATTTAACTCATAATGAAGAGTATGGTTTAGATTAATAAGTTTCTCATCTACCATTCCCCTCTTAATATTTTCTAGCCTATCGGGCTTAATGTCAGATAGTCGTGCTTTCATATACACTTAGTTTCATTCTTCATGGAATTTCAATGAAATGAATATTCAAAGGTGGTTTGATTGCATTATAAACTTCAGTCTCATCCCACTAACAAGAGTAAACCATTGCCAAATTATTGGTTTATTTCTTTCCAGACTTTATCCATGACTGTCCAACACAAATACCATCCAGGCCCCACGCCATCAGAGTTCTTGTTAACTAGGCCTTCTGTCAGATTCCCACACTGATTCAAGGCCTGTCTGTGACTTTCAGAGTCATGCTCCCTCGTGGCATTCTCTGTATCTTCCTCTGGGTTCACCTGTCTGATGTATACTGGGGAATAATAGTGTGCAGATTAAATACCAGAAAGTCCTGAAGATTCTAGCATGGGTGACATCAGGAGTACGTCAACTTCCGGCCCTCCCTGGGTGTTCTGCCACCCCCGCCCCCCTCCTCCCGCCCCATACTTCCTTCTGGCTGCAAAGCCTGGGCCTCAACGAAGATCCTTCCTGTGGCCAAGGACATGGCGGGCAGTGAAAACCAAGGGTGGACTTCCAGAGAAGCCGCCTCCGCAGACCTGTCAGGAAACACACAACGCTTACTTCATCTTGTAAGTAAATAAGTAGCTGCGTGTCTCTAAAACCCGATTATACTTAGAACTATGTAGCTATTTTTCACTGGATATTTTAATTTGAGCTTCAAAAATATGCCCAAAAGGGATGCATGTTCTCTTATACTGGATGCGTGACTATTTTAATTATTCTTGCTGATTATTTTGCCTGCAAAAGGCCCGTCACTACGGAGCAAGGTAGGACACAAGGGAGGACGGAGTAGAAAAGTACTGAGTCACAGAGGAGGAGAGTGTCGGGGCCCAACATCCCTCCTTGGGATTCCTGGGCAGTCTCACCTCAGCCTAAGCTGAGCTCTTCCAGCTCCCCAAACAGGCGGGTGAATGGAAAGCCTGGACTCGGAATTCGGTGCTCAGAAGGAGGCTGGCCAAGTCCTGACTGCAACCCCTTCCAGAGATATGCTGTGCACTTCTAGGACAGCTTCCTCTGGGAGACTTCCAGGCAGAGGTCTGTGGTTGGCGCTCACCCCAGGCCTGAAGGAGTCAGGGTTTGGGCTGCAGCGATTCTCCTCATTTCTTCTTGTGCTTGGGTAAACATTTCCCTATGTATTTCTCAATTTACATCCTAATAAAGTATTAATGAGTGCATATACAAACATTTCAAAAATTGAAATTTGTTATTTAAAATTATGATTTTCTGGTTTTCTGCTTTAAAGTCCTTTTGCATGAAATTAGTATGGGCATCACCAATTTTTTTTCAGTAGTAGAGATGGAATCTAGGGCCTTGAATAAGCCAAGCAAGTACTCTGCCACTGAGCTGCATCCTCAGGTCTTGCTTTCTTTCTTTTTTGTTTATTTTGTTTTGCTCTGCTTTTGTTTTGTTTTTTGAGGTGAAGTCTTGTTAAGCTGCCCAGGCTGGCCTTGAATTTACCATCCTTAGTGTCTCATGCAAAACAAAACTTTTGCCGAACATTTCTGTCATAGTAATTTTTCTATCAGGTTAGTTTTATAAAAATGTTGCATTTCAGGTTAACTCATTAAAAATAGACACCTGGATTAAATTTATTTTAATGTAAATTCAATTTGGTAATTATTGGTTTTTATCATTTGATGAGTAGATATTTTAAAACTTGAAGTCCAAGTGCTTTAATACTAGACAATGAAAACTATCTTCTTTGTTACTTCTATTTCCTAGGGGCTTCATAATTTCAGCTTTTATTCCCAGATCTATCCTTACTCTCAAGTTATTGTATGAGTTGTGGTAGGGGTAAGGATTGATCTTTTCCCTGCCATTTGGTAGGAAAGCATTCTTTGCTCCATTCCATTGTTATGCTATTTTTGTTGAGAATCTGCGGTCCATTCCTTGTGGATATATTTCTGGACTACAAGTCTTATGATTCTGAGCTCTTAGTCTCTCCTTACTGCAATACTGTTCCCTTGTTTATCTAGTTCTAAAATAACACTTAAGATCATGTAGGGAAAATCCTACAGATTTGTTTTCATTGGTCATCCCTTTCTCAGCTTAATATCATTTGCCATTCCATATAAATTTTATAATCAACATACCAATACCTATAAAAAACTTGGAAAAATCATTAACAAGAAAGAACACTATAAGCATATCTTTCTATCCATGCATACATTATAACTTGTTCATGGCATTTAATTTCATTTTTTAGTTTTTGTAGTTTTCAGTATAAAGTTTTGGCACTATTCTGTTCAATTTATTCTGATATTCACTCTTGTCTTAAAATGTAAATAATAATTGTCATTCTGTGCATATCTTTTTGAATAGTTTTAAATTCAGCTTTCTGGATATAAGCTGAGAGGTATAATTCATTCATTTTAACCACTGTTTATGATTCTATTATATGAATATTCCATAATGAATTCATCCATTCTCCCATCCACGAGCTGTAGTTTGTTTCAAATTTGGATTAAACATTTCTGAATGTGTCTCTCTTAGTATATGTACATACTCACATTTATGATTGTTGAGTTGTAAGATATGCTAGAGAGTATGTAGTACATATTCTTTGTATTCATAAAATTATTTCAAAAATAATACAGTAAAATAAGCACATTTGTATACCTTGACAAACAACCTGCACACTAACGTTACTTTCCATCTAGTTGATGTATACAGCATTAGCAACTGATAAACAGACAGAGATCACCAGAACTCCATTAGATACATGATTACTTTTTAGAAATACATGCTAGAACACTTATTAATGCCCTCACAACATAAATCTTATAATGGCCTCCATTGCTAAATTTAATATATGATACACTTAAATGTACATATTGAGTTTATATTTCACTCAGACTAATAAAAGCGTTTAAAATACAGGCTGGCTGAAGCTATTGTATTTGAAGTGGTAAATTACTTTGCAGCACATGAAATTACTTGCTCTGAATCTTCCAATTAAATTGAAGTGCCATTCTTCATCGAGACAGTTGATGCTGAGCAGTCTGCAGTGGTCAATTACTGTCTCACAGTTCTTTCCAGTAAATTCTGCCATATAACTGTAAATACATCATTGTAAATTAGGAAAGTTGCTCTTTAAATATTTCCATAAAGTCTGTTAACTGTCTTCCGATGTAATAATGCTTTGTTTAAATTATATGTAATGTATGTATTACGACATGATAGCTTTAATCATTTCTTTTCTCTGTGTATTGTGGTTTTAGCCTTCAAAAGAGATTTATATGAAAAGAATTGGAGTCAACTACATTTTTATTGAACCATCTTAATATTATCTCCTGAGAATGAAAAAGAAAATCAACTTTAAACTGATACTTAGCCATAAAATATAGTTTGGGAAATAAATGAAATGTGAAGAAAATATGACAAATGAGATCTTAATGCTTAGTAGAACCAGTATATATGAAGTGATAATATGCTCACAGGAATTAATGATGACACAAATGGAACCCAGTGTAGAAAGTTACAGTGGACAATAATGACACAGATACACGGGGGTGATGGCAGTGATGTTGTTTATGTTATTTACAATGCTTTGTGGGGAGTCATCGGTATTCCACTGCAGTTCATTGGCTGTGATATGAAAGTTGTTAAAGAAGAGGTTCTGACTCCCTTTGTCTCTTCTCACAGTAATTTCTGAGACTAATCTGTGTACACAAAACTGTACTTGGTAAACTTTCTATTAGAAAGAGAATGGGGCACTAAATGAAAAGATAGATCTCTCTGAATTAAGCTCCAGAGGTTTTAAGACTGAAAATCTTCTCAGAAAATTTAAATTGTTAGCAAGCTGACTTATTAATGACCTGAATTTAACTATATATTCTTTTTTAATGCCATCATAAAAGCACAAGCTAATTTCACAGAAGAAGGGCTCAAAGGCCATATTCGCTCAGTTTAAGTCAAGCAGCATCACTAAAATGCTTTGATAGTTTAACTTTCTGGTGTTTGCAGTACAAAGCTCCACACCTTTACCCGATACAGATGAATCATTCTTTCATTTACATCAGGAATAGCTGTCCTCAGTTTTTAAATAGGTGCTAATGCCACCAATTTTCTTATTTTCTTCTTCAGTCTTTATAAAGCCTGTGTGCTCTAGACTACAATCACTATATTATAAATGAGGAAACAACACTCAGAAATGATGTTTGTTGTTTTTGTTATACCACACACAAGTATCAGTATGGTTGCTAAAATTAAGTTTGGCATAACTTTATTTTATTTATTTATTTATTTATTTATTTATTGGTACCAGGGATGAAACTGGGGACCTTGTGTTTGTGAGGCAAGCACCAGAACCACTGAGCTAAATCCCCACCCCACATTTGGCATAACTTTAAATAGAATAATACCTATGTTCACATATGCTTCTGTTCACAGTTTGATTCAAGAAGAGGAACATTTGGAAAAATTTTGCTTCTGTTCATGAACTCCGCATTGGGTGTCCAGCACAAACATGGCTATCTTTCCAGCTCTGAGACAGAATGGTGGCTTCCTCTAGTAAAGATCGCATGTGCAAACAGATCTGTGCTCACTTGCTGTGAAGCTGTTTTGTGTGCTTTTAAGCACATATAGTACTGTACCATTGATGCAATCCAGCATGGCTCCAAAGACAGTGCAGAGTGAGCATGGCAAAAGGAATACACAGAGGGGTAATGAAGGTTATAAGAAAATGCAGAGCAAGAATGGTAAGAAGAAGGTTTTGGAAAAAACCATTGAGTTAACGAAGGAAATTGTAGAAAAACATGAGTGTGGTATTCAAGTGACTGAACTGGCCTAGGAGTACAAGATGGTGAAGTGAACAATCTTGACTCTTTTCAAGAATGAAGATGCCATCAAGGAAGCTGGTGTGGCAAAGGAGTAAGGATGTTAACCCAGCAGAGGACACAGTGCTGGAATTGGTGGAAAAGCTTTTATTAGTGTGGTTGAATGAGAAACAGCTGGTAGGTGACAGTGTTAGTGAAGCTATGATCTGTGAAAAACTCAGGAAATTGTATGACTACTTACTGCAAGAAAACTCCCTATGAGTGCAACAGGTGATGAAGTTAAAGCCAGTAGAGGGTGGTTTGATCAATTCCACAAGAGAAGTGACATCAACAGTAATTTGTTGAGGCTTTCAGTTCTGACAAGGCTGTTGCAGAAGCCTATAATAATTTGTGGAATTCATGAAGGCAGAAGGTTACATCGCTCAACAATGTTCAACTGCCATGACACAGGGCTCTGCTGGAAGAAGATGCTGAACAGAACCTACATCATGCAGGAGGAAAAGGCACTGTTGGGGCACAAGCACAAGAAGGATAGATTGACCCTTTTGATGTATGCAAATGCAAGCATGGATCTGAAGGCTAAGCCACTACTGGAGCACCATTCCCAGATCTTTCAGCATTCAAGGAACAGAATGTGAACAAGGCCAGATTGCATGCCGTGTGCAGGGCAGTGTGAAAGCTAGGGTCACAAGGGTATCGTTGATGGAATGGCTGCATGAGGTGTTCCCACCCACTGTTAAGAATTATCTTTCTGCAAACCAACTTCCTGAAACTGCCTCCTTCCACTGGACAATGCCTCGGCCCAACCTCCAGCCTTGGTGGATGATGTGGATGCTGGGTATGACTTCATAAAGGTCAAGTTGTTCCCCTTGAGCACAGCATCTCTTCTGGAGCCTATGGACCAGCAAGTGATCTGCAATTTCAAGAATGTGAACACAAAGATGCGCTTCACCAGATGTTTTAATGTCACAAAGGAGACATTCCTGACTCTGAAAGAGTTCTGCAAGAAAGACTTCAATGTTGTCCACTGCATCACCTCCATTGCCAAAGGCTGGAAAATATTCCACTGAGGAAGAGCAAGACAGGGAGGAGGTTTGTGATGTGATAAAATCCACTATGGAAAATGGAACGAGGGCCAGGATTTCTTTGAGAAGCACCACCCCAACATGACTGTAATGGGCAGAGTGCTGGATCTGATGAACAATAATGTGGTCTCTCATTTCCATGGGGTCATGCAGTACAGGAAAATACATGTGATGTCAGACAGATTTTCATCAAAATGGACCCTGCAGCTGAGAGCCACAGAAGAGAGGAAACCCTGAAAGAGATTGCCCCGGTGTCCCTAGAGAGTGTGACTCTTCACCTTCCTGTTCTCCAGGCCAGAAGTCACCTCACAGAAGGTGAGTGTTCTTTCCTTTCACACTACACTATACTGTGCTTTGTTTTATATATTTGTGTTAAAATACATATGGTTCAGAATGGATTAACCTCATTTACATTGAACCTTATAGGGAAATGTGATTTTGTACGTAGCTAATTTGGTATGTGACCACAATCATGGAGGGAGTCAAGTTCGTGAACCAAGGTATCACTGTATAGTATCCTCTGCAGCTCCATGCATGCAGCCCTCCGAAGGAGTTTAACTTACATGTTTTATTCAGAGGAACCGCAGAGACCCAGAAATCACTCAAATGCCATTTTGGTATGAAAGTGACCTTTCTCTCCTTTTCCTACTGAGGAGAAAGTAGTGAATGGAAGTGTATGAGAGAGAAAAAAAGTTTAGAATGTGGTAAACTTTTGATATTTTTTGGCTATAATATTTCAGTTTTTCTTTTGAAGTGGTGACAAATTGGAAAGGCTTAAATTGGCTACTGTCACCAAAAAAACATGTGTGGTACTCATTCTTTTTTTTCCCCCATTATGTTTATAGGTATAAAATACAGTTACATTCATTATTGGGATCTTGCACCATTACATGAGTATCTTGGTTCTTATTTTTTTCCTCTTCCCTTGCCCATTAAGTTTACAGGTATAAAATACAGTTACATTCATCATTGGGATCTTGTAACATTACATGAGTATCTTGGTTCTTATTTTTTTTCCCCTTCCCTTGCATTCCCTTCACCCCCTCCACCCTTCCCTATTTGCAAAGACTTTGTTTCAATTTTCTTCCTTTTCTCATATTTTCTCTTTTCCCTTTTTTCCTTTCCCTTACCCCTCCCACTTCCCCTGCTCCTTTAGACCTTTTCTTCCTGTTACAGAATATCAGTTATACATTTTTTAAATTACAATATCAAGATCTAGGAGACATTATCACAGATTTTACAGAATTTAAAAGGATATAGAAAGCGTATTACAAAAATCTGTCTTGAAATAAATTTGACAAGTTCTAAGAAGTACATTTGAAGACAAATTAATGAAACTAACTCTGGAGGAAATATAAAATGTGAATAGCACCTACTAAAGAAAGTGTATTCCTAGCTTGAAAACCTACCTATATTACCACAGCAGGCTCATATCCATTTTAACTGATAAATTATATAAAACAATTAAAGCAGAAAAAAGAAGGAACATTTCTCTGCTCATTTAAGGAACTCAACATTGTGCTAATCCTAAAACTGGATAAAGATAATAGAAAAAAAATGTATGAACATAGATAGAAATTTGTTTAACAAAACAAACTATCAGAAGTCAGATCTGGCAGGATGTAGAAAGTGGTTTGGTTATAGGGATGGCAGTGTTGGTTCAGCATTGGAAGATTCACCCCCAAAAGACATCATTTTCACAGAGGAAAGGAAAAAGCCATATGATCCTGTCACTAGTTGGAGAAAAAGTATTGGACTAAATTCTACAGCTGTTCATGGGAAAAGCTATCAAGAGACTAGAAGTAGAACAGAACCTTCTCAACAGATTAAAGACATGTACTCCATACTTCCAGTGACAATGCCTTCCATGAATGGAGAAGATAAAATGCTTTCTCCCTAAGGTGGGGAACAAGGGCAGATATGCCTATTCTTTAATCTGTCCATTAAGCTTTGAAACCTAGTCCCCACCAAAATAGTCTGGCAATAAAATGACACAAGTAGGATAGGATTGGCAAGGTAGAAGCAAAATCTTTATATGTGGATGAAATGATCATCTATGGAGAAAATACTGAGAAATCTCTAGGAGCCCCTAGGACTTGTATTTGAATTTAGTAGGATTAGAAAACACAAGGTATATATAAAAATTCAGGTCTGTGTATACTTGCTATGAATGAAGAATTGGATATTGAAATGTAAAAGTTATGTAGGAGTACAAAGGACCTAGAAAAGTTAAAAAACAAAACAGTGTTGGAAGACATTTAGTACCTAATTTTAAGACTTCTTCTAAAGCTACAGTAATCAAGGCAATGTTGGTGTAAGGAAAGACATATAGATCATTTGAATAAAACAGAGAATCTAGAAATAGAACCACACATATATGGTCCACTGAGTTTTGAAAGATCATTTAACATTAACAATTTATAGAATATAAACTCAATTCAAGAGCCAAGGAAGAGATAGTGTTTTCAGCAAATGGCACTAGAACACCTGGTATCCATATATAAAAAATTAACCTCAACCCTTTATTTCCATACATGAAAATAACTTGAAGGGATCTATGAACCTAAATAAGAAAGCCTAAAAGTATGAAACTTTAAGAAGAAATTATAAGGGAAAATGTTTATAAATTCAGGGTAGGCAAGAACTACCTAGGATACAAAAGACATGACATATAAAAGAAAAAAATTGATAAATGAGATTCCATCAAAATTTAGAACTTTAAATGACATCATTAAAATGAAAAGTAGTCCTTAAACAGACCATATTTACAATGCATATAACCTATGACAAGAATATATAAAGAATTCTTAGAGCTCATTAATAGACACCCAGAAGGAAGCACCCCCGCCACCATCCCATGCTCCTAGGGTAGAGAAGGTGAGCCAGTCCCAGCACCTGGAAGAAAGCTCCCCTGCCACCATCCCAAGCTCCGAGGACAGAGAAGGTGAGCCACGTGGGCACCAGAAGCACCCCCCTCACACACACGGGGAAACAAGAAGACATGTAAACAAGCCTCAAAAACAGACTTCTGGATCACCTACAGCAACCCCAAAGGGAAATGAGATGGAACAATCTGATACTCAACCACCTGGACTCTCTGAACTGGCAACAAAAGAGGATCTGGGAAATATTAAATCAGAAGTAATTACTCAGATAAGAGCAAAGATTGTGCTCATGGTGCAAGACAGGATTAATAAATCTAGAGAGGACACAGATAAAAAATAGAGGATCTGAGGAACATGATGGAATCCCAACATAGGAAACAAATGGAATCTATAAAACAGATGCAAACAGATTTCCAGGAGATTAAAAACTCCATCAAAAGTCTGCACAGCAGAATGAACCAATGTGAGGATAGACTTTCAGATATAGAAGATAAGATTGCAATTAGTGACCAGGAAAAGGAAAATTGCTTTAAAATTGTAAAGGAACATGAGAAATCAATCCAGCAGCTGCTAGATGATGCAAAGAAGAATAACATAAGACTGATTGGAGTCAATGAAGAAAGAGGAGAGAGTGCAGATGACATAAAAAAAAATTCACAGAAGTGATGGCAGAAAACTTCCCAAGGAGGGGAAAAGAACTTGACATACAAATAAGTGAGGCATATAGGACTCCAGCTAGCCTTGATCAAAAAAATCTACACATAGGCATATAATAGTTAGGATTCCAGAAATCCAACAGAAGAATAAAATTCTACAAGCAGTGAGAGAAAAGAAACAAATCACATACAAAGGAAAGTCCATCAGAATCACAGCCGACTTCTCAATGCAAACCCTCAAGGCAAGAAGAGCTTGGAGTGATGTATTTCAAGCCCTAAAGGGAAACAGCCTCCAACCCAGATTGATGTACCCTGCAAAACTATCTTTCAAAATTGATGGAGAAATAAGGTACTTTCATGATAAAGAGCACCTCAGGAACTTCATGAATACCAAACTGGCACTCCAAAAAATTTTAGACAATACCCTAGGAAAAGACAATGAGGATCACAACCCCAGGAAACCCAGCAGAATGAATCCATTGGGCGTGACAAATTAAACACAAAGGGGGAGAATCCAATAAAAAGAAAAAGTCATGACAAGGCTTTTAAAACTTTTAACTTCATCTCCCTAGTGAGTGTATAATTCAATCTTGTTATTATACTGATTAGTATTTTTCTGATTCTACAGTTGCCGCCTTTCCTTGTGCTATACTGGCTATTTATCATCTTCTTATGTCTACTTTTTAATTGGGTTGTCTATTAATGAGCTCTAAGAATTCTTTATGTGTGGTACTCATTCTATTGTTTACTTTCCAACAATGGGATCAGGAATATGAATTAAATGAAGAGTCAATAGTTAGCCCCTAACAAAAGTCATACCAACAACTTCCTGGATGAATATCAGGAAGCAGAAACTGAGAAAATGTTTCTAAAGAAAAACACTTTTATAGATCATGAAAAATTGGGCCAAAGAGTTTGAATTTTCACTACACATTGAGAAGGAATCTCCAAAGTATGATCTCTGACATATAGCCTGGGGAAGTTTAAAGCAAATGTAGAAAAATTCACAATGAAAAAACCCTCCTGTTGGGTTTTAGGCAATCAGCCCCTGGCCTCATTTTTGCACTCCTACTGATGGACAGAAATCAAAGGGGAGTTTCCAAATCTCATCCACGTGGAAAACCAACTCTGCCTGCTGCTGAAGGTCTGTCCTTTGTAGAGATTCCCACAGGAGTGCTATACCTGCATGGAGTCTCTGGTTTACACTCAGCTCCTTTCAAGCAGGAGCTCAATAGATAAAGACAGGAAATAGTACTCTTGCCTACCCTTGGAATAGATTCTCCCCTTCTTTTTATGAGGGAGAGATTTTCATTTAGGATTTTGAAGAGTTATCTTTATCTTCATTTCCTTGTTTCCTTTCCCTTCCCTTTCTCTTCTCTTCCTTTCTCTTTATTTCCTTCTTTCTATAGATTCCAGTTCAAAGAATATTCCTTTATATGTGTGAATGCAAATAGTCATGACTATGGTTAAATGCTTTAACAGATTTATCAGTTCCCACTATAAGGTATATGACACTAAACTTCTGGTTGTGGTGAACTCCATAACAAAGAGCTGTTATGATCAACTCCTGAATCTTCACTCATGCAAACAACATGTAAACTGTCTGGATTTGATCATAAAGTTTGTCACAAGTTATCAAAAAATTAAAATCTGTAGTAGCATGTCTAAAATTTTTGCAAATAGTTTGGTAGAGAAGGAAGTTGTATTTGTAGAGTGTAAAACTCCAGTTTGGAATCTCATCAGGGGCCTCTAATAGTAATATAATTTGAGGAATGAGATGTAACCCATTGTATGATAGAAAGTGAGCAAACTAACATAAATGAAGAAGAGATACTAAGGAGGTGAAACAAAGAAGACTATGAAACTTTGATGGTTTTTATTCACAAGAAGAAAAATTAAAAAGTGTGAAGTATGACTTCATCATTTTTAATGTTCTTAGTATATTCTTGTATTTCTAATGATTTTACGTTTTTTTTTTTCTTTTTCCTGTGGCTTAAATTGTAATTTATTGTTCTTTCCCTCTTTGTAATTCAGAAATGCTGTTTTTCAGATATCTGCATTCAATTCATGGTAAACCTCTTTGTCTTGATGCAGAATCAATAGTGCATATTTTCTTGCAAATGAACTGCTCACTTTTTTAGCACCCTGGACACATCATCTTCGCATGTGTACTTTCAGATTTCTCTCTCATGATTGCTGTTTCCTACATATTCTGAAATCCTGGGGTATGACTTGAGTAATTTCTGTCATTGATTCTAAATATAATTTATTATACTATCTATCCTGTTTCCAGGCCTCATTTCATAACCTATTTTTCATATGTTCAGATATTCCATCATCATATATTTAGGTTTTACCTGTGTGGATATATGTATGTGTCTGCATGCACACAAATGCATTTTTCAATCTTAAGTTTTTATAGTATTTTATTTTATTTTCTCCTTCACATTCCTTCTTTTTGAGATTATGCTCCACTTTAAAAGTTAATTTTATTGGTACATTTTAGATATCCATAATGATCACATTTACCATAGGGAATTTGTACCTGTACATGATATACCTTGATTCCTCTTTTTTTCCCACTCTATGCCCCTTCTTTTAACCCCTCTTCTCCTCTTTATTTACAAAGATTTGTTTCAATTTTATTCTTTTTTCATTTTTTATTTTCCCTTCCTTACTTTCCCACCCCACCCCAGCCCAGTTCCCCTTTCCTTTGAATAATTTCTATTTCATAATATCTATTATGCATTTTAGGTCTTATTTATCCTTTTGTTTTCTCACACCAGAGAGGAAATATGATGTTTACACATGTATGACAAATTTATTTCACTTAAGAGTATGGTCTCAAGTTGCATCCATTTACCTACCAATGACTCAAACTTATCCTTCTTTACAGCTGAGTAGTACTCTGTTCTATAAAAAAATTCTTCTTATACATTCATTAATTAATGGGCATTTGAGTTTTTTCAAAAATTTATCTATTACAAACTGTGTTGTTATAAACATAGGTGTGCATATATCACTGTGGAATGATGCTTTTAATTCTTTTTGGGAAGATACCAAGAAGGGGAATAGCTAGGTCAAATGAGACCTCTAATCCTAGTTTTTGAGGAATCTCCACACTGATATTGACAGTGGTTGCACCAGTCTACCCTCTCACCAACAGTAGAGAAGCGTTCCTTTTGCCCCACCACCCCACCAGCATTTTTTGTTCATTGATTCTTGATAATAGCCATTCTTTCTGGAGTGAGGTGGAATTCCAGTGTTGCTTTAATTTGCATCTCTCAATGACCAGTGATGTTGAAGATTTTTTTTTCATATATTTATTCACCATTTGTAACTCTTCATCTGAGAAATGTGTATTCATTTCAGATGCCCATTTGTGTATTAGGTCTTTAAATGTGACAGATCTGCTTTTTTTCAATTCTTTGTATGTTCTAGATATTAGTCATTTGTTTGAGGAACAACTAGCTAAACTTTTTCCCCTCTCTGTGTGTTCTTTTTACTCTGTTGGTGATTTCTTTTGCTGTTGGTGATTTCTTTTACCTTTCAAATAAGATTAGATACCAGTTGCTGATTATTTTTAGTATTTCCTGTGTGATTGGGGTTTTGTTCATGAAGTCTTCGCCTACATGTATGTCCTCAAGAGTTCTACCTATTCTCTCTTCTAGCAGATTTAGTGTTTCTGTTTTAACATTTAGGTCTTTGATCCATTTTTATTTTCGTATAGTGCATGGTGAGAGACATGGGTCTGGATTTAGTCTTTGGCATGTGGAAAGCCAATTTTTCCAACACCATCTATTAAAGATGCTATTTTTCCTTTAGGGAACTTGTTTGAGTCCTTTGTCAAAGATAAGGTGGCTGAGTGTGTTTGGGGTTATGTCTACATCTTCTAATCTGTTCCACTGATCCTTGGATCGGGTTTGGTTGTTTTTGTTTGTTTGTTTGTTTGTTTTGCCAGTACCATATGTTTTTATCACAGTAGCTCTGTAGTATAACTTCAAGTCAGGGATTGTGATGCTCCCTCCTTTGCCTTTGTTGCCCAGAATGTTTTTTTTTTTTACTATTCTAGTTTTTTTTAAGTTTTAAGTGAATTTTAAAAGTGTTTTTTTTTTTTCTGTGAGGTATACTAATGGTATTTTGATAGGGATTCATTAAATCTGTATAAAAATTTATGGAGTAGATCTATTTTCACTATGTTGATTCTTCTTACCAAAGTACAAGGGTTGTCTTTCCATTTTCTGATATTTTCCTTGATCTCTTTTTTCAAAGTACTATAATTTACAATGTAAAGGTCTTTTGTTTCCTTTGTTAGATTGATTCATAAGTATTTCATTTTTTGATATTATTGTAAAAGGTGTTGTTTTACTAATTTCTCTCTCAGTGAGTTTGTTAGTCATGTACAGGAATGCTATTGAATTTTGAATGTTGGCTTTGTATCCAGCTATGCTACTGACTTTGGTTTTTAAATCTGGAAGTCTTTTGGTAGAATTTTTGGGGTCTTCTATGTAGAGTATTATGTCGTCTGGAAATGATAATTTAAGTTCTTACTTTCCTATCTTTATTCCTTTCATTGTTTCTCTTGTCTCATTGATGTGGCTAATGTTTCCAGAACTATCTTGAATAGGAGTAGTGACAGTGGACATCCTTGTCTTCTTCCTGGTTTTAGAATGAAAGCTTTCAGGTTTTGACCATCTAGTATGATGTTGGCTGTTGGTTTGTCATAGATGGCTTTTATTGGATTGAGATAAAGACCTTCTAGTTCAAATTTCTATAGGTTTTTGTTGTTGTTGTTGTGAATGGGTGTTGGACTTTGTCAAATGCTTTTTCTATGTCTATTGAGATAATTGTGTGATTTTTGTCTGGCTCTGTTAATGTAGTGTATTAAATTTATTGATTTGCATATGTTGAACCACCCATGCATGCATCTCTGAAATGAATCTCACTTGGTCAGGGTGAATAATCTTGACGATTTGCTGCATTCTGTTTGCCAGTATCTTACTGAGGAATTTTACATCTACATTCATTAGAGAATTGGCCTGTAGCTCTCTTTTTCAGTTTGATCCTTCTATGATTTTAGTGTCAAGGCAGTACTTCTTCTGGAAATAATTTAGAGAGTATTGCTTCCCTTTCAATTCTATTATAGATTTTGAAGGGTAGTGGGATTACATCTTCTCTAAATTTCTTGTAGACTTCACCAGTGAAATCATGAGGAGCTGGGATTTTTCTTTGTGGGTAAGTTTTAATTACATTTTCAATTTCATTGACTGATATTGGATGTTTTAGAATTTTTACACCTTCATGATTCAGCTTTGGTAATTCATATGTATCTAGGAATTTGTCCATTTCTTCTGTGTTTTTCCATCTCATTACAATACAGGTTCTTGAAGTAGGTATTTCTGATCTGGATTTCTGCAGGATCTGTTGTGATTTCACCCTTTTCATTCCTAAGTGCATAAATTTGAGGCTTTCCTTTTTGATAAAGTTGGCAAAAGATTTATCAATTTTATTTAATATTTCAGAGAACCAACTCTTTGATTCATTTATTCTTTATATTGTTTTCTTAGTCTCAATTGCATTAATTTCTCCTCTGGTCTTTATAATTTCCTCACTTATATGAGCTTTGTGTTTGATTTGTTCTCCTTCTAGATGTTTGAGCTTCAAAATTCTATATGCTATAAATTTCCCTCTTAGAACTCCTTTCATTGTATCCCATAAATTCTGATATGTTGTATCAGCATTATCAATGAATTATAGATACTCTTTAATTTCTTCTTTAACTTCATCTGTGACTCATTGTTGTTCAGGAGGGTGTTATTTAATTTCCATGTGTTTATCCAGTTTTTGTGGTTTCTTTTACCATTGATTTCAAATTTCATTGCACTATGGTATGGTCAAGTAATATGCATGGGACAATTTTTGTTCCTTTGCATTTACTTAGTCATATTCTGTAGGATAGTATGTGGTCTATTTTGGAGAATGTCCCATGTGCAACTGATAAAAATGCGTATTCTGATGTGGGGTGGAACACTCGTTAGATATCTACTAAGTCCATCTGTTCACAGATGTGGCTCAGTTCTGATATTTCTTTGTTCATTTTTTGTCTAGTTGATTTGTCTATTTGTGATAGTGGAGTATTAAGGTCTTCCATTACCATTGTGTTAGTGCTTATTAAATTTTCTTTTTTTTTTTCCTTTTTTTGGTACCAGGGATTGAACTCAGGTCCTTGTGCTTGTGAAGCAGGCGGTGAAACTACTGATCTAAATCCCTGGCCCAGTTTATTAGATTTTCATGTCCATTGATATTTGTTTTATATAGTTGTGCACAATGAAATTGGGTGCAAATACATTTATGATTGTTGTATCTTCTTCTTGGAGTTTTCCTTTAACAATATAGAGTGACTTTCTTGGTAGAAGTTCAGATTGTCTGCAAATAACATAGCAATCCTGCTTTTTGCCTGGTTCCTGTCACATGAAGTATTGTTTTACATCTTTTGACTTTCAGTCTATGAATTTCTTTTAGAATTAAATGTGTTTCTTGATATTTAGCAAGAATATTTTCTCCAGATAGAGTACTTGGGTGATAGATTTTTTGATTCTTTTTCATATGCATAAATATTTCACTCACCATTCAATTTATATTAGGGAGGTTTAAGATTAAAGGGAAACAGTCTTTTTCACAGTAGTCAACAGATGCTTTCCATTGTTTCTAAAGCTGTAGAAGCTCTCACGTCTTCACCTTTCACAACTGCAAATAAACAATGTGATGCCTCTCTGCTTTTCCTACTATTTCTCCTCCTTTGTAGATATGTTGTCTTTGCTGTCCTGAAGCTTATAGATTTTTCTGTTTGCCTTCATTGTGAATCTAGCTTGGAGAGAGTGTCTTTTTAATATGCAAATCCAGTTCTTTCCCAGTTCAAGGAAATATTCTACTACATTAACTATTATTCTTCATGTGCTCTTTTTAGTCCAAGAGATGGTATTATTCATATATCTGATCTCTCGGTTCTGTTCTCTAAGATATTCAACCTTATTATGATTCATTTATTCAGCAAATAATTCTTAAAATTCTTAACTTTGTAATACAATGTAGTAAAGCAGGTAGTATATATATATATATATATATATATATATATATATATATATATATTTAGGCAGGGTCTTGCTGCATAGTTCAGGCTGGCCTTCAACTCACTATGTAGCCAAGGCTGGCTTTAAACTCAGGGCACTCCTCCTGCCTTAGCCCCCTGTGTGCTGGGATTACAGTTGTACATCATCAGCCTGATCCTGCAGGTAGTTGTTTCGGTAGGCATGGCATATTTTTCAGTGTATAAATACCCCTCTCTCGTGGAACTTATTGTTTAGTGGGAGAACACTGAAAATGAAAAATTAAATATAAAACATTAAAAATAAAAACTATAGCAGATTAGGGTCAATAGGAAGCACTAGTGTTTTCTAGTTTTCCAAAGATTATCATGGATAACTTCACAGACAAATTATATTTCATCAGATCATTAAATATTAGAATGGGAGTGGTGTATATGGATAAAAATTAAGGTAACACTTCATTTCATTATTCTTTTCTTTATTTTAAAATAATTCTACCAGTGAAATATTCTAAATTCCTGCATTTTGATTTCCCTCAATAGTTAAACCAACTTGTTTAAGTGGAAGTGTATGTTTTTAGGTGCAGTTTTGATGTGTAGATTTATGTTTGTCTCTTGAAAACCCTTACAGTTTTTAACTAGTTATCTTATTTAAATTGTCCAGCCCCACCCCCCACCCCGAGAACTCTAATATCCACTAGTTTTATTCATTTTCTTTTGACTCATTTTCCTGTCTTAGCCCAGGCCTTCCTTGCATGACATATTCTTCTTTGCTAGCTCATTAAATCCCAAGTCTTATCATGCAATGTCCAAAGGGAGCCATTCTTGGCAATGGGCAAAATGGGCAAAATGACTGGAGCGGCCAGATCAGTCATCCCCTCCTGAGGGTTATGGGCCAGACTTTCTCCTCTCTGTATCATTGTACCTTCCCTTTTCCTGTATCTCAGGGGCTTCAGTCCTAAAATTAAGAATGCAATAGATCTTTCTAGATAGGGGAATAAAAAGACTGACATGAGGCTAATTTTGACTACTCTTTTTATATGCAAATTATTGTATTGATAAACTATCCATTATTTTCTGGTTATTCTATTGGTGTCTCTTCTGCTAATTTAACAATGCTTGCCTAGCACAAATGCCAAGAAAAATCTCCATTTTTTGCTTCTGTTGGGATGGTCAGAGAGTCTAGGATCAAACTCATGGTAGCTACTCAAACTATTCAAGAAAGTTTAGTCAAGGAGCTCAGTTTCTAGAGTGTCTGATTTATAGTTAAATTTTTCCATAAAACAATTCTGAGCTTGGGACAGAACAAGAATCAAATATTTAAGGTTTCATTTTTACTGGTAAAAGGGGAGACAATATATAGAATAGTAGAAAAGATCTGAGAAGATCCATATAGAGGGCAAAAAAAAAAACCATAGTAGAAATAATATTTTAAATATAAGTATTTTAAAAGTTAGCTTTTTAAAATCTTAAGGACAATATATAGATGCAATAAAATTAAAAATGCATTATCCTACTACTACTAATAATGGAAAATTATTAATGTACTAAAATAATGAAGTACCAATTCCCTAAGTGAAAAATAAGTATTAACAATTGTATTTTTAAAGAACTAGCTTGAGAGGTAGTATGTCAACAGTCTCTCTCTCAGGTTGGGAGTATGCTTTTGGTTACTGTTTCCCACCTGCTGAAGTAGTTCTTTGAAATTCTATGGTAGCCTAAGAAATGGAAAAGAGATTGCTATAAACTAATTCCAGAGAGTTTTATTTCCCTCACTTATCTTGAAGTATCACCATAACTTGTTTGAAAACTAAGAGGAGAGTTTTGGTACATTTTCTTTTATTCAGTGCCTGAACATTTCTATTATAAGTGAGTTGTAATTTTTATCTCAAATAAAGCATTGTGGTTCCCTTTTGTCTGATTTGTTTCATCACATAAGATGGAGATTCTGATGCAGAGCTACTTGTATCAATTTCAGCCCTGTCATGTACCTATTGGATTTCTTGGAAGAAAGTCTGTGACATAAATAAAGACTTATTCTTACAATAGAAGCTTCACAATACTGCTTCCTGCCAACCTACTGTCACTTTTATAAGTGTAGACAAATGTCTAAACTTATTTATTTTTTCAGTTTATCTTTTTGGCAAAAACTGAGCAATTAGGTCACTATTTTGATCTCAAAAGACAAATGATTCATATTTTATAGTTATTTAAACCTCACAATATACCTGTTTAAGAAAAACATCTGTAGGTGATAATTAGATTAGCATAATCAATTTGACCTAGAAAATAAAAAGTATTAAAATTCTTCAAAGAGTAATTCTGTCTTTTTTTTTTCTTTAAAGTCAAGGTGAGTTTATTGTCCAAATAGCATAACCTAATTGCACTCAACACACTTTTTCAACTCCATCTTCAAATCCGTCTTCACTCGTCAGAAGAACGGGTTATTACTTTTGAAAATGATGCAACACTGACCGGATAAAACCTCTTCAGTGGCAGCTAACTGCATCTCATCGCCATCAAAGCCAATACAACATTTTTCCATACTTCATAAAAACCCTTGTGCTTGCACTGATCATGCTACTTTAACAATTTCTAGCATCCGGACCAAATAAACACCCCCACCTCTTATAGAGTACACTGTGAGAGAATAAGATTGACTCCATACCTGTGTGCCCTTCACCCCCTCCACCCTTCCTTATTTACATAGACTTTGTGGTAATGGGGAAAAAAATAAGAACCAAGATACATCATGTACATGTACAAGCACCCAATGATAAATGTAAAAATATTTTATACCTAAAATGTACCAATAAAAGAATTTAAGCAAAAAAAAAAAATGATTGACTCGATATGGCATCACACTTGTTTTAAAGCAAATTTAAAAAGAATAACGAAAAAAATAACCCAAAACAAAAAATTCTAACAGAGATATAGAAACATCTAAGGTACACGATACAAGGGGAATGAACGTGGCCTGGTGATTTGCCAGATGTCTGAGTGGCCAGCAGGAAGAACTAAAACCAATTAAAAATAAAAGAGAAACCTTTCTTTCCAAGGACGGGCACCTTCCAAAACACAATGGACCTGGTTAGGGCTGCAGTCTGTAAGGCACTTCTTCCCCAGAGTGGGCTGCGGGCCTAGGCACGGAGGCTGTGGCTGCAGGTGCACACACCCATTTGCTGATGGCTTTGAAAGCTGAGTGAGAACAGAGTCCTAGAGTCTAGCCAGGTTTAAAGAGCAGAGACCACCACCGACACAGGAGAATAGTTCTGGCGGCGGTGACCCCCCTGAGTCTTTGTCTTCATATACGTAATCTTACTAGGGAAGGGAAAAAAGTTTTAAACATTTAAAAATGTAATGACAGTGATAGCTGGTCAAAAAATAAGTAAAATAAAACTAAATAATAATGGAAAAAGTAACTGCAATGAGCTATTTTAGGAGTGTTTGTCGAGCTTTGCAGGAAAGCTCTTTGAAGAGATGACGTTTAAGCAAATTCATGAATGACATGTGCTTGAACTACTGTTGCTTCTGGGAAAATGTACTTCAGGTGGAATCCCCAAACATAGATTCAGGCAGGAGACACTTGGAGGAAACCTCTGAAGACCACTGTGGTGGGAGTGGAGTAATCAAAGACACAATGTCAGATGGAGGAGAGATTGGCAATAGCATAAGGTGACTCATCTTGAAAGCATTTTAGAAGCTTCGTATTTTGTAAAAATGTTACAGAAACCCACAGATTGGCATGGGAGGGAGGTAGCATGATTTTGAAACAAATATAGATTTTGTGGAAAAGACAAATTAAAAAAACATTTTAAATTAGCTTTAGACACAGCTTTAATTATGTAAGATGGTGACATTTGTGTCTTCTAGATTTTCAGGATAAAACATCCAGAACCGTTGTATTCATTCTTTTTCATCCATACTCAATGGAGTCTGATTTTATTTTATTACAGCCACTTCTTGCCATGCCCTCTCTCCAATTTTCATTAGAGGCACTATGTTCTACTCCCCCAATTACTATCATAATTTCCTAATAGGTTTCCTTGTACCTACGCATTTCTCTCTATGATTTCTTTTCAAAACAATATCCAAACTATAATTTTAAAATATAAGCCATGTAATGTACATCACATGCCAGCAACACTATAATATTCTCTCTTTTACTTAAAGAAAAAAATCAAAAAAACACATGGCTCTTGTGTTTTAAAACCACGCTTATTTGAGTTTCCCTCCTATCTTCATTTATTCTACCACTCTTTGCTTTCTCCAGCCCAGCAGAATGATCTGAACAGGCCAGGGATTTGGCCTTGGGGACTCATACAGCTTCATGTTGTCCTGCCTCATTCCAATCTCTCTCTGTCAGAGCATTAGCTTTCTCAATAAGCCTTTCATTCTCCAGGTGCTCAAATGAAAGGTCAAAGCTAGGCTGAGTGGAGGGCTGTTGGCCTGTTCAGGATGAGAAGGTGTGGAGGGTTGATCAAAGGTTTACAGACTAAGATACATGACTTGAGAGATGGACTGAAGTGAGGAAGGAGGCAAAATTTGTAGACTAATTGTCAAAGGAGTCAAACAACCAAGGTAGATGGATTTCCAAGATTGGAATCAAAATAATCAAGAAAACGACCATGGCAGATATAAAAAACAAAAAGGTCAACAAATGAAATCCCAAAACCTTTAGTGTTGGTGAACAGGAACTGAGAGTGGAGGAGACACTTGAAAAGGAGAGAAGGGGAGGGAGAGTCACGGGCTAACCTGCCTAGGGTCTTCAGGGGTGGAAGAAAACAGATCAAGGCTCTTGTGTATGTATATCCCTGTCATGGAGTGCACAGGCTGAGAAAGGATCAGTACTAACCATCTAAGGGGCCTATGACAGAGACTGTCTTGCCTTCAGGTAGAAAAGGAAAGGAAGGCAGAGAAGCATCATAGATACTGGAGAACATGCTGCTGACAAGATGAGATCCAGAGGGCAAAGTCAAGCACTGGTACTGGAGATGGGCAGAGCACTATGAGTCCTCAGGAATTCTCCTAACAGATGCCCTGCAAGACTTGGAGATCACATGGTGCTAAACCAGTGGAACTAAGAGCTCTTAAGTGTTTTTTCTTAAAGAAATTGATACATCCAGGATTAATAGAATAAAGTTATATGGTAAAATCATATCTTCTCAAAATGGTGTTCTCAGGGGAATGGATTATTAAAGAATGATTTCTCATCTGTAATAGTCTCTGAAAATATAAAATTTATTAACAATAGCACATGCTATGTTTACAAAGAACTGTCAAATAGGTCCTACACATTTTAACTGCATTATAGTGTATCATCCATATATTCAGTGAAAATGATATGTAAACTTTAGCATTTTCCTGTCAGGATTTACTTAAAAGGTAAAGTTAGCCTTATAAATGTGGCTTACTGCTATTCTGCAAAGAAAAATATAGCAGAACAACTCTTGAAATAATTAACTCCAAAATATAGAGGTTTCCTCTTAGTAGAGAATTATTGAGTGACTAAAACAATCCCATTAATTAACACATTTCTGATCCAAATATATAGTCGCTATTTTAAAATGTACTTTTCAAAAGCCATGTGAAAATATAATTTCATTATATGTTGAAAAAATACTTTGATCCGAGAATTTTTGTGGATACAGAGTTTCATTTCAAAGTCACAGTGAATGCTTAATGAGCTTTACTTGTGATATAAACTAAAAACTTTAACTTTACCTGTGGCTGATATGGTGAGACTTACCACAAGCTTAATGAAATGGTGACATTGAGTTGTGAAGAACAAAAAAGTATGTTAATGTCCCGAGTTGACACTTACACATTGCAGCACTAAAAATTACATCTCAGTTGAATGGGCAACAGAAAAAAGTAAGCTGAGAAAATTAAATGGAACATTATTGTCTCTTGAAATATCTTTTAATTTGATTGGAGAAAATAAAAGGCTTAGAAAGCAACACTCCAAAATTTCTGATTTTTAAATCCACAGGTATATTTTTATAATATCAAGGTTTAACATTTTTTATAAAAATTATTGTTGATACTTTTTGAGTTGAATAATTACTGTCGGAGAAAAATATCAGCATGTTTTATTAAAATTTACTTCCTGCTTCATGCTTCTTCATTTCACTCTAAATATTCAGAGAATGATCATCTGGATATATAGATGATAATACATTCATTGCATTCAGTAAATTTTACATTAAGCAATTGTATGTGTGTTTATATTGTGCAAAATAGCAATGTGAGTCCTGTGGTGCATGGTCGTCTTCAAAGTAATCTCAAGGTACAAATGTGTCTTTCTCTATTGTACATGGAAGACTCAGAACTTTATACAAGTAAGTCAGATCACAGCGCCGGTGATCTACAGCCAGTGACCTACAGAAATACTCCCTAGAATGAGGTGGTGCAGTGCCCCAGAACCTGTTGCCTGTTTGCATCCAGCAGGGCACAAAGTCCTGACATTTTAACACACCCTTAGCAGGAATGTCCAAAGGCTGTTCATGGAACCCTGTGAGCACAACAAATCTCCACATAGCTAATTCCATGCCAACACACAGTTGCCCACTACAATCTAATTTCAAGGCCACAAAAATTAATGCTTTATCACCAATTATCTTAGACACCCCCAAAATTCAAAGGCTTCCAGTCATTCCTCACTATGTGAAACTTTTCCCCAAAACAATGTTGTAGACATCTTGTAGTTTCCACTCTAAAACTCTCTCACTTGTGGTGTCTTGAGTGGTGCTGCTCTCCCTCAACTCTCACACTTCAGGATCTGAGCATTCTATAGATGTCCCATGTTCCCTCACTATGGTATTCAAGTCATTGTCTCATCTTCCTCCTTAAACATCCCAGTTATTTGAAGATCATGCCACCAAATCATGCTACTATAGCCAATTCGCTGTAGTGATAGCTGACCCTCCTGAAGATTCTTTCTCATCTGCATTCTTCAACATTTAGTACCTGCTGAATATATCTTCCTCGAACACAAACCCAGCCTTATGCAGTCCTCCTCTCATTTTATTAAGCTATAACTAGAAAATGGTATTGCATAAATTTAAGATGTACAACATGATGATGTTTGGACATACATTATCCAATGGCCCAATCATCACAGACTAATTAGTTAACATATCTATCTTCTTGCTACATTTGTGTGTAGGGTAAAAGCACTTATGGTCTACTGTCTTAGAAATTTCAAGAATACTATACTGTATTATTTACTATAGTCAGCATGCTGTTCATTGTTGCCCTAGAGTTTATCCATTATTCATCTTATAACTAAAAGCCTTTAGCTTTTGATCAATATATCCACATTTCTCTTCATCCCCAGCCCCTGGAAAACGCTATTCTTCTCTCTCTGAATCCAACATTATAAGATTCCACATATAAGTGATATCATACAATGTTCATCTTTGACTTATTTCATTTGCAATAATGCCCTCAAACTTAAATAATGTGGTTACAAATAGCAGGATATGCTTTTATTTTCTGGTATAGGTACTCTGTGTATACAGAGAATGTTTTACCTTTTCTTTTTCATAATAGTCAAATCATGAGAACAAAGTGTCTTAGTTATTGCAATACCTTCAGAGTTCATCCACATATGACATTGCCTTCTCAGAGGAGAATGCTGTCTCCTATACTTAAATTAAATCTTAGCTGGATGTGGTGTCATATGTTGTAATGCAGAAGGATTGCAAGTTCTAGTGTGATTTGGGTAATTTAGGGAGACACCGTCAATGAACAAATAAACAAGTGGGTTAGGTCTACAGTGTAGCTCAGTAGAAGGCTGTGGGTTTAATCTCTAGGACTGAAAAATAAACTGACTCTTCACCCCAACTTTGCAACTTACTCTCATTCTGGTGTTTTATGTATTAACAACATACATAACTCTATTCCCTCCACAATGGTAACTTCTGTAATCTTATTTTCAAGCATCTCATATTTTACCTCAGCCTTATTTCTTATTCCAGCTTCCTCCTTCTAGTCCTTCTTTTCTTTTTTTTTTTTGGTACCAGGGATCTAACTCGGGTCCTTGTGCTTGCAAGGCAGGCCGTGAAACCACTGAGCTAAATCCCCGGCCCAAGTCCTTCTTTTCTTTAACAATTTCTTGATCCAGTAACACACAGACCTTACAAACTACTCAACATCTCTCTTCTCCGATGCACGCTCACTTCCCTAAGTACCTGTACTGACTCACATGACCCATCTCTTCAATCACTTCTTGTCTTCACCCTTAAATCTCCTGCTCCTTCCACTCTATTTCTTCTTCTGCTTAAGACCTGGGACGAGTTTATTAAACACCCAGACCGTTCACACCACTATCTGAGTACACTTAGTTTGAGACCAACACACATTGCCATATACTGCACTTAATTTACATGCAGCTTCACTCCCTTGAGGCGATGCGTATTGTTGTGTATCAATAGGATTGTCTTCCCTCACACTCAACTAGAGAGTTATTTTAATCATCGTCTCATTCTGCTTTTTATGTTCATTGGGAGAATAATCAGAAGACATTTTCCAAATGATTGAACAACCACATGTTCAAAGCAAAGTATACTGGTACAGGTATTTCACTTCCCTCCTATTACAACTGATTGAAGGCCCAATACCCTAACTAAGCCACATTCCCTGCTCATGCTACCCATCCCATCCCATTATTGCTGCAGTTTAGGAAAGACCTGTTTTGAGCCTCTTTCTGCTACCAGTCTATTAATCTATATTGTTGCCCTTCAGAAAACAGGCCTATTTCTTCACTCCTATTCACCCATAATGTGGCTCTGATACATTTTCCTTACTATGCTTTCAAGCTGCTCCTTTCAAGGAAAGCATCATTTCCAAGTGACAACTGCAAACATCCCTTGTCACATTCCTTTGACCAGAATTGGTCAGACATTGCGTACCTTCTCTAATGATCCTCTGTATTTCTCTCACTATAATACAATACATGTCTTACCTAAAATGTACAAAATGATTTCACATTTCCTGGCCCTCCCAGCTATGCCTCTTTCCTGTATACTTCACTGTGATCTAAATGGTTTTCCAGCCTTTTGACGGAGCAAGTCACCAAGTGTTCCCCTTGTCTTTATTTCATATCTTGCTTTGTATCCAGCTCTTTAGCAAAAGGTTGAGTAGTTCTTTGAAATGCATTCCAATGACATCCTTAATTACTGACATCAGGAATCCCTTTGTTCAGAGTATCAGTCCTGCCACACTTGGTCACACAATTGTAGCTCCCTTTTGGTTTGCTTGGGTTCACACACCAGCAGCACATGCTAAGGAGGTCCAGAAAATAGTGCTGCTATTACAAGGTAAAGTTTTTAGTAAAAGAGATGTTTTTCTTCTTTTTCTTACTATTGCAAAAGAGTTTCAAATACAATAGTATCAAATACAACTTTTCCAGAAAAAAAGATACTCAAAGTCTATTAAAAAAATGAATGATTTCATGTTATGTCCCAAGTCAGTAATATCTAAAACATTTATTATAGGGAGAATAGATAGCAAATTAAGTAAAATATATGGAAATGTTACATATTTTGCATAGTAATGAGTTCTAAGGATATCAAAATTAATAAACTACATTTATTATTCTGGGCCTCTTATACTAGAAAAGATATTCACAGCAATTCAAAGTTTGTCATATATTACATGAAAGACATATTGTATTTTCCAAGATAATTAAGAATTGAGTGAATAGATTTACTACTATGACAAAAATAGACCAATTAAATAAGTGATCAGATGAACTCAGTGGCTTGTTAATTGTTCCAGTGTACTACTTTGAAGGTTTTCAGTTATAGATAATATAGTTTCATTCAGACTACATGGATACAGAAAGCACCTTATACTAATGATACCCTTCTCTTTTTAGTGCCTATTAGTTGCAATATTAATTTACGGCTTCAACATAAGGAAAGAAAACAGTCCCAGACTATTACCTAAACCCTGAATGACCAATCATTTTCTTTGGTTCCTCCTATAATCATTAGACTTTTAATGATTTTTTTTTCAACTCTTTGACTTTACTGTGCTTGAATGAACTCTCTCTTTTCCTGGCACAATGATAGCTGATTTACTTTGAATGTTAAGAAAATTCTTCGAAATTATTTATTTTCTGCATTCATTATAGCACATAAACCTCACTTTATTTTCTAGTTATTGGTCAAAATATGTGTACCAACTACCTAGACATCCTTCAAAAAGTTCGGAGAGCACCAAAGTTGTATTTCACCTGCCTGGTGCTTCTACAGCAATAAGCCCTTCCCCTTCTCTATCAGGTTTTACATGCATGTCAGCTGCTACCACCAGTGGCAGTTTAGACTGCTTTACCGCTCTTGCCTGTGGATTATAAAATAAAGAGTTATGCCAAGCGTCCATAGACACCTGAAAATTTCAGTCTTCTAAGTGGTAAAGTAATAGCTGGTTTGCTGTCACAGGTAGAGATTAAACCCTTTACGGCACTGGGTTCCTTTGGGTTACTGGGTACCGGATAAATTCTCATGCCTTAGCATTTCACTGTCCTTCTCACAGAGATAATACTGCTTCAGCTCCTCTCTCATTCAGATCAAGGCCATGTATTAACCTGGGGCACTGGGACCATATCAGTACTCTCTAGATCTCCTTTCTTAACGGGTCACCTTCAAGCCGTGTGTTTTTGTTTTTGTTTTCCTTTCAGAGTTAGAAGAGTAAAATCTTTGGAGGAATGAGTAGGTAAACGAAGGGAAAGATGTTGGCAGATTTCCTGCACTGATGGTGTCTGAACTCGGGGTTGCTGACCCGGGATTGTGCAGGCATGGTCTAGATCAGGAGCATCGGGATCACTTGTGAGTGTCTCAGAAATGCGCATTTGGAAACTCTACCTAAACTCACTCAATTAAAAAATGCACCAATTATCTGGGAGGCTTAGTTTTAGAATCTCTGATCCAGACAAATAAATCTAAGTTCACAACAGATACATTCTTAATATAAAAGCATAAAAGTCAGGGATTTTAATAATTTTCATTAATTTTTAAAACTCCTATGGGAAAGACAAATAGACTTTAAGATTAACTTTATGTCATTGTTTCAACTTTATACTTTATTATTTTATATTAATCATATCTCTGCTAGATCACTTAAGTCAGAGATAGCAATGTTTTGACTGTCATAAAGTGTCATAAAGTGAACACTTTAGAAGAGAAGGTGAAGAATGAAAAAACCTGCATTTGTGTCTCAAATTTCTACCACATACTTATTGATTTCCGAGTCTTTGGTTTTCACTTACTCAAATTAGGCCATGTGCTATTTCTGTCTTGTTGAAGAAGTTTTGTTTTCACTGCTCTATTGCTTCCCATGTCTTACCCTCTACTAATGAGAAGTCTAACTTTTAAAAAATGGAGGGGACAATATTTTCAATTGAGTTTGATGCGATCACATGTATTCTAGATTCATAAAAATTGCAGAAAGTCTTAGAATACATATAGTGACTCATGGGAACTTTATGAGTAAGTTTACTTCCAAAATTTTACAACTTACCTACTTGATATATTGCATATTGTCTGAAAAAAATATTCAAATTTGTACAATATTCATCCAAAATAAAATTTGTTAGTGAAGCATTTGATCAAATTTCATGATTTTAAAATTAAATTCATTAATTAATAACAGAATAAAAATCAAGGGAAGGCAATAATATAACTCCTGTTATGTACTTTTTCTTGATATCTTATTTTAAACTAAGCTTTCCAGACAACCAGAATACTATTAATAATAAGTCCCAGTAAAGTTTTTTCTTATGTAAAAAATAAAACATCTGACTGTATATTTACCATATTTCACAATGGTAGGCATATTTTAAAAAGTTGATCACTTTGCTAAATAGATTTGCAAGTATTCTAGCACTATAGAGTACATAACTGGAAATTGTAAAATAAAAATGCCATTTGTTTTATAAGAATAGCAATTAGATTTATTGGTGAATTAACACAAGATTGAATACGTGTACAAATCTGCCTAGGATTAGAGCTTCTAAGATCATGATATGATAATGAGGTTTCACTTCATTCTCTTCTGAAAGAGTAACTTTCCTGCATTTTAATATGATGGCTAAATTTGAATTTAGATTCCTTTGAAATTGATAAAAGTATTGTACATTGCATATTTGTTATATATATGAGTACTCTTTCTTTTTGATGTCTTAAAGGCTATCTTGTATTACAGTTTTTAATTTTCTGCTTTGATAAATATTCTAAAAAATTGAGGCTAGTTGCTGTCATTTGATAACACCCAACAGAACTTATTGTAAGCTAACATGTTCAAAGAATTCAAATTGTATTTTTAAAGGTGTAATAAACTATAAAGCTATTTAAAATGAAGTTAACATCATATGCTCATACTTCTAGGTCACTTATGTAATATACAAATAGGTAATTTTAAGCAAATACTTATGTAAAGAAAGCACTAGTGCCTAAATATCTACATAGACTTTAACTAAAATCTATCAGTTGGGGTTTATGAAATATGAAAGGGATATTTTTATATTTCTTCAAAATATTTAAACATCTCATGCATGTAATAGACATAATATCATGAGAAATTACGTTTCTCCTCTCTATCTAGACATTCAAATATTTTTAATTATTTTTTTCCCATTAAGTTTATTGGTACATTTTCAGTATAAAATACAGTTACATTCATCATTGGGATCTTGTATCTTTACGGAGTATCTTGGTTCTTATTTTTTTCCCCTTCCCTTGCCCTCCCTTCCCTATTAGCAAAGACCTTGTTTCCATGATTTTTCCTCTCCTCATATTTTTTCCTTTCCCTTTTTTCCCTTCCCCTACCCCTCACAATTTCCCTGCTCTTTTAGACCTGTTCTTCCTGTTACACAATATCAGTTATACATTTTTAAAATTACAATATTAAGATCTAGGAGACATTACCACAGATTTTACAGAATTTAAAAGGATATAGAAAGCATATTACAAAAATCTGTTTTGAAATAAATTTGACAACTTCTAAGAAGTACCTTGGAAGACAAATTAATGAAACTGACTCTGGAGGAAATATAAAATTTGAATAGAACCTATTAAAGAAAGTATATTCCTAGCTTAATAACTTACCTATATGACAACAGCAGGCTCATAAACATTTTAACTGATAAATTATATCAAATAATTAAAGCAGAAAAAAGAAGGAACACTTCTCCCCTCATTTTAGAAACTCAACATCCTAAAACTGGATAAAGATAATAGAAGAAAAAAGTATGACCATAGATAGAAATTTGTTTAACAAAACAAATTATTGGAAGTCAGATCTGGCAGTATGTAGAAAGTGGTTTTGTTATAGGGATGGCAGTGTTGGTTCACCATTGGAAGATCCACCCCCAAAAGTCATCATTTAAACAGAGGAAAGGCAAAATCCATATGATCCTGTCACTAGTTGGAGAAAAAGTATTGGACTAAATTCTACAGCTGTTCATGGGAAAAGTTATCAGAAGCCTAGAAGTAGAACAGAAACTTCTCAACAGATTAAAGACATGTACTCCATACTTCCAGTGAGAATGCCTTATATAAATGAAGAAGATACAATGCTTTCTCCTTAAGGTGGGGAACAAGGGCAGATATGCTTACTCTTTATCTGTCCATTAAGCTTTGATACTTGGTCCCCACCAAAATAGTCTGGCAATAAAATGACACAACTAGGATAGGATTGGCATGGCAGAAGAAAAATCTTTATATGTAGATGAAATGATCATCTACAGAGAAAATACTAAGAAATCTCTAGGAGCCCCTAGGACTTGTATTTGAATTTAGCAGGATTAGAAAACACAAGGTATATGTAAAAATTCAAGTCTGTGTATACTTGCTATAAATGAAGAATTGTATATTGAAATGTAAAAGTTATGTAGGAGTACAAAGGACCTAGAAAAGTTAAAAACAAAAACAGTGTTGGAAGACATTTAGTACCTAATTTTAAGACTTCTTCTAAAGCTACAGTAATCAAGGCAGTGTTGGTGTAAGGAAAGATATAGAGATCATTGAAATAGAACACAGAATCTAGAAGTAGAACCACACATAAATGGTCCACTGAGTTTTGAAAGATTATTTAACATTATCATTTTATAGAATATAAACTCAATTCAAGAGCTGAGGAAGAGATAGTGTTTTCAGCAAATGGCACTAGAACACCTGGTATCAGCATATAAAAAAATAAACTCAACCCTTTATTTCCATACATGAAAATAACTTGAAGGGATCTATGAACCTAAATAAGAAAGCCTAAAAGTATAAAACTTTAAGAAGAAATTATAAGGGAAAATATTTATGAATTCAGGGTAGGCAAGAACTACCTAGGATACAAAAAACATGATGTATAAAAGAAAAAAATTGATAAATGAGATTCCATCAAAATTTAGAACTTTAAATGACATCATTAAAATGAAAAGTAGTCCTTAAACAGACCATATTTACAATACATATAACCTATGACCAGAATATATAAAGAATTCTTAGAGCTCATTAATAGACAACCCAATTAAAAAGTAGACATAAGAAGATGATAAATAGCCAGTATAGCACAAGGAATGGTGTGCAACTCTAGAATCAGAAAAATATTAATCAGTACAATAATATGCTTGAATTATACACTCATCAGGGACATGAAGTCAAAAGTTTTAAAAGCCTTGTCATGACTTTTTCTTTTTGTTGGATTCACCCCCTTTGTGTTTAATTTGTCACGCCCAATGGATTCATTCTGCTGGGTTTCCTGGGGTTGTGATCCTCATTGTCTTTTCCTAGGGTATTGTCTAAAATTTTTTGGAGTGCCAGTTTGATATTCATGAAGTTCCTGAGGTGCTCTTTATCATGAAAGTATCTTATTTCTCCATCAATTTTGAAAGATAGTTTTGCAGGGTACATCAATCTAGGTTGGAGGCTGTTTCCCTTTAGGGCTTGAAATACATCACTCCAAGCTCTCCTTCACTTGAGGGTTTGCATTGAGAAGTCTGCTGTGATTCTGATGGGCTTTTCTTTGTATGTGATTTGTTTCTTTTCTCTCACTGCTTGTAGAATTTTATTCTGTTGGATTTCTGGAATCCTAACTATTATATGCCTATATGTAAATTTTTCTTTCACTAAGGCTAGCTGGAGTCCTATATGCCTCACTTATCTGTATGTCAAGTTCTTTTCCCCTACTTGGGAAGTTTTCTGCCATCACTTCTGTGAAGAGTTTTTTTTTTATGTCATCTGCACTCTCTCCTCTTTCTTCATTGACTCCAATCAGTCTTATGTTATTCTTCTTTGCATCGTCTAGCAGCTGCTGGATTGATTTCTCATGTTCCCTTACAATTTTAAAGCAATTTTTCTTCTCCTCCTCACTAATTGCAATCTTATCTTCTATATGTGAAATTCTATCCTCATGTTGGTTCATTCTGCTTCGCAGACTTTCGATGGAGTTTTTAATCTCTTGGAAATCTGATTGTATCTGTTTTATGGATTCCATTTGTTTCCTATGTTGGGATTCCATCATGTTCCTCAGATCCTCTATTTTTTTATCTGTGTCCTCTCTAGATTTATTAATCCTGTCTTGCACCATGAGCAAAATCTTTGCTGTTACACGAGTAATTATTTCTGATTTAATTTTTCCCAGATCCTCTTTTGTGCCAGTTCAGAAAGTCCAGGTGGTTGAGTAGCAGATTGTTCCATCTCATTTCCCTTTGGGGTTGCTGTAGGTGATCCAGAAGTCTGTTTTTGAGACTTGTTTACATGTCTTCTCATTTCCAGGGGAGGGGGTGCTTCTGGTGCCCAAGCAGCTCACCTTCTCTGCCCTAGGAGCTTGGGATGGCAGCGGGGGAGCTTCCCATTTATAATTATTTTAAAGCATCCATTACAATAAAATATTTATCTGATAACTGTATGCCCAAATACAGTTTGAGAATTCCTCAAATGTTTAAAAACAACACCATAATACTTAGTACAGAATATGTAAAATTTTTCTATTTTAATATAGTATTACAGGCTATTAAATAAAAGATTAAAAAATTATTTAATTTTATCTACATGAGTTAACATTCTTGCATTTTGTCTTAAAAGCAAAACTCAGAAGTAATGATACCTGCATGGATATATATTTCTTCCTTGCAAGAAGACTGGGAGAACCAGAGTTTCATGGATTCTTCACAGAATAGACCTTTGCACTAAAGGAGAGAGAGGAGAGAGAATGATAACATAAACTTAGTAAAACTTACTACAGAAAAACTCTCTAAAATTGATGGGTATATTTATAAACAGGATTATTGCAGTATGTTACCTATTATAAAATACAAAGTTAGTTAATGGTTGCCAATTAGTGATGGTAGGTGGAATAGAATGATGTGAATGTGAATGAGCAACATGAAGGATATGTTTTTAATACTGGAAGAGTTCTCTGCTTTGATCCTGTTGATGACTACCTGAATCCATTTAATACAATAATATTGATCTATTTTCATACACTGCAGAGATGTTAGTTTTCTAGTTTTGACAGTGAATTGTAGTTTTGTAATACATGAACATATCCAGAATCTCTGTAACTTTGTGAAATCTATGTATCAAAATAAAATTTGAAAATGCACAAAACACTATTTATGATTTTACCCTATGAATTACTTTAGAAAGTGCCATGATAAATATCCACAAAAGCTATATATTGGATGAATTTTCTTTGTGGGAGCCAAATCAATTTTAAAGAACAATTTGTGTGTCTTTTTTATATTTAAGCATATATTATGTTCATAACCAGATAACCCCCAAAAGCCTCATGTACTCATGGGTGGGGATTTGGGAGGTGAGTGAATCAAAGGGGTGTGCTATTCATCAGTGGATTAGTGTACTGACGAATTTACCGCTAAATGAGATGTTGGGAGGTGAGGCCTGGTTGGAGGAGGCAGTCATCAGGGGAGTGGCCTAGAAGGGTCTATCTCTCTCCACCTCCCTTGATCACTCTCTGTTTCCAACCATCAGGCCCTTAGCTGTTTCTCTTCTGCATGTCCCTGTGCCATGCTGCCCTGCTTTGGAGCCAACTGACTATGCACAGAAACCTTTACAAACTGCGAGCCAGAATAAATCTCTTTAACTTGTGGATATTAGGTATTTTGTCCCCACAATGAGAAACTAGCTAAGACAGCATATAATATTGAACAACATAATGCTGTTTTCTAGAGGAAGTATACTGGACTAATACTAACAATCAAATGATGTTTACATCTTCTGCCTCTTCTTTCTTAACAAAGCTGATCTAGTTGGCATGAATTTCAGTGAAAGGAACATGGAATGATTATAGAATTACTGTGCATTCACATTTTTAGTGTTAATCTGCTACTAATTAACCAGCCATATGATATATGACAAGTTTATTAATCTCTTGTTAAGCAATGTTTTGATAAAAGAAAATTAAATTATAAAACTGAATAGTAATAATCTCTCATAAATTCTTAAAGATTTTACCCAATAAATATGGATTGAAGTACTATAGAAATATCAGGTATTACCTACAGATATACTAGTTTTACTCAAACAATTTAGTATGATTCTGAGTTACATTTGTGGTACTTAACACAATTAATTGATATAATTGGTATTTATTCCTTGTGTTTATATTATTTAATAAAATACTTTAATTTTATCAAAGCATTGACAAATATACATTCAATCATCTTTGTGTGATTAAAATATATATTTATATACTAATTTCTCAAAATTACAGTGTGAGTTACTTTAATAATTCCAATGCCACAGTCACTCAGAATTTTACTTTATCATTTTATTATTTATAATTTAGTACATAATCCCAAATTCAAGTGAATTAATATATCATCTGCTTAGCTATTTTTTTGGCTTTTATGATGTTGTAAAGTAATGTCCTTTTAACTAGAATTTTTGGTGTTCTTTTCACTTGATAATAAATGAGTTTGTCATAGAGCTTTACATAAATTATGCATTAGTAAGTCTTTGGTAGTATAGTGAATTGGATGGTAAGGTTTAACACTTGAAACTGCTTTAATTTCTGAAGCTGAATCTGCAGTTTTGAAGTCAGCTGTTTCCCACCCAGTTGTCTCCAATATCTGTGAATTTGTGAATCCCTATTCATGCCCAGAGGGGTGAAAGAGGACAAGAGATTTTGAAACCCTGGGAGTTGGGGCTAACTCATGGCTTGCTGGCTCACCCCCATCATCACTGTTCATTGTCCCTGTGGGCTGCTGACTGGCAGTTGTTCAGTTTTCAGGTGAAGGATTTTATTTTCTCTGGATCCAGTAAAAAAGCCGGGGGAAGGTCCTTCCAGACTTAGGGTTCTATGTTCCTTCCTTATCAATTCTGTTCACATTATTTTATCAGGATGATGCTGAATTCTGATTCTCAGTGTGATATATTTTGAAGTGGGTTTAGGGGAAGATAATTAGACCTCTGGGGGAACATAATTAGCCCACAGGGATTATACCCTTATAAGAAGAGGTCAGGCATCTTATTCACCCTTCTGTTCTCTCTACCGCAGGAAGCTACAGCTGCAATCCAGAAAGGGAACATCTACAAGAACCTTGGTCATAGATTTCCTGGTCTCCAGAACTGTGATAAAGAAATGTTTAAACCACTCAATCTGCATTAATTTGTTATAGAAGGGCAAATTGCTTAAGACACAAATCAAGCTATAATAAATATTCTTATACATGTTTTAGCTTGTACATCAATTTTTACTCCTCTTCAATAAGTTAAGGTTGAGATTTACATGTCAGTTGGTAATTATATAAGTAGTTTTATTTTAATTGTCAAAATATTTTCCAGGATGACTACAATGTTACATTCATTCCCCACAGCTGTGTATGAGACACCTGGTCATTCCTCATGTCCAAGAGCATTTGATGTTATTACATTTTGCTTTAGATATTTTAGTAAGTGTGTAATAACATTATAGTATGGTGTCATACATTTATTTACTTGGTAATGATATTGAACATTTTATTTTCACATGCTTATTTCCTATCAAGTCTTTTTAGAAGACAAACTCTTTATTTTTAAAAAATCTATTTTGCAGCTGTTTTTTTTTAACCAGTGAGTTTTAACAATTCTTTCTATAATCTACTTGCAAGTCTTTTGTCATATATGTGGTTTGCAATTCTGTGGTTTGTCTTTTCATCTGCTTACCATGGTATTTATAGATAAAATTATTTTATTTTGATGAACTCCAATTTATCAACATTTTTTCTTTTAAGGATTAAATTTCTGGTATCATGTCTGAGAGCTCTTCTATAATGCTAGGTCCCAAAGACTTTCTCCTATATGAGACAGACATAAATAATGCCATATTATATGAAAAGGAGACAATAATTTAAGAAGCTAAGCAGATGTGTGGCACATACAACTAGAATTTATGAAGGATAATGTTTTGTGTGGTTTTATTGCTACGTGATGTTATGTGCATGTGATTTCTTTTAAGAGCTTAGAGTGGCAGACCAAAATTTTTATTTCCAAAATTCCTAATTAAATTGTACTTTTAAAACTTCCCTTGTGCTATTATTCCATAAATAGTGGTGACATTGAAAAGCATATACTCTAGTGTGACCTGATATATTTCCCTGATGGAAATTTTGGTGATACAGAGTAAGCATTGTTGTTTGAAATTCAAACAGGATTAAAAAAATAAACTTGGTGCAGAGTATCAAGGAGTAATAACAGCCCACAGTGGCCAGAGATGATCCCCACTTAGTGAGGAAGCTATCTGCACTAGATATCTGCTTGGTGTCGTATAAGTAGTGACATTTGATTTGGTTTTGGAACATGTGGCAGAAACAGCAGAGCTTATTATTTCTTAGGATGCCTAAACTTTTCATTCACCCTGTATCAGTGATGGTGAATCACTTAGAGCTTTCCATGATAGAAAAGTCCACTGCAGCATGCGTGCCATAGGTTGGCTACCATTGCCCTAATGCTCTTGTTCTGAACAATTAATACCAGCAGAAATGCTAGGTGTCCAGTCCAGGTGAAGGCCAGTAAGCAATCGTGCACATCCCTCCCTTTCTGACTCTTCACCCACCGGACCCCTGGAAGCCCCAGGTGCTAGTCTGCATATTGAAAATATTCTACTAGACTGGACACTTGAGTTGTGGCTTACAGAGGATTTTTCCTAAGAGGCTTTAGACTCCAATCCAGTCTAACGTGATTAATATGAAATATTTTACCAAAAGTGAGTTTTTGCCATTCACAAACCTAAAATATATGACATTGTCTTCTATAAAAGTGGTAAAATATAAGAGAAAGAAAATAATCAAATGATGTTAACTGGAAGAATTAAATGTATGCTTATTAGACATAAGCAAAAAAAATTGGAAAATACAAATTTACATTTCAGTTATTGATAATTATGACAAGATATAATATAAAATAAATGCATGAGTGATTATCTCTAAAACTAAAAGAAGTGATATATTATAAATATTAAAAAACAATATTTGGAAGGAAAATAATCTTAATTATTTATAAGCATAAATTGTCATCCCCTATATGAGTTCTATGTTTATTTCTTCAGTTTAACCTGATAAACTGTATCTTTTAGAGGCGTGGGGCAGAAATAGCAAATACACAACTGATGTGCATGTGGGCTTCTAGGAACCGCTTTTAAATTTGTCATATAAATTGTGCTTTTTTCTTTAAGATAATTTAATTAAAATATTATTTTAATAACATACTTCTTTAATTAAATATTAATTCATATTATTAAAGTAAAACATATTAATTTTCATAAAGGATATTAAACATATGGAATTTTTTTTCTCAATTGAGTATTGTTTTTGTAAAACAATATTAACTATGAAGGAGAAAGGTCAGTGTATTGCTAACAGCTAATTAATATATACAGAATCTATGTTACTTTTCTTTTCCATTTTGTATTCAAACAATACAACCAATTATTGCAGTTATTTAAAAAATAAGTATAAAGAAAGGGTAGTCCATTTCCCTGCAACTAAAATTAGGATTTTTCTGTGAAGAAGAAAGAATTTTTTGGTACATTAGTGATTTAAATTGGCTATAAACATCTAGGGAATTGAAGACAGTAGTTGTCATCTAATTGCATGTAAAGAAGGGAAAAGACACCACGGCAGAACTTTTCTATGGGATAAACTGCAGGAATGGACAGACAAGTTGCTTTGAATTACTCGGTCATTTGACCCAGTCTTTACAATATTTGAAAAAGATTCATGATTTATGTGGTATCACTGAACTTCTTAAAACCAATCATAGTAAGATGCTTATTGCAAAAGATAAAGAAATAATGACTTTACTCCTATGCGTTGGACAGGCAGACACCAAAGTTCTCACTCTGAGTCTGAACAACATAAATTTGTGCAATGAGAAAAATACTGTCCCAATTATAGGTGATGTTTTTCCTTTCTCTTAAAAGTTACGCCTTCTCTAATGATCCTTTTGTTTGTGCGTTTGTTGATTTTTCTGCTTTATATCCTCAACAGTTATGTGATTTCTGCAGGACATAAGAGTTCTGACTCTTCGTATGCTTAGAATTTATTGACTTGGATCTCATTCTTGAGTGCAGCCCCAGAAGTGCATATGAAATTAAATTATTCATGTAATTCGAGTTTAGATCTTTGTATATATGAACGAAAGTTGCAACTTGTTTTACTCTGCCACCTTATGCAATCAATAAAGAAGTTTAATGTTGATTTATGTCTTTTATTTTTCTACTGTGTTAGAATTTCTGTGCTGAAATTTGTAAGGAATTTTAACATTTTTAAGCAAAATGTGTCACAAAATGTCCTCTTTTTTATCAATCTTAATTCTTAAATTGACTCAAGCGATTTAAATCTTTTTTCAGATTTCATTTTAAATTATAATATAAATTTCATTTTTTAACTATGATTGTTAATTTCCATCATCTTTCATTGTTTCCTTCTAGATTTGTATTCTTTAAAATCTGGCATTCCTATACCTGTTCTCTACATTGAAGTTTGTTCTACACTGTACTAATTTCCTCTTGGCTTTTCCATATTTATGTTTGCTTTATCTTCTTGGAAAAGTCAGCTACTAAATTTTTCAACTCATTAATCACTATGTATGCTTTTTTTCAGACCACATACATGATTCTTAATTAGGTGCTTATTGACTTAATTTATACAAAACTGATTATTCTCTTTTATAAATTGCTACAGTACCCTTTTGGAAGTCCTTAAATTATCAATATTTTTGTCATTTTCCTTAATTAGTTTCAGTTTTCTTGATTTAACCCTTGTCTTCATTGAGTTCAGAATTCTCTCTCTCAAATGTTAATCAATTTGGTTTTCTGTAAAGAAGTACACATTTTGATGATATAGAGGGATACAATACACAGCTAGTGGACATACTGGCCACTGACCTCAGGTTGAGATAGCTTCACACCGTCTTCAAGAAGTTCTGAGAAGCTCTGATTTCTGTCTCCATGCCCAGTGCTTGCTCTAGGGTTTGTATCAGAATGTTTGCTTTGAGAGCTAAGCAAAACACAGGTTGTAGCTCTAAACTACACCCCCTACCCTTCTAAGAGGTGAAACCATGGTTTTGGCCTAACTTATGGTTCCATTTTTATGTCTTTTTTTTTGACACAGAACAGAACCTTTATTGCTGGACATAAAATGCCTGCCAGAGAGGCCTGACCAGGGGCCCCTTCCCCTGGCAAGACTCCTGGGTGGGGAGGGTGGGGGCCCACAAATCCCATAGGTGTTGCCACACCCATGACTGGAGATTCCCCAAGGGGCAAGCCCTGACAGACATCTCAAGGGGCAAGTCCTAGGTGCAGGCCAAGGGCTCAGGGGAGGGGAAGTGGGATGGGGCTGGGCAAGACCTTGGCTAGTGGGAGGAAGGCAAGGTCATGGGAATACAAGCAGGGAAAGCTTGGAGCCTGGCAGGCAGAGTGGTGCCCTGGGAGGTTGGTGGTAGATGGCTTCTCCTGGAGGGCCAGAATCCTGGGCAGAGCCTCCATGCACTCCGGGGTGAGAGTCTGAAGTAGGTGCGGGCAGTAGCCTTTGAGGAAGTCACTGCAGACCTCGGCCTTGTGAGACACATACACATGGCTGTAGGGGCAGTTGCTGTTGTTGCAAATTCCCTTCAGGAAGTAGGAGCACACGGGCATCTTATCCTTGGATACATGGTGGGAGAAGGGGCAGGTCCCATCTGTCTTCTTGCACGTGCCCCAGACAAATCTGGTACACACAGCAACCCTCTCAGTGCTCGCCGCGGTTACACCTTCCAAAGCGGTTCTAGTACATACAGTACTCCTTTTTCTTCTCCTTTTTCTGCCTAGCCCGCCGGATGATGGCCAGGCTGCACTGAAGAGCCGGGCTGACCAAGGAGCGGCTGCAGTTGCTGGCAGGATCCAATCGGCCTGAGTGGAGAAGGGCTCTGCTGCCCCTATCACCCAGCCTGCTGGATATCTCAGAGAGCTTGTTGGCTGACACCTTGTAGAGGTCCCTTCCGATACAGCGGTAGCCTTTGCTCTGTCACCGAGGGGAGCCAAGTGGTGCTTTGCCACCCCCAGTGGCAACTGGACACAGGCAGTTCAGCCCCAGGGACCTGGAGAGTGAGAGCCACTGGTCCACCAGGAGGACAGAGACAATATAAAGGGTGGAGTGCAGACAGGAGAAGCTGGAGTCTTCTCGACAATGTGGTAGTGGATCTTGATCACTTTGCTGGTAGGTGGAGTCTGCAGAGTGTGCATGTTGGACACTGCTGCCAGAGTCCTCTACATGGAGGCAAGGCTCTCCCTTCTGCCCTGCCCCAGGAGGCTCCCACGAAAGTGCCAGGATTAGGCAGAGCCTTTATATCTTTTTTATCTCTCAGTTTCCCTTGCATAGTTTTGGAATTATCTATACATTCTTCCTGATTTTCTTTTAGCCCACATTAAGCCACATTTTAAATACTTATTTGCACTCTCCCCCAGGGATTTTAGGAGTTATTGTTCTGATTCCCCAGTGATCCATTCTGACAATTCTGACCTTAGAAACTCTCTCAGGTTTCAATGTGGAAAGACTTGCTTTTTGCTATGTCAAAATATGTAATTGTGCACATTTTAAACTGTGAATTCTCTGTCTTCACCTTTTAATTTACCATGACTTTCTAATTTTTCTAGAACTTCTGAAAATAATGTGAGATAGTGGTCTTCATTCTATGTCCTAGCAACATGAGTTTTGTTTATTTAATAGGTTTGATAAAAAGAAAATTGGAAATACTTGTATATGCTTAGACTCCCCAGCTAATCAAGATATCAGACTTTTCATAAAATATTCATCATCATAGATATAAAACAAGTGAACTAATACTTTCATTATTAATTTAGATTAATTATGTGTGTATCAACACTTAAGACATAGCAAACAATACCTTAGATGCTTAGGTTACTGTCATATGGACATTCACCTCAGAGTCATGAGCTCACACAGACACAGCACAGGAATGAAAGACAGGTAATCAGATAAATATGAAGTAGTTTTAATGGTAACAAGTGCTTTGGAGAAAAAAATAAGACACTTTATCCAGGTATGGAGTTCTGAATCCTACAGAAAATACATTGTGGTAATGATCTATTGTCTCTAAATCTATTGCTTGGGCTAGCCATTTTATTTGTTTTATTCATTGATTTTTATAAATACGTAGAATGGAACTGGCCCACAAAAGATTCTCCATAAGCATTTGTTACACAAATCCAGAGCACATAAGTAGAAAACAGGAAGTGTAATAGCTGGAACCTGGGGGGAACTGTGAGCTTTTCCAAACATAGAAAAAAGAGCATTGAAGTTTAATCTCAGGTACATTTCAATGTATTGGAATCATGGAGATACATACTGATTAAAAGAACAGCAAAGGAAAGAGGAAATAAAACTAAGAGTGTAATATTTCAAAATGGTACAGTATGTCAAATACTACTGATGGTTTATCCAATAAAGAATTAGAAGTAATTAATTAGCAATTTTTTAGTAATGAAAATTTAATTGACATTTTACAGCTATTTCAATCAAATAGTGGGGAGAACATTTATTTACATAGGTTTGAGGGGAAATGGGAATAGAAACTGAAATAGGTAGTAAAATCACTAATTTTTTTAATGTGGTCTTTGAACCAGTAGAATCAAGATTTCACCTGACATCCCATTAGATATGTACTGAAGACATATTGCAGGAGAGTCTGCTTTTTATCAAGATTCAAACCTAAATCAGAGCTTTTGATGCACTGTTTCAGTATGTCTTTTAAATTTTTTAAGAACAGCAATATGAAGTGGCAACTATGGGGTGTTTAGAGGGCATCAAAGTAGGTTTGTGAACAGACAGAATTATTGATTATGGAAGGAATAATGATTGCAGAAACAAGAAAAGGGACAGGTTCCTGAGTAACATCTCTGAGTAGCGCAGAGTGTTTTACTGTGAACAAGCTGTCATATATGCGTGAACTTAGGATCTGGAATTTTGCAGGAGGGTACACTGAAAGAAGCGATATATAAGACTTTTGAGAGTGTGAAAGTTTGAGTAAAGACAGACAATATCATTTAATTGCATAAGGAGGGAAATACACTGTAACAATTTAAAAAGTAGTGAAAGTAATATAACGGTTTATTCCTGAGGGAATTAAAAAAAATCAATAATATTTGGAGTCCTAGAAGAAATGAGTTGGAAAGATGAGGAATGATGTATCCTTAGAAGAGAATGTTCAAAAATTATGTGAAGTTGCTTTTATCAATGCAGTATTTTTATAGTGAGATAATGTGTATTATTTATGAATAAATATTTGTATAAGGTGTTCATGATGGAGTAATTAATTTTCAGATGTAATTATTACTTTTACTTCAATAGAGAAATAAATGACACACATACAAACACACACACACACACACTTACTCCAAACCTTAAGAAATAACCAATAAATTTAAACTAAGATACTTTAGCAGAAATTCTATACAAATCTTCTAAGTAATTTTTATTTTAATGAAATTACAATTGAGCCTCAATAAAACAAACCATCTCTTCTATTCTAACAAGGTACATATATTTATTAAAAAATCACAATGCATAAAAGATCAGTTTAGACTGCTGGGTTTTACTATGATTTCAGTAAATTCTTTTGGTCAATCCCCTAATGAAGTGTCAAACATTTTCAAAGCAATTCTGTGTAAAATAATGCACTGTAGTTAGTTGAACATTTTATTCACGTTAGTTCACTTTAGCCGATTTCTAGTAAGAATGAGGGTGTTATACTCAAAGGATATTCAACACAAAGACACCTCCAAGTAAGACGGTTAATTTGCCTTCATTCCTGTGGGGAAAGAAACATGGTTGCTAAGAGCTATGTTGAAGGGCTAAGAAAGTGAAACATGCAGTAAATACAAGGAAAGAAGAAATACAGTAGCTTGTTTAACCATGGTTAAGAGTTTGCCAAGACTCAGTATTGCTCCTCCATAAGAATGTGATTTGATACAAATACTCAGTTACATTCATGGATAATAAAAGTAACTGTGCAAAATGTTGATGTGTAACCATTTCAGATAAAAGAAAGACAATGTTACTTTGTGATTTAGATATAGATCTTAACAAATTCCACTAAAGTACACTTAGTGTCTTTTATTAACTCAGTTTTGACCATTCATGACAAAAAGTTTTCATAGTAAAAATGACTTCATTAAATTCATAATATGTAGCTTTCACTTTCTTAATTTATCACCCCAAATACCAAGCAAGGAAATGGTACCAGATGCACTCCTTAGAAAATGTCTGTAAAGTTTCTCTCAGTATCAGGTGGTAATCATTTTAGGCTTTGGGGCTATGGTCTCTTGCACCATTCAAGGTGGTCACTCGAGCACGGATTCCATGTAACTGCATGGGAATGACCTTGATATGTTATGTCGCATTTATCTCTTCAATATAAACCAGATAGCATTTTAAACCCCTTATTATTATTAACTTAGCAAATTTTATCAAGTAGGTATTCTCATTATACATATTACAGGTGAGGTAACTGGGGCACAAAGAAAATAGTTCAAGAAATACTGCATCCTTATATTGTTCATGAGAAATTTTGAGGAATGTCTGCAAGAAGCAGAAACTTTAAGATTTGATTTAGGGAGTCCCTAATGATATAAAGCAAGCGTATATCAAAAATAGTCACAAACGGTATGGCTGCGACATAGACATAGCCACCTGGCCAGCTCTCAGAAGAAGAAAGCTGTAGTACAAGCAGGTTCCAGATCACTGGGGTGAGTATGGGAATCATGAGGTGGACTTCAAGTTAGCCTCTCAGGGCATCTGGAAAAGGACATTCATCATACAACCTAAAGTGCAATTTAGCCTAAGTAGTACTCATTAGCAAGTTTCCTTATTAAACGCAAGCTTGCTAGTAGGGAAGTATATTTCCTATTAGATAATTAATTTCCAGCAGCAACAACAAATTGCAATAAACAAAAAAAAGGAATGAGATTTGTGATTAATACGAGAAACACTGGTTCATGGTAACATTTGCTGCACCTCCAGTGAGGTCAGGGAGGAAAGGGCTGAAAATCTAATTTCATTTTTGTGATTCTTCAAAGCTAGAGTGATTTGAACTGTGACTTACTCCGTCTCCAGGTAAAAACACTTCAGCATCCACTATCAGGCATATTTATTCATTTCTTAGCAAGGAAAAGAACATAGGGAAATGAAACCATGTGTAGGAAAGATTCAGTATTAGAAATGAAGAGTTAAAAGTGGAGCATTTACCCCTCTCTGGGGCCCAGATCTTCCTAGGAGGATAATTGGGTCTAAATCTGTAATTCTTATTCTAATAAATCAGATATGATATGCTTCTTCTAAGTTGTTTATCTATAATTTATTATCATGCAAACATATGATATATTATACAATTTTTTAACACAATGAAGGTTTCTTTCTTATTTATGCAAAAGTGGCTGGGATAGTCTTCCTTTGTGTCATCCTAAGCCCCCCTATGAGCACAGAAGGCTTTGGAGGTCATCTAGATTGGAGCCAGGGCAGGGGAAGAACCTGGAAGCAGTGCAAACTCTCCCCTACTCTCCGGAAGGAACCCAGCCCTGCTTACAAGTGGGACTTAGCCTAGTGAAAACTATTTCAAACGTCTAGAACTGGAACACAATAAGCTTGTGTTATTTTAAGCCATGAGATTGGGCAAAGCAGCAGCAAGAAAGCAACACAATTATCTACATGACAGAAAGTATTTAAGTTTGATTTGATTTCTACCTTAGACCATGCACACAAAAAAATTCCAGGTGAATAAAAAATCATGAATGTAAATCTTTGAAACTCCTGAAAGAAACTGTAGGAGATTAGTTTATGACGGCTGAATAGGGAATTTTTTTCTTTAAAAGTATAAGCTATGAAATAAAAGATTGATAAATCCATTGACCAAATTAAAAATCAACACTCAGTGACAAAGGCAAACTATAGGCTGGGAAAAGATATTTACAAAAAATGAATCACAGAAGGTTTACTGTCCAGAATCAAGAATTCTAAAAAACACAAAGATCAGTAAGAAGACAACTAAACAGAAAACTGGACAAAATATATACACAACCATTTTTTTTTTTGAGACAATGGCTTCCTATGTAATTCAGGCTGGCCTTGAACTCACAGTCATCCTCCTGCCTCAGCCTCCCAAGCGCTGGGATTACAGGTGTGTGCCACCATGCCTGGCTATACGTGTAACCATTTTACAAACGAATCACCATAAACCTATGAGAAGTCCAACACCAAGTCTTCATGAATACTAATTAATAAAACCTTAGTAGTGATTAAGCTCAACCCACATTAACAACATTGAATATGTCAGTTTCGCAGCACCAGAGAGGCAAAATTTAAAAGTCCAACCACATTGAGTGTTTTATAGATGGCAAACAAGAGGAATGCTTATGTGTGACTGGTGGAAGTGCAAATTAGTGCAATCTCTTTATATTATGCAATTTATAAGCAACTTCATTTGGAAAAAAAAAAGAACAAAGGACTTCAGTAGTTCTTTCACAAGAAGAAAAGCAAATACTCAATAAATTTGCAAAATATTTGACATATTAGTAAAAATAAAAATTAAGCTAAAACACTGCTACACACTTGTCTGAGTGACTAAAATAAAAATATATGACCCACTGAATAATAAATACATGTAGAACAAAGAGAAGTTTCATATCTTTACAAGAGAAGGGTAAATTAGGATAATTCCTTTGGAAACAATGTACTGTTATTTATCAACATTAGCAGATATATAAATCATGATTAGAAAGTTCATTCATATATATGTATTTTTGTATATTCACATATGTTCATATATTCTTACAGAGCAGCAAGAAGAAACAAGTTCACACAAGCTTACGAAATCATTATTCATAATTCCAAGCCAGAAATTGTCTAAATAATGTCCATCTTCACTAGAACTGATGTATAATTTTAACATAATCATATAATCCAAAAGCATGCACTTAGAGATGTGATTACTAAAGCTAAAAATGTGGATGAATAGAAATCACATGAGTAGAAAAAGTCTACAGTGAATAGAGAACACATATTACTATTCCATCATATAAAAATCAAAGTAGGGGGAACAAAATAAAAATGTCAACATCTGGGTTAGTATTTATCTAGAGTGATGGGTGGAGGAATGTAAGAGAGCTCCTAGGATGCTGGCAGTGTTTTGTTTGTCTCTGGCATAATTATATGGGGTTTTCCTTTTTGAGAATTTTGGATTCAAGAAGTTAAATATCACGTAAAATACATGTAATTAAATCACCTGCCAATTTAAAAGGCAAATAATTGTTAAACTGATTTCTATTGTATGCAACAGGCAGATGCTCTTTCCGGCTTCTGCATTTGTTTGCATCAGTCTAAGCCACCATGGCTAGGATCAGAGTCACTTACTTGGGCAGGGGGCGGCTGGACACTTCTGAATCTCCTGGTTCAGGGTCTCTACAGGCAGTGCCAAAATCTGAGACTTGTCCTTTCTAAGTTCCCAAGTGATTCTGATGCTGGTGACATGGAACCACACATTTTGAAAGTCTGGCTTCAGTCTATTCCTCTTGAAATTATCTTCTTTCCTTCCTCCAGTCACCTAAACAACTCCAAGTCCCAGCTTCTTGTCTTTAGTTTGCCCAGTTTCAAAGTTAGGGCTAATCCCAGTTTTCTTGGAGGGTCCTTCTTTCCCAGTCTCTAATATGTACTGAATTTAAGTTGACATTTGTTCCAAAGGCCGCAATGGTTTTCTCCGTATAAGAAATTTTTGGGCCAGTTTTATGGCACATCTGAAATCCCAGCACTCTGGGAAGCTGAAGCAGAATTATGACTTTGAGCCCAGAGTGGACAATTTAATGATTTTATGAGATCCTATCTCAAATTATAAAAAAAGAAATTAAAACAGACTGGATATGGAGCTCAGTAAGAAGACCTGGGTTTACTTTTTAAAACGAATTATAATAAAATAAATTTTTCTTGCTTCTTTCTTGGTATCGTGCAACTTCCCTCCTAATAAACTGCCAGATTATTAATCTACTATCTTCCTTTCATTATCCTATGTTTCCTATAAATTTTATTTATATATATTTTCTTCCTTTCCCTCATTTAACAATGCTCCTAACATTCTTCTGGTGTCTGTGAATTATCTCCTTATTTCTTCAAAGTTGTCTTACTCTCTATTAAAATGCTTACATAGAAAGCAATATTTCTTCTCTTGGTCTTCAGAGCTCATGACGTATTTACCCTCTTTACCCATCTTTACCCTCTTCCTTTCTGGGCCACTAAAGCCTAATATATATATATATATATATATATATATATAAAATTAATATTATTGATATTACTATAATGTTATATTAATTATCACATTAACTATTATGTTGATTATATTAGTATATAACATCAATAATAATAATATTAACATATGAAAATATTAATAATAAATATACACTATATTAATAATTATTCATATATATTATATAGTCTATAGGCTAAATAAAGCCTAATAATATAATATAAATATAAATAATATAAATATATTATAAAGCCTACTATATATATAGTAGTTAATTCACTGTGCTTGAAAAATATATTTTCATGTTCAACAAAAAGCATTTTTTTCATTTATTTTTTTTCTTTATTAAATTCTTTTATTGGTACATTGTAGGGATACAACACAATTACATTTCTCATTGGGAATTGTACCTTTACATGATGCATCTTGGTTCTTGCTTTTTTCCCATTCCTAGCCCTCCCTTCATGCCCTCCACCCTTCCCCATTTACAAAGACTTTATTTCCATTTTTTCCATTTCTCAGCATTTTTCCTTTCCCTTCTTACCTTTCTCCTGCCCCTCCCACTACCCCTACCCCTTTGGACATTTTCTTCCCATTTTGCATTATCTATTATTCATTCTAATCATTGGTACATTTTAGATATACAATATAATGACATTCATCATTGGAAATTTGCACCTTTACATAGTCTCTCTTGGTTCTTATTTTTCACCCTTGCCCAGCCCTCCCTTCAACCCCTCCATTCCTCCCTATTTACAAAGATTTTGTTCCTATTTTTCCATTTTCTCATATTAATCCCACTCTCTTCTATCCTTTCCCTAGCCCTCCCACTTACTTCCCCTATGCCCCTTTTCTTCCTATTTCACATTACCTATTATACATTTAGGCCTTATTTACACTTTCAGGTTCTCACACCAGAGAAACTCTTCGGTATTTATACATGGGTGTTCTATTTATTTCACTTAAGAGTATTGCCTCAATGGGCATCCACTTAGCTATAAATGTCTCTAATTTCTCATTTTTTATGGCTGAGTAGGACTCCATTTTATAAAAAAAAAAACACATTTTCTTTATCCAGTCTCCAGTTGATGGGCATTTGGGCTGTTTCCAAGTTTTAGCTACTATAAACAGTGCTGCTATGAACATGGGTGCACATATATCACTGTGATATGATTCTTTTAATTCTTTGGGGTAGATCCCCAGCAGTGGAATAGTGGGGTCAAATGGGACTTCCAGTCCTAGTTCTTTGAGGCATCTCCATACTGATTCCCACTGTGGTTGCACCAGTCTACACTCCCACCAGCAGTGGAGGAGGGTTCCTCTTTCCCCACAGCCCTGCCAGCATTTGTTGTTGGTTGATTTCATGATAGCAGCCATTCTTTCTGGAGTGAGGTGGAATCTCAGCGTTGTTTTCATTTGCATCTCTCGAAAGACCAGTGATGTTGAACATTTTTTCATGTATTTATTTCCTATTTCTACTTCTTTTTCTGAGAAATGTCCGTTCATTTCAGATGCCCATTTTTGGATTGGGTCTTTACATTTGGGAGGCCTGATCTTTTTAAGTTCTTTATAGATTCGATATAGTAGACCTTTGTCTGAGGAAGACCAGGTGAAGATTTTTTTCCCACATTATGGGTTGTCTCTTCACACTGCTGGTGGTTTCTCTTGCTGTGCAGAAGCCTTTTAATAAGAAGAGATCCCACTTGTTGATTGTTTGTGCTAGTTCACGGGCAAATGAAGTTTTGTTCATAAAATCTTTTCTTACACCGATGTCTTCAAGGGTTCTATCTAACCTCTGTTCCACTGGTTCAGAGTTTCTATTTTAATATTTAGATTTTTAATCCATTTTGATTTTAGTTTAGTGCATGGTGAGAGATATAGGTCTAGTTTTAATCTTTGGCAAGTTGAAGCCCAATTTTTGCAGCACCATTTATTAAAGAGGCTATCTTTCCTCCAGTGAGGGTGTTTGGCTCCTTTATCGAAGATGAGATGGCTGAGTGTGTCTGGTGTTGTTTCTGCATCTTCTAATCTATTACACTGGTCCTCAAGTCTGTTTCTTTGCCAGTACCATGCGGTTTTTATCACAGCAGCTTTGTAGTAGAGTTGCAGGTTGGGGATTGTGATACGCCCTACCATGTCTCTGTTACCTAGAATTGCATTTGCTATTCTGGGTCTCTTCTTGTTCCAAATGAATTTTTGGGTTTTTTTCTCAAGGTCCATGAAGTATGCTGCTGGGATCTCAATTGGAATTACATTAAATCTATATAGCAGTTTTAGAAGTATGGCCATTTTTCACTATATTAATCCTTCCTACCCAGGAGCAGGGGATGTCTAAAATTTTTTTGATATCATCTTCAATCTCTCTGTTCAGAGTGCCATAGTTTTCAGAGAAGAGGTCTTTGATTTCTTTCGTTAGGTTGATTCCTAGGTATTTCAGTTTTTTGGTTGCTATTGTGAAAGGAATTATTTGACCTATTTCTCTCTCAGTGAGTCTGTTGTTCGTGTAGAGGAAAACTATTGATTTTTGTGTGTTGACCTTGTAACCAGCTATTTGACTGAATTAGGATATTAAGTCTAGAAGACTTTTGGTGGAGCTTTTGGGGTCTTCTATATAGGGTAACATTTCATCTGCAAATAATGGCAATTTGACTTCTTCATTTCCTATCTTTATTCCTTTTTTTTCTTTCTCTTGTCTAATTGCCATGGCTAATGTTTCCAGAACTACATTGAACAAGAGTGGTGATAGTGAACATCCTTGTCTTGTTCCTGATTTTAGTGTGAAGGATTTCAGTTTTTGACCACTTAGTATTATATTGGCTGTTGGTTTTTCATAGATGGCTTCTATCAGTTTGAGGTAGAGACCATCTATTCTAATTTTTTGTAGGGTTTTTATCATAAATGCATGTTGTATTTTGTCAAATGCTTTTTCTGTGCCTATGGAGATAATCATATGGTTTTTGTCTTTGGCTGTATTGATATAGTGTATTACATTGATTGATTTGTGTATATTGAACCTTCCCTGCATCCCTGGGATGAATCCCACTTGATCAGGGTGTATGATCTTCTTGACAGTCTTCTGCATTCTGTTTGCCAGTATCTTATTAAGGATTTTTGCATCTATGTTCATTAGTGAGATTGGCCTATAGTTCTCCTTTTTGGTTGGGTCTTTCCCTGCTTTGGGGATCAAGGTGATGCTTGCTTCCAGGAATGAATTTGGGAGTATTGCTTCCCTTTCCGTTTCACTGAAGAGCTTAAACAGTAGTGGCAGCAGGCCCTCTCTAAATGTCTTGTAGAATTCAGCAGTGAAGCCATCAGGGCCCGGGCTTTTCTTAGTTGATAAGTTTTTAATTACATTTTCAATTTCTTTGGTTGATATTGGGTTGTTCAGAATTTGTAGGTCTTCTTTGTTCAACTTTGGTAATTCATATGTATCTAGGAATCTGTCCATTTCTTCCGCGTTGTCCATCTTATTGGCGTATAGGTTCTGGAAGTAGGTATTGATGATCCTGTGGATTTCTGCTGGGTCTGTTGTAATTTCACCCTTTTCATTCCTAATTTCATGGATTTGGGCCTTTTCTTTCCTTTTTCTGACAAGGTTGGCTAAGGGTTTGTCAATTTTGTTGATTCTTTTGAAGAACCAACTCTTGGCTTCATTGATTGTTTGTATCCCTCTCTTAGTCTCCACTGCATTGATTTCTCCTCTGATCTTTGTAATTTCCCCCCTTGTATGAGCTTTGGGGTTGTCCTGCTCTTCTTTTTCTAGAAGCTTGAGGTTCAGCATCAGGGTGTTTAATTGGGCTCGTTCTGCTTTCCTAATATGCATATTCACTACTATGAATTTCCCTCATAAGACTGTTTTCATTGTATCCCATAGATTCTGATATGTTGTATTGTCATTGTCATTTCATTGAAGGAACTGTGTGATTTCTTTTTTAATTTCCTCTGTGACCCATTGGTTATTCAGATGTGTGTTGTTCAATTTCCATTTGTTTATGAAATTTTTTGAGTTTCTTTTGCTATGGCTCTCCAATTTCATTGCACTATGATCTGATAATATACAGGGGATAACTTCAATTCCTTTGCACTTAGTTAAACAGGTTCTATGTGTGTGTATGTGGTCTATTTTTGAGAATAACCCATGTGCAGCTGAGAAGAATGTGTATTCTGATTTTGTGGGGTGGAAGACTCTGTAAACATCTGTTAAATTCATTTGTTCAAGAGTTCAATTGAGTTCTAGTATTTCAGTACTTATTTTTTGTCTAGTTGATCTATCTATTTGTGACAGTGGGGTGTTGAGGTCCCCCACTACAAATGTATTAGTGCACATATGACTTTTCATTGTCTGTTAGTATTTGTTTTATATAGTTGGGTGCACTGCTGTTTGGTGCATAGATATTTATGATTGTCATCTCTTCCTCTTGGATTCTTCCCTTTACAAGGATGTAGTGTCCTTCTTCATCTCTCTTAATCAGTGTTGGTTCGAAATCTACTTGGTCTGCAAAGAGGGTAGCTACTCCTGCTTTTTTTAGGGTTCCTGTCACATGGAGTATTGTTTTCCACCCTTTAACTTTCAGTCTATGAGTTTCCTTTTGAATTAAGTGTGTTTCTTGTATGCAGCATATTGTTGGATTTTGCTTCTTGACCCATTCTGCCAGTCTATTTCTTTTGATTTGGTGAATTGAGATCATTAGCATTGATGGTTATAACTGAAACATATTGACTTGTCATTGCCATGACTTTTTCTTTTTGTTGGGTTCTCCCCATTTACATTTAATTTCTGGTCATGCCAGATGGGTTTATTCTGCTTTGCTTCCTGAGGTTGTGATCCTCAATGTCTGTTCCTACGCTATTGTGTAAAATTCTTTGGAGTGCTGGTTTGGTATTCACAAAGTTCCTAAGGTGCTCTTTGTCATGAAAGTATCTTATTTCTCCATCCATTTTGAAAGATAGTTTTGCAGGGTACATCAATCTGGGTTGGAGGCTGTTTTCTTTTAGGGCTTGGATTATGTCACTCCAAGCTCTTCTTGCCTTGATGGTTTGTGTTGAGAAGTCTGCTGTGATTCTGATGGGCTTTCTTTTGCATGTGATTTGTTTCTTTTCTCTGACTGCTTGGAGAACTTTGTTCTTCTGTTGTGTTTCTGGAATCTTAACCATTATATGCCTATGTGTAGTTTTTTTTTGGATCAAGGCTATTTGGAGTCCTATATGCCTCACTTATCTGTATGTCATGCTCTTTTCCCCTGCTTGGGAAGTTTTCTGCCATTATTTCTGTGAAGAGATTTTTTTTATGTCATCTGCGCTCTCTCCTGTTTCTTCATTGACTCCAATCAGTCTTATGTTATTCTTCTTTTCATCATCTAACAGCTGCTGTATTGATTTCTCATGTTCCCTTATAATTTTGAAGCAATTTTTCTTTTCCTGGTCACTAATTGCAATCTTATCTTCTATATCTGAAATTCTGTCCTCACATTGGCTCATTCTGCTGTGTAGACTTTCAAAGGAGTTTTTCATCTCCTGGAAATCTATTTGCATCTGTTTTATGGATTCCATTTGTTTCCTATGTTGGGATTCCATCACGTTCCAGAGCTCCTCTCTAGATTCATTAATCATGCCTTGCACCAGGGGCACAATTTCTCCTGTTTTCTGAGAAATTATTTCTGATTTCATTTTTTCCAGATCCTCTTTTGTTGCCAGTTCAGTGGGTCCAGTTGGTTGAGTATCAGAGTGTTCCATTTCATTTCCCTTTGGGGTTGCTGTAGGTGATCTGGAAGTCTGGTTTTAAGACTTATTTACGTATTTTCTCATTTTGACTGGTGCAGGGGGCTCTTAGCACCTGCACGGATTACCTCCTCTGAGCTGGGAGAGGTGGGGCAGGGGCCAAGAGCAGCAGTAGGGATGGTGGCCCCAAAGCCCTTTCTGTGGGCTGGGAGCAGTGGGAGGGATGGAGCCCAGGAAGCCCCTTCGTCTGGTCCAGGAGCAGTGGGATGGCAGCTCAGAAGCCCCTTCCTCTGGGCCAGGAGCATTGGGATGGCGGCTCAGAAGCCCCTACCTCCCGGCTGGGAGCAGCAGGACTCAGTACCATGGTCTGGTGGTCCGGTGTCCTCTGCGTCTTTGTAGTGTGGAACCAGGTGGCTGTACAGAGGAACTGCGGGGGGTGGGGGGGTGTCGAGTGGATTGTTGTTGGGACACGGGCTGATTCAACATGTTCCTCAGAACTCGGGACCTCGGTAGGGTGTCCAGAGACCTGCCTGTCTGCAGTGGGCTGAAATGGGGTATTCCGCATAACTCGGGGCCTGGGTAGAGCATGCGCAGACCTGCCTGTCTGCAGTGGGCTGATTCAGCATGTTCCGTGGGACTCGGCACCTTCGTAGGGCGTGCGCAGACCTGCCTGTCTACAGCGGGCAAAAACCATTTATTTTATACTTTGACAAATCTTGCTCATTTTGCTCATTTTTAATGTAATGTTAATAATATTATATTAATTATCATATTACCTATTATGTTGATTATATTAGTATATAACATCAATAATTATAATAATTAATAATATTAACATATGAAGATATTAATAATCAATATATACTATATTAATAAATATTCATAGATATTATACAGTCTATAGCCTAAATAAAGCCTAATAATAATATAATATAAATAATGTAATATAAATATAAATAATATAAATATATTATAATGCCTAATATATGTATATATTATATATATATAGTGGGTAATTCCCTGTGCTTGAAAAATATTTTTTCCTTTTCAACAAAGAGCATTTATTTTATACTTCAACAAATCTTGCTCATTTTGCCAATATATACAAAATTAATTTCTTTCAATACAGGTTTCTGGGCACATATATTAAGTTTATAAATGCTTTGGTACTATGATGACACCACATGAAAATTCAAATACTTAGTGCCTGGATGAAGTGCTATATATTAGTTAGTCATGTATTGGTTAATGGGCCCATCATCTCCATGTAACAAAGGCAAAAATATTATGCTCTCAATGGTCTTCCCACCTAGAAAATATCAATAAAGACCAGGAAAATTTGCTTGATGTTCAAACTTCAAGTGTATATAAACTATTATTATAAATTTTCTGCTAAAATGAAATTCATGCCAGAAAGGCAAATAATAAATAAAGTTGGAGGTTGTTTTTCTTCTTTAGTGCTTCCATGTCTAAGAAAGTTATTGTAGACATTTATAACCACTGAAAATTAAATGGCTAATGTAGTAAGTGCAAATTCAGTATCAAAACCTTCCTTTGACTCCTTGTCTTGGCCAATTGGAAATATTTTAGCTGTATAAAATTATGTTTGATTGTAAAGGTGAAATTGAATACTCTGGTTAGTTATCCTTCCAACAGAGTAGGAAAATGTTTTCTTTTTCTATGAATAATGATAGAAATGGCATATGTTAAAAACCAAATTATAAACTAAACTCCCTCTAGATATATTCCCTGTAATCAGTGCAGGTAACTTTTATATTCAGTTTAAATCAATAAAGGTGTGACATATATATGAAATATATATTTTTTATATATATTTCACATATACATTCATATATATATGAAAAGCACATTAAAATGGTACCATTGATGTACTTATATTGTAGATAAGTGAGTTAATTAGATATCTTGCAGGTAGTCAGACTGGATAGTCAAGGAGTCAACATGGAGAACAATCAAAGATCCAACATGGAGAACAAGGGAGGTACATTCACTGATTAGCATTATAAAAGAGGTAAGGAGGCACCACTTCCCCTAGAGATGAACAGCAGTGATTGATATTCTAAATGAGAAATTTCTTGTATGTGACTCATTTTCCCATTTGATCCCCATTTAATCAATATTACCTGGGTGACTGTACAGTAATCTTATTGGTTAGTCATAGTTTTGTCCCACCTATGCTAACCTTGTAAATTTCCATTGGGTCTTACAGTTTTGTCCCACTTTGAACCTGCCTCACCTCAAGGGTTTGCCACATAAAACATCTTTGAAAAGTGGGATGAGCAGGCAGCACACTTTCTGGTCTTCCTTCTGTCTTTCTTAGACAGAAGATATCTTTCGCTCAATAAATTTTTCCTACACTTAACCTCCCTTGCTCCTAGAATTCATTCTTCCATTTTACAGAACACGAACTGGCGTTTTGGACATCTAGCAGGTTTGGGAGTTGGATCTATTCTTCTGTATCACTTTTATGTTGAAGAAAGCTGAGGATATCTATAGGCAAGAGAGAAAAGAGACTAATAGGCAATTAACTGTACTCTTCTTGGAAATTACATTCATTTGAGGAGCTTTTTTCTGCCTTATGATGGAAGATAGCTTCAGTAGTCATTTATGTGTTTTAGAGGGAAAAACAGTATTTAAAACATTGAAGCTGAACTTGACTTGCTTTCATTCTTTCCCATAATAAATTTAAACACTGAGCAGAGTTTAAAAGCCCTTTCACTTCTTACAAATTTCAGTCTCTGATGGGATGTGTTTATAGTTCACAGGAGAGATCACAGTGCTGCTGGTTTTCCATCCTCACCAAGGTCTGTCTGTGAACACAAGTCCTCTCCTTCTGCCATGCTTCCCTTCCTTTCTGGAACTCTGGTGACAGATGTGTCAGATGTTTTATGGCTGTATCTATCCATCACACTCAAATGCATGTAAGGAAGCTGGAGATAGATTGGAATACAGAAATTTCTTAGAAAGGCAACCGATGAATTTTATCTTAGTAATGTAATTTTAACTTTTTCCTCCCTATATTAAAACAAATTGATATTTTTATTTGGTTCCTAGATTAAAAACAAAGGTAGCTTGTATCAAGTGGCTGTACTATATGGGAGAAAATGAAGATTTAAATAAATTACATTCTCATCCATACATGCTATGAAAGCATGACGTTAATGAGACTCCTCCCTTCGGATGCCAGGCAGGGCAGTACCAGGGCCTCTGGAATGAGCTGATTAATTTTCAGATCCACCTTTCCTGGTGCTCTTGGTTGTGCTGAATCCCCTCCATTTCTCACAGTATCTTATTTGCCTGGCCCTTTTCAAAGCTGAGTCTATGATAGTTAGTTGTAAGGAACAGAGATAATATGATGAATCAGTGGAGGATTCTAGACTTTTACTGAATATTCTTCTGTAATATTCTCTTCTTAAGTCTTGGGCAAGGAATTTAAAATATATATTGTAATATAAGAAATTTGTTTTGGGATTTTAGACAGAAGCTAGTGAGTTGCAAGTCTTAAGAATCTGTATGATTTAATATGTAACTTAAATACTAATATATTATTTCCATATGTGAATTTTTTCTATTTTGTGGGTTTGTTTGAACTTTATGGTTCTTCCATGATTAGTGCTTAATATTAGCATAATAAATATGTAAATATTTTCCTCTAAATTGTGTATAGTGTATATACCTGAGTGTATTTTAAGAAAATATTCCTCATAGTGAAGTCATAAATTTCTTCTGCTTTGTTTTGAAATAAAACATTAAAATATGGCCTGCATTATTTTTTCTTTAATTTGTATGGGGTAATGTGTGTTTGTAGGTGTGTGTGTGTGTGTGTGTGTGTGTATTGGTTATCTTTATCTAACAAAACATTTTAAAGATAGAATTCATCTAAGCACACTCAAAGATATATTATGTATTACTCATCATACTGTAAAACTAATAAAAACTAGTTGTTACATAAAATAATGAAAAAACTTTTGCAGAAAAAAATTTTGCATCACTTTCTATTGGCCAGATATTACTTTAGATGTTGACTTAGAAGACAAGACAAAGCAAGAAATACAGTATCTACCCATATAAAACTTCCAAGCTTGTGAGAAGACACAGAGTAAAACAAGAAAATTAATTCATTAAATATGATGTAGATTAGATCAAGAAAAATTTGCTGAGAAATAAATGAAATAAGGAAGGATGGCTGAAGGTTTTAGAATAAGGGATATCCGACTTTGTAGAAAAGGGAATCAGAGAACGTATCCTTAGGAAACAAAAATTAGGGTTAGTACTTAAAGGAGGTGAGGGAAACATGAAATCTGATAACATCTGAGCAGAAGGAAAGCGAGCAGCAGGTGCTCAGCACACCTACTAGGGAGCCACAGTGAAAAGCTGAGTTTGTATTCTGAGTGTGGCAGAAGGTACTGGCGAGTTTTGAGGAGAGATGGGACACGGATCTGATTTACATTTGAAGAAGGTCCCTCAACTGTCCCATTTAGAAGAAATTAAGTCTGAGTAGGAGCTAGGCTAGGAGGGGAGACAGAACAAGGCTGCAGTACTCAGGAGCGACTCTGTATCTCAGTCCGGTTGGTTGCAAAGGTGGGATAAAATAAATGATGATGTAGCTGATAGTACTCTTTAAAAAATCAAATGCAAGTTGGCAGAGGAAGAGTCAAGAAAAGTTGAAGGATTTTTCCCTCTGGGTGATTAGAAGAAGAAGAAAAAATAATTGGAGTCGCCATGAATAAGTAAGACATGTTTGTTGTAGAATTGGGCTTTAGTGAATGGAGAATTTCAGAAGATAACTTTTTCTCACAGTAAGTTTGACATGCTAACTATGTCTGTACCTATTGATGGCAAGTACTTCAATATAAAAACCTATGGCTTCTTATTTTTGAAGCAATGGGCAAGTAACAAGGGGATACACCTAAGAATAACCCAGGAATTAATAGACATGAGTGCATAGACACAATTTTACACAACAAATAAACCAAAAAAAAAAAGTTAGAATAATAGCTAGACAATTATAAATTGGGATATCATCTACCACTTCAACTACAGGAATGATAACCAGAAGACTGTAAAGCAATATTATCAATTTACTGAAAGAAAATTTATGCTAATTTAAAATCATTCATATGAAAAATTCGTCTTGTAAAAAATTTTTAAAAGGAAGGATGAAGGCCCTATCAAGAAAAGATCAAACAATGAAAAGGATACTAGTTTCAGTAAGGACTTGCAAAATATGCAAGAAGGAAAGAGATCTGGGAGAAAAATATAAAATTCAAAGAGGAAGATCATTAAGGAAGGAATGATTTTTAAAAAGAAAGACAAAAGTCGTTATTTGTGAAGACATGATGGAATGTGGTGAACACATTAAGGAAAATAGATGACAAGGTTAAATAGCCCCAAGAGAAAGGTAATCTACATTCAGAAAAGAAACAAAAAGAAAAGAAAGCAAAACCAAAAAAGAATCAAAAGATAATAGGAAAGTATTTCTTCAAACTGAAGACATGCATCAAGGGCTGAGGAAATACCAGTGGTAAAGTGCTTGGCATATACAAGACCTTGGGTTCAATCCCTGGCAGTGCAAAACCAGACAAGAAAAGTACCAAATACAACTTTAAGACCATTAAAACCCCAATCATGCATTTCCAGCCAATATGGAAAATTAAGATTATGAAATTTATCCTCTCACATGAAATAAAAGTTTCTCTCTAAATGCAAGATATATGAGAGATATTCTGAAAATCTCTTGATGTAGTGCCTTATAGAACAATAATCTTTATTTGACATAAAAGATCAAAAACAAGGCGGGCAAGCTCTGTGATTGGGGAATTCATTTTCTGGAAAATGTAAGCAGGCTGTCACATGGAAAGTGAAGAGACAATTTAGCAGATTTCCATGTGTGCCAGCTTCACAAGAGGATGCTTCAAGATGTACTTAAGGAGTCTCAATTAAAACTTGCAATCCTGGATATAATTCTGTAGAAACTGAACTCTGAATTGGACATAAATAATTAATATGAATCAGTAATATTAACCAGAGGCACAAGATCATTCAATGTACAGGGAAGAGGTTATGCTAAGAAGAGAATAATAAACAACTGGCATCCAGTAAAATAAAGCTTGGTAGAGCAGGCTGGAGTTGAGAAGAGAATTGGTTTTAAGTTCATAGAGAATAGTCCACACTGTATTTTTGGCTGTAGAGTAAGTTAACTAGTGCAATTTCCTGAAACGACATATTTTTCAGCTTTTATTAGTTAAATATTTGAAAAAGAATAAATGTTAAGGCATCATCCCAGGCAGGCATATGAGCAGATTTTTATCCACAACTGGATATTGCAGCTGTGATACTTGAAATTTTTGAGAGTTTCTTGGCACTTCAAAATACCACAACATCATAAGAACCCTGAATATTTTTGGCTTGTGGCTGTATTTCTTTGTGATTTTCAGTATGTGAAATGGCAGATCTCAGTAGGGAGTCCATGAACATGGCAATGGACCAAATGAATTTACGTCTGAATTTCACTTTAACTCCTATAATATTAACTGACAAAGCTCATACTGTACTGGTTGCATCACAGAACAGATGCTTATTTAGTTAGTGTAGCAGGCACCTACGCCCAGTATTAGCGGTGGCACAAGTTCTTGCCTCTCCATAGTTTGGCTGTGTTACATTGAAAGTAGCAGAGCTTGGCTGATTTCCCTTCCAGCCAAGGTCAACTGATTCCAGCTAAATTCCTCCCCTCTGAATTAACTATCTTTTCTCTTCAGCACAGATATGCTGTGCCTTCATTCTACAGTCCTGCCTGCTTGATACTTGCTATCAGCAGGTATCACAAGGCCTGGCCAGTTTCCCCGTTCTCACATTTGTAATGAAAAAGCACTGGATGTCCTGGGAGTCCTTTGTCTTTGCTGCCCAGAGCAGCTTCGATCAACCCAAGTCTCTGTCTATGCTTCTTTTAATTCCCACTTTTCTATCTTGCAGACATTGTACTGGCTTGAGGGGGACTAGGACCACTGCACGGGTCTCTGTAACTCCCATTACCCTTTCCCTATAGCTCAGTATACCTTTTTGAGAAGCATTAATATCAATCAATGAATGGCTAAACAAATCTTGATTATGCAAAATACTGATCGTTCTGAAACATCTGAGGGACATAAGGTTCTTAGGCATATACAATCAAATTCAATTAATATGTTTTTATACTTAATATGTATTACTGCATGCAAAGATGTAAATTAAAACATAAACCATGAAAATGGGAAGATCTTCATGTGTACTCACTGTGATCATTAATCATGCCATGAACTTGAATTATTAAAATACCTAGTGATCAGTAAAGCAAGTTCTGGTCATGTCTGTTGACACTGACATGTAGTCTGGCAAGCATGGGAAGACTCATCTCAGAAGTTGGTGACACCAACCAATAAGCATGTAGCCCTGATGAATGAAAAGGGAAAGGAGAAGCCACTGTGTCCATTGTGAAGAGCTTGGGCTTTGAGTGAGTGCATCCTTTGTCACTCATGCCTTAGACATGAGCCAAGTCACCCAGGTGCTGCATCCTGACCCCTCTAGCTTTGCAGCCTCCACCTTCTTGCTGGATTCTTCATTGCTGGATTCTCCAGCATCCAGCATGCAGACTGGCCAGCATGGACTTGGAGAGTGTGAGTCTACCACTGAAGGGCCCTGGCTAATTATGCATATATTTCCTATGGATTCTTATCTTCTCGAGAACCTGAACCAACACACTTGCTTTTATTTTATGTTATTCAGAATAAATTTTATTGTTCATATTTGAGGTTTAAAATATACTTTTACTGAATATATTTCATATATAGTGAGGTAATTTGTGTATTGAAGCATGCCAACATAGCCATCACTTCACATTTTCTTATTAAAAATACTTAGCTAACCACATTGTGGACCTCAGAGCTGCAGCATTTTATTTATAAACAAAAGAAACTGTGAAGGTCTGCCCCTCAGAGATGGTTTTATTTTGCTAAAACATCATAGTATATAAATAGTAAAACAATTTATCAAGTAGGACATCATAAACCAACATGACGGAAGTATTTATACTTTGGAAAATTAATAAACTATATATAATTCACAATGAATGTTCCTATTATTTAAAATTATGATTTTTAAGAATTTATTTTAAAACTTAAGTATTATTTTTTGCTCTGTGAGCAGTGATTTTATAAATATGTTTGTCCATACTGCATAGGAAAGAAAGAAAGAAAGAAGGGAAGGAGAGAGAGAGAGAGAGAGAGAGAGAGAGAGAGAGAAAGGGAGAGAGAATGAGTCTCTGTTGAGTATTAAAGTAAAAGAAACAAGATTAGCAAGATAATGTTTTGGAAAAGACCTCAGGATGGCTCAAGCTTGGATGCACCATACCTATACTGTTTCCTTTTTTTTTTTTTTTTTGGTACCAGGGATCGAACTCAGGTCCTTGAGCTTGCGAAGCAGGCGGTGAAACCATTGAGGTAAATCCCTGGCCCATGTATTGTTTATTTTTGACCTTAGACAATTCACTTAATGGAAAATATGAAATATTGAATTTTCTCTGTTCACAAGTACTGCAGACATTCACTTATGTGTTCTCCATGGACACAATAATTTTCATATATATAAAGAGAGTTCAATAACTTTAATGATTTTAAAATTCTAGGCCTGTATCTAGATTTCTATTTATCTCGTAAAGGACTAACACCAGTAATGGAGAGTGATGTCCATTTGTCCATTTCTGAACATCAAACATTATACCTTTCCTCATTTGTCCATTTCTGAACATCAAACATTATACCTTTCCCTTTAGATGCATGGCTAAGTGTACAATAAGGTCTCATTGGCTGTCCTCCAAAAATCTAAATATTTCATTATTTTTGAAGTATATAGAACTAGCAAACTGAGAATGGAATATATATGAATCATAAGTTTAGTTACTACAATCAAGAAATTTAAAAATTAGATTTATTGAAGAGCTTACTATGAATCTCTGAATAGAAAGGAAAAATAAATAAGATTTTCCTGAAACAGATTTATATATTGACCTACTGGCAGAATACAGTATTATTGAAAGACATATGTAAATTCAGATATTTCTATGAATGCAATGCACGATAGGTTTTTACCTTTTTCTTATTTTCCATGTCAGTTCTCAGAAGATGGAAAGATTTAAAATCTGGTATTGCTTCTGAGCAATAAGGGGGAAATAGTTGGTGATGGCAATCATTTGATCAAGAAACTTGATATATTGTTCATATTATTAGGTTAAATCCAATCAGCTATAATATAAAAAGGAATGAATCACAGACTTGTACTTCAGTTTAAATATTTACATAAACAATGAATGGAGCAAATATGTATTGACCATAGCTTCTGTGAAAATCCAAGTGAATTTAAGCAGAAGATTGTTGGAATATGATTTAAAATGTTTACTCAAGCACTATAATATTATAGGAACAAAAGTCTTGGCAGCTAAATTTACAGCTTACTATTTTCACAGGAGTAAAAATTGTTGCCTATACTCATCTGCCCCCAGAAGTTAGAATAACATTTTCCAGTGGAAACCATCTAGCTTAACCAGGTGCTTGTAAAAATTTTCCCTGAGTGTATGAATATCTGCATGATTTGAACCAAAAAGAGGGTAATAAGATCAGTTGGCTGACATAAGTTTTTCTCAGTAAAAAAGAACCAAGACAAAGGATAAGAAATGGGGTGGAATAAAGTTGGGAGGAGCAAGGAGGGAGTGAAGAAATCTGGAGTTGAGTTCATGAAAGTGAAGTACAGTAATGGAGAACCTGTAAGCATGCTGGCAACTATGCTCAGTTAACAGGCTCAGGTGGATGCTAGTGATTTGTGTACTCGCTTTCAAGTATTCTCACTCAGAAATGTTGTATTTTGTATTGATAAACTTTCTGAATTTGGTAGTAAAGCCCATGACTTAAAGAAAAAAAGGATTTTTCCCATTATAGAGGAGCTTGTGCTAAGATTATGTAAATGTAATTTCACTGGAAAGTGTAAATTGTACAAATTTTACAAAATATGATAAAAATCTTATATCAATTACATATATATATATATTTATATGTGGCTTAGGACCTCCGCCCAAGCCCCTTGATAAGTGCCCTACATTGTGAATTGGATACTGTAATAACTTGTTTACATATGAGTTCACTTGATCCTTAAAAAATTCCATGAAGGAAAAAATTTTATGCTTGTTTTACATCTGTAGACCCTGATGGACAGATTGTTCCTATTCCTTTTACTAAAAGGCTTGTAATGCAGGGGTATGGCACAGAGCTAGTGTCTCTCTGATTCTAAGTACTGTGGGTTTAATTTTCATGCAGCGATATTTCATATGCAACTTTTGATTGTATATATAGATGCCATTAGTATCAAATTTCATGAGAACTTTTAGGTCTGGAAGATAAAACACACAAATTTAGCATATCAGAATTTTGAAGTTTTAGAAAATGTATAATTTGAAAATTTAAGAGGACTAAAAACTAACATTGAAAGTAAATGATTTAGGACACATGATTTTTTTAATTAAAAATAGGAATATACATGAAAAATGAAATTATTTGTTTCAATATGGGGTACAACTAGAATTATTAATTAGGTAGAATAATTGAGTCAACATAAAATATGTTCTTAAAAATATAGAGAGGCAGAAAAGACAACATTACAGTGTAGTGTCTTACTGAATGCTAAATGTGAATCATTTAGGATTAACTTATTGTATATAAAAAGAGTTACAGAAAAAGTTAATAAGATTTTAAATTATTTTATTTACCTGGAACTACATAATGGATGTATTAAATTCAAGACTATTCATGGAATAATAATATATGAAAACAGAAGATAAAATTATATTCTTAACATGACTCTTCTTTAGCAGAAATATATTCAGAACAGAATACATAATAAAACAAAATACACATAATAAATCTTATGATCAGAAGCTAAAACTTTCCATTTTATTAGTAATAAAATGCAAATTGAACTACAATGTTATTAATATCAAATATTTTATGCTCATTAATTTAGAAAATTTACTTTGAGCTTTGGAATGATATTAAGCATTATTGATAAGAGTAGTATATCATGAATTCTGTGTGTGTAGCAGTAATATAAACTTGTTTATCAATTTTGGAAGAAAATTTCTTAGAATGTCTATGCCAAGAATCTTAAAAATTTCCACTCTTTTTACTACTAATTTTTGTCTAAATTGCATTCTAAAGAGCAGTCAAAGATATAACCAAATACTTTGTTATAGCATTATTTATAAAAGCAAAATTAAATGGTGAATATACAAACAGGAGACTAACTAAATATGTTGGCATGATAGAATACTAATAGCCATTAAATTTCATGGTACTTACTGCAAATATTTGCATAGTGTTTATTATGTGCCAAGTACAGCTCTATTTTTATATATATTAACTTTTAAAAATCTCACACATTTTCTATGATTCATTGTCTTTAAACTCATTCTGTAAAAATACTAAGGTTTCTTACATTCTTAAGCTTGGCCTGGATACAAAATCTATATTCCTTTCTCATCTTTCTTTCTCTCGAGCTATTTATCCAGAGAATGGTGAACTGACCACATCATAGACATAAAATTCTATTTTGCCTTAAAGGGCACCTATGCCTCAGGTCTTCAATAAGATGAAAAATATAATATAAAATATAGTTAATCTTGCTTGTTATTGGGATGCCAGAATCACTGAAGATTTTTGTTAAACATAACATGACTAGGATGAATTGCAATGAAGACATCAAGGGCTGTTAAATATATCAAAGAAATACCTTGCTTTGATGCTAATAAATCCCTTCTTCAGGCAGCAGTATTGATAGTGGGGAATAAGTAAAAGATGCTCTAGTTCAAGACTTCTGGCCACAATTAACTGGAAGAGAAATTGCTTGGGGGCAGATTATGGTGTGCAAACAGAAATATAGTACTTGGAATCCCTTTTAAGAGACAATAAAACTCAACAGCATTGTAAAGCAGTTTACCATGCTAGCCTCTGGAATTCTGCAAAGTTGGGGAAGAACATTCAGTGTTACTTCTTCATGCATTTTCCAGCAACCATGGAAACCAAGCTCTTTATAACCAAACAAAAAGCTAAACAGTGACATCATAACCATGCCAGCATGGATCCCATGGGCTTATACGGCAATCACACGCAATCAAACACCCACTCTGGGATGCTTATTCTGGGGCTCCGGACCACTCCTCAATCTGCTAATTTACGTTTGTATTAACAACCTTCCAGTTTACAGTCTCAATACAAGATGTCATGGGAAGTTGAAGATGAAATAAGGCAAGCCGAAGAGAATAGATTGGCTATGAAGAATGACTGGGGATGAAGCATTCTTTCTTGTTTGGGATGAATTACAGAAAAATGTTTAACAGTCACTTGGAGCTTATGAAAGTCTTGAAAAATAAATGAAGAAACTACCCATGGTAAAGAAAATATATTTTAATGATTGTAATGACAGCATTAATGATTCATAGTAACACTGTGTGTTTTCTATGTTAAGTAGAGTTTAATAGCATTACGTAGAAGGCTGCTTTAATCCTCATAATTTCTCTACCAGGTAGTATTCTTATCCCATCATAGATGGAGAGACTGAAGCACAGAGAACACGAATAATTGGTTCAACCTGAAATAGCAATGCATGCAGACCCTTGTATGGGAACCAAAGGGTCATCCCCAAATCCTGCATTTAATCAAAGCTTTACTCCCCCGGTCTCTCAAGCTGCTGCCTTAACTTATGCTGCTCACGGTCACATTTCATAGAAATATTTTGCACACATGGCTTCCAATTGGGCTTTTCCTTCCACAGCTGTGGGCTGTGGACACGATCACATACTACAAAGCACAAGGGAGACTTTGTGGTCCATTAGTGGATCTGTCAGCACAGCTGCAGTTGGAGGGTGAATCATGCCCTCCTTTTTGATGTTCGTTTTCCTTGACTTCCTGATGCTATGTTTTACAGCTTGGAGTAATTCTCAGTGTCTCTGGGCTCAGAGTCTTGTTTCCTCATATTTCATTTTCATATTAGTTGCTGGTATTTGTCCTCAACTTGTGCTGAAAAGTTTTCTATTCAACCTTTCTCCTTATGTGAAACTAGCAACCAGGTGCCTAGAGTCAACAGTGATAATTACATAGGCAAATCAACATATATTCTTTATGATATTTACTCCTGCTCATTTCTTCTGAGTTTTTCTTCTTTAAAGTACATTCCATGTTTTATGATTTCTGCCTTAGGGATTTGTTCACTGCCCAGGCATGGCGGTGCACACCTTAGCTCCAGCTGCTCTGCAGGCCGAGGTGAGAGTAAAGCTTGCACCCACAGTTGAAGACCAGACTGTGAACATGAACAGACTCCTCAACGACAAAGATATCTGCCGCTGAATATAACAATGTTGCATCATTAGGTGGAAATAGTTTTATGTGTTGAGAAAAAAATTGTTCAGATGGTGCTCATGATCACAGATTGTTCTAAAAATTAATTTTATTAGGTAATACCTGACTTAAATTACCTTTAAATGTCCACAGTATTCATAAAGGAAGGAAATTACATGTGAAATAAAAGTAAGCTTTAAATTTGAGCTACTAATTTCAGCAATAATGAGTTTTTTAAAATTTAAAATGATGGAAGAAATGAATATCAAATTAATTGTACATTGTTATCTGAACTTGTCTGCATTTTCAAAGTTCAACTATAAACCTCTCACAAGGTTTACTTACACTTGGCAGCACTGAACAAATACTTCTAGTGAAATGCAGTTATTGTATAACAAGATACTATTTGGAATGTACCAAAAAACTCCTCACCAGATTCCTCTGGAAACAAACAAAAATTTCAATAATAATAGCGTATTCTAACCAGTTCATTAAAATCTCCAAGTGTGTGAAACTAAGGAGACAAATGCTACTGGAAATACTAAAAGGAACATTAAAGGAATGTTGCAATATTTTCAGCATAAAGGCTTAGATTTTCATAAGACAGTTTTGAAATGGCAATTTTATGAATAGATTTTTTCAAAATTAATTATCGTTATAAAAATTATTATGTTTCTAGGGACTGGGAATAAAATAATGAACCAAACAATAAAACTCCTTCTTTCAGCTTTTATTCTGGGGAGGAAATGGAAAATAAATATATGCATATGATAACTATTAAATATTTAATTATCATTAAAATATCTAGTATGTTAAAGGCAGAAAATTACCATGAAAAAATAAAGCAGAAAAAAGAGTATGGGCCACAAGGCTAATTTTTAAATAATACAGTCAGAAAACAGCTGTGCCCAACAAAGAGTATGACCACAGAGAGATAACATGACATCTGTGAGGGAAGGGGACAGAGCACTTTATGTCCTCGTAGAACATTTTAGAATCCCTGTCCTTAGTGATGCAGGTAGCTTCAGAGCGCTTGGTTAGAAGCAGACAAGAGATAATGACACAGAAATGGTAGCAACAGAAGGAGGGACAAGTGGCTAGGTTCTGGTCAGAAATTCAGTCTGAGTATCAGAGAAAAGAGAGATCAAGAAAAAAATGCAAGTTTTCTCATTGGCTGATAGGAAGGATAAACCAACAGTGTAGGTTCAAGAAGGAACAGCAGATTCTAGTTTGGTGACAGGTTGATTTTAAGATTCTAGTATTCTAGTGGATGGTCAAGAAAACACATCAAGTAGAAAGTTAGATATAAGAGGATGAAATGCATGGTGCCATGCTGGAGGAAAACATGCTTAGGCCTTTTTAGGTTGGGAGTTGATTTTCAGTTTATAAAACTGGAAGACAATGTCGAGAACAGAGAGGAGATGAATGGCAGAAACTGCAGTTGGCTCTCTCTCCTTCCTCGGTGCAAAGGACCTGGGGAGATGAGGAGGAATAAACAGTGAACACAGCACCAGAGGCCCAGTGGATAATGTCCTGGAGCCTGAGGGAAGATGGTATTTCAAGGGACAGGGAAAGATCCAGGTCAGTACAATCACTGCCATCCTAGAGGGTCAATTCTTCTGTCTCCAGTAGGGAGACAGGCACGTGATCTGCCTGACCCTAGCAATGCCCAGCCATGATACTTCATGGGAATTACCCGAGTTCAAGATTCAAAAAGAAAATTAGGTGCAGTGGCAAATATCTACAATCCCAGAATTCAGGGGGCTGAGGCAGGAGGATCACAAAGTCAAGGCTAGCCTAGGCTGCCTGGGAAATTAAAGGTCAAGCAACATAGCAAGCCCCTGTCAAAATCAAAACAAAACAAACAGAAATAAAAAGATTCAAAGCAAACACAGTGATTCAATCAGTTTGTATTTTTGTGGACATTTGTTCTTAGCACTGCCTACATGTGTCTTGCAGAATATTTGAGGTTGGAGAAATCCTGCACATAATTATGCACCATTTTAAAGACGAAAGCAATAACACTCAGCTTTCTTAAAGGTGAATCATTCTACAGGCTCTTAGTGATGGATTCTTTACATTTTCTGACAGCAAGAAAATACAAATGTAACCAAAGTTGCTAATGAGATGATGGCCTTATTAGAATATTTTCAATGAAAAATGCTATGGGGGGAATCATGTAACAACTTTAAAATTTGATATGTACTTCCTTTCTGTTTTACGTCGATTTGAATTTGTCTCTCCAAGTCACTTCATGTACTTTTAACCATGTTTTTTGTTCTGGAGGAAGAACTAATGTATTGAGATGCAAGGTTTGCTTTCCTGTGACAATGAGACTCCAGATAGAAATGGACTTGCTCTTCAGAGCTCTTTAGTGATGCAGAAGAAGAGAGTCCATGCCCTCTGTCTGACTGCTTGTCACTGCTCATCTTGAAGATCAGACTTTTAGCACTGACCTGGCTGATTTCATGACATCCCTGGCAAACACAGCACTTGTGAGCGCGCAGCACTTGAGCGAACATTAAGGATGGCCAAGGGGAGAGTACCCAGGAGGGCTGAAGGGACCAGCGATGCTGAGGGCCATTGAGCAAGAGTAAAGCTTTGCTGAGCTCCAGGGGCTCTGCTGAGAAGAGCACCAGTGTCCGGAGGCAGAGAGGAGCAGTCTGAGCTGCCACATGGCAGTTTGCAGATGGAAGGGCTGGCATTAAAAGCACCAGAAAGTATGTGTCTTGCTGCAGTTCCCAAAATTTGCATACAATTTTAAAAACAGAAAAAAATTTAAAATGACATTTGAAAACATCACTTAAAATAAACTGCATTTCAACCTCTCTTATGGGCTGGAAACACTGGCATGTGTTACTCTGTACAAACAAAATATCCTTGTTAGCATGGAAACTTAGAGAGAACTTGGGGCTTAATCTATAACTTTACTTCTCTGCACAGGCTTGTTTATCTTATTCCAATCAAAATCTTTTCTTTCTTTTCTGTACTTTTATAGCCTAATTATCTCTGCAGTCCCAGTATGCTTGGTACTTTTTTTTCCTTAAATTCTTTTATTGGTACATTTTAGGTATGCAATACATTTACATTTATCATTGGGTACTTGTACCTGTACATGATGTATCTTGGTTCTTATTTTTTCCCCATATGCTTGGTATTTATGACACAGGTTCTTTAAGGGCAAAGGAGCCACTACTCTGCCTGGTTTGTATTTTGTACCATTGCTGACTCAGTAACTTAAATGATGAATGAGTGAATAAATTAGCATCACATCTGAACACAAAGTCACTAAATTTTATATTAAATAATGGATTTTCTCTCTGACTTAAGAGAAATATTGAAAGGCAAAGTCCTACAATGATTGTGGTTCATTAACTGGTTACAGAATTATACAACAAAGAAATCAATATTCTTGAAATGTTACTTCTGTAATTAAATGTTGTTTCTGTGCCATAGTAAATGAAAGTACCAATGTAATTTTCATTCTTTCTGAGAATAAGGCTTTAAGAGACTTGCAGGTATTTCTATAAGTTAAAGATTGTAACAGCCCATATTTTGTTATTTGGTACTTGTGAGTTCTATTTTCACTGCTTTCCTTCTGTAATTTTGTTTTATATATCTGAAAACAAATATATATATATATATATAATTTAACAGTTGATATCCACATTATAAACTGAAAATCAGGAAAAATTTAATGCAAATAATAATGTAAAATTTTTTGCTGTCCCTGATAGAATTATTATGAAGCAAAAAGGAAGTAAACAAGTATTTTTTGACTTGTATGGGAAACCAGCTGAAAAGGATAGAGAATCCTTATTTCCTATATTTGAGTATGAATATATGGTTATCTCTAGGTATATAAAAAACATTACTTAAAACATTTTAATACTTGTTAACTGATGAATTGTTATTCCTTCTCCAAAAGAAAGAAAAAGCATGTGCTGAAATCCTAATCCCCAGGACCTCAAAAGTAATTTTATTTGCAGATGGTGCCTTTAAGGATGCAATTAAGGTAAATGAATGTAGGCTCATGTGGGTCGGCCTGCATCAATATAGCTGCTGTCCTTATGAGGAAAGATCAGGACAAAGAGGCACAGAGGAGAGATTGTGAGTATACAGCAAAAATGCAGTCATTCGGAAAGTAAAGAGGCCTCTGGAGGAAATAAACAAACAAACAAAGAGAAAAAAAAAAAATCCAACACCTCGATCTCAAACTTCTATGTTCCTGAAGTGTGAAAAACCAAATTTCTCATTTAAACCATACAGTGTATGTTACTTTCTTTCCATAGCCTGAAAAAAAAGCACTGTAGCAATGAAATAATATTTTATTTAAAGTACATTATAACATGCAAGAAAAGCATGAAAAACTATTAATGTAATAAGCCATTTCCAAGATCAATAAAATAAAATCATGAATTACCTTATTTATACAAGAAAAATAATGAAATTCTACTGATTCTGAGTATTAAATGCCATAACATTAAGAGCAAAAGAGAATTCTTAAACCTGACAAGGATTATTTACCAGCAGCCTGTGTGTTTTTCTTAATTTTTAATGGTGGAAATTTATATTTTCTTTAAATTTTAAAAGCAAGAAAATGTAGACTGGCAACACTATATCTATTAAATGTTACACTAGAAGACTCAAAAGGTACAATGTAATGAGAAAAAAGAAAAGAACAAATGATGTTAGGATTGTCTGTTCGCAATTCCTGGAACTTTCATTGAACAGACAGAAATCACTAATGGAGTGGGATAGATATCTTGTCTCAATTGCAACCCGTTTGCAGCACAGCAGTATTCTGCTGACAATGGTTGGGAGCCATGAGCGCATGCTCTGTAGGAAATCACATAAGGATAGACACACGTTTGGAAGAAAGTATTCACCAAGTATAAAGTATTCATATAAAAATAAATAAATTTCTATGCAGTTTTCACAATTAGAAGAGATAATGTTGAAGACACACATGGAGTCAATTAGAAATGTTTATTGCAAATAGAAAAGTCTAAATCAGCGTAGAGTTAGAGGTGGAATTGAAATTTTAATATTTTATAAAAACTATTCTCTAAATTAATTTACTAATTCAAGGACATTCTAATCAAAGTCTTATACATGATTTGCAAAACAAGAATAATCAAGACAACATATAGCAAGAGGAAGCAAGATAGGTCTAAGATTCAAAACTATAAACTTTATGAATCTACAGTAGCTAAGAAACTGGCATTTTAATAAAAGATGGCTAATCGATGGCACAAGAGAAAGTTGATTTATAAACAGAAATTGTATTACTTTTTTCTCTTTTCCTTCTCTTCATTATACCATAGAAAATTTTGCAGATGATTATACTGAATATTTACTATACTGATATTTTAGTAAAATAGTGCCTAAAGAAAAATTTATTTCAAAATAATAAAGCTGTATCACTAGGCTGAGTAGCCTCAGTTTAGTTGAAAATTAGTAGTTGTGACATTAAACCGAGAAAAACATCCTGTGCTGGATTAACAAATAGTCAGCCTAGAACGCCCAGCTGAACTGGGTTAGCCTGGTTCTGGGCGTGGAAGACTAACCTGAAATTGTCACCAACAGTATAGTAAAAGGACAATGGGAAGGACTAGAGGATGCCACTGAATTTCCTGGAGAAGCCTGCCGCAGCTGGTTTTCCTGGCTTGAACTCGGCTGTTCTCCTCGGAAGAGCTCGGGCCCTCACTGTTGCTGGGAATGGCTGCTGTTCTCAGGGGAGCTCTGGTCCTTTCTTGAGCTTCGCTTCCTGGCTCCAGTGCAGACCCCTCAGCCTGGTGGCACAGACCCCTCACCCCCGATTGTCACAAGCTCTCTAGCTTCCCCCACTGCCTTTGGGCCTTTCCGGTGCAGATCTCTGACACGGACTTGCAGGAGGCACTGCCGCTGGCTCCAGGCCTCTGGCCGGCCCCTTTGCATCTCCAGCCAGCCGCAATATTTGCACTCTTCTACATCTGCCTCTAGTAAGCACTGACCAGTGCATATGCATTAGTTTCTATAATGAAAATAAGAACTTGAAAGAATTTTTTTTTGGTTAGGGTATTTGCCAATTCACTAATGAATATTAACTCTTAGATGATAGTAGAGTAATACAGGAGAAAATATGGAACATTGCAATTTTGCGATTTCTTCAGTGTGTACTTTTAAAATAGAATTAATGTCCTTAAGTTTTATTAGTAGAGTTATAATAGAAAACTTAAAAATAAAGAGAACAATTTAGATTGGTTGCCACATAATCAAATATATAATTTACCACCTGGAATAATGTTTTTACATATTACTGTAGTTTAAATTTTAAACAGCACTTTATTTATACCTCTTAAAGAACTGGAGCTAGACATGCAGCTCAGGCATAAAAGTGCTTCCCAGCATGGATGGGGCTCCAGGTGGTCCGGACCATAAAACAAAACATTTAAACCAGGGTGGTGACAGTGACACGCACCTCTAGTCCCAGCTACTGGGAGGTTGAGTGGAGGAGTTGGGAGGATTCCTTGAGATCAGAGGTTATGGCCATCCGAGAACTGTTCAGACTTAATGTACTGTGGCATATGCTATTGTTCATAGAAATATTTTTTTCAAGTGGGGAGGATTTATCTTTCTTTTTCTATTGCAATTGATTGGTTCTTTTGATATCTCATTTATGTAAACACTTGATAAAAATCATCTCTTGCTATGATGCTTTCTGTCAATTTTCAGTTTGTCTCTAAATTTAAGTATTAGCTTTCTAAACAGTTTTTCAGAAGTTTTGTTGCTATATATTCATACACTCACAGTTTTAACCCCAGGCTTGCTTAGTTCTCATTTCTGAATTTCATTTTAACTAAATTTGAAAAAAATCAGAAACCTACAGCTACACTATAAAATTAAAAGTGTAGAAATGCTTTCTCTTTAAAGAGATAAGGAAGTACAAATGAGTGAACAGATTATAAAGGCCCAAGAAATCCAAATATAAACATAAATAGGAGATCAATAGTAGTCTGTCAAGGAGAATTTCAGGCAGCAGAAACAACATTCTGAAGATTAAAGTTATTTTAGTATACAGATTTTTAAAAGAAGTGTGAGTGTTTCAATATGAATAATACACATTAATGTTCATAAAGTCAGTGGAAGGAATGAATGACTTCCGATCACAAAGTAATGGTGAGAAAACTATGCCAATGATTTCTTAAGCGTTTGTTAAAGATTGCGTTTTACTGTGCACTGTTGATTCCTGAACAGTGCTCAGTGAGACAGTGTTCCAGGCATAGAGGTCTGTTTGAAATAGGATTGCGATGTGTCTGATTGACTCAGTCAATCACTGACTGACAGCATTAATTTTACCAATCATGGAATTGCACAATACAGGTTTAGTATATAACCACTCAATCCTTCAGTCAAAAGTACTCTGACTTTTACTGATACAATATTTGTTTGTATTACTCCCTTCTTTAACATTCTCAGAGTGACACATGCAATACCTAGTGTGTTCTACTCTGCATCTAAGTATCTATATTCTACAATTGATACTTAATTTATAGTCCCACTTCAGGTAGACAAAGGTTACCAGGTTTAGATTATATGGACACATAATTTCAAATTTAAAAAACTCATATGCATTACAAAGTTTAAGTAACTTGGTTTCATATTATCTGTATGAAAGAGCTCTTTCCAATCATCTTGTTTCATTTTTATAGTTTCTGTCTATGATAGAGAGTAATAGCACTTAATAACGTCATAAAAACATTGAAAGGAAATATTCTAAGAATTATCTGACCACATCTGGTATTAATATTAGCATTTTTGTTAATTTTATATCTTATAAATATAATCTCACAATATGTTCTCTATGATTTCAAGTTTATGTTAAAGAAAACATTCATCTAAGCAATCTACTTCATTGCTAGGAATTTCTACCCTGGCCATGGTTAATATTGTGTAATAATTATCAGTTGAAATCACAGTGTTTACAGCTTTAGGGCTTCTTAGACCACCCAATTTGCTTGTTTTCATATCAAATTTTAGAATTTTATTTGGTTTTATTTACACTGGGTCACCAGAGCATGCCCAGTATACTGGCCTTCTGTCTCTCCAAGTTCTGTTCAGTTAATTTGTATTTTTCCAATATTTTTCCAGTTGGTTGCCTGTCCACATTTAAGTGTTTTGTCTTCTTTTACTGGCAACATCCAAGTATGGTAAGCATGTTGCTGTTCTCTAACTCAAAAATGATCTCAAAAATGAATTATACTCTAACAGTCAAAAAATATAATTTCTACCAAATTATTCACTAAAAAGTGAATTTAGAGCTCTTTGGTTAGTTTTGGTTTTTAATGTTCTGATAATTACCTATTTATACTTTTCTGATTGTTTCTAATTTCAGAACCAAAGGATATAAATTCAGCTATGCACCACGTTTGGCTATTTCTTATACCTTCATGCATGGTGTGGAAAATGATAATGTTTATTAATCCTATATACAAATAAATTAAAATATCTGAGCTTGCTTTTCTCTACCTGTAGTTTAAGCTAATTCTGAGCTTGCTTTTCTCTATCTGTAGTATAAGCTAATTCACTATAAATGTATAAAGCCTTATATAGCAATTAAACTCTAAAGTTCCAGAACATTTTATAAAATGAAGGAAAAAATATTTTATGTTGCTTTTTTTTTTTTCAGGTATCAGGGATTGAACTTGGGACCTTCTGCTTGCGAGGCAGGCAGTGAAACCACTGAGTTAAATCCCCAGCCTGGAAAAAATATTTTAAATGAAATTTTTTCCAATCTTCAAAATACAACATTCAGTTTTTCTGATAATTTGATTTTATTTTCATTTACTAAACATAACTTTTTGGATTGAATACTCTTTTCCTTGGTATGATCTCAGATTTAATCAAAGCTATTTTTTGATGAAAGGAAAATTTCCTGCCATGAAAAACTACTTAAAATATTTTGCTGTGGATGGTGATGCTTGCCTGTAACCCCAGCACTCAGGAGGCTGAGGCAGGAGGATTGCTGTGAGTTCAAGGCCAACCTGAACTACATAGTGGGACCCTGTCTCAAAAAAAAAAAAAAAGATTTCAAAATCCTGACTACTAAAATGAGTGGCGCATTAAGATATAAAGATGCAGCAATAAAGTAGAAAATATTCTTATAAAATATTTGCCTTCCTACAAAACTGTAGTCATGATTTCATTTTTGACCATCTGTAAGAATCTTGCATTTATCTGTCTTTATTCAATAAAAGTTTATACATTTTCTTTCCAAGAGAGAATATTTTGATCATTACACTTTGTATGTATATACTGAACTCTCACACTGTACCCCACTAATATGTACAATTGAATTAATAGCTTCAACAAATGATGTCAAAAGTGAATGTGATCATATTTTAATGGCAAATTAACAAGTGCTGAATGTTAACTGCGTAAACTATTGGTTTCCGTGATTCCATGACATGATTGACGAAAAATTTCTATTTAATCATCCAACTAGATTTTATGATAATTATTCATAATTTAGTGTAAAAAACTGTTACAGTAAATGCTGTAGAGTTTGACATTTTTAATTGTATGATGGAATGGTTACTCTTGATTGAAAATTTGGTTGACCTGGGAGATGAGTAAATCACACTGATGGGTGTGTTTGGGTGGGTCATGAAGGTGTGACTTTGGGAAAAGTGTCTGGTCCCTTGCCTCTTCCTTGCTGGGAGACTTTCTTTGTGCTCTGTTCCCAGCCACCAGGAAGTCAGCAACTTTGTTTCATCAGGCCCTTGCACCATGATGTTTCTGCCTTGAAGCCACCTGACCATAGACTGACAACTCTGAAGCTGTGAACTAAAGAAAACACTTCTCTATGAAATCAGGTATTTTGTCTCAGCAATGACAAACCTGACCAATGCATGTGGATAAATTGTTTAAACATTTTGGTCTTTAGAGTAAATCATAGAAATGTTTCAAATTTCAAAGCTTGACTTTTTTACATGTGAGTTAACTGATTTAACTTTCACCTGGTTTATCACACATGTATCAAATTTACACTTTTCTATAAATAAAAATGGTGGGATACAAGATATATCTTATCAACTTTGAGATAGAAACAATTACAGAAAACACTTTTAGAATAACACAATGTATTCAAAAGTTCATCTAATGTACTTTTAGTTAACATATGAATTTTTCATTAGCAAGTACATTTCAAGAATTATGGGAATTAATATTTTTTCTTCAAGTTAAATTTTACCACATAGTATATTTAAAGTACATTAACTTGAAAGAGAAAATTGTCAGAAAGACATTTTAAAAATGAAAATTTGAATGATAATTTTATTTTAAAACTGCTTTGATTTGAAAAGTCACCATCCTGTGTTTCCAGGACTTTGATTCATTGCTGTGTAGACAGAGTTAAACTCAAGATAATACTAAGAGGTGTGCTAGCTGTTAACTTCACAGTGATTAATGACAAGATATCAGGCACCCAAGTGTCAAGGGAGTATTAACTTGGGAGAAAGATAAAAAAGCCAGAGGGGAAGAATAAGTCACGCTAATAGAAGGCAGTGAAAAAGCCAGACTTTGTTCTGGATTGTGTTTTGATATGTTCTTGAATTCATGCTAAGTATTCAAGACATTCAAAAATAATGTTCAGATGTTCTAAATTTAAACTTTCCTATGAAGTTAGGAACTAAATATCACTACAGCAAAAATTAAGAAGTAGTGTGTGAAATATAGTAAGTTTTCTGTTTCTGAGAACAGAAAATTGCAGCAACTTTTAATTCTTACAAGTTTTGAAATTCTGAAATTTTAAAAAATATAAAATATTTTGATAAAAATATATGTTAGAGATGAATGGGATACTGATAAAAGTGCATATTGTTTTTATATAATATTTATTAGCATTTGCATACTCTGTCTTAGTACTTTCCTTGTTGCTGAGACAAAATACCTGCCACCCAAATGTAAAGGCGAAAAGGTTTATATAGCTCAGTTTATAGAGGTTTCAGTCCATACTTGGCTGGCTCCAAGGCAGACGGGCATCACAGAGGAGAAACAGTTCATGGTGGACAGAAGGCAGCAAAGCAGTGAAGTAGGGGGAACCAGGAAGTGACAGCAGCAGCCCTCCTTCTGTCCCTTATATTCTATCAATGCTACCCACCCTTAGGATGGGTATCACACACACCCAGGGTGGAGCGCCCTTAATCCTAGCATCATAGCCTTAATCCCAGCATCACACACTCTCAATCCAGTCACCTCTGAAAAGCCCCACCTATGACCACATGAGGCTTTGGGGGACATCTACATAGGAGCCCTAAAATCCTCCTGTTCCAAGCATTGTTGTATCGTTAGCAAACCTTCCTTAATATTCATAATATACTCAAATGTAGATATCTGCTTTATTTTCTATACATTTTATAAACTTCATAGACTTTGTAAACTGAATTTTGACACAGTAAGTACTAAGATTGCAGTAATGTGTACAATCACAGTTAAAATCAGTAAATTTGTTTTATTGATTTCCTTAAACAGGCATCTTCCCCAATACTGTAGTATTTGTAAGCATTAAGTATATGAGTGTTTTTTTAACTTCTAAATTTTTAGAATCTTCCATAGAACTTGAAAATGGATGTAAAAATACACATTTAATAAATAAATTAATTTGAATAACCTGTCCTTTGTTTTGTTATGCAATATTAGTTATTTTGTATAATAATAGCTTATTTGAACATTTCTTTCCCAGAATTCTCAAATAAATATTTTACTGTAAGGAATTATCCAAGATCCTAAATTAAATTAACCTGAAAACTTTAGAAAAAATAAACTAGGAGTAAATATTTCTGGTGTGCTATTTTTCAGTAGGGCAACTACAGATGACAATAATGTACTTTATATTTTAAAAAGATTGAAGAAATGATTTTGAAGGTATTCACCATAAAGAAGAGACAAATGAGACTGAGGATGTGGCTAAGTGGTGGAACACTTGCCTTGAATGTGCAAGGGCCTGGGTTTGAGCCCCAGGACACTCCTCCCCCAAATAAAAGATCATTTAAAGGAATATATTTTCAACTTGATTTAAACTTGCACAATAGATACATGCAGCTAAATGTCACATGAACCCATAGATATGTACAACTGTCATAGTTTTATATATCAGGTAAAAAATACAACAATTTAAAAAATTAAAAATATAACTAAAATTCAAAATAGTATTGTTAAAGTTTCTCACACAACTTCACTCAAAGCATAAAGGATTATCTACATATTTTTAAAAGATGAGATTATTGTATGACATCATAATTATTTTGTATTTTCCTTAGTGTATAAGTGAGAATTTTTTTCAAGATAAGAGCATTTTCTTAAACCCAACATAATAGATCTTTCTGAAAACTATGTAACTATTTTTGAGGGTTATTTTTGCTAGATATTTACTCATTTCATCTATTTTTTTCATTGAACATTCATCATGTTTATAATAAGTACTACATTTCAAAGTGCTGGCATTCCCACATGAGAAGATAAATAGGAGAAGATTCATTGACTCTTTTGCTCTTTATATTTTGAGTTTCTCATGTAAGAGAAAATATGTGCTATTCATGTTGTGGGTGTCATTTATTTTACTTAATATTATGTTCTCAAGGTGCATATATTTTCCTACAAATGTCTCAAGTTTATCTTTCTTTATGGCAGAGTAGTACTCACTTGTGTGTAAATACCACATTTTCTTTATCCATTCATCTGTTGATGGACATATAGGTTGGTACCAAGATTTTGCTACTAAGAACCATTCTGCCATAAACGTGGATATGCATGCATCACTGTGATATGATGTCTTTGACACTTTGTAGTAAGTAGGGAGATAGATCTTTCTGAAATAGTAAGGGGCTCAAGAGACAGAGGAGGGAAATGGATGAAAAGAGAATTAAGATGTGTTATGTACTTGTACTGACTCTATACAAGGAATGTAAATATTATGTACTGCAAGCATGTACTAATAAAAAATAAATGATTCATTGAATTCGAAGACATTCAAACACATTAAGTCACACAGATACATGAACAGATAAAGCATTAGTGAAATGGTTTGTGTTTTGTCAACTGAGAGAAAGAAGCAACTAATCAGACATGAGGGGTGCAGGGAACACTGTGGTAAGGAAGCGACCTGTTGGGCAGTGGTGGCAAACCCATGGCATGTGGGTTATTTGTTTTTCTTTTAAGACAAACCTGTGAATGTATGAGTTGTTTTTTTCTAAATTAAAACCTCAGTATTTAGGTTTAGTTGTGCTGTTGGTACTTTGTGATAAATAAGTGGATTTGGAATGCAATTTGGGCACTGGTCTGAAAAAGTTTCACCATCACTGCTAAGGGGAACACTGAAAAAGTAACTGTGGGTAGAAAAGAAGAGGTTTTCAGAAAAAGGAAACAATGCAGACTCATTTTAAAGAAACTGGGGTGCTCAGCTTGATCAAGGTATATAGAATGTATGAATTATAGTGACGGTGGACATGCTGAGATGGGACCAGGTTAGACAGTTATTCAACACTCTTTAGCAGAGTAAGACTGGATATTTGGACAATTTTTTCTTCATAACAATTATTTGGGAGATGTTTTACATCACTGCTCCCTATCTACTAATGATACATAATACTCCTTAGTTCCTGCAGACTCAAAACAGTCCACTAACCAACCCTTCACACTACTTTTCCAAGCATCTTCTAAAGGAACAGTAAACACATACACAGTCTTCACGATATTAGGGCCACTGTGGAGCACTGTGGAATTTGGACAATATTAACTTGAAAATGAGGGCAAAAAAAAGGTCAGATGATTGCCGCGATGGTATATGACCTCCCACTACAGTGCACAATTGTACTATGCTTTATTATGCTCAGAGCATAATTCTTTACAGATAAGTAGTCCAAACTGCAAGAGGAAAATACATTATCTTTAAAAATGTAAGATTCATTAAAATTCATTGACAGCACAGTTACAAAATGCGCTAGCTTTTAGGTTACAACTGTTTGACACTTAGCATGATTGCTTCATTGACAAGAAACTGCATCTGAGCATATCTTAATTTATTAACACTTCTGCAAAGTTTCAAAGATAAACATGCGAGGATATTTTATTCATTGACACATATTCATATATGCGGACTCAAAGACTGCTTTATAAAATTTACAAATCTAGTTTTGAGAAGTAAAATTTTAACTTTTTGAAATCATTTTTCTAAATTTTCTTACCAATTGCAAATGAAATATTTTAGTAGCTACATTATGAAAATAAAATTTAAGCCTTGTTGAAAATTATAGTAAACCAATAAACCCAATCAGTTTCAAATTATCTCACTATTATGCTGTGTCCACAATGCATAATTTTTTCAACATAATTAAATAATTTGGCTCAATATTCATTGTGTTTATATCTTCCATATTCTGATATACAAATTTAAGCATAGTTTTAAAGTTGTGTTATTAGTAATGAAGCTATATTGTATTGGTAAGCAGGTAAAGATATCTACAGTCTTTTTTTCTTTAATATCAATGTATAAACATTTTTTTCATGAGTATCTAGAGAAAAATAATTTTGGCTCCATTCTGGTCTCTTCCTTCTGTCATTTCTATACATCATTAGCATGTGACTGAAAATCATACTACATATCTGGTAGTGACAACAGTTCTGATTAAATGTTAAATTTGTGAATTTGATTCTCACCTTAGAAACTAACATTCACATCTTGATGCACCAATTTGTTCACAATTCATTCGCTTTTCATCAGAGGCTATGGATTGCATACAAAATTAACCTAGTCCAAAAGATGTCTGGGCCATCTGCTCCACTTTGCCTTCTGAGACTTCTATTGTTTTCCTTTACTAAAGGATAGTTTCATTGATGTTCACAATGATGTATTGTTTTCCTGCTGTTTATTTGAGCTTTTTTCCTATGAGAAATTCAAGAATAGCCTCCAGCTGCCTATAGCTTATATAGCCAAGGACACAACTATCGCCCATATTGGGTGCATATGTGAAATGTGAAGGACTAATCAATTAAAATATTTGAGCTGTCAACTTCAAAATGAAAATAATTTCTTAAGGTTTTTCTTTAATTTTTTTTTTTTTTAGTACCAGGAATTGAACTTGGGACCTCACACTTTCGAGGCAGTTGCCAGAATCACTGAGCTAAATCCTCTGCCCTCTCTAAAATTTTATACTCACAAAATAGGCCTGGCTTCTTAAAACTTTTTTGAAACTTGCAAATTTGAATTAGAAAGTGTACAAAACAAAACAAGAACAAGACCAAGTAAGGTTAGTACGATTACTAAATGTTGAAAATGGAATGCTATCTATAGCTGATTTGAATTTCACTCTGATCAGAATCAACTTTGAGGTTAAAAAAGAAAATAAAGGCCAGGGATTTAGCTCAGTGGTTCTGCTGCCTGCTTCACAAGCACAAGGATCTGAGCTCTATCTCCGGCACCAAAAAAAAAAAAAAAAAAAGAAAAAGAAAATAAAACAGTTCAAATGAGTAAACAAAGAATTTTTTTTTTCAGAATCTTATTTTAATGTAGTGGCAAGGAAAACCAGCCTTTCAAAGAATAAAGCTTGTACATGTCTTTCACTTAATGTTTCTCAGACTGTTTCTTTTTTTCATTAGTCCTCTCTTACTACCTTCCTTTTCTCCATTACACTTTTGTCTGTTTTGGAGTAATTTCTTCCTGTACTTAGGCCTGTCAACTTTTGTATTCCTTGTTTTTCTTACAACCTTTCTGGGACCTCTTCCTCATTTTAGATGCTAATTAGCACTTGCTAATTGAAATTTTAAAAGCTGAGTATTATAAACCCTTTAGCATTTCACAAAATTTTGTGATTATAGGCAGATTTCAAAATACTTGTAGTGTCTAAAAGAGAGGATGCTAAGGAATCAGCTGTCTTTAAAAGAAAGTGTGAAAACAGGGTATGTGTCTAAGTTTTACACTTATTTTATTTTCACAGTGCATGACTAATTCTGCCATTCCTACACAGTATGAAAACAAACCAAGCCTCTATTGGGTTCTTGCTTATGTAATTACTGCCTTCAGAATATTGGCCTCTTAGCTCCTTCAAGGACAATACAGATATCACCAAATTTATTACATTCTTTTCAATCTCCTCTGTCTATATACTCCATACAGTCTTAAAGAAATCAGCTTGAAATAAATGGAACTTAATCCTAGGTCTATGTACAGAAAAAGATCATTCTTAGAAGTCCAATTTCATGTGTCAGCATTTTTTAACCTAATTCATGTTTATAAGATGTTGTACATTGGATTTTCTGAGAATCAAATGTTGAGACAGAGTTGATTGTGTGGAAGCGAGGTGGGAAGGAAGCAGCTTGGACAGAGACTGAAGCAGGTTTCCATGTGATTTCCACTTGTTCAGTTGGCCCAGGGGCACTGGAGCCCAACCTGGCCAATCAGAGTTGTCCTGCCTGGAGGGGAAGGGGCTGGGCCTTTGTCTATCTGGTTTTGAGTTTTCCATGCCAAGAGATGAGACCTTGGCAAACTCTGGACCTGAGGTCTTTCCCAGAGGGTCTGAAGCTTTGCTGCCATTAGCATTCTCAGGGACTGTGACATTAGGTTCCTCCTTGAGGAATAAGGCAAGACAGCCATATCCAATGTCTAACAAATATTTCACATCTCTAAAGTTTTGATGTTAATTTTTTGAAAAATAATTAATGTTTAATAAATGTATGAAAAATTCAAAAACTCACATTTGCTTGATTCATTTTATTCAAAATATATTTATCTTCACTTTAAATCTTATCTTTGGGTCAGAGATGTACTTTTGGGTATAGCTGCTTTATGTTGACTTATTTCTTTAAATTTTTACTGTTTTTCTTTTGAGAGCATTTATAGTTAAAACTAGTGGTACCACTACTAATAACTCTTTACTTTTCTTTGGAATTTTCTACATTAAATTTTCTTTAAAAAGGAAACTTTCAGATGAGTAGTATAATCAAAACTAAGTTAGGGCTGTATGGTAAGTAAAATAAATCACACACACAAATTTAAATATCATGTGGTTTCTCTTACATGAGAAAACCAAAGCATAATTTAAAGAGCCAAATAAAAGACAGATAATAGAAAATGGGGAAATATATCTTTTGCAAATGGGAGACAGAGAAGGAGAACAGGAATAGAGGGGAAGGAGAAGTAAAATGAATTAAGATGTATTAGTACATACATATACTAATTTCCCATGATGAATGTAATCATTATGTACAGCAAACATTTTTTTTTTAAGTTTAAAATTTTTTTAAAATACCAAGTGGAAAATAAAGAATTGGAGTCTTAGAAAAGAAGATAAAACAAAACTAAGAGGGGAAATAATAGAGCTTTTAACACAAAGTAGAAAAAGACACAGATTTTTGTTCAATTTTTTTTTTTTTAATAGAAAGAGGCAGGAGATTAGAGCATGGCAAACTGGCTGGATAAGTGGGTGTGACCTGTCAATTACAAAGTTCCTAGACACATGTGCTGAGTAGCTCCCAAAGTGCTACACTTGGAAAAAATCAGCGAGTAGTATCTCCAATTCTTCTCATGAAATCCCAAGCACGTTTTTGATAGGACAGCCTGAATCTGACATCATCCCGAGGTGTGGGAGACACAAGATGTGAGCTCTTGGCCACTGTCAAGATGGCTGCTGTGAGCTATTGGCCACTGTGTTCTCTCTCACAGTGATCCTGTCTTGCCCAGCAGAGTGCACTTCTTTTCCTACTTTTAGTTGGCTCAGACTCTCTCTGCACAGCATGTTTCTTTTCTTTTCATTCCTTTAATAAGCAGAACTTCCCTACCTTCTGCATTTGTCTTGATTGTTTTTTTTGTTCAGGTCAGAAAGAACCTAGAAACCACCTCTGCAGGAAGACTCCAGCACCCCTGAACCAGGTGACAAAAACACAGTTTAAACATTTGAGACTAAACAAGAGAGCACCAACTTACTTATTTATACCACACACATACATACATATTGTAAACATTCTTTAATGCATTTAATTCAATGAATTTATGAACCTACTTTCTTTTTCCCCCTTACTTTCTTAATTAAAATGTATTAATTGACACCTTGGTAATAGCTTAGATGGTTCAACAGCACCTAATAATTTTTCCACTATAAATGTGAAATGCATAATCATAGATCTTTAGACTTATAGAAACATACATTTTATTATATCTTAAACTCAAAAACACTGGTTTTGGCAATAGCTTGAAGAGATTGTTCACAGAAAATAAACAATAAAGTTAGGAAATATATAATCATATGAATGTTAAATTCCTTGCAACTTTTTCAGTGGCAGAATCCATAGTGAGAAAGGTTCCATATAATAATTAGGAATCATTCTTAAATATTGGCACTACTCTTTAATCTTTCTTTTAATTAAATGTATAATTCAATATTTTACATTTAAGAAAATTAGTTTTTCCAAATAAAAATGTCAAATATTTTTTAAAACATACTTAAGCCATATTATCAATGAATCATTATTATTTTAATAATGCATTTAGAATAGATAGTTTTTCACCATTGGCCCTGTTAAATGCTTTTAATAAAACACAATATTTTTCCTCAGGGAGCATTCCCTGGGAATTCCAGTAGTTGATGAGGGCAAAAAAATGTAAGAAGGCCTAAAAATAGTGTAATTCACACTGACCAATAAAGCACTCTCACAAATATTTTCAGAAATTTCTGACTAATACCCTAATTGCTATTTATCACTTCAAAGCTGAAATCAAGGAAAATACTTTTGTTCATTGAATTGCTCAGAAATGGCTTTCTGTAGGTAGGTTAAGGATTTATATAATCTACTCAAATTCATGTAATAAATAAAAAATTTGGAATTCCAGTCACATCAATACAAGCAACATATTTGTTGTTCACAAAGCACACACGCAGTGTACTTATAGCATTCTTGAAAAGTGTATATGTATAGAGTGGACCTTTTACTTACTAACTGAATTTGTTTCTGAGGGCTAGTAGTAACACGTTAGTCAATTGCCTTCAAAGTCTCTCTGCTGTATAATTTTAGGCCACATTTTCTCCCAGGCAGATCTCAGTGTCCTTAGAGAGACATTGGCCTAGGATTTCTCAATTAACTCACACAGGAAAGGGTGTTGTACTGTTCCTTCTAGAACTCTTTAAGGGCTAAATCTGTATCTGAGACCACCTGGAAGCACAAGCAGCCAGCATTCTGGTCATAACTCAAGAGTTTATTCATAAGTTAAAACTAAAATTCTGGTCATAACCCAAGTTGTTCGTATGTCAGGCTGGTTGTAACTCAAAGATCCACTGTACAAAGAGTTTTTAAAAAATTTCTCACTAGAAATAATGGATTCTGCTAAACTCTGAGAAGAAATTTCAATGTTTCAAATTAAACAGTATTACTAATGCTATTTGAAATGTAAATTTCATCTAATACGTGTATCTGAGTTTATATTTATGTATATGTAGGGATACATATAAACTACTTTATATAGCAATAGAGTTTTGCTAAGTCATAACTTTATAATGAGAAAAAGTACTAATAATCTTATTGTATGCAATCTTAATAAAGTTGATGTTTGAGAGAATTTGTTCTCAAAATTTGTTTTCATATATTCTTCAATTTAATATAGTCATTTAAAAACACTTCTGTTATGATGGAATTATGCACAGAATTTTCAAGAGCTGATAAGATGGCTTCTGTGAAAGGGACTTTGTCCAAATAAATTAAGGGAGATGCACATACTTATGTGAGAAGCCAGCAGTAATAACACGAGGAAGAGTGAGAGAGAGAATTCGCTGAGAGTATGTCATAGGGACGGAACACATTCAATTAATATTTTCACTAATTAGAAAAAGTGAAACTGTTGATATTTCTAGTGATGTTTTAAATCCCAGTGACATTAAACTAGAATAATTGCTGTCACCATCTACATATTCTCTTGGATAGGTAAACAGAGAAATTCAAAGACTTTATTAGTTTAAATTTAATTTACAATGAATTAATGAGTAACAATAGCTTTTTAATCAATATTTAGGATATGGAAATGATTAAAATAGTAAAGATATACATATATTTATAGGATCTTAGATTTTAAATCTGAAAATTTAATGAATAAGAATAAAATGCAGTATTTTTGTTGAGTATTAAAGTGAAAATGCAGGAATGCATACATATATAAATATATAGGTTTATAGAAATAAAATTTTAATCATATTCATTTGTCTTCTAGGGGAAAAGAATGAGGAAAAAGGGAGAAACCATCAGGAAAGACATCATGGGTTACAGTGTCTGCTAAACATGAGTCTCATAAAATATTTTGGCCCTAGAGATAATTATATCTTTTCAAGTTTATGCATACATTAATAAATCCTCAAATAAATATGTAAAATCATTATTATGAATAAAGCACAAATGCATGCATATCATACCACAAGTATTGACATTTGGAAATGCGGAATGGAAATGTGACTTTCGTCAAATGTTCAAGGAGATAACAATGGAGATACTATAAGTCCTTTTCCTCTCATCCCAGAAAGCGTATGCATTGCTCTCCTTGAGTACACTGAATGTCCTCTGCTGGAGCAGTACATGGCCTCTGCGGTTCAGGCCCACATTGTTAACTTCTTCAAAGAAGCCTGAAACCCTGAGACCAGAAGTTCCAAACACAAACTTTGGACACAGTGTAAGAAGCAGCTTAGTTATTGAGCTTATGAACGGGCAGCTGGAGAGGGACAGCACCTGCGATGGAGTCAGGCTGGACAGCATTATATAGAAAGGTCACGAACACCAAGTATGAGTTAAGAGCTAGGTCAAGCCACACAAGCCTAGAAATACAAAAGCGAACAGAGGAAAAACTATGAAGTGTTAGGATAAAGGCAGACAGACAGTTGAGAAATCTGACTCCCAGGAAATGGAGTTCTGAGGTAGAAAATCTTGAGGCAGAGGCCTCCCCCCCCCCCCCCAGGCTGGGGCCTGGTTTCAAGGACTCTGAGGATGCTGAGGGACTGGTTTTTCTTTTGAACTCTGCATTGAAAACAACTGAGTCTCCCTGGTTGTTTGGGGCTGTAGTGAGGCCTCCTGTGAGGAGTGACTGCTGGGCTCAGTGCAGATTTCCACACACTCAGCCTTAGAAAATTCTGGAAGAAGAGCCACACGGCGAATGCACTTTTGGGATCTCTCCCAACTGCCCACTGGCAGCTTTCTTTCTTCTTATACTTCCAATAGAGATTACTCCCTTAACTACCTCTTTTTTACCTGCAATTTTTTCCTTTTGTGAGATAACAGGCTCAATCTGATGGTGCTAGTCGTGTCAATATGGCTGCTGTAAATACAGCCTGGTAATCATGTTGTTTTGAAAGTTAGTGGCTCCCTAAATTATGTATCCAATAAAACACGCATCGTTGGCTAGTCTTAGAAAACGCACATTCCACAAAAGACTCCAACTTATTGCAGCCTCTCAGAATTCTCTGATGCACAGCCTCCAGTTTCTGCTCCTGAGCTACTTGTTGCAGACCCATAAGCCCCCTGTGCAAGTTCCTTCCACCTGTCCCCTCACCCACTCGCCTCTCAGGGACATGGACCTCGGCTCTGCGTAGTGTTCTCTGGAGGCTGTGACCTTCCCCTTCCACCCATCCCTAGTCCAATGCGAAGGGAACTCATTTTGTGCCACTACATATTATGTCTTTTTCCTTGATCAGCCCCGAAATATTCAAACTTGCTGCATCTTCTCAAGTTTTAAGGGTATAGAATTTTAAATATAGTTTTTAAAATGGACCACCATTTACAGTCACAGAATTTTCACAGTGGTTAAATGAAAAGTGAAGAAAACTTACAATGTCAGTAATAATAAAAGTGACAAATACCAAGCACTTTCCTACAGTCCTGCCACATGGAAAACAGCTTGGCCATTTCTTACAGTCTAACACGCAAAGACCGCAACACCTAGCAATATTGGTCTTGGGTATTTTTCGTAAAAAATGAGAATTTATTACTCTAACCAATGAAAAAAAAATCTTGTGTATAGCATTTTATTTATGTTCAAAAGATTAGGAAATATTTCACATGTCCTTGTATGTTTTATATGGAATGTTATTGAATAACTCTATTTCTTTGATCCAAATAATCATTCTTTGAAGTTAAGAAATAAAATTAAAGTTAAAATTCTCTTTTTAACGTTATATATTAAGTTTGAATTTTAATTATAAACATTTGTTTAGCATATATTTTTTTATTAAAAATAAATCTTTTGTTTGAAATTCAACTTAACTTTCTCTATTTTAATTTGGTAATTATAGTATTCCTAATATTTCCAGTTCTTTAAGTCTATGAACCTATTAAGCATCATATTGCAAGAAATATGGTAACTACTGATTATTTGATTGCAAAAGCTAATTGTTTAAAACTGGATATAATACTATGAAAAGTTCAGACACATATAGTTTAAGAAAGAATTTTATGTCAGTGGAATTTATTAAGACATACCTCTGAGTCTTATAAAAAGCAAACTATTTTCGATATGGTAACTGTAAATATCTAATATCCGTATGTATTCTGTTGTCAAATATTTAGGTCAGTGAATAAAAAATAAGATTAAATTCAAAGAATGGAAGAAAATGTTCATTCATTAAATTTGTCAGAACTACATAAACTTCCTGGGAAAGCAAATGATACTGTTGCTTTAAAATCATTCTCCATTTTTATTTCTTTAAAATATTCAGTTTATATTTTTCAAGAATTTGGTAGGAATGCTTTCTCATTAATACTTGTGAATACCACTCAGCAGGAAAAAAAAAAAAGTTAAAAACCCAGAGGAATTCAAGCTTCATCAAATCTCTCCATATCCACAAAAATGTTCTTGCTCAGCTATACATAGCCATTTCTTCTGTCAAGTGTCTGTTGAGTCAATGATGTCGGAAAATTTCCAAAGCCTTTACGTTGCTAGCTGGAGCCTAAGCTTAGAATTTACCAGATTGCACTGTGTCTTAAATCAGATCAAAGAAAAGTGCATGAGCTTCTCCCATGTGACAGCTCCAAATTTATTTATGGATTGTTAAACTTGTGTATATTAAAGCTGTGTATTATGAAATAGCCCTTTGTAGGAGCTGAGTGTTTCTGGAAGACTACATGCTGACACTAATTTACTTGAAATGTACCTACTTTAAAGGACCTATTGTAAAAATCCTTTAAAGAAACAGAAGGGGCAATGCTAAGAGCTGGATTGTCCTCTCCATCAAAGCGTCACAGAGAAAATCTGCAACCATCATTAATCAATATGTACCTTCTCTCTACTCCTATAAGCCATGGGCCTGAGGCATTTGTAACTCATATCAGAGACTCATTGTCTTTCTTCTTTCTAGTAGGTGTCATGAGGTACAGTAACTGCAGTGTATTGTTCTCAGGGTTAAACACAATGCATGACACAGTGACCATACTGCCCAGTACATAGCAAGCATTTAATTATTATCCTTGTTATAATTAATATATTAGATTGCTGTGAAGATTCATGAGGCTAGGAGTCCTTGATAAGACCTGATATATCTGAATATATATTTTTGAATTAAAAACAATATAAATTTAAATACCAAATATTAAAATAGGGCTATTTGTGTTTGCTAGTCCAAAACCACAAAAATAATTGAAAATTGTGAGATGACTGAGATGATATAAAAGCTGGTGTGATATCTTAGTATAATCAATAAAAGCTAACTAAATCTCTTCTAACTTTGGAAGTGTAAAAATTGTGCAGTGTGCTGTCAAGAAGGGAATTGTTATACAGATGGAAATTCACACAGAAGGTGGATCTAGATCTAGTTTTCAGTTCTGAAAGCAAAGGTGGATCTATATAAAGGTTGGAACTGAAAGTTATCATGATATGAAGATAAAATAAAAATGAGTGGAGGTGAATGCTGAAATGGGGTTATAAATTAACTTAGGAGAAGGATGGAAAAATCAATGGGTTAAATCCCTGGACCATATTCCTTGGCATCTTACTTATTTTTCTCATTGCTGAGACAAAATACCCAACCAACACTCACAAATTAAAGGAGGAAAGGTTTATTTCAGCTTATATGCTGTGGAGGTTTCAGTCCATGGTCAGCTGGGTTCAAGGCAAGGTGGCACAGCAGAGGGGCATCTCAGAAGAGTAACAGTTCATAGTGTGGCAGCCAGCAGGAAGCAAACAGCAGCAGCAAGCCAGTCTTCCCTCTCTCCCTTTGTATTCCATCCAAACTACATGCCTATTGTTCAGCTGCCAGCTGCACCCAGGGTGGGGCTTCCATTATCCACACTGGGAACTATGCTAATTCCAATGGACTAATTTAGTACCACATACCCTTAATCCCAGTATCACACACACTAGACCCAGTTATCTTCAAAAACCCCTACCTATGAGTGCATGAGGCTTATGGGGACATCTAGATACAAGCCATAACATTTGGAATTAAAGAAATCAGGTGATTTGAATAAGATTTTTAAATAGTGGTGAAGTGTACATATTGGACAGAAAGCTTATGAAGTATGCCCAATAATTACTGAGAATGAACAAGAAGAAATTAGATGCAATGATAAAATCAGCAAACATGTAAAGAGCAGCATGGGGTGCAATGAGGAGGGGATTTTGCTTGATATGGGTAAAGCAACAATCTCCTAAATGCAGTTCTTTCCTTAGAGAAAATTATCTTCCTTAGAGAAAATGACCTGCTGTGCCTGTCCTTTGGTAGGATGTACAGATTTTACTGGAGAAAGCTCTGAAAAAAAGGAAGCCTGAGATTTACACAGCCTTTACAATATGAAAGAGAAAAGGGATGGATTTTTTAATAAATTATCAAAAATAGCAGCAAAAATTATTACTAACTGTACCTCACCTATTCTTCCAGAACCTTCCATACACACTTCAACAAGTAGAACATGAAGAGCATGAGATTGTGTGATTTTTCTGAGAGTTATGAGAGTAGAAGCCTCTTCTCTCCCTCTCTCCAAAAGCTTGCTTGGGAATCCTGGTGCTATGCTATGAGGAAGAAGCCAATACTGCTTACTCCTGGAGTTTAAATTCTCAGCCAACAGTTACCATTAATTATCATATCTTAGGACAAGTAAACTCCACCTGCTTCTAGGTCTAGCCTTCTAGAAATTTCAATGACAATGATCAAAGCAAAACTAAATTAAGATTGCTGATTCATAAGCAAAAATAAATGTTTTAGTTTTTTTTTTAAAGCTACTAATAAATTAGGGTTAATTTACTACTATGATGGATTAACAGTAAAATCTCTGTGACATAGTTGACGGTTCCAGATAATAAGAGTTGAAAGATCTGAAAAGGTCTGAAATGAGCTGTACAGAAGGAAAAATTAAGCAAAGGATAAAGGCTTCTGAGAATATGGAAAGCAGAAGAAGCTTACACACAGGTAAAACTATATACATGCAGATATATCCTGAAAACCCCGAGGTGCAAGCTAGGTGAGACATTTCAGACTAAAGCATTTCATCAAAACTTAAATATTATGAGTTAAGTTACAGCCTGTGTTTTGGAAGAAATATCCACCTATCAGTCAAAAGCAGTTTACCTGACCACCTGATATATTTTAGGTAACAATAAGAGCTCTTGATTACAAAATCAAAACACTAGCAAGGGAGATGAAAGTGTTATCTCCTTGAAGGTAGCCTATAATAGTCATATTCAATTTTTCTGCCATTGATCATTCTTAAGTATACTCAGTAGAACACATGGTTTATTCTCTAAGAATACTTCAAAATTCTAAGGTAAACATCTGAAAGCTCAAGGTTACAGAATGAACTTATATATAATGGTATAATAATGGTATATTAAAAAATTATGGTGATCAAAACATATCAGAAAATTAAAAACAAATAAAATTACATCGAATATCTTTTCACATTACAATGCAATAAAAGTAGAAATCAGAGCTGGACATATATCTTGGCAGTAGACTTCTTCTGTAGCATGTGTAATGCCCTGGACTGATCCCCAGAGGAAGATTAAATAGCACCACAGTGAATGAATGAATGAATGAATGATTGAGTAATGTACAAATACTTGGAAATTAAAAACTTAGTTTTTAATAACCAAGGAATCAAGGGAGATATCTAGAAGGAAATTTTAAATTTACTGAAGCAAATGAATATGGAGGCACAACATTCTAAAACATTTGGGATATAGAAAAAGCAGTACTAAAAAGAAATTTACAGTGATCAGTCTATACCAAAAAAAAAAAAGTAAGATTTTAAATACACTATCTATTGCTGCATCTCATGGAACTAGAAAAGTAAGAACACACCAAACTCAAAGACAGTACCAAAGCAAATAAATAGTAAAGACTAAAGAGGAAATAGATAAAATGGTCTTTGAAATAAAAAATATCAGTGAAACACAGTTGTTTCTTTGAAAATATCAACAAAATAGACAAACACTTAGCAAGATTATTTAGGACAAAGGCAGAGACTAGCCAAATTGAAAAAAAATCAGAGACAAAATGGAGAAAGCACAACTTGGGGCACATAAATACAGAAGCTCATAAAAGGTAATTATGAATAATTCTATGGCAACAAATTTGATAATCAAGAAAAACAAACTCTTTATGGACACCTGACAAATATTTAATTATAAAGAACTAGAAAAATTGAGCACACTAACAACAAGAAATAAGATATGATATGATCAATCATTGAAACTATCCCATCAAAGAAAGTCTAGGACCAGAAAGCTTTAGTAAGTTTTTTTTCCAAACATTTAAAGAACTAATACCAAGTTGCCTTTAAGTTATTCACAAAAATAATAGTCATAAATAGTTCCTAACGCATTCTGTGAGGTCACCATCTGCCCAATCTGTGGTGCCAAATCTGCATAAAGCATGACCAAAAAGAAGACTTTAGACCAATATCATTACTGAACAACAATGCAAACGTCCTCAGCAAAATATAAGCAAAGAAAATCCAATAGCACATTCAAAAGATCACCATGATTAAGTGCAATTCACACCAAAGATACAAAAATAGTTTAATACATATAAATTAATAAGTGAGATACGTTACATAGACACAACGAAGGCCAAAAATGATATGATAATCTCAGGAGACAGAGAACAGGATTTAGTAAAATTCAACATCTTTTCATGGTAAAAAAAAAAAAATGGTTGAACAAATTAGGCATACAAAGAACATGTCTCAACACAATAAGACAAATTAAAATAACACAGCAGTGAAAATAAAATGGGGAATAGCTGAAAACTTGCTAGGACCTAGAGTAAGACAAACATGTCCACTTTTCACCACTTTAATTCAACATACTTCTAGAAGTCCTCGCCTATTTAATCAGAAAATGGGAAGAAATGAAAGATTTCCAAAATGGAAAAAAAACAAAGATAAATGTTCACGGTTTTGAGTTTAATCTCAAGTGCTCTCCTTGCACATAGATAGAAAACCCCACAAAAATCTTGGAAATATAAATAAGTGGAGTAAAATTATAGGATACATATTTGGCATACAAAAAGCAACAGTGTTGTTTTATGCCAATAGCAAATTATCTGAGGTAGAAATTAAGAAGGCAATCCCATTTATAATAGTACACAAGACAATCTAGAAATAAATGTAACCAAACAGGCAAAAGATCTCTAAATCAAAATTATAAAACATTGATGAAAGAAATTTAAGGAGACATACACAAAAAAGGAAAAAAATACCACATCAATGGATTAGGGGCTTAGGTATTGTTAAAATGTTCATACTGCAAAAAAAAATGCAGATTTAATGAAATCCTATCACACTACAAATGTTTTTGCTCAAAAAACTAAGAAAAAATCCTAAAACTAATATGAAACCACAGAAATTCATATAGCCAAAGCCATTTTGAAAAAAACAGAGAACAAAGCAGGAGGGTATATATCATCTATTTCTTCAAAATGTACTACAAATCTGTAATAATCAGTGTTGTAAGGCTAAACATATTGGAGTACCCAAAGAAAATTTGGAGAAGATCCCACAAGCACAGAAAAAAAGAAAAAGTGGACAATGCAATTATATCAAGTTAAAAAGCTTCTGTATAGCAAGGGAAACAACAGAGTGATGAAAAAACCTACACAATGAAAGAAAGTATATGTATGCTATATACTTCACAAAGGGTTGAGAAAGAGAATATATAAGGAATAGCAAAAACACAATGTCAAATGAGCAAATAACTTAAAAATCAGCACTAGATCTTAATAGACATTTTCCAAAAGAAAAACTACAAATGGTCACTGGGCATATGAACAAAAGTTCAATATCACTAACTGTCAAGTAAATGCAAATGATAACCAGAGAGAGATATTATTTCATCCCACTAAGAGTAACTAGTATCAATTTTAGTATATGTGCTGCTAAAGCGAGCACAAGAATAACTATTATCAAAAAGACAAAGCAGAAAAAGTGCTGCCAAGGAGGACATGGAGAAAAAAACGAACTCTTGCACACAGTTGGTGGGGGTGCAATTTAGTGCATGCATTGTGGAAAACAGTATAAAGTCTTCTCCAAAAATTAAAAATATAACTACCATATTATCTACACACCCATGTTCATTGTAGAACTATTAAAAAAAGTCAAGAAATGGAAACAATTTCAGTATCCATAAGTTGATGAATGGATAGAGAAAATGAGATAAATATACACCATGGTATACTAACCAGTCATGATGAATGGATTAATTCTTGTCATTCAAGAACACAAATGGAACTGGAAAATATTATATGAAGTGTAGGAAGCCAGACACAGAAATTCAAGTACTGAGAGATTCCATTCGTATGTGGAATGAATATAAAGAATGATGCCATAGAACCAGAGGGCAGAAGAGTGAGAAGTGAGTGAGAGAACGGTAGGAGTTGGCTCATGAGCGTTGTCGCAGTAAGGTAGAGACACAAAGCTTTGGTGTGTTGTACAGTGGGGTTATCAGAGATAACAAAGACAAAGTGTACATTTAACAAACCAGTAGGGATTTTCAAGATTTTACCATAAATAAATGATAGATAAATGATAATTATACTTTACCAGATTTAAACATTATGAAATGTATACATACATGGAAACTTCTTCATATTACTCCACTAACATGAAATATTTAAATACTAGTAAAATAAATTAAAAGAAATAAAAATTCTATAGCAGGAAAATATTTATTTGGAACTAATTTTACATTTTGTTGATCGGTAGCCAAATGATGTATTGTGTATGAAGAAATCCTTAACAATGTTAAGAAGGTTATATTTTAAAATCGCCTTTCAGATCAGAAATTTGTTGGGTTTTGACAATGTATTTTTATTTCTGAATAAATGACAATGATGTATTTTTATCTCTGAAATCAACAGTTGCCTGACATATGTTGTTTGTATACCTGACATAAAATGTGTACTTTTTGTACATTCTTCTTTACAGATACACACACACGCACGCATGCACGCATGCACACACAAGCAATTCTTTCAGTTATTATCCCTCCAAAGAATAAATTCCTCAAAGTACTGTAGCCTAGATTTAGAAAATAGTAAATAATTGATGAACGTCATAGCAGTGATTGCATGACTTTAGTAAGCTAAAAGTTAGGTTTCCTCTTTACTTCTCACCATGTCAAATGAAATTATTCATTGCAAGTACAATGTCGATTAAGAACAAGGAGTTCAGGTGTTGCCCAGGGAAGATATGAGGATTGGTATCCTGTGGGACCAGTTGCTGGTCCTCAGACAACCTTGGCAGAATTAGAGATTCCAGCTCCATGTAACCCTGTCCCTAAGCTGAATCCAAACTATAAAACCAATCAGCAGGTTTGTGTGCCACAATGGACACTATTTGTTTCATAAAACAGAACAAACTCTGAAAGATCCTCCCCAAAATGTCTACTCTTGGGGATATCTTATTATTAAAGTTGATCTGCTAAAGATGAATAGAAAAACTAAGAATAGAATTAAATTTAATGCATAAATGACAAAATTACTTATTCATCTCTGCTTGGTCAACTGACTTGTGATTGAAGTGTGCATTTAAATTTAGTTTTCTCTATCACATAATTATTAAAGTTACTTTTAGGCATGATGAAAAATTCCACTGAATTTTGGCCTAGTTGGTATCCTAATCATTTGCAATTACTTATCTTGAATAGAGAAATACTTATCCAGTATAGGTCATTTGTAAACCTGTTTCTGAATGAATGTAGTATGAAATAGGTTGCACTATTAGGATAAGCCAGGTCATGATGAAGTAAGCTGTAAAAAATAAACAAAACAAAAAAGGTATTTCTGATTATTGTAACCAAATTAACAGGCCAAGGAAATCAAGCATGATGATGTGTATTGAAAGGGGCATGACTCATTTGTAATTTTACATAATGGTCTTAGAGTCAGAATATAATTTGTTGTCAAGAGACAAAATAGAATAATAGAGTTGCTTATAGAATAAAGATAAAATTCTTTGTAAATTCAAGTTTCTGGATTCCTATTTTCAAGTTTTACACTAAACAAAAATTGAAGTCATATGTTAAAAAATGTTCGTTTTTCTAAAAAATAAGTTTATGACATTTCCCCATAAAACAGATTTCAAAGTCCCCAGATGGGATAATTAGAGAAATGTCTCTGTGTGGAACTCTGTAAATTGTCACACCTGTTTAATCGAACAAAAAATTAAAATATGCAGACCAACAGAATTCAATAAATCATTAAAAACCTTCCACTTTACCAGCACAAATTACTGAATATAAGAAAAATATCCATCATTTTCAGGCAGTTGTCAAGTGATTTTTGAATATCCAAAACCAACAAATCAGAAGTGGGAAATTATCACAATTATATAAGCGATATAATTACAGTGCACAGAACATCTGTCTCAGCTGAGTTGCTATGAGGGGAAGTCTGCAGTACTACAGGACAAGAAATACTTATTACTTCCTTTTCACTTTAAAAACAGAAAGCAGTCATGTGATTTTCATAGTATGAGCAGTGAACATGCTCTGAATGAAAAATAAGTAGGTATTCCAATTGTCCATCTGGACATTGATATCAAGAATATATATTGAATTTTTAATAGATGGTATATTTCTTGCAATATTTCCTTCTGGTAACCTAATAAAACATGGAGAAAATCATTATTCTTTTCATTTTTACATATGGGAGTAAGAGTACCCTATCAAACGTGTGTTCAGTATCTTACATGTTCTATACATCTTGGCTCTAAATTTAAGTACAGCATGGATCTTGTTGTTGAGAACTTTGTAAATAATAGCAGGACTGAAGGAAGTAGATTTTGAAGAAGCAAAGCAAAAGAAAGAAGTGTTCATTCTAGGAAATATGTTAACTATGAACAATAGCAGAAGCAATGTAAATTTGTATGACATTTTATAATATCACTAGAATATTTGTTTAGAGAAGATTACTAGTATAGAGAAGTTCTGGGACATGTTTGTAAAAGTTCATGGAACCATGCTAGGTAGAATGCCAGGAAAAAGGTTTCTGCACTTGTCTGCAATGGCCACATGGAAGAAATAAACCAAAGTGTGGAGTTAGGACAAATAGCAACAACAGTACCAACAATCACAAATGGTTGCTCACTATGTGCCTCTTGTTTCCCCAAATACTTTATCTGGAATGCTTTATTTAATCATCAGAAGTTTTCATGAGATGAGAATGGATAACTCACAGTTTTACAGATCCAGAAATTAAAATCTAGAAAGCTTAAATAATATTTCAAAGATCAAATTGCCAGAGAATTGTGGAGATGGCCTTGGAGCACAAATCTAATTCCAGTAGCAACACTGTTAGATATGTTTTGCATATTTTTTATTCATTCCACATAACAAACAAGGAAAGTGTACATCACTTCCCTCATATTATGGGTGAAGTAAGATTGAATAACTAAAATTTGTATATAAATGCCATAAAATCTCATAGCTAAGCTCCTATAACTTTTCAGTGTATCTTCATTCCACTATGTAACATACAAAAAGGGAAAATAATTTGTGTTTTGAAATGGAAAGTAATTTTTTAAACTGCATGCTTGGAAAACTAAGTTAGTAGTAATGTATACAGTTATTTGGCCAAGAAATGGTATATTTATCATAACTACCCACTTCTCTCACCCTTACGTTCACTCCCTCGATAGCACTCCTTTTATTCAACTTGACTAATATCTACTTTTGAATTACATTTTTAAATAAATGTCCCAGTAAAACGACTTTAGACTTCTTCATTTTTATGCCTAAGTATTCACACTTGATTTTAGTTTGCCCCAAATTATGACATTTGGTTTAGAGTCATCAAAGAGTTACCTATTTCAATGAGTTCAAAGAAAAGTGAGAGAGAGAGAGAGAGAGAGAGAGAGAGAGAGAGAAGAGAGCAGAGAAATCATACTTACATTTGTGATTCTGTTAGGATGTATAGCTTTTTTTAGATAAACTCTCTTAGAAGTTATGAAAGCTCTTTATAAAAAGACAACAATGAGAACCTGTTACAATTTCTTGAGAGGTGAACAATACCAATAGGAACTAGAAGAATAGAGTGAGAAAAATAAGTAAACCAAAATGAGTAAGACCTCAGCCATTGTAGGAAAATGCTGACTCTACCATATATAAAATTGTAGAAGAAAAAGAGAGAAACATTTTAGCCGTAAAAATTTATCTTTCAGTAATGGTCTGAAAATTACCAAGTAAGGAAAGAAAATGACTTTAGAAATATAAAAGGCTTGCTTATGTCCAAGAAAGACAAATTTTTAAAAAATCACTGCTATATAGATTATAATAAATATTTAAATTATAAAACTGTTAATAAAATACGTATAAAATAATATAAATAACATGAAAAACAATTGTCAAAAATAATATACCAAATTTATGAGTTTAGTTTTTACATTAAAACAGTAAAAGATGAGTAAATTAATCCAAAATAAATAGGAAGAAGAGAATAAAAAGTGAGTGAAATGAAGGCAGTAGAGAAAATCAGCTAGGTCAATGCTTGGTATGTTGCAAAGAGTAATGATCCTGGTTAATTGCTAACAGGATTGATCAGGCAAACAATGTGAAAAAATGAATTATCAATAGTACAAATGAAAGAATATGTGTTATTTTAAATAACTGTTAGACTGAATTCTACTTTAGAAAGATTGTCAGTATTCTCTTGTATAAATGTTCAATGTAATTCATTATTGGAATAAAATGACCTGAGATATATAGCTATCAAAAGGTTTTAGATAAAATTCAGTGACTTTAGCAGATTACAGAGATATTCAGACTTTTCAGTTCTGATATGGGGCTGTGGTTCTCCAAGAAGTTTGCTCGCTGCATATTTATTGTTGAATTTTTAGCTCAATGCTCCTAATCTCTTACTGCTCTTCTAATGTATACCCATTTTTCTACAAATCAATTATAAAAAGGCAACTGAAAATGGCAATGTGACTAATTAAGATTTAATAGACACTATGAACTCATAAAAATGCACACTGCCATTGTGTCAGCATTAAGTATTAACTGACTTTTCCTTGAACAAGCAGAGAAGCAGCATTACATATCGGTTCATAATAAATAACCTTGGAATGAAAGAATCTGAGTTACAATTCCATTTGTCATTTCCTCAAAAAGTATAATAAAAGTGAGATTAACAATTTTATGGACATACTTTTCATTAATAAGAAAAGTACATAATAAATAGTCAGATTTTTTTCTACTTCCTTCAGTTTATAATCAATTCTTATTCCCATTCTTCAGTTAAAGCAATGTAAAAGTTCACTATCATCTGAGACTTCACTTCTCAATTGCCACCCTTTCTTAGTGTATAATATGTACTGCATGCCTGGTAAGTACATAAACACCAGGAGGAAATTTGCAGCAGGGGCAGAGGCTGGGAGACCCTGTGTGGCAGTCACTTTACCCAGGATTCATTAGGACAGAAGAGACCCCAGAAGGACAGAGGAACCTCGGTTCCTTATTGAGTCAAGTATATGAACAAAGGAAACCATGTGTGTTATTAAGTGGACATGGGGCCTTGCTTTTCAGTTATGTTTCTGTGGATTATCCATTCTTGGAAATGCAGGTCAATCTAAATGCTGATAATGATCACAATGACCAGATAACCAAAAAGAAAATTATTATAAAATAAAGTTTGACAGTGTAAAAGTGATAACACAGTAAACTAATGAAGTACTTTATTCAATCTCTAAAATACAGTATACATTGCTAAATGTGTTCAATTAATTAATTTCTGCAAATATTTGCCATATAATTTCAAGCCTTCTAATGCAAGCCTTGCAGTTAGTTATACTTGCAGTGTGCTTATCAGCTTATATAACCAAGGATATTTTTTTAAATTTCCCTTATGGCAACAAGGACTAGTTCAATTCTCTACATAGCAGGGGGCTAGCAAGAGGGCTGAATTGACCAAGATTAATTTTCCAGCCTCTATCAAAACTGACTCTTAAAATAAGATTTAAGTTCAATTATTAAAAAGGAAGAAAGTTCTATCTGATTTAGCTCCTACCAAGTTTTCCTTTCTATCAAAAAGTTCTGTCTTTCATAAATTCTACCTACAGGGGGGAACATGGCAACTGAGGAGTGCACTTTGCATTGAAAATTATTCTGTCACCCTTCTGAGGAAACCCAGCAACTGAATGCCTTGCACTCTGCCCCATTAGTCAGACCAGAGTTTTTTTCACCTGTGCCAAATGAAGGCTGAAGTTTACCTCCAACTATCACTTCTTCATACATCAAACTCATACTTGCAAGTGAGTGCCAAAAACTGGTTGTGCATAACATGAGCATTTTAATTGTTCCTCACATTGGTCAAAAACTGAATTTTAAAATTTTGCAGTGAGTTTTATGAGATTATAAAATTACATCACTGTGTAATGAATATATGAATCTTACATAACATCTTCAAATTTGGGGAGTTATAATCAAGAATATATTATCACATAGTTTTAATCAAGATTTTAATGCTTAAATTTGCTTTTTCAGTGTCTAAGATTGCAATTTGACCTCACAGGTAATTATTGTTATTCATACTGTACCTAACAATTTTTCAGGTGTTTAAAAATTCAGGAATATGTTTTACTAAAATTTAATCAGTTTTTAAGGTGAAATAATGTAATAATATGTGCAATTTTGTGAAGTCTTTTTTAAATTTGCATTGGATATAGGTTATTAAACTGAGTTAAAAAATTCTGTTAGGAATTAAATTCAGGAGCAATGTAAATTTGACAAAATAGCTATTCAAAATATAAAATTATAAGTCATTCAAAATATAAAATTTGAAATTTAAAATTACAAACTGAAGCATAATCTCAATATAATATATAAATTCAGTTTCAAAAAACAGGTAATATATATTAATATATATATATATGTCATCATGTGGAGGGAAAAAAACTCTACAGCAATAAGTTTTGAGAAATCCAAACAATAAATATCTCAAAATTATTGATGAGATAATCAGTTAAATACATACTTTATAAATTTAAAATTATGTTGCATTCTGTACATTTTTGGCTAAGGCTTTATGTCTTAGAATTATACCAAAACTATTATAGTTACTGAAATTTTTACTTAGTAATCCTCTTTATTTATTCATTTATGCTCAGTGAATGAAAGAGAATGTTCAGAAATATCAATTCTCTCCAAATATCAAATTATAATTTGTCCTGTTTTTTTGAAATAAAATATTCTTATTCATATTTGCATTAAAATAAGGATTGCTTTGGTTCTTCCACTTTGCACTTTAAATTTTGCCAGGGAGTATGAGATATACATAGCAGAAACTCATTTTAATACGAGGATAACCTAACAAAACGATCATTATAATGTATCTGTCTTTCTCTAGTCCTTTCCAGATGTGAGGTACATGGTAATTCTATGGAAAGACAATTTGTGGAACTTTGCAAGCATAAACAGCCATAAACAGTGAAGTCCTTCTATCTCTGCTACTGCTAATTCTGTCATGCTGTCCTGGGTACCACCACCCAATGCTCAAGCTGGGTTGGGGGAAGCAGAGGACTTTGTGTTCTGTCTGTTTCATTTATAACAGGAAAATTGAAGCCAACAAGAATGTATGGAGCTTATATGGAATTGTCTATATATTCTTGGAAAAGAATCTTGATTGTTGATCAAATGTCCAAATAAGAGGTTGGTAAACCGTGAGCCAAATATGACCCTCCACCTATTTTTATAGACAAAGTTTACTCACTTAAATATAGTGTATGGCTATTTCCTTACTTCAACTCTAGAACTGAGTTCCTATGATACAGTCCATATGGTGCAGAAAGTCTAAAATATTTACTGTTTAACCCTCCAGAAAAAAAATTGCTGACCATTGTGTAACTGTTTACATATTTTATTATGCACTGGTAATTTCATTTTATTCTATAATAAATGAATACAATATAATAAATTCAATAGAAACAACTACCATCTTTAGTAAGGAAAACATTTTAAATTAGACTTCACAGGAAGTGGATGATGAACATGTCATTTTCCCTAATTTATGTCACCATTACTGAGCCAGGTATTAATTATATGACTGAGTATATAAAAATCAGAAGACAGGTATTAGCAGAACTGTCAATGCCTGCTTCAAATGTTAGCATTTACTTTAGAAGAGAGCCTACTCATTGTGCACGAGGCACAGATGCAAAAGGTCTTCTTACATGTCTCTCTCTGAAACATGACTTTTCATTTAAAACAAATAACTGTCCCCAAATTATAGCTCTCATTTTCTATTGCAAGTCCCTCTATCCACAAAAAATGTAACAGGATCACTGTCAGTATGTTGCTTCACTTAGAAAATAATGTTGCACATGGTTAAGACATCCCAGGTTACTATTAATTAAATAAGAGGCTTTCAAATAGTTAAATTTAGCAATAGTTTGATTTTTATCCTCTAATTTATTGAATTAAACAAGGCTTATTTTGTTGAGAGCAAGGGAGCTGACAAAATTGAAAATATGATTGTTAATTCAAGAAAAATATTAAAAGACATTGATTTCTTCTTGTGGTAAAATTATAAACATGTCACAAGATGTTTTATGAATTATAACATGTTTTGTTTAGATTATTCTGAAATATATATTTTTAATCAAACATAAATATACAGCTTGAAATTTATTGTGGTGTACATATAATGTATATTTTGATCCAAATTTGTTGTAATAGTCACATAATTCAAATTAAAACTACATTTGCAAAAATTACAAGCACTTTTAATTATTCAGAGTAGTGTAGATAAAATTTATATGACAAAATATTGTGTGAAAAAGTGTAACTGTAACCGCAGAGTGTCCTTTCTCTCCCTGATGTTCATCAACATTTGGATTTGAGAAATGTTAGGCCTCTGAGGAATGACTTTGTCAATGAAATTCAGGATGCCAAGGAAGAATTGTTAGTAAAAGAATTTTCCAAATATTGATCAGTTGGATCACTGAAACTGCAAGTCTTCCTCAATTCAGTCAGCTGGGAAAGCCTGAAAAGAAACACTCAGAAATGCTACAACTATGGGATCTTGAAGAAATCAATGTTCTTTTTTAACTCCTCCAAAAACAGTCTTTACATTTCTGATTGTGGTTAGAGATGGTGCTGCCCATAGCCACTTTATGGAGGGAAGGGTCCACTGCAGGCATTCTGCCTCTCTGGTGAGGGAACAGAAGAGCTTAGATACCAGAGGAGAATGGTTTAAAGATATGCCATTGTTTAAACATTAACCAAGAGCTGAGAAAGTATTCATTCAAGCAATAATTTCAGTTCACTTTTAAAAATTCACTTGAGAAGGAATTTTTAAAAATTTCCTTTTCATAACAGGATCTTTGACTCTACTGATGCTACTTAAGGAAGTAAGTTATACATAATTATGCGATTTATGTGCAAAATGTGTATTATTTCTAAAAATGTTTTAGTGCTTAAGAGCTGAGTATGCTTTATCATAGTTAAATAGATATATCAACATGTGCCCAAATTCTCCTTAAATTATGGAACATCTAACAATACAATCACTTACTTCTAATAAACAAATTGAAATCAAACTTACAATAAGCTGACTGTAAAAAATCTTTTAAATTTCATTTTCCAATAATGGAAATACTTAATTTGAAATAAATGACAAAAATTAAAATTTTTGTGTATTTTTATATAAATATGTACATACATTTGCAGTTTTTACCTGAAAATTGTTCATCACATTCACAAATGAAACCATTTGCATTAATGTTGTAGCAGTTCCCATGGTAACAACTATGTGGGTGACACTGACCAATTATTTCTGAACAATTTTTTTCCTATGACAATGAAAAAAAGTAATTTTTCAAAATGATTAAATCATATTTATATTGCATCTAAAGAGTTGATTATGGTCATTGGCTTTCCCTCAGTAATTTTAATAAAGAAAAATGTAAAAATTTTAGTGAAATATAATTTCAAAGTACAAAATAATCTTACATGATGATATATTTAAATTGAAACAAGAATTAATTTTGGTATTTGACATATTTTTCATCTTCTGACCTCATACCATAATTTTCAGATAATTTTTCATTTCATGATAATTATTATTACTGTATATGAATATTACCGTACAATGGTAACATGGTAATAACTTACAAAGGGACATGTTTAAATGCATATTGTGTGTATCCACACCACCTAAAGAAGCAAAATATTCAAAAGGACAAATAGCTTCCTGGATTCTCAAAAGCTGTGTAAAAACTCATAAAATCTACATTTCTTTTCCCTTGCTTTTAAATTAAGTTTGTCAAATCTCACTTGTGCATACATTGTAGTGCTAGTGTGTCACATGCTGTTTCCCTACATGACATCCTTGTGTTGTGCATATTCAGTCATTTTATAATATTCTTCATAGAGAAATGTTCTGAGGAAATCGTGAGTGTTTCACTTGGATAAATGTTGATATGAAACAGTTGCACACGATTTGGCAATATGCTGGCCCTCAGTTAACTGAGCTAGAGTTTAACTTATGAGCAATTTTTTGCCTTTAAAATCCTTTACATACTGACATTTCTGCTTCAGTAATGCAGAACTCTTCATTATCCATTTACCTGCAAACAACCCTGAACACAATGATCTCACAAATAATGCAATCATGTGCTGATAAGTCATCAAACACAAAACCTAAACTGCCAGTACAATGGACAATACTCCCTTGCCTATTTCAGTGTTAGTAACTTTCACGGAGTACATTTGTTCCTCAAAATTCATACACTGAAGTCACAATCATCTGTATCTCAAGGTGTAACTATATTTGAAATGACAGAATAGTTAGAGAAGTACTTCAACTTAAATCAAGTTGTTAGGTTTTTGTGGTACTTATAGCAAATTAATATAGTGAGCATTTCCAATTTCTTTGGTAATTATACATGTGCCACAATCTTCTGAGAACTTAAGACTTAAGCCATTATAATTGCAGTTACACAAAAGTGCATGTTTAATGTACAAATATGTAAGATTGAGATATTTTTATGGTATTTAATGCTTAGTAGTTTAAAGCATCTCTTACTGTTTTGCACATAAAACCATTGAAATAACATTCCATGAGATATGAATACATATTGGGAAATTAATATTCTGATAAATGCTAGAAATGTTATGGTCAAGTATTCTTTAAACCTCTTTGGAGAGATTAGAATGTGAGACTTAGATATTCTCCATTAAGTTAACTTTTCATTCACCCAAATCCACAAATTAAATGCTTTCACTATTTTTGTAACTGGTTTTAATTTTAGCTACATGATATATCACAGCATGATTAATTGGTAACTTGCATCTTTTTTTTTAACCAATGTCAATTGAATGAAATGAGAAAGGCAGTTGGTGGATTAACTTCTGAAATGGCCTTCTCACTTCCCTACTGTACAGTCTGAACATACTCTTTGAGTTTGTTTGGGTGACTTTTGGAGACTACAAAGACATACCAATGCTTTCTGCCAGATCTCAGCACACAGCTTTTCCAAGCTTGGCTCCAGGAGTCAGTGCAGGTACAGAAGAGAAAGACTTTGTTAAGTACCCTATAGCCCCCCCTGCCCCATTTCAGTGAGATACCAGAGTAGGATCTACTCCACACACACCTGCTGTCCAACTTCCCTCCTCCGGATGACTATGGTCCACTGCTAGTCTGGCATTTGTTCTCCGGTACTATTATTACCAACAGTAGCCAAATTTCCCTTGGTTACATCACTCTGGCCTTACTCATCCCTTGCAAATTTCACTGTCAGGTCTGTGGCACTCCCAGTACAGCAAATTCTTTCAAAATCCCTAAACTGAAGATCTTCGCTACACTCTTAGTTTTTCTAGTAAACTCTGAAGCAGAACTGGTATGTATTCCCTTTAACTCATGCTTCAGCCTCAAGTAGTAAATTACTACTATAATTGTTTTTGGATTGCCTTTCCTCTGGCTTCATCACCCACCCAACTTCCCTCATCATTGCCTTTCATTAAGTGCACTCAAATCAGTTATTAATATATCATTCTCCTTCTGTCCTTGTCAGAATTATCCATCACTTTATAGAGGCATCATTGATGTCCATTAAGAGCATTTCTGGAGGATTCCAACTTTCTGTTCCTCTCCAATACTACCACACACCTTCAGTGCCTTTCTCCCAGCCACATATTTCCTTACTTTTCTGTACTAAGATTCAGGCTGCATTTCTGCATTATCACCAACAACTATTTGTCTAACTATGTAACTTTGGGAAGTTCATTCACTGACTGAAAGCACTTATGTTATTGTGATAATCTTCACTCTTTAATGTCTGAGCTATTAAAAGTAGATATTGTGAATGACATGAAATGAACTATTTCAAAATAAACCATATATGTTGCTAAGAAACTATGGATTATCCCAAAAGTCAGTTTTGATAGTATCTGATACAATTTTTATATGTCCAGAATGAAAATTTAGTTCATTTTAAGGAACGTATAGAATTTCTAAAACTAGTTTGTTTTGGGTAGCCATTTACAAATTGGTTATTTTCTATTTTAATGAAATTGTGGAATTCTTATCTGTAAATGGTGGCTGACAGATACATTCATATCCTTGCTTGTTCTTAACGCAATACCCATTATTTGTACAAGGCCTAGAATAACACATACGAGTTCTTGGTAATAGTTTCCCCAAAATGGAGGCTGATAGTGGCAGTTGTATGTCTTGTTCCAAAATTCGCTGAGACATTTACCACACCCAGAGCAAAATTCTGAATTTAGAGATTCCTGGCAGAACTGCTGTTTCACGGTCACATTTAGTCAGAGTCCCTGATGACAAAGGGATGGACCATTTCCCGTCGCTGTGATAAAATAGTGTGTCCCAGCGCTCAACCACCGAGGAGGAACTGTGTGCATCCCTCGGAGATGGCAACCAAAAAGTGACTGGTTTTCCTCTGTGGTGTTCTGCAGACAGTCAGTGAAAGATGTTTCAGAAACATTCATCACATTCATCGCTGGAAACAGAAGAGAGGGTTCAGAAGAAATCACAAAGACGTCTCCTAACTGAATTTGCAAAGGGCAGAGCTGGGGAACGCCGGGCTTTCTTGAAGTATTCATTGCACTGCTTGTGCCCTGAGCCCAGCAGTCTCTGGCGAAGTCCCTGCCACTGTGCCGTGGCAGCGCCCAGTTCACCACGTGTGATGAGGGTCAAGGCCGCCACTCTTGTACCGGCGGCCTGTGCCCTGCTTTCTCCGCCCTCAGGGAGCTGAGGAGGACCGCCAGGCCCGGGAGGATGGCTGCTCTGCTAGTCATTTTGTTTCCAACAGTCATACTTTTCAGTCTCTGATGAAAGAAAGTGTTAAAGGAATAACTGTAAATGGTCTTATCTAGATATTGTTGAAAATTCACAGTGAGAGATGCTCTTCATCCGTTCCTGGGAATCCACTTTTTATTTTAATCCCCCAAGTGCAAGGAGCTTTGATAATAGTGGAACTTGACTAAGACATTGTAGCACACATGTTTTAAATATTCCTTTAAATAGAAAAAATATAGCATTAGTGAAGTTATTCCTAAATGATTTAATAATATAGAGAATGTTTATTTCTTGAAATCAAAAAGGAGTCTGCACTACTGAGACAGTGTCCCCAAAAGCTAAGGGTCATCAGCGGGAAACAAGGCCAGCAAAAAGCGTGGCCACATTTTGTTGGTCTGCTCCAGCCCTTTCCTAACCATCTACTCCTGAAATGATTTGGTAATATGATAGCATTCGATTCGCAACTTTGCTACAGTCTTTTCACCTGTGGTGAAAAGGCCTGGTCAGAGCCGAAGCTGTGTAGGAAGCGCTGCTGCTTTCAGAAAACCAGAGAGAAGGCAGAAGTTCTTATGTCTGCTCAGTTTCTTAAAGTAGCTACCTTTTTTTGAGGGCTTTCTTTGTGCAAATAAATCTACTAGTCAATTAATAAATAAAAATTGTTACGGGCCAGGGATTTGGCTCAGTGGTGCCCCCCTGCCTCGCAAGTGCCAGGTCCTGAGTTTGATCACTGGTACCAAAAAAAAAAGTGTTATTCACAAGGAAATGCAAATTCTGATAAAGGTAAATGGGTATAATGAAAAAATATGTCCTTTGGATCACAGCTGTGTCATTTATTCAGTCTATGTCACCAGAGAGCATGGGCTTTATTCCTCCAAATTTCCTCCCAACTTTCATTGGGAAAAATGCAATTGATGGAGTAATATTGAAGATTGAATTAGCTCATGTAAGCTTTGAATGATTATACAGCACTAAAAAAATGGTAGTTGCCCAATTTTACACAGCATAAATGGCATCTCTTAGATTAAAAATCAATAATCTCACATTTTAAATGCTATTACTTCGACTATACCAGGAATACCAATTAAAATTTAAAATAAATTTTAACATGTCATTGTATGTGTAATTTGTTAATTTATGGCAAATATTTATTTCAAATATTTATACCTTAGTGGCCTCTCTAAATCATGTAGTAATTGTTTGAGATATAAATGACTTATTTGCAAATTCAGCTCTGGATATCTCTGTAAAACATAGATTAACATAAGTGATGCATAACATTATTATGTACCTGGAAAAGGTAAAAATATACTTTCACAGAGTTAAAAGTCAAACATTGCCATGTAAATTTCATATATGTTAATCTGATTGTTAATCATGGTTTGTTGGCTTGAATGAATGAAGACGCACTCGGGAGCTCCTGGAGCCCCATCTGGTGTGTCAGGGTGAGGGACCCTCAGTTCTTGAGCTGAGAAGCTATGGGTCCCCCCACTCTGTGGTATGCAGATGCCATCCGGACTCACACCTCTGATCCCCTACACCTCCCTAACAAACCTCTGGCACAATTATACAGATATTTTCTATCCACTCTGTTACTTGAAACTAACTGGTAACTGTTATCATCACAGAAAATTCTGTTTAAGTTTTTAATCACTACAGTTGTTTAAAGAAATACTTTAGTACATACGATTGATCTCAAAACATGTGCAATATTAGGAATTCCTTAAGTATCAAATGGAAAAATAAACTGAAGTAAAGAATTAATAACTGAATGAAAGAGACATTATTTGGCAAACGATAGCAATCAAGTTCCTATGACAGAAAAATAATGTAGAGAATTGGCCAAGATATAGCAATTGAATTTCATCCAGTATAAAAAACAAGCCCCCCAAAAATAAAAAAATAAAAATAAAAATAAAAAAAAAAACAAGGCCCAGATTTAGGTGATGAAATGGAATGACCTAGGACAATTTCCAAAGACAGGGTGGTGCAGGGGGAAACAGTTACCCAGACACATTGAGGTAACCATGACAGCTGATACATTTAAGGAGAGAAGCAGGTCTAAGGGAAAACAGGGAACCATGATAAAAGATATGCTTTTGATTCAGAGAGAGGAAGGGAAGTCATTGTTCATAAAGGTGATCATTTTCTCCAAGAGAAAGGAGAAACACTTGAGGATTTCACTTAGCATATTTATAGGGGAAGATTTTCATTTCAATGACAGCAGCCTAGTTCCTGGGTAAGGAACAATACAATTAGCAGAGTTGAGCCATTGATGGAGGAGACCATAGCAGTAACTCAATAAAATGACAGTGCTGACTCATTAGTCCAGGGGCAGGGGCAATGTAAAAATGCTGGTAAAGTCTAGAAATACTAAAATATACAATTATGTGGTCTTGAATATTGTTGACCAAAGGAAAGTGAAAGAAGCCCAGAAATAAGGACCAACCCAAAGGAACAAGATGGCAAAGAAGGAAGAAATCCCCAAATCACTTAAGCAAATACTAAAATTCAGTTCACATGACTGATTGTCTAATGTAAGTATTCAGAAATCGATTGTACAGATGAGTGGGGGAGAGAGGCACAACTGGAATCCTAAACTGACCATGGTAATAACGATTTATATTTCAATGTGTGTGTGAAGTTGACAGAAGGTCACGAGGGGAGAGACTAGGATTTGTTGAAATTGGAAGGGATAAATGCATAAGCAGGTGGCAAAGCGTTATGAAGAAGGCCAATGGACACTGAATGCAGGACAGCAGGAAAGAAAGAAGGTGACTGTGGACTACTGAGGTCGCAGGGAGCTGAGGAGTTTAGTTCATGGGGTCTTCTGTTTGTTCTATGAAATAAGCAGGGGTTGGGGGGAGATGGTGAGTTTGGGTTAAAAAAAATGAATGGATAGGAATTAATTAAACTAAGCAGTGAGGAAAATGGGACAGAATTTCCTTAAAGAAAACTTGAAGAATCACTTAGGTAATTTTGAAATACGGCTTGAAATCGCAAATCTACAGTACCACTGACTGATCTGCACAGGTGTATGGTTTTCCCAGTAGCTTAGTTGAAAAAAGATACAATAAAAATGAAGTTATAAGTGGATTTAAACAGAAATCACTGATCTAATTCCCCACGCGAATGCTAAGAAACAAATTACATCTGCATGGAAGCAAAATTAGTTCTGTGTGACATTTTTAGACTGACTGCAGATGTGAGCTTGCATTACCACGCAGCTAATCTTGCGCTTCTCCAAACCCTCCGGGTCCCTAATTATTCTGCATTTATGTTTTCAAAAGGAAAGTGACTTAATGCATTGCATTTCTGCCTCATGAAAATTTAAATAAATTGAAATAGCAGCAGAAAACAAAAACAAAAATACTCTATGAGGTCAGTTTGCATCTGTGTGTACTGAATACAAAAATGCTGTGCATCTTAGTAGGAACTGGAATAATAAATATCATACATGAATGAATTTGAAACGGGTGTTATAGCTGAGATTATAAAGGTGAGAAAAATACTATGTGACTCAGCTTTTCGTTTAGAAACTCTTCAAACCTGGTCCAAAGTAACACGCTCAGTGTGCATTCTGCTCACTCCCAAACACACATGGACTCTGTCTGTGTTAAATTTGAAATCAGGCAGCATTCCCACCCCAGCTGATGCTGTCATTAATGTCATGTACATTCTTCAGCCAAGAACCCAGGGCCTATGATGAGGTCTTTCAGGAAGCTCAGTTTAGTGCTGTTGCTTATAAATTTATAACTTTACAATGCTTTTTAAGGTGCACAAATACTCAGGGATTAAATTGAATATGGCATTGTGTTAAAACCTGTTTTTCTCTTTCGTCTGCATGTTCACTGAGTCGGTCTCAAAATTTTTAAAAGGTTATTCTTAAAGAGTGCTCATAAAGTATCGAGGTTATCTGTTATTAAATTTAAATCTAGGGCCAGAGATTTAGCTCAGTGGTTTCGCCGCCTGCTGTGCAAGCTCAAGGACCTGAGTTCAATCCCTGGCACCAAAAATAAACAACAAACAAACAAACAAACAAAAATTCAAATCTGTATGTAAACTAGATTAGAAAATAATTTGCAGTACTGCACTATATCTGTATTTGCATCCATGTACATATGTAACCAACTAGCCAGCAACCAACATGATTATGTGTGTTCAATAAACAGTCCTGTCATTATATTAAAAAAAGAACTTTGGAAAAGTTCTGCTGTATTCTATACTTTCTTTTCCTTTCTGCCAACATTAAAGTGTGATCTTACAGATTGTTAAAGATTTTCCTCACATTAAGTGAAATTATTTTCTATTGTTTATACCTTTTAACTCTCATAAAAATTGTTCTCTGTTGAAATAATGACATTTCATTGACATTTATGTGGCTAAATTATATGTGAAAAATCAATGTGTGACTCATAATCAAAAATACTTTGAGTCTACTGGAAAAGAGGAAAAGGATCAGAAAGGGGGAAGGACAGAGGATGGGAAGAGATTGAGAGAATGATCCAAGTACGTGACACACACGTACAACTATGCCCAAACAAAACCCACTGGTCTGTACAACTAATTAACACTACTAAGAAAAGAGAGAAAAGAATAATTTCTATGCTAAAATTAATTTTCCCACTTTCAGTATTAAATCTTCTTTTAAAATTTATTCTTTGGAATATTTCAATGTCCTGAAAGTTGTAAAAATTCTTACAAATTTAGCCTCTGCTAAAGAGTTATCCTCTCTTCTTGATGTCCTAAGCTAGTGATTTACATTGCACTAAATCTGACAGAGGTCCCTGTGTTTTGAGGATCTGAATATCAGGACAAGCCAGGAAATAGTGGTTTACAATGGACAGTGTCCCTGGCCTGATCAGAGCAGATGGCTCATAAAATCATACGAAGTTTAAAATGTAAAATTTTTAAACACAATATTTTCACTTTATATACTGATAAAAATGTGCAAATTATGTTTTTGAAACCCCAAATAGCAATTCAGAATTTGAGATTTTTAGTCTAAATAGGAAACATGTTTCTATTTGTGATGCAATTTATGTTAAAATTTTAAAATATCGTTTTGGAAATGCAATCCAACTCATTCTTCTTAAATGTTTCAAGGAAATTAAAGAGAAGGTCAAGTCTAGGAAACAAAAGGAAAAACTTGGAGACACAACAAAGTTGCTAGAAAAAAGAAGATGAACTGAAAAGTTATTTTGAGAATGAAAAGAAAGGAATGAAAGCAGAGGCAGAGCAAACAATGCCAAAATAATACAGTTAGTATGAGAGTTCACACCATATCCAAAGCCAAGTGCAGAATGAAGGCTAGATTACTTCCTTGCGTGTTTTTGTTCAGTGTTGCATTGTTTATTAGTGCATGTTTGTTGTCCATGGTGACAACATTCCTCGTGGGAAGTCTGTGTATGAGCCTAACACATCTTAGTTTTTTTTCCATCTCATCCCTTGCCCCTCTCTCTCCTCCCTCACTCCATTTCTTGGTCCCTTTCCTTGGTCCTATTCTCTTCTTAGTAAAGTTAAGTAGTCAATATTCTAAGTCACTACAATGATACTTCATCAGGGGCTTATGAAATAAAAAACAAGCTTGCATCCTAAAAGCCATTACTTATTTTGTTCAGCTCCCAAAGAAGGGATATATTCAACTCCAACCCATGAACTAGAAAATTCTTTTGATATTGCCAAATCATGAAGCCATTGATCTCTTTTTGTACACATTTATTTTTTAAAGTTAGTTTACAGGGTCAGAAAAACATACAGATTTTTCTATTGTCCCCTGCCCCCACCCATACTTAGGCCCCTTCATTATCAACATCACCCATCAGAATGGTGCCGTTGTTCTGAAGAGGAATCTCTCAGACACACTGTAATCACTCAAAGTTCATGGCATACATTAAAATCTGTGGTTAAAATATGTTTTGTATCATCTCTTTAGGGATATGTTTTTAACTTCTTTTACAGAATAGAATTCAATTCCTGCAGTAACGTTATGAAATTGACAAACAGTAACTAAATTGTGCTCCTTTTATTTTTTGCAGTAAGAATACATTATGCATGACATTACTTAAATGAGCTGTAAGAAAATAACACACCTGCTTATTTTCCTACTAATTCTATATGTTATTTTTATCTACTCAAGAGAGATCTTTCTTTAACCACTATGTAAATCATTCTATTTTAAATCAGAGAAAATTATTAATGAAAATATTAACTTTGTGATATAAATGCTTAGTGTGTGTCTGTGTGTGTGATAGGTCAAGAGAAATGTGACATTTGTTCTGAATACTGGTTTTGGGTAGTGCTTTATATGTATTACTTTTATGAAAAATAAAAATACAAACAAAAGCAATATACCTACATTACAGGGGAATGCCATAAAATAACCCAGAAGAATATGACATAGGTCTAGGATTTCACCCACCAGAGATGACTATTCTTAATATCTTGAAATAGTTTCTACCTATAAATTTCTAAAAAACAGATGAAAGTACTTTGAAGTGTTGATAAAACCTTACAAAATTTATTTTTGTGTTTATATAAAATATTTTTTATGTTCAGGTGTATTTTTTGTTTAATTTTTACTTTTTATTAGTACATATTAGACTGCATAATGATCACATTCTCACAAAGAATGGACATGTACATCATTCATCTCAGTTCTTTTTTCATCTCAGTTCCTTCTCTCTATTTCTTGGTCCTTGACTCATTTGCAGGAAATGTATCTCCCTGCTTCTTGTTATTTATCCATTATTTTGCTCAATTTATTTTTTGGGGTTATTTATATAAAAGAAACCATTCAACATTTAAGCTTGTGTGCCTGATTTATTTCACTTTACATTATTCTCTTAAAGTATATCCATTTTCCTACAAATAACTAAGCTTATCCCTTCTTTATTCAGAATAGCGCTCCACTGTGTTTAAATAGCATATTTTCTTACTTCATTCATGTATTCATAAACATACAGGCTGCTTCCAAGATTTAGCTATTATGAATTGTGCTGTTATAAAATGGCTAAGCATTTATCAATGTAATATGAAACATTTAATTCTTTCCAAAAGATACCTAGAAGAGGGCTAGCTAGGTCAAATGGAATTTCTAGTTTTAGTTTTTTGAGGATTTGCCATGTTGATTTCTGTAATGTTTGCACTAATTTTCATTCTCACCAACAATATAGAAAGTTTCTTTTCTGGCCACAGCCTCAACAGCATTTGCTGTTACTTGATTTCTTGATGATAGCCATTTTTTCTGTAGTATGGTGGAATCTCATTGTTGTAGAATACTTTAATAAGAAAAACTGTGGGCTAAAAGTGTGGCTTACTGCTAGATTGCTTGTGTAGATTATGCAAGGGCCTAGGTTCAATTCCTTGTCTTAGCAGTAATAAAGAATTAAAGAGAAAAGGAAGGAAGAAAGGAACAAAGGAAGGAAGGAAGGAAGGAAGGAAGGAAGGAAGGAAGGAAAGAAGGAAGGAAGGAAGAAAGAAAGAAAGAAAGAAAGAAAAGAGAGAGGACCAGCTGGTGCATGGTGAGGACCTCGGGGATGTGGAGGCCACTCTGGCCCCATGCTTCACCCACAGCCACCAGTTTAGCCACGTGGGCACCTGCAGCCCCCCCCCCCCCCGGTCTCCTGGCTATGCTTCTTACTCATTCCACACTACAGAGGCACAGGGGGTCATCAAGGCCATTTTCCTGTGCTCCAGAAGATAGAGCAGAAGAGAACAACAGAAAGAGGGCCTCTCTCAGGCTCATTGATGAAAACTGAAGCCCACTGGAAAAGTGAAGAGAATCTCTGCAATAAAGGCACACCAGACCACCATACTGGGCAAGTTGGAGAGATCATCACGTCGCATCAGAACCTGAAGTATCTTCAAGGGAAGGGCAGCCGGAACGTGCAGTAGAACCTTGCAGAGTTCAACTCAGCAGGAGGACAAGGAGCTCAACTTGGGACTAGCAGCCAGAAATCTGCCTGAATCTCACAGGTCTGCTACTGGCTTACTGAGACTCATTGACTTGTATCTGCACACAGCTGCCCAAGTTGTCTATTGTGACAGCAGAGACATACTCTGAAGGAGGCTCTTCATTCTTATTTTTTATTTATTTGCAAAAATTTTTTTCTTGTTGTAATTTTTATTTTTTCTACTCTTTTCAAATTTTTGTTTGTCTCTTCTTTCTTTCTTTCTCTCATTCTCTCACTTTCCCACATTGTTCTTCATCTCGCTTTTTGTTCCTGTTCTGGACCTAATTCAGATTTCTTCTTTATTTTTCTTTTCTTCTCTTTTTCTTTCTCTTATTGTCATTAGTTTTAAAGGAAAGTAAATACAGTTTCTAGCCTTACTATTGCTGTTAGGTTGTACTGTTCTCATCTTTGTTCTTTCATTCTACCTTTTCCTCTTGTCTTCAACAGTTTCTTAGAGTTTTCATGATCTTCCTGTGTCCTCTGGCCTCACTGCTAACCTTTCCCTATCCTTCTACTTATCTATTCCTCCCTCCTCAACTCCTTCTAACTCTCTATCCTGAAAGATAAAGTTGCTATATTGAAGAGTTTATTCACTACACACATATGTTGGGCTGGTCCTCAATTTTGATTTAATTCACACAGTTAAAGGTGATAGACTAATAACTACCACAAATTGTCATTTTCAAAGCTGTGCTTGATGCTGTGGTGCTGTTGATTGTATCATTTGGGCTAAGGTATTGTGATTGATCTAGTCAGTGGTCCTTTCTGGTATAATGAAAATGAGACAGCCTGAGTCATTAGAGACCCAAAACCTAAAGACCAGCTATATCTGGAAGACAACTCTGAGAAGAAATCATTCCATAAGGGTTCTAATTAGAAGCAACAAAGATACTTACAATAAGCAATTTTGAAGTATCAACCCAGGAATTAAACCAAAGAGAGTATCAAAAACAAAAATGAGAAGACATTTAAGCAAGGCACAAACTCAGACTTCCACCCCACCAAGGGTAAATTCTGAGGGAAACAAGGTGGAAAAATATGATAATCAACCACTTGGACACCCTAAACTGATGGCACAGGAAGTAACAAAACAGATGAATGAGGCTCTAGAAAAATTCAAAACAGAAAAAATTTATCAGATAACTACAGATATGGTGAGCAGTGTGAAAGACATGATTAGAGGTGGCAGAAAAGAAACAGATAAAAAAAAAAATAGATGTGCTCAGAACCATGCTGAAAGCCATGAATGTCCAGCATAAGAAAGAAATGGAAACCATGATCGCTCAACATAAGAAAGAAATGGAATCCAAGAAACTGATTCAAACAGATATCCGGGAGATTAAAAATGCCTTTGAAAGTGTTCGCAGCAGATTAAGGGAATGTGAAGATACAATATCAGATATAGAAGACAGGATTGCAGTTAGTGACCATGAAAACAGAGATTTCTTAAAAATAGTAAGGGTCCACAAGAAATCAATCCAGCAGCAGCTAGATGATGGAAAGAAGAATAACATAAGACTGATAGGAGTTCATGAAAAAATAGGAGAAAGGACAATACACATAAAAAATTGTTCACAGAAATAATAGTGGAAACCTCCTATACAGAGGTAGAGAACTGGACATACAGATAAGTGAGGCATATAGAACACAACTAGCCATGATCAAAAAAAGCTACACCTAGACATAGAATAGTCAAGATACCAGAAACCCAACACAAGAACAAAATCCTACAAGCAGTTAGAGAAAAGAAACAAGTCAGCTACAAAGGAAAGCCCATCAGAATCACAGTAGACTTCACAACACAAAGCCTGAAGTCAAGGAGAACCTGGAGTGAAGTATTTCAAGCCCTAAAAAAAAAAAAAAACTTCTAACATAGGCTGTTGTATCCTGCAAAATTATCTTTCAAACTTGATGGGGAAATTAGATATTTCCAGGAAAAAGAACACCCGAGAAATTTCATATACACCAATCCAGCACTCCAAAGAATTCTAAACAATATCCTAGAAATAGACAATGAAAGTGGCAACTCCATGAGGCCCAACAGAGGAAAGCCACTAGGCAAGTCAAGAAAGTAAAGGGAAAAGGGGAAAAATAAAAAATAAAAGAGCCAACAACAGTAAAACATCATGCCAAGGATGAGTCAATATCTATCAATTATAACATCAAAGTTAATGGCTTCAATTCACCAATCAAAAATAGACTGGCAGAATGGATGAAGAAGCAAAATCCAACAATATGTTGTAAACAAGAAACACACCTAACTCAAAAAGAAATTCATAGACTGAGACTAAAAGGATGGAAAACAGTTCCCCATGAGACAGGAACCTGTAAAAAATCAGGGGTAGCAATCTTATTTGCAGACAAAGTATATTTCAAACCAAAACTAATTAAGAGAGACAAAGACGGTCACTACATCCTTATGAAGGGAGCATTCCAAGAGGTAGAGATGACAATCATACATGTATATGCACCAAATATGAATGCCCCCAACTATACAAAACAAATACTAATGGACATGAAAAACCAAATAAGCACTAGTACAATTGAAGTGGGGAACCTCATTACCCCACTATCACAAATAGACAGATCATCTAGGCAAAAAGTCAACAAGAAAATTCTAGAACTGAACCAAGTTATTGAACAAATGGACTTAATAGATGTTTACAGAGTGTTCTACCCCACAAAAACAGAATATATATTCTTTTCAGCTGCACATGGGTCATTCTCCACAATAGAACACATGCTGGTTCATAGGACATGTTTAAGTAAATGTAAAAGAATTGAAGTTACCCCCTGTATATTACCAGACCACAGTGCAATAAAATTGGAGATCAATAGCATAAGAAACCTCAAAACCCCCACAAACACATGGGAATTGAATAACACTCTCCTGAACAGCCAATGGGTCACAGAGGAAATTAAAGAAGAAATTAAACAGTTTCAACAAGTAAATGATAATGCCAGTACAACATACAGGAATCTATGGGACACAATTAAAGCAGTTATATGAGGGAAATTCACAGCAGTAAATCCCCATATTAAGAAAACAGAGAAAGCTCAAATAAACAACCTAATGCTGAACCTCAAACTCCTAGAAAAAGACATGACAAACCCAAAGCTTGTACAAGGGAGGAAATTATAAAGCTCATAGCAGAAATCAATGCAATTGAGACTAAGAGAATAATACAAAAAAAAATCAATGAATCAAAGAGTTGGTTTTTCAAAAGAATAAATAAAATTGATAAACCTTTAGCCAACCTTATCAAAAAAAAGAAAGAAAAGTCTCAAATCCATGCAATTAAGAATGAAAAAGGTGAACTCACAACAGATCCAGCAGAAATCCAGAGGATCATCAATACCTACTTCAAGGACCTGTACTCTGATACAATGGAAAACACAGAAGAAATGGACAGATTTCTAGATACATACAAATTGGCAAAGTTAAATGAAGAACATTCAGAAATTCTAAACACCCCAATTACAAAGAGTGAAATTGAAAATGTAATCAAAAATTTAGCAATAGAGAAAGTCCAGGTCCTGTTAGGTTCACTGCTGAATTCTACAAGACATTTAAAGAAGAACTATCACCACTAATCTTTAAACTCATCAAAGAAATTGAAAGGGAAGCAATACTTCCAAATTCATTCCTGGAAGTAAGTGTTACTTTGATTCCAAAACCATGGAAAGACCCAACCAAAAAAGAGAACTCACTAATGAACATAGATGAAAAAATCCTCAACAAGATACTGGCAAACAGAAGACAGAGAGTCATCAAGAAGATCATACACACTGACCAAGTGAGATTTATCCCAGGGATGCAAGGATGGTTCAACTTTCATAAATCAATAAAAGTAATACACTATATTAATGGAGTCAAAGACAAAAACTATATAATCATCTCAATAGATGCAGAAAAAGCATTTGACAAAATCTTACACCCATTAATGATAAAAAGAAATTTATCTCAACCTTATTAAGCCTATGTATGAAAAACCAACAGCCAACATCATACTAAATGGTCAAAAACTGAAAATTTTCATGCTAAAATCAGGAACAAGACAAGGATGCCCACTATCAATTCTCCTGTTCAATATAGTTCTGGAAACATTAGCCACAGCAATTGGAAAAGAGAAAGAAATAAAAGGAATAAAGATAGGAAAGGAAGAAGTTAAACTGTCATTATTTGCTGATGATATGATACTTTACATAGAAGACCCAAAAACTCAGCTGAAAGACTTCTAGACTTAATTGAAAGATTCAGTAGAGTAGCTGGATACAAGGTATACACTCAAAAAACAATAGCCTTCTTGTACACAACAGACTCACTGAGAGAGAAATTAGGGAAAAAATTCCTTTTACAATAGCTTCCAAAAAAATGAAATATCTGGCAATCAATCTAACAAAAAAAGCAAAAGATCTCTACAAAGAAAACTACAGCACTCTGAAAAAAGAGATCAAAAAGGATACAAGAAAATGAAAAAACATCCCTTGTTCTTGGGTAGAAAGAACCAATATAGTGAAAATGGCCATACTTCCAAAACTACTATATAGATTTAATGCAATGCTGATTGAAATTTCAACAATATACTTCACAGAACTAGAGAAAGCAATCCAAGAATTCATTTGGAAGCAGAAGAGACCTAGAATAGCAAAAGCAATTCTAGGCAACAGAGATATGGCTGGGGTATCACAATCCCCAACTTGAAATGATACTAGAAAGCTACTGTGATAAAAACAGCATGGTACTGGCAAAGAAACAGACCTGAGGATCAGTGGAATATATTAGATGTTGCAAAAACAACTCCAGACACACTTGGCTACCTCATCTTTGACAAAAGAGCCAACCACTCTCACTGAAGGAAAGATAGCCTATTTAATAAATGGTGTTGGAAAAACTGGATTTCAACCTGCCAAAGATTAAAACTAGACCCGTATCTATCACCATACAGTAAAATAAGATCAAAATGGATTAAAGATCTAAATATTAAAACAGAAACACTAAGCTTGCTGGAAGATAAGTTAGGTAGAACTCTTGAAGACACTGGCATAGGAAAAGACTTTATGAACAAAACCTCAATAGTATGGGAACTAGAACAAAGAATCAACAACTGGGATCTCATCTTATTGAAAAGCTTCTGCACTGCAAGAGAAAACCACCAACAGAGCTAAGACACATCCTACATTGTGGGAAAAAAATTTTAGCAGCTGTACCTCAGATAAAGGACTAATATCTAGAATATATAAAGAACTGAAAAGAATCAGACCCCCCAAATTTAAAGATGCAATTCAAAAATGGGCATCTGAAATGAACAGACATTTCTCTTACAAAGAAGTAAAAGCAGCAAGTAAACATATGAAAAAATGTTCAACATCACTGGTCATTCGAGAGATGCAGATGAAAACAACATTGAGATTCCACCTCACCCCACTAAGAATGGCTGCTCTCAAGAAATCAACCAATAACAAATGCTGGTGAGGGTGTGGGAGAAAGGAACCCTTTTCCATTGTTGGTGGGAGTCCAGACTGGTGCAACCACTGTGGAAATCAGTATGGAGATACCTCAAAGAACTAGGACTAGAGGTCCGTTTGACCCAGTTATTCTCCTGCTGGGTCTCTTCCCAAAAGAATTAAAAGAATGTTACCACAGCGATATATGTGCACCCATGTATATAGCGGCACAGTTTGTAATAGCTAAAGCTTGAAAACAGCCCAAGTGCCCATCAACTGGAAACTGAATAAAAAAGATGTGTTTTTAAAAAATAAAATGGAATACTATTCAGCCATAAAGAATGAGAAAGTAGAGACATTTATAGCGAAATGGATGCATATTGAGGCCATACTCTTAAGTGAAATAAGTAGGGCACACATGTGTAAATACTGAATCATTTCTCTGGTGTGAAAAACTGAAAGTGTAAATAAGGATTAAAATTATTAAAATGAATAATGGATATTTTGCAATAGGAAGAAAAGGTCCAAAGTGGTAGGGGAAGTTGGAGCGGAAGGGGAAAGGTGAGAAGGGAAAGGAAAAATTATGAGAAAAGGAAAAAATGGAAATAAAATATTTGTAAACAGGGAAGGGTGGAGAGGGTAAAGGGAGGACAGGGAATGGGGAAAAAATAAGAACCAAGATACATCATGTATATGTACAAGTTCCCAATGTTAAATGTAAACATATTGTATACCTAAAGTGTAACAATAAACAAAAGAAAGGATGAATGAAAGAAAGAACGAAGGAAGGAAAAAAAAGAAAGAAAGAAAGAATGAAAAGAAGAGAAAAGAAAGAAAAGAAGGAAGCCAAATCTTTTCCAGGACTCAAATCTGAGTGAATATTGAATGTGGCATGACCCAGGGTTACCAGTTTGGCCTTCCTCGTGATTGCTTTATCTTCTCTGTGTATGGATCTCCATATACTTTAATACAGCCTCTTGCAGCCAAACCATTTCACAAATTGATGCATAATTATGGAAACCACCTGCTCTAAACAGGCAGAAGCAATCTGGTTTCCAATGTTATTTCAGTCTTTCTAGTAAGCATTATTCTTTCAGGCCTAAAAATAAATAAAATTAGTGCCAGAAGAACTGAGTAACTCATCCAATTTCTTCTGGCTTGTCTGAGGTAAACGGAGAATGGAAAGTTGTTGCATCTCAATAATATATTAGTGACCTTTGGACTGCTATTTCCGGAAAGTTTTCCCTAAGTCTTCTGGCATCCTAAACACTACTGCCTGAAGTTATGGTCATGCTTTAAAAATACTCTTACTAAGATAATTATATAGCAGAGTGGTTTTAATTGTAGTCTTTTTTTTCATTATGCTGCAACTCTCAGTTTCCTTTCATATATTAAGGCTGAAAAGTACTTATAGAATGGCTAAATAAAGGAACAAAGGAAAGAAGAAAGGAGGAAAAGACAAAAAGAGGGAGGGAGGGAAAGTTCGTTTAGAACAGAAAAAAAATGCTAGAATCATTAAATACGATGATGTAAATTAAAAGTCTCGGGATAATTCTGCATATACTAATTTCTCGGTCAACTTTTACAAGATGTGAGAGATTGACTCTAAACCCCATCTATAAATATGAGGAAATCTTCTATTTATAGGCTTACATGTACTTTATGTGAGAAACAATATTTTTATGGAAATTTAACTCCACATAAGCAATTAGGGCTCAATCTAGATACAGGCCATTGCTAGTAAGCTATTATATCATGTTTACGCACTTAAACCCCTACAGATTTTACCTGAACAATGAAAAGAGTAACTGACACATCAGCAACTCCCATTGGTCCTTTTTAGGATTAGAACTGATAAAATATACTAAAAGCATTAATAGTAATTACATTTCAGGAGAAAATACAGAAAAATAGGAAAATGAAAATTTCATTACAGAGTGAGATGATGCAATAAATACGTCAGCATGAGAATTAGCACTTTTCTAAGGTCATCCTCTGGCTTTCTTGTATTTTATGTGCAAGACTCCTTTATTCTCGAATCCTTGAAATTAGCACAAATGTTTATGCCCACTTCAAACGTGAACTCACAATGAGGACAAGAATCCATATTACTAACTTCTCTTTCCTCATAAATTTCTTTAAATTCTCCCTAGCAAAAATAATCTGATGCAAAGGGGAAGGGGAAGTGGGAGGGGTGGGGGAAAAGAAAAAAGGGAATGGAATTAATATAAGAAAAGGAAAAAATGTAAACAAAGTCTTTGTAGATAGGGAGGGGTGGAGGTGTAGAAAGGAGGGCAGAGGAATGGGGAAAAAATAAGAACCAAGATGGATTATGTAAAGGTGCATATTTCTAATGATGAATGTCATTATATTGTACACCTTAAATGTACCAATAAAATTAATTTTAAAAAATCTTCTTGGATTCAGTATGTTGCAAATGAGGTAAGTAATGAGAAAGTGGCAGGATTAGAGTTTAGTCTGGGAATTTTTGCTTACTAATCTAATGCCCCTTCTACTTGTCATTCAGAAAGAATTAAACCCATCATGTTACAGTGACACATGCACACTCATTTTGATAGCAATAATTATGATACTTACAATACCTAAATCTTGAAAGAAGCTTATATGTGAATCAACAGAAGAATGGATAAAGCAAATGCGGTATTTATACACAATGGAGTCCTACGCTCCCACAAGCACACATACACTTGAATCATAGGTAGGGAATTGTATGCACTCTGAGGCCATATGCTAAGTGAAGTAAATCAGACACACTAGGTTAAATATCAGATGGTTTCTCTTATGTGACAAACCCAAAGTATAAGTAAATTGAAGAGCAAACTAAAAGATGGATAATCAAAAAAACATAGAGATCTTGTACAAAAGGGAAAAGGGTCGAGAGATGGAGGGATGATGTGGGAGGTATATGAAAGGGGACAAAAAAATAATTAAGATGTGTTATGCACATTTACCCCTCTCTGTGAGGAATGTAATTATGATGCACTGCAGACATATACTGATAATAATTCTTAAATAATATAAAATACAAGAGATAAAAGTGCTATTTAATAAGCACTCTTGTACCTCTCTACAACTATACATACTAGGCATAGACTAGAAGATATTACTCAGTCTCAGTTATTATTTTGTGTATCCTACTCACAGTGTTCCTTAGCAAGCTCAATATTTTTCTCTGTAATTGATTCTCTTATCCTCTTTTTAAAATCATGCATCAACAATTCCCATGTTCCAATTTTCTCTTTTAAAGAAAGAAACCAAAAATTATTACATTTCTGTTATCCCCAAACTTAAAGTTTATAAGGCTGTACTCATTGTCACTGAGAGAAAAAATATGATCTGATCAGGCATACATAACCATTTTTATCCTCACATAATATAAGACACAGAATAAGACTTAATTTAAAATACGTAAAAACAGACCTGGAGAAAGACTGGCGTTTCAAATTTAGTCATAGTGGCTACCTCAAATTAACTCAGTGTCTGAACACAGGACACAGTTGGAAAACTCTGGAAATAAATCCTGGTTTATCCATCTCCCATCTGCCTTTCTTGAAAAGAATTACTTAGCACAGTCTCTTCATCTTTAAAATGCAAGGAACAATTGTTCATATCTCATAGAATCATTGTGAGGACTCAATTTACTTTTTTCCTGTTATTTATAATAGCACAACATCTATTGGTGCATTTAGGCATGCATAATGATAACATTCAAAAGGCCTTTCAAATAGAAAGTTTATGAATTTCTTACTTTTTATACAAGTGTATAAGGTGAAGTCCAGTAATAAGATTTCATTTAAAATTCCCTCTAGCCGGGGATTTAGCTCAGTGGTTCCAGTGCCTGCCTAGCAAGTGCAAGGTCCTGAGTTTGATCCCCAGTACCAAAAAATAAAAAATAAAAAATTCCCTCTATCCCATTTCTTAATCATATTTATAAAGTTAGACGTTTCTGACAACTCACATGAAGAAGTCTCTTTTGATGACAATGTAGTAAGGTGTCTTATGGAACTAGGTATCATTATTTTGGGAGATACAACCTTGTTTGAATGGTTAAATACACAGTACCCTTTCCATCTAATCTTCTGTTTTTAATATTTTTCAATTTTCATTTTATGCTCGTCCATGTGTGCATTACACAGGGCTCCATTCTTCGTGGGGAGGTGATGCTCATACATGACACATCGAGTGTTCTTCATCCCCTCCCCTATGCTCCCTCTCCCTTCCTCCATCTCTTGATTTCTTCCCATTTGAACAAAAAACATCTCCCTACTTTCATTATCTGTCTTTTGCCTTACTCTCTCTATTTATATATTGGGTTTCTCATATAAGAGAAATCATGTGGCATTTAATCTTCTTTTACAGCACCCATTACAACGGCAGATATATGTATATTATTTAATTTCACTGGATTCTAACAGTCCTCAAGCTGTCCAAAAGGAAAGAATTTAATCTCTGCAAGGTACCAAGATATTTCCAATATCTTGAAGAATTCCTGGCATACAACATATACACTTAATAATTATTGTTTTTAATTTATTCAATAAAATTAATCAATGTCAATTAACTCCATTTCTGTCATTAAATGTGCTTATATTTCAGTATTTGTATGCCTTTTTGTATTTTTCTTAGCACTAGAAAAATTATTTCTAAAAAATATTCTATAAATTAAGAAACATTTCATCTCAACTTTTGAATTATTACATTAAATTATTTGAAATTTATAGAATAATATCCTAGTACAGTGAAAATAAGAATGGATATGTTCTCATCTTGGAAACAAATTATGTATAGTTCTGCAATAAAAAATATCTTCTTTTTAAGTGTGAATACAGGAAGTAGTAACAATATTTTGTAGTGATTGTTCTTAAGTCTTTAAATATACATGCATATTTATGTATCAAAACGTAAAATAATTTATATTTTAAGAATTTCATTCCACGTTTCTTCTAAAAGATATGTACATTTTTATTATCTATTTTGCATATTCTGTATACAATCCAATCTTGCCTGAAAACTACTGAATATGTATTTCATTTAATTTTGTTTCCTTGTATTCCCACATATTTTAACACCATTTGTGAAGGTATGCTATAAAATCTAACGCATTCTGAAATGTTTTATAACAACTGAACTTTTCACATTTTATGAGTAGTTCTGCTTTTCAAACTTTCTCTAGATTGTGTACTTATGAAAAAAAATTACTGTGAGATTTAATTATCATGTGTCAGAAAAACAATACATAAAGCTAAAATTTAAAACAAGGATTTCAAATTTTAATATTAAAAGTTATCTAAGTATTTGCTTTGCTGATTATCTCCCAGGGATTATGGGAAATGCTAATGAAATTTCCAAACTCATAGTTTAATAAAAGGAAAAAAAAATTTGTCATATCAATCCCAAGAGCAATTCTATGTCTATATATATATATATATATATACTGTTTTATATATATATATATACTGTTTTATATATATATACTGTTTTTATATATATATATATACTGTTTTATATATATATACTGTTTATATATTTATACTGTTTTTATATATATACTATTTATATATTTCTAAAAGCCAGGTGGGTAGAAAGTATCTAAATAAAAGTGAAAGTCTACAATAGAAGAGAAGAAATTCTCCAAGAGAGTGGGTTGCTGAATGTTTGTTTCTTAAGGATGTTAAAAAATAAATTATTAATCTTTATGTGAAGTTTAACTTGGCAAATAAAGGACCTCCTAGTTCTAGCATGGAGCAAACGTGATCAACCTATAATTTCTCTTGGTTATACTCCAACCTCTTGATAATGTGAGCATTGCTTCACTGAGCTGCAGTAGGAAATTTTTTGTGTGCTTATGAAAATTAAGGAATTTGGTTGATGGGGATGTGCTCAAGTAACAATTTCAATTTCTTTGTGGTAACATCTACCTAAGGCACAAGCATTTCTATGAAAAAAATTTATTAACAAAACATTTCATAAATATTTGATGTAACTAAAAGACTGCCAATACCGTAAGTACAGGATTTGTGCCTTTGTAATCCATTCTTATCTCTCAAATGAAGGGTGATATCTTGTCCATCATGCTTAATTTAATGGCTGTTGGTGAGTGAATGAATTATCCATGAGTGACACAAATGAGTTTTCTTGGTAAAACTTCTTTAGGTTGGGGAAGAGTGTGTATTGATCAAGGAAATTTAATACCATCTGAAATTGAGCTGTTTCTCTTAAACTAGGCACTAGCAATTTAACTCATAAGAATTATTATAATTTTGTGGCTATAATGCAAAATTAGGTTTGAAACTGGAGCAAATGTTTTGGTGCATATTATTCACTACTCCCTCAGCTCTTCTCTGGACTACATTCGCTTTGGAAACTTTAGCTGTTTGTTGCAAATGCACCATGAGGGGACAGATTCGCTTGTGCAGTTCAGCCACAGGAGGGAAATGCCCACAGTACCTGCTTCTCTTCACAGTCTTGGTGCAGATGAAGGAACAGACTCTGAGACATAAAACAAGGGTTTTCAAGTAGCAGCAGAATGAATCAGGCAATACAAACTGAGTGTTTGGTGATATTGAAGGCATTATGAAAAAACTTTGACCAATGGGAGTCAAAAGATTGTGTGTGGCTAAAAGTTAAATTCCTTCTCTGCTTTACCCTCTAAGTGTGAAGCCCAAATGTTACTGTGAAGCCTCCTCTAATCTTGTTTCTGTTTCCTTCTAAATTGCTCCATCCAAAAAAATATCCGTGCTGATGTCCTATCTCAGGTTCCTTTCAGGAAGCCTGCATTTAAACCATTGTTTCATGCAGAGAGTAGAGAGAAGGCTACCAAAGGATGAGAGGAGCAGGACATCAGAGGAGCCAGGAAGAGGCAGCTGTTGAAAAAAAAGTTCAGTTTCAGTTAGAACACAGGCCTGTTTCAGTGATAAATTGCAGTGCATGGTGGCCACACCTGATAATATTGTATAATATATTTTAAAATTTCTAAAAGAATAGACTAGTTTTTTATTTTTTTTGTTTGTGTTTGAGAACAGGGTCTGTCTATATAGTCCAAGCTGGCCTTGCACTTTGGAGATCCTCCTGCCTCAGACTCCTGAGTGCTGGGATTACAGGTGAGCACAACCATGCTCAATTTCTAAAAGAAGAGATTTTAATGCTCTCACCCAAAAAACACACAAAACACTAACAAGTTGGTGAGGTGATGTGCATGTTAATTGGCTTGGATTATTTACTCTTTCTATAAAACATACATAGATCAAAATATCACAGTGTACACCATAATTATATATGCAACAATTTTTATCAATCAAAAATAACTTTAAAAGAAGCTGGTTCAGAAATTGTCCTCATAAGCGACACTCAGGGTGAGATTTGGAAACAGGTTTCCCTTTGTATTTGAAATCCATATGCAAAGTTCGGTGCATGATACCAGTGGCATGCAGGCATGCAGTAGCAAATAATCAGTTAAATTGTCACCTGGGAAAAGTGGGATAAAGTGCACTCCAAAGATGTTTTGACTAATAATATGACTTTGATGTCGGATGGTATGGTAACAAAGATTGTATTAAAGATTTTGGAGTACCTAGACCTCTTTTTGATGGTTCGGAGTACCGTCAAACAAGACAAGAGGTTTGGAGAAAAAAGGAAGCAGCAACTTTCAAACTCCAACATCATAATGGCTCCGCAGGATTTTGAAAGCAATGCATGCAGCTAAAACTTGGCCTAGAATATGAATAAAAGTGACAAAAGTATGAGGTAAACCAAATGCACAGCCTTGAAAGATGTCCCATGAAAACATTGTGACCTTGACTGGAAAATAAATAGAGCTGAAAATGAAGCTTTTTTGTCATGATATTGACAAAGGTGTGCTTTTACACGTCTCTGATTTCTGCTAGAGATCGGGAAGAAAGATGGGATCAGCGGAGCTGTGGTGTGCCCCAGGCTGTGCTGTGTGGATGGGTTGGGGACGCTGCCATGCACTTAGCTTTCTCCTCTCACAGGGGCTTATGAGATTCACAGGACAGAAAACAAGTAGTTCTGGTGCTTTTGTAGACTCACTGCTACAGTTATTTCTCTACAAATTTCAAACACATATTTGTGTACACATACTAAATACCAGGCCAAACATTTATGTGGTTTCCTAAATTGTAGATTAAGAATATCATGGCAGGAAGGTTCATGTAGAAATCTTTCTTTGTTCTTTATACCATAATTAAGTAGGAACTCAAAAGAATTGAAAAATATTGTGTTGATTGTCCATCAAACCCATAAACATTTGCTTACCTGGCCTCTGAACAAATCAGCTAAATCATGAGAAATAACTATCTACACTATGAGAACTCGGTTGCAACTGAAATCATGGACATGCTATGCTACATGTGGCTTGATAACAATGTTAAAATGCAGGACATTATGCTAAGTGAAATAAGTCAGTCACAGAAAGACTACATGATTTCTCTTCCATGATATATCAGATAGACAAATTTGTTCAGACAAGAACTGGAATTGTGGTTGCCAGGAGTTGGGCACAGGGAAATGAGGAGTGGACACAGAGCTCCAGTCTGATGGAAGGAGTTGTGGAGCAGGGTTGCAAAGCCCAGCACCTGTTCTTAGTGTTACTGGACTATACACTGAAAAAGTTTGAGATGTTAAATTTTATTGGGCAGAGTTTTGCCATAATTTTGAAAAATGAGTTTCTGTTACAGAACAGTACAATTGCTTTAAATTATCTTTATTGTTGTCATTATTTTTGAGTAAGACTCTTCTACATGGTAAAATCTTTTAAAAGTTTTGACTGAATTTTTATTTGCATTATTCTAAATTCCAGGTTAAATTCTGATTCAAGACATGATAAATAAAGTAAGATTTATTTTATTATGCCCTGTGTAGTCCTCACATGACTCATAAATAGCAGGTGCTAACCATACAAAATAAAAATGAACCTATTAGACATCCCACCAGAGGTAGCCCTGGCATCTGAGCTCTGAAATATATAACTTCGTTTTTACTGAGATCATGTTTTTCATAGGATTATCTCAGCCAAAAACAGAACAGGGCAGTAAAATTAAGTGTCTGGGTTTGGCTGTTTTAACAAAATAACATAAACTGGTCAGTTTATAAATTTTAAAAAGTCATTTTTTCATAGTGTTGGGTGGCATAAGTCTGAAATCAGAATGCCAATATGTTTAGGTTCTGTTCAGGGCCCCTGTCTGGGTTGGATACTTTTGACTTCCTGTTGGACCCTCATAAGACAGAAAAAGAAGGTTCTATCTCTGCCTTTTTCTTATAAAAGCAAGAAAAACACGCATGAGGGCTACATGGCCTGATCACTTTTCAGAGGTCAAATATTCTGACACTTTAGCTTTACAGGACCCCGTTTTCCGTGTACAATCCAAAACATGCTGACCTCCACCCAGGAAAGGATGGAAACCCTGCAGTATTGTTCACTCATCTGCATATCTGTAACTTAACAATGTGATGCCAGTTTAGCTATCACTGATATTTCTATGCTAGATGATAAAGGAGTAATTAATGGTATTACCCTCAATAATGTAATTCTCATCCAATTTGTTAAAAATCTTTAAAACAAAAGAATGAAGTATTCTGGAGAATAAATGGCTCTATATTGTAGTTCAAACTTCATTCCCAGACTGTGAGCCTGCCTCCCAAATAGACCTTAGACATAGCAGCCTCCACAATATATGTGTACTTTTGTGCTCTGTTTCTCATGAAAATCCTATCCGATTGTATATCATCCAACATACAAATATATCAGCAATGAAATAAGAAAGAAACACTCATGACAACTAAAGTCTTCATTTAGCCAAACAGTAAGTGTTCATAGTATCTTACTTACATTGACTGTACCTGTAACTATTTGTTCTCCTTGCATTCCATGTTTCCTTTGCCTTTGGGAAGCATTTCAGCTGTTCATACTTCTTTGTCTGGTGGGATAATCCAAAGAGTCACTACTGAAAAGTCAAAGGAGTCCAATCTTGAAGGACTTGTTATCATTTCTTATTGGCTTTAACTATAGGAATGATATACTCAGAGACGCCCTGAGGGATGTAGCCATGTTCTTCCTTACCTCCAAAGGAATCTAATTCCTCCTTAGTAATCAGGATTAATCACCCTGCCAGTATACCAGCATAGCACCCCCACTTCCTTCTCAGTCCTGGGTATTGAACCCAGGGAACTCATGCTAAAATATACCCTCTGCCCTTTTTACATTCATTATTTTGAGGCACGTTCTAACTAAGTTACCCAGGCTGGCCTTAAACTCATGGTGATCCCCCTGCCTCAGCCTCCTAGACTGCTCGAATTACAGGTGTGTACCATCACACCTTGTCTGTAGATTCAAGCCCATGAGGAGTCTACAGCAGTCCAGTACAATAGCAGCTGTACCTTCTCATTCCACAGAAGGATTGTTTTTACTCCAGATAGAAGGGTTTTCCTTGTTGGAATTGAAATGTCTAGAGCAGTAGTGCACAGTGCTGTGAAAACAGAAAGCGACACTGTTGTGGATCATTAGGGGTGATAGGGCACAGTATGACTTCCTTTCTCATGCCTCACAGTGCCCACTGAATCCTGACAATCTGAAAAAGTGTTTGTACACTCAGAGCACACTCAGCCCTTAGGAGACCCTTTTCCCTTCCTGCAAGTCACTGCCACACAGCTGGGGCTGTGACCTTGTTTTCAAAAGCACCATCCACTGCTTCATCAAACCAGCTCATTTAGGGTGGTGGGGAACAAGGTAAGACCTGTGAATTTTATGAGTGTGTGTGCAGTGCTGCGTTTCCTTTGCCATGATCAAAATTCCTGGCTCATGCCGTGTGGAATTCTATGATGGGGAGTAAAGGATTCTGGGAGTCCACAGAAAGTAGCTCTGGTGAAGTGTTGCGCTCAGGGAGGGCAGATCCAGAGTGTGTGCTTCCAAAACAGAACCAAAATGTTGTCCTAACCACAGGGAGAGTCCAGGGCAATCAAACTGCTCCAGGTGCCATCATGGGAGATAGTCTGTCCATCTGCCTCTTCCACTCCCTTGTCACCATGTTCTCAACTATTTTCCTCCCAGTCCCTTGCATTCTAGGCAGATATGGAGTGCAATTTAAATTTTGTTCTGGTTCTTCCCAGACTTCCTGCTTCCATAACCCAGACTCCTCTCAGTTCCAATCACAAGTTCCCTTCTTTCATATTTAATCCAGTCCTATAGTTAATTTCCCATGGATTTAAATGAAAAGCAGTGTCTCTACTGGAGAAGAGCAACATAGATGCTGGCATTTGAGATAAAACAAATAACAAGTGAGGCTTTTCTTGTCCATATCCATATCCTGGAAGTATTCAAAGCAATTTATCTTTACATGACAAAGACAATAGTATTTCTTTATAGTCCTACACCAGGATTTTAAGACTTCTACTTCATTTAAAAGATTAGCTTAGAAATATTATTTTGTCATTCCATGAAGTAGAACTCCTGCTTATATACATATTTTAATCTGGTCAATAGAATACCAATAAAAAAGAGAGAAATCTCCCAAATGTTCTGGTAATTCCATGAATGCCGGAGGTGGAGAACAGGAAGCTAAGAGGCTATGAGCCAACTTTTGAGGAAGTTCATAGGTCTGAGCCATCATGGAATGTCCCATTTAGTAAAAGATGTCATGGTCTCTCCTGCCCTTGTAACTGTGTGGAAATCACAAGACTGGAAGTTTCCTGCAGTCTGCAGAGAGCAAATGTTTGGAAACACTGTCCCAACTTGTTTTTAGTTGGGCTAGGGCCTGCACATTTTATGTTGAATCCTAATGAACAGGCCTGTGCAGCAGGGCCAGGTGGTAGGTTCAGATTTCCTGACACTCAGGCCAAATGACTTGGAATGTTTTATGGAGCTGCGGAAATCTGTCCTGGAAGAGGAGTATGTTGAGTTTTTGGTATCCTGGACAGATGGCCTCCTAAGGTTTGGAAGGAGGTTATGCTGCTTTCCTTCATCTTAAAAAAATGCTCCGTGTCCCTACTCGACCATATTAAAAGCTAAGTGCCAGGCTGTGGGTGTCGATGACTTGCAGTGAGGTGTATTTTCCTAGTTATATAAGGTCCTGAGGTTGAGCAGTCTCTGCAGCATTTATGGGGGGGGGGCAGTAAACTGTGGGCAGATCCAAGGAAATCCTGAAGGCATTATAAATTACCCACTCACATATCAGCTCCCAAACTCACTCTGCAGCCACATTGGAACTTTCACTGTGGCCAATTTAGGGTAAAGGTAAGTATTTGCATCCAACTCAAATATGGACTGGCTTATAATGGCATCGTCCAGAATTGGACATCTTCTTCATTACATTCACAATCACCTCACATAGGATTACCTTGCAAGATAGTGGTGACAGAAATTACTCATGTGCAGAAGCTTGAGCATTATAATTGAGCATAAATTTCAAGAGAAACTATGGCACATCTCTTAAAATTATCCAGCTTTTCTCCAAGTCCTGTCAGTGTTAGCACAGGAAGGTCATGAGTGTCATTTGGGAGTGATGAAGCCATGCATAGGCCTAATATTACAGCCACCTTCTCATTTGGGCTGATCCAGTTATGTGTTTCCACTGGTCTATGTCTGTCTTGAAAGTACTGTAACAAGATACTGGGTCTTTGATATCACATCATTACTCAAGGAGACCAATCAGATATCAATGATGATCCATATTGATCTACTTTAGATGAACATCATTTATCCATATCAGAACTGATAAGCAGTCTGTGTATGGGTTTGATTTTTCTACATAGACAATCTGAATATGCATCTCTCTCACAATGGCTTATCCACAGACAGAATTCATGCAATATTGTCTTGGAATAAGAAGCACATTTTATAGCAAAGGAGTCAAATTATGAGTTCACTACCATGGAATTCATCAGTATTATCATGAGCAATAAGCTAAAGTTGGTTTATGAAAACTCTTATATGGATAATTAAAAGCACAGCTGTGGTACAAACTCAAGTACTTTCTTTTCAAGATCAGAGCTCTCTTGCACTACAGATGTTGAAACAGTGGCATACATAATGGGATTGTTTCATCAGAGTTGAAGAGATAAGGATGAAAATAGAAACAGTATATCTCTTTGTATGATTCACCTGGGAAATTCTGTCCTCACAAACTTGGATTCTATCTCTGGTTCTTAGAAGCAGTATTTCTGCCAGGGAAATACAGGAATTATTTCACCAAAAGAGAAGCTGAAATTACAGTCTCAACATTGAGCTTCTTGTGGTTTTGGATTGGTAGACAAATTTGGTTCTGAGTACTCTGTTTCCAATGAGAATCTAAGATTGCTGGTTCCTGCTATGTTTAGAATGTTTGACTCTCCAAAACTCACACTGAAATTTAATTGTCATTGTAACAGTTCTAAGAGGTGGACTCTTAAGAAGCAGTTAGGACATGGGACTCCACTCCTGTAAGTGGGATTGGTGACATTGTAAGTGTGCAAATTCCTCTCCTTCTTTCTCTCTCTTGCCCTTATGTTATTTTAAAAAGGTCCTCACAAGGTGCTGGCATTTGATGTTGGTCTTGCCAGTTTCCAAAGCTGTGAGCAAATAAATGTTTTCTCATTATAAAGTCCCTAACTCCAGTCTTTCTAACTTAGTAGCCAAAAGGGGATACAGACACTGCCCACTGAATTTGGATAATTTGCATCAAGAATGAAGAATTCACTTGTACTTCACTTCTTCCTCATCTGTTGAAAATTCCTTGTGGCATATGTCCATAATCCCAGGATACAAGAGGCTGAGGCAGGAGGATTTCCACGAGTTCAAGGCCAGCCTGAACTGCATCGTGAGACCCTGTCTCAAAAATAAAAAAAACAAACAAAAAAGAAAACTAAAAGCTCGTTGTGGGAAATGCAACAATAATAATCCAATAAAGATAATGGAAATTAAAGATTCAAATCTTTAAAGGATGAGGCACTAGGTTTCTTTTATAGAAAATTGTCTCTGAAAATTAATGCACTTTGCAAGGATCTGAAAAATCCATAATGGATGGTCCATTGATATTCAATGAATATCAATGAATTTCTCAGGAAGAGAGGCAGGAGAGAGAATCCCACATTGTTTCTTTAATTTTTGTTCCATTTTAAGCACTCTACATTACATTTAGACATCATAGTAACTGGGTATTAAGGATGATTACATTTGAATCATTCTTGGGGACTTGATATTCTTTTAATGATTTAGTATGGGAGCTAGGCATGATGGGTGATGTAAGCAGCTCTGAGTGGTGCAGGAGTGAACTGTGTCACTGACAGTTTATGATGCTACACCTAGAATGATCTTGATTTGGGGATGTTCTGGCTCTGGACACTAACTTCCTTGCAATTCTGGATAAATGGCACATTCTCATGAGGCCTGAATGGTTTTTCCACCTAAGGCAAGTTTCTGGAGCCCCCGGATACAGTGAAATATGACCTAACTTCCAGAATTGCATAAAATAATGGAGAATGCAAATTAGAAATTCCAGAGTATGAACATCCTCTTTATCACGCTAAGCCAATGAGACAACAGACATCAGAGGAACTTGGTTAGTAAGTACCTTTCCCAGCCGTGGGACTCAGCTATATCAGCCCTCGCCCACTATGACATATGTCATCATGTGTTTGCTTCTTAAATTTTTCTGCCAGATTTTGTCCTTCCCTCCAGTTTCACTGTTTTGGGATTCCATTTTCCAATAGATCATTAAAACCTAACCCTGAGCCCAGGATATCATCTGCAGAAAAGAACTAAGTTTCATATAGTCAGGTTATCACTGATTGTCTTGAAGTGGGGCCATAAAACAGCACTTTCTGTTTCAAAAACTCATGCGAGATATTTGTTAAGAATGGACACAGAATCCTAAGGCCTGACACAAAGTGACTTTGAGAGCCCTAAAGAAGCAGAGCGGAGCTTCACAGACCTAGACTTGAGCTAAGTGGTCCCTCAACCCTTGCAGGACAGACCCGGATAACACAGAGACTGCAAACTCCCCAGCTGCTTTAACCATCAACCCTCTGTCTCCTCTTAAATCTCCTCCTGCACCATTTAAATCCTTCATGACAAGTCTTTTGGGGAGGCAAAATTCAAGTCTGTCTTCAGTCTCTTTTCAGGTGATGGACAGTAAAGCTCTTGATATTTGCAGAAACTGGTGCCATAGTACAGGCTTCTCTGCACCTCAGGCAGAATGAGCCCCTGTTCTGAATCTATCTCACCACTTAACAATCAGTATTTTATATTTTTGTGGTTCTGGGAATAGAACCCAGTGTCTCACCCATGCTCAATATGGGGTCTGCCACTGACCACACCCTCAGCCCCACCAGTGGACAGTCAAAAAACAGAGGCTACAAGCTATCTGTTTGGTAAGCCATTTCATCAACTCTTTAGAGAAAGCAGCTTTTCAGTGTTTAGGTATTAAATTCAAAAAATATTAGATCTTACTCCATACTTAGGTCTGCAAACCACAGCTCATGGTCCACATTACCCAATCTCCTACTTTTTGCATAAAAGTTTTCCAGCAGTCACGGCCATTAGTTTAAATATTGTTCATGACTGCTCTTCAGATACATCAGGGGTTTTTTCAGTTTTTATTTTTTTGTATCAAAAACTGCAAAGCTCACAAAACTTAAAATATTTAGTCTAGACTTCACAGGAAAAATTAGGTTTAAATGATAGGCAAACTTTTTTTAACATTTAAGCAAAATCAGAATGATTTATTGACTTGAAGTCAGCGGGGGATAATTACCTTCATTTATACTTTAAAATATTTTACTTCCTTGTAAAACTGATAAATGTTACATTAGAGACTTTTACCTTTCACATGTTTGCAGTTGTTGGGTGAGATGTTCAGCTCTTCTTGGAATATGTGTTGAGTATTGTAGCTTGGCAACAATGGGTCTATGCCTCAAACTTCCTCTAAAGTCTTTGACTCCTGTCTAGAAAAACAAAACTCTGACCATTTTTTGCATCAGCCTCAGCCACTGAACCAGTCTTCAGAAGGACACAGCAGGTGGTGGCAAACTGACCAGAACCAAGTTTTACCCTGAAAACGCTTGGAAGCCTCCAAGCACATTGGTATCTGGCCTTCACCCTCTTCTTGACAACCTGATCATCTACATGGGAAGCTTCTTTCAGTTAGTTGTAAGTAGTGCTGAGAACATCTCCAGCAGGTGCTACTGGACAGACAGCGCCAACCCAGAAAACTCCAGAATCGGAGTGACTAGTATAGAAGCAGAAGCATTGAAAGGGTGGGGATTCCCTCACTGGGGGCTCAGATCATGGCTGCCCCTCTTGGCCTGTCCTCTAGCAGGCAGGATACTGAAGACCACTAACCACACCTGCTTCGGTACTTCCTGTGGTAGCATGGACAAAACTCTGTTCATTCTGTTCATGCATTTCACTTCTACAGTAGTAACATTTGTACCAGATAAACCAAGCCCCTTCCTGAGGTGGTGTAGCTCTCCACCAACTTAGCATAAGCATAAGCTATTCTTATGCCTGTAAAATGGTTCTAAGCAGGGTACTGTAACTCCTCTGATTTCACTTTTCCAATTCTGTCCTCAGGACAATATACAGAATTAGCCAAGGCAATGCTGTAAACCACAGCATGAACCTGTTTAGTTCATGAACCTGTGGATTCTGAAAAGCTGTCACTCTAAGTCCTCAGATGAATCTGAAGAGTGCTAACCTCCCAGGGACAAAGTCCTTCTCTTGTGGTGACACTGAGCAGGAGCTTCATTAGAATATCAACATCATCCTGCAGGCATTCCACAAGGTATGTCATGTTGTTCCTCGCTGCAGTCACACTTAATTTACCACCAACTGCTTCAATTCCATGGGTTATTTTGAAATATTAAGGTCCCTTTGTTGTCAAATTGGATACAAAGCAGAACATATGGGTGGTTCCTAAATTGTGCAAGTCATCTCTACTGCCTACTTTAATGAACAACCTTTTTTTTTCCCCTCAGTACTGAGGATTTAACCCAGGCTTTTATAGTGAGGGACACTCCCTTCCTTTTTATTTGTTTATTTCTTCCTTTGCTACATGGTCTCACTAAGTTGCTAAGTTGCCAAGGCTGGGCTCAAGCCTGTTGTCCTCCTGCCTCAGCCTCTAAGAATGCTAAGACTACAAATACGTGCCATTATGCGTGGCTCAAGAACAAACCAAGTAAGTCTTCATGCATGAGCAAAGGTCTCCAGAGAAGCAATCACTACAATTTGGGGTACATTACAATTTAGGTACATTTAGCTCCTAGTAGTGTGGGGTCATTCCTGAAGGATCAGCTGAGCTTTCAACCATGGGAGCAGCTCAGAGGAAATAAAATCCTGAGCAGAGCAGACCCTGGTTGGTAGTTTCATGGCCTGTGATTGATCTGATGCAGGACTACACATGGGTTTAAAGAAAACAAAATGGTAGTGGAGGGATTTCCATGAATATTTTCAAAGAAGATTTGAAAGGAATCATCGTTATGTCAATCTAAGAATTAAATGGGACTCATTCCCTTTGTTTCTCATACTCAATTTCTTAAATAATAAAATATACCTGTATTTTAGCTGAATCATTTACTTCACCTCAGACAATGTACACAAGTGCTTTGAACCTCAGTTGCTTTATAAATAAAAGAAGAAAGCCTGGAGATACAGCATACATTCCTACTCATTTGATAGATAGACGCACAGTTAGATAAGTTGATTGATCGATTGATTGATTGATGGACACAGGGTCTGGCTAAGTTGCTCTGAAATGGCACAAGTGGCACTGAAATTTGTGATCTTCCTGCTTCTATATCAGTGCTGGGCTTGTAAGTGTGGAATTATCGTGTGATTATTTATACAGAAAATGTTTCATAAATGTTTTTCTATGCCCAAATTACTAGTGAATTATAAAGTCTGTGTTAAATTCAACACTCTGGGATTACCTGAAACACTATGCAAAGAACAGGAAATAAATGTGGCTTCTATGTCCTCACTGTAATCTGCCAGAACTGGGCAGGTATTACTAACTCAAGTCTGAAATCCCATTCAGAAGATCTAAAAGGAAATGTTCAAGTTCTTGAGGAGATAGGAGACTTGGTCCTAGTCTCCGAGGTAGCAGGAATAATAACCGAGCACAGGCACTCTTTCCTCCTCCTATGCCCACCGCACCGGCAACAAAGCTAGCAAGCCTTTGTGGGCCACGCCAGAGCAGGGCAGACAGCAACAGGTGCCTGCAGCTGCTGCTTCAAGACAGGAAGGAAAGCTAAAATAGGCTCTAGTGATCTAATTAAGAGCCACAATTAGAACCAACTGACCCATTAACGTTTACTTCATCAATAATATTTAGAACATCTTGTTTTTTATATACCTTTAATTAACCAAATTTGTGAGCTCGGCTTTAATGATATAAATTCTCCAAACCTAAAAGGGAATTAGTTAACACTTGTGATGTTGCCTTGTGACACATTAAATAAGGTAATGCATGTTAAAAATATCAGAACAATACCAGACACTTACTATGTTCTCTACAGAGGTAAGTTATTATTTTTATATTGTTGCTATTTTCATTCTGATGGAACATTCATAATAGATAAAATAAGAATTTTTAAAGATTTCAAAATTTGTTTTTTTGGGAAAAGGAAATCCATTTGTCATGTAATCATTAAATTATATACAATCATGTGCTTAAGAAGAAATGAAAAATTTATTATTTATTAAAATATTAACTTAAAGTCCTGAAATTATAGATTATAGTTAGCATAACTCAAGACATAACGGTGCATACTCTGATATATATATGTATATATATGTATATATATACATATATATATATTTTTTGGTACTGGGGATCAAACTTAGGACCTCGTTCTTGCAAGGCAGATGGCAGCTCTGCTATATATTTTAAGGTCTTCACATTTCTATAAAATCTGAATTGTACGAAAGTTATAGCATTTTCTTTTGATCCTAAACTGTTTGACACCCATGTTATGGTACATGATGTTAAAGTGCTCGATTTGTTCTGCCATGGTCTGGTGAATTAATTATATCTAATTCTTCCTGTTCTGACTTAGCCTTTCTTCCAGATTAGATCAAAACATGAAGTATTACAGTGCAGTCCCTGATGCATTAGTTCAAGAAGGAATGTAATATCACATTTGTCACTGGTTTCATCAAGCTATGTAGCAGAAGCACTTTAAAGTTAAATGTGGAAAAGTGAAAATTTTGGCTAAGAAGCCCAGAGTTCACACTGAACAGTAGGAATATTTCCTCAATTCTGGTTTCCCAGAGCGAAGCTCTACAAACCAGAGATATTGAGAATGATCCCAACACACCTACTCCCCAAAGTCTCCATGGACGTGTACTAAAAAGCAGTGCAAAACTAGTGCCAATAGAAGAAATGTATGCCAAGTCTATTTTCAGATAAACTAAAGGATATAGTTCCTATATTTATCTTTTGACATTTTTATATGTCTTCCATTTACGTGGAGTTTGTTCTAGGAGTTTAAAACATGCCGTTAGTATTTACTTGTTATATTTACTCTCTCAATTTCATCTTTGCATGGCCAATTTTATAGCCTTTGTTATCCTGAAAATATGAACAAAGGAGAAATACCATAAGGTCTCATTTGGAATTACACAGTACAGTTAATATCATTCTTGAAAAGTCAAAACTGTGGAGCTCTATCTGTTATGATTTGCCAGTATTAATCAAAAAGTAAATAGTTATAGTCATAATTAGCAATTTTTGAAAAAATGTTTAATATAAGATTTCCAGTTACAACTCCAGGTTTTTCATTCAGACAACATCTGATCAAGGCATACCTGAAGTTGTCTGTTTTTTCCCACTATAAAGCTTCCCATCCCTCTGACTGCCTTTGAGTTTCTGGCAAACAGAATTGGTATCTCCTGACATTCTCGATGAAGTACATTCTGAAGGAGTAGCTTTTCCTTGCTCTCATTCAGGCATCGTGAGCTGAAGTGTGCCCTTCCTCACCCAAGGTTGTAATCCCTAGTCAGAACATGACTGCATTTGAATAAAGGGTGATTAAAAAGATAAAATGAGATCATAAAGGTGGGCTCTAATTCAACGTGACAGATGTTCTTATGAGAAGAGGAGATTAGGGCACAGACACACACACAAGTACCACATGACATCAAAGAGAGAAAAGGGCCACCTGCAGTCCAATGCAACTTGCTTTCAGAGGAAACCAACCCTACCTGTAACTTTATCTGGAACCTCTATTCTTCAAAATCATGATAACAAAATTTCTGTGGTTTACACCACCCAGTCTGTAGTACTTTCTTATATTGATCAGACTTTAGGTAAGTCTAAACCTGAATTCAACAACCTTTACAGGTCAGTTGAGTGAATGCTCACCACCTGGAAGGGATTAAGAGCTTCAGATGTTAGCTCCAACAGGAGCCCACTGCTAATTGTGGAGGCACACTACCCGGGAGCTATATGGACTCGTTTTATGCAAGCAAATAGTGTTGTTCCCACCAGGGAATATTTGTGCAACTAGAAAAGATTGTAAAAATCTGTCATTTAATGCTATGGACTGAATCCCCCCAGCCCAATTCACAGGTTTCAACCTAATCCCTAACAGGTTAGTATTGAGAGAAGGGATTAGGTCACCAGAGGGGCCTTGCTAATGAGGAAGATTAATGTCTTTGTAAAACAGGCCCAAGGGGACTTGCCCATTCCTTCCAGCACATGAAGAAACATCCTTTCACTGGACTTCAAGTCTGCCTGTCTGCACTTAAAGCTTGAAATTCCCAGCTTTTAGCACTGTAAGAAGTAAATGTCTGCTGATTATAAACAATCTAGATCATGGCACTTTTGTTAGTGCAGCTCCAGTAGACTAAGATACTCACTCTGACTAAAGTTATTTATGATTTCACATTCGCCCTTGACATGAGTACGGATCTGTCTCGCTTTATTGGCATGAGGCTGAGGGACAATAGTACTATAGATTTCTTGTCACTCATGATAGTGTCTGTGTTCTTGCTAATACTTCTTGTACTTGGATCAGAGAAACAGGCAATGTGGACTAGGTTATACACTGCCTTAAACTATTTGTCCCTTTGGTTGAGCTGCATAAACTTTGAAATTTGTTCTGTTGTTTGGGTTGGCAGATTGGGGCTGCTGGTTCCAAAGCATGTCACGGAGACTGTGAATCAAGTGGGCTTTATAATAGTGGACTTGGTGCTACTGTGTAACATCCAGGGTGATACACGGTCAAGTAACCACCATAAAGATATGAAAGCAAAACAACCAATAACATGAAGCCATTGTGTCTGAAAATCACAGCCTGATCTCTGTGTAATGAAATTCTGGATCTCTCCCTTTCCCTGAAGCACTTATATTCTCACAAATGAGAGAATTACACAAAGAAAAACAATGGTGATGGACTATCCAGCTGGACACAGATCATACAACATGTAAAAATGTAACTCTAACCCAAGACTGCAGCAACCAGTCCAGAATACCAAGAAACAGCCCTGAGACCAACCAGTTGAAAACAATCAGATTTCATTACCTGATAGCTTCCACAAGTTTTTTCTCCAACTTAAATGCAAATGGAAAAAGTGAAATATATACCCATGACCAATCACAGTGAATGTCTCACTTTTAGTTTGCTTACATAAAACTTCCGTGTCCTAGTAGCCTCTAATTAGAACATACCTGAAGAGTTCATTTTTCCTAAACTATAAATGTTCACCTTTTGCTGTGTGCCTTTGTATTACTGCCAAATACAAGTGATGATTTTGGACTCCCTTGTTATAAAAGGCACAGAATAAATAGCTTTCATTTGTTCTCACTTGAGTGGTCTTTGTTTATTTCTACACTCAAATACCTGATTTAGCTGTTGCTGGAAAATCTGATGTTTCTATTTTCACCTTTCAATTCTCCTTTCAAATGCATCTTATTAGTGGAATCAAAAGCCATGTTGATGAAAGTCTGAAAACTGTGGTGGTACTGTCGGGGATGCCCAGAAAAAGGACCATTACGAGTTATTTGTTTATTTATAAAGCAGATTATAGAGGCAGGAAAACCCTCCAGTTTGTAGTGTGAGTCAGCTTACTGGAGCTAGGCAGAGCTGACCTGTCCTACCAGTCAAAGCCCACAGCCTTAACACTTGGAGGGAGCTGGTCTTTCAGGCTCAATCCCAAAGCAGGAAAAATCTCAAATTCCCAGGATGAAGTCCCTTAGGCTGAGGGAATTCGCCTTTATTCAAGAGAGGTGAGACTTTTTGTTTTACTGAAAAAGGCTTTAATTGATTGGATTGAGCAAGGCAATCTACTTGAGATTTTATAATCTCACCCAAAAGTACCCTCACAGAAAAAGCTAGAATAATGTTTGGCCATATGTAAGGGTACCTCATCATCGCAGTAGTATACAGTTTTCTAACCCTGGTACACAGGAAAAGGGTGAAAATAATGTTGAGCGATCAAAGGTAGCACAAAGTAAAACTGGGGGGATTGAGGAATGTGTTAAAATGTGCTGATGTTTTGATCAATTAAACTTGGCACACATCAGATTTGAGAAGTACTGACATATTCAGGTGGATACGGTGAAGAAGCATTGGAGAGCATAAGTGGGAATTAAATGAGTAATAATACTGGAGATAAAAAATTGAACTTTGTGGAAATTTGAAAGATTCCTGATTAAAAATAAAACAAGAAAAACAACAACAAAATCCCTATAGTTAAAAAAAATCTGTACCCAGAACTGAGATCTGAGAAATTCTAATATTTAGAGGGTGAATAGGAAGAAAGTATAGAAAACAATGACTCAGAAGATGTATCAGGATTTTTAGAATGTTAAAGAGTAAAGTGTCTTGCAAAACAAATTAAGGAAGTATCTTACAAGACTAGATGGTATCTTTACCAAAGGAAACTAGGAAAATTAATAAACTGATGAATGAACATTAACATTTATTCTTTCCAGTCTGAAGGTCACCGTTCTCTCTCCTCTCTCTCTCTCTCTGTCTCTCATCTATCTAATCAATTTAATACCTTATTTTTCTGGGGAATCAAACCAAACACTTAAGACCAGTCTCCTGTGGAAAGCTGACTGAAGGTTGATATGGAAAGAATACTAACTTTTTCTGTAATTTCCTACAATATAAATGTATTCAAGGTTGGTTGGGAAATTTAAGAAAATTAGCCCTGAAAAAAAATGATTGCTATCAAGAAAGATTTGCAGATGTGGAAAATGTTAAAACAGACTTGAATATTCATGGGGTGAGGCATTGGAATAGGAGAGAAAAAGGAACAGAAGATGAATAATGGAAGAAGCTGGATACTTGGAAAGGAGAGAGGGGACTGGGCTTTGCTGGGACTTGAGGAAAGTGCTGACAGATTTTCCAATTCACACTGAAAAAAGAATTATAAACAGAGCGGAGCTCCTGAGTCAGATTATCTGGGTCTGAATCTGAATTACCTTCTCTGCCTCTTATGAGCCATGTAACTTGGGAAAGCCACCTATGCTTTTCTGTGTGCCAGTTTATTCACTGATTATGTAACATTAAAAGGTGGAAGGTGACATAGAATTCTTTAAAGACTAAGGCAATGTATTTATAACAATTTTTAATAAAGTGTTTAAGGTGCGCTGGCAAATAATTCAATTCCTTTTTCCCCCCAAGCAATTGGTGTTGACATTTTAAATTAAAGAAAAAACACACATTTTTAGGATAATTAAAGAAAGAGTAGTTGGAGAATAAGAATAAGAATAAAATATAAATTGGTAGTTGAACGGTTCCAAGGGTCCACTAAAGTTGACAATTGTGAATCTATAATTTAATTAACCTTCTAGGTGTAAACTTTCCACATTTATATGTAAAACATTATTTGTGAGTACCTACTACGTGTAAATATTTGAGATTCCTTTCATCCAAGAAATATTGTTAAGAAGCTTCACAAACATTACCATATTTAATCTTCGAAACAAATTTCTACATGAAAGCAAATAAATCCTAGATCATTTTTCCAACAAATATGATTACTTATAATGGGTATCTTAAAAACTGTATATACTTAAGCAGTCCCTTCACCATCATCCATCGAAATATTAAAATGTCTATTCATAGCAGAGTGGCCAGGCTGTCCTTTCAGACTATAGAGGTTACACTGTGGCCTTTCTTAGCACTCAGAATCCCACACTTTATTCAGACTTATGAGGCTGATCTCGGTTTCCTGCTGTGTCTCTGACCTCACCACATTCAGCATTCTTGCACGGTGTTCCAGCAATGCCAGCCTTTCTGTGCCTTGAGTATTACAAGCATATGTACCAACCTCAGGGACAGAAAATGTAGCTACTTTTAAAGTTATGGCACAAATTCAATGCAGTTTAAAGGATAAGTGAAGTAAGTAGGAACAAATGAAAAGAAATAGAGAAGTTACTCTTCTAATTTTAACTTAAATTATTCACAATTGTATTTAAAGTATTGCTTTCTTATTTTATCGAACTAAAAACCATAATACACAATGCAAATATAATGGGTGGATTTACAAAGAATGACTGACACCTAACATATTGTATGATCAACAATATTTGCAAATAAGTGCATTATAGTAATAGTTCAAATCACCATGTTCATTTATATAGGTAGATATATATCATTAAAACAGTGCTTATATGTGCAAAATATGTTGCATCTCTAGCTACTAAGAATAACATACACGTAGTGTTTGAAAATATAATCACAATCAAATGAAACTTCACTGTCAATACAAATGAATAATATTCAAGTTTGCTATACAAAATAACGATGTTCTTTGAAATAAAATTGACTTCAATGAAAATATAAATCTTGAAAGTATTATCAATATTCATGAGCTGTGTATTGATCCAATTCTTTCTGATGTATAGTCCTTCAATTACCTTCTGTCACGCCTTTGATTCAACCAGATGTGTATGCTCAAGTCCATGAAAGCCAAAGGGAGGAAGTTCACAGAGCAGTGCTGCACTACACAATGCATCTGCCAATGAAGTCTCAACATGACGGCCTCCGTGAATGCTCATCTTCACATAAGGATGTTCAGATTAATGTATTTCCATGTCTTTGCTCATACCAAACATTTACAAACGTAGTGAAGGAGAACTTATCATAATTTTTAATCAATCTTATTCAGAGAATCACAGATTCAGAAGGGACACAAAAACCAAAGTTTTCTGGCCCCAGGGGGTTGCTTTCTCTGTTAAGCCATAATTCAAGTGTAATGATGCCAACTCTACCATGCTCTGGGGAGGGGAGCACTCTTTCTGACCCACTGCACTCTATAGTTAGTTGTGTACATACTCTGTGGGCAACAAAGAAAATGAAGGTAGGAGGGAGTCAAAGAAGGGGAGGAATCAAACCAGAGCAGCTGTTTTGATGCCACTTCAGTAAATCACATTTGTTCAATGAAAGCTGATTGTAAAAAGTCAAATATTCAAACAAGTTTGTGCTTCTGGAATCAAAAATTCTAAGGTTCAGAATCTGAATGAGATACTTTCAGAGAATAATTATTTTAACTGATGCCAAATACCCAAAAGAATATTAGCCTGCATGTAAGTACTAGTAGCAAACCAAAGCAATGTGAACATGTGTTTGTATATAGCAGACAGCAATATTCTTTTAAAAATTATCAATAACAAATCACATGATGGCTGTATTAAAAAAGAGAGAATTTTAGTCTTCCTGATTCTTTTAACTATATTCCAAATTGCACTTTTCATTACAGGCTAAGCTTTCCTAAGCTGAAAATTCAAACACAGAAATGACCCAAAATCCTAAACTTTGTTCCACTGTGATGCCACAGATGAAGAATTGCACACTTCACCTCATGTTGCTGGTCACGGTCTGTACACAGGCACATAATACAAGTTATTCTGTGCTACGGACTGCCTGTGAAATGCATCCAGGGCTGCCCAGGAGCTCCTGCTGAGCTAAGACCCATGCACTTTACTCACCGCATCCATTCCTTAGTCTCGTATCTTTCCTTTTCTTTCTTATTTTTCTTATTCTCTGCTTTGTAGTGTAAATATATTGTTGAAAATATCAAAAGGAACTGCAGCTGGTCCTATGCACAATGGTGAGAAGAGAAAGAGGAAGCATTTAGGAGACAGCCCAGAAAAGCAAGCTGTTGGGAGACATGAGAAAAAGGCGTATAAAACTCCTCCTGAATAGCATAGTCCATGGACTGGTGAAATAAAAATTTGACACGGAAGTTCTTCTCTTAAAATAATAAATAGAAGGTAATGAAAATAGAAAAACAGCACGTAAATCTAAAACTGAACATCTCAGTTGTGTACTGAAAGAGCAGATCCACCAGCACAAGAGTGTACACTTGCTCCTTGATGGTCTGCTGATCATGAAACTATCACAAGGAATTAACATTAAAGGAACGGAATATTCTGGTAGCAAAAATTTTCAAAAACATGTGACATTAGACTTTTATGTGACAAAGTATCTGCAGCTCTCAAAGCAGCACAAAAACTCACTGTCATGCTCACAAAGTCACTGCTGTTGGAAAGCAAACACACGAACAAGGTCTACAATGCTGATAAACTATCACTATTGTGGCAAATTTTTTTGCCCCAGCAAGACCTGGACTATAGTAAGCAAGACAGCTCCTACAGGAATTAAGGAAGCCAAAGACAGAAAAACTGCTGGTTGAGCTAATTCAGCAGACACAGGTAAATGTAAACATGCTGTGATAGAAAAAAATCATGTGTCTTGACTGTTTTCAAAGACTGAATTTCTTACCTGTCAATTACGCTAACAAAAATTTATGGATCACCAGGAAGATCTTTCCTGATTGGCTGCACAAAGGTTTGTACTAGGGGCTCAAGCTCACTGCAGGGAAGCTAGCCTGGGTAATGACTACAAGATTTTGTTGCTCTTTGATAACTTTCTGCACATCCTCTAGGTGAAATTCTCACCAAAATGATGTCTATGCCATGTACTTTTCCCCAAGTGTGATGACACTAAGTCTTTCATGTGACCAGAGTGTCCGGAAGAGTAAACATAACATCATTTTCTGGAATGGTTTGCCAGCAGGATGGAGCAAAGACATGCACGTGGAAGGTTTTCTAAAGGAGTTCTCCATGAAGGATGCTGTAAATGCTGCTGTCCGAGCTTGGAAAACAGGCAATAAAGCACACTGTACATTCCTGGCACAATTTCTGGCCTGAACTACGTTTGGCGACAATGATTAATAAAGTGATAATTTTGTAGAATTCTGTTGATCACAAGTGAGAAAAAGTCCTGACCATTTCACATGGGAAAAATACCTCTTCAGACTGTGTCTCACTAAGGTGGAAGAAGTAGATACTGAAGATGTTAGCATTGTTAACTGCATTCATAGACCAATGGTTAAATAGCCAAAGGGGCCTGGACTGAAGATGTTTGTGACAACAGTGATGATGAAGAAGGTGTTAACCCTGCAGAAAGTGTCTTTAAAGAACATAGTGAAAATGTATAAGGAGCTTATTGAGGGGCTAGAGCAACCTGCACTGATAACAAAACAGGAAATGGTGTCAGTTAATAAAATCAGAGCCACCTGAGGTACTGGAAGTTGTCACTGGAGGCCGTCCTCTGTGTTGCTGTAACCTAGCTGTGCCCTCTGGTGATGCTGAGCATAGTATTTTTCACTGTGTTAATGGTATGTAGTATTTTTGCGTTGGTATGTGTATGTACATAAATGCAAGGAAATGATTGCTAAGTGGTGGCATCTTTGATTTCTTACAGTTCAATGTACCCCAATTTAGCTTCAGGCACAAAATTATTGAAAGAATTGTATGAAAATTACCTTCAGGCTATGGGTAAAAGGTGTATATGAAATGTAAATTAATTTTGTGATTGAATTCCCTCCTATTCCCGAGGTAACTCATTATGTATGTGGATATTTTCCAGAATCTGAAATTTAAAAAAAAAATGAAACACTTTTGGTCCCAAATATTTTGAATAAAAGCTGCTCGACTTGCAGTGTCACTGAAGACGATTATAAGCTAATCAACCAGTTTTCCACTACTTAAGGCAAGGTGCAAAGTGGCTTATAATCCCAGCTCTGTTTCACATAGTTACACACATTACACATAAAATTAGATTGTTCAGTTCATTATGCAATTAGAAACTGATCTTGTTTTATTTTTTAATTATTTTACATTGGTATTATTCTACTTAATTATGTTTTGCTCCATAAGTAGGGGTGTATTACTTTTTAATTCTAATAGTAGGTATATTTTACCAAGTGAGAATTGATAAAATACTTCTGTGTTTCTAGCAAAGGGAATGTCTCAGTCGAGTTCTTTTCAGGTATCTGTCCTGAGCCAATTCATCTTGTGTTGCTAGTTAAGCTTCCTTTTATGCAAAAGGATTGCCTGCACAAATCCCCAGAAATCTGCAATTGCTTCAACTTCTCATTGAAGTAGAGTCATGGCTGCATATATTTCTTGAGTTTGCTCGCACACTGTGAGGAGTGATTTGGTTAGTTGCCAGACAAAAACAACCATAATTAGTCTCCTTTCCACAATCACACCTGGAGGAGGGGTGTGAGGGGCATGGTAAAAATAGCTTGCTTCTGGATAAAGAATGAAAATTTCATTGAGCACTGAATCAAACTTTTCACTTATAACTGAAACAAAGACTACTGAGGGACCGGACTGGAAGGAACCAACTTTTTCCCGTGTGTGTGTGTGTGTGTGTGTGTGTGTGTATATGTGTGTGCGCGCAAGCGCAGTAGTGCATGGTAGTTATAAGGAATAGTAGGGTGCACGCAAGCACGTTGCACACTGGGATCATGCATTTAATGCGCTCATGGCCAATGCGGGGGGGGGGGCCCTTGGTTTGTTACCCGGATGTTGTTTGAGGCGGCACATTACATTTTATGCTAGTACAGCATACAAGTGGTTTATTCGTGAAGACACATGGAGTTTCACCACAATTATTTTCTTTACATACTTTCAACTCTATTTTGTAGAATGTGACTTTATAATGAATGTTTTCCTAATTAAGAGTTGCATCTGTTAAATGACTTTGACTCAAAATAGTCTTAGAATAAAGGACCTTCCATTTGCAGAATAAAAATATGTGTAGAAAAAAGGAAAAGAATGCCATTAAGGCATGAGACTCCTGAAGCTCATTCACACAGCTCGAGATTATCTGTCTTTGTGCCTGGATTGAGGCCAAAACAGTCCATAGGTTCATTTTAAAAGAATGTAATTTTTATGTAATACATTATGCTAAACAAAAATATGCTTTAGAAGATCTTCTTGTAAAGAATAATTCAAAATAACTGATACTCACAAGACAAATCACCTACTAATAATTTTGAGGTTCTATGGGGAAAAACTGGCTTTACTCAAAACTGCTAAAGAGGTTGTTCGGGCCTTAATTCTAATTTTATCTAATAAATTAATTATTGAAACATTTTATTTTACTTGAAAAATAAATTGAGAAAGTGGTTTTGCATTACCTTTTTCATACTTTTTAAAAAGTGGAAGATGGTAAGACAAAAAATTACCTCTAAATTTTAAAATACAATGCTGCTTTTTTGGAATTTATGACTAAATTCCAAATTTATGACTGGTTTGGTATACCACAACAATTTTAAATTAGTATTTGGTTATTAACTAAAATATTTATACATGCTTATTTTAAAATTGATCCTATGAAATTTAATTTGAGTAGATGAAATCATATGATAGTAAAATAATTTTTAGACTATCAAATCAATTTAATCTTTTACCCATTGTCAAAGAAGAAATTGAGATAAAGAGTATAATAAAGTTTTATAATCAAAGATTTATAATAAAAGTAGACAAAATTAAAATTTATTCTATTTAATATCATGTATTATTATAAATGTGTATAGCATAAACAAGGAAATAATGTAACCAAATCTCAATATAATTGCTAAATCAAAATAAGTAATATATTTATGGAAAGACAGAGAAATGAACAAAAAGTATTTTCAAACAATAGCCATAAAGAAGTATCAAATTCAAAGTACAAAACAACATCTATTCATGCATATTATGCAAGGTTTGATGCTGACTGTAAGATCTAATAATTACACAGGAGTTGATGCCAATTAGCATTTACCTTGGAGACACAGGTACTAGTATTGAATCATTTTAATATTTATACTATTTAACATCATTAGGGCTGGGGATTTAGCTCAGTGGTGCCACCACCTGCCTTGCAAGTGCAAGGTCCTAAATTCAATTCCTGGTACCAAAAAAAAAAAAAAAAGTGACCAAAAAAAATTGTTATAACCTCCTTGAAAATTTGTTTGGATTTTTAAACCTAAGGTTTTTTTATCATTATGTACACTGAAAATGTACAATTTTCAAAAAGGTAAAACTGTGATTACATAAATATAAAATACACACGTTAATTATTTAACTCATTAATAGTGATAGCAAATTATAATCAAATTCAAATAAAAATTTAATCCACAAGGAATAATTTTATACTGGGCAAAATTCCTTTTCGTTTCAATGAAGAAAAATCATCTTCATGACTATGGTCATGAAACACTTTCATGGTTGTAAATTTTCTTTAACTCAACTTAGAGCCTTCCAGAAATTTAAAGTATCTCAGTCAACCTAAAGCAATCAAGAGTGTGAAGCCCTGCAGAATCAGACAAGCCCTGAATTTCCACTACACAGTGCCCAAAATGTCTCTACAAAAATCCACTAATCATGTCTTTCACTTGTTTCTGAATTGTTGACAAATTTTGCTGACAGTATTTCCCATTTGTCTTTAGAGGTCATTTCTCTTTCCACCCACTATATTTTTAAAATTGTTAAATGTGCTAACCATATTTAATTTTTAGTAGTACATCTTAGCAGTACATAATTTTTATTCTTACTCTGGGGTGTTGATACCTATGCATGACACATCTTTTTTTTTCTTCATTTTATTGGTACATTTTAGATATACATAATGATAATATTCATCAGAAGGAAATTGTATCTGCACATGATATATCTTGACTCTTCTTTGTTTCCATTCCCTTCCCATTCCTTTAACCCCTCTTCTCCTCCTTATTTACAAAAGCTTTGTTTCTATTTTTTACTTCTATTCTCTTTTTTCCCCTTCCTTATTTTCCCCCTCCTTCCTTTCTTGTTCCTTTTCCCATTTGAACATTTTCTTCCCATTTCCCAATATTTATTATACATTTTGGTCCTTACTTACACTTTCAGTTTCTCACAACAGAGAAACAATGCAATATATAAACATCCTGTCTGATTTATTTCACTTAATAAATGGTGCTGCAAAAATTGGCTTTCCACATGCTGAAGATTAAACCTAGACCCACATCTCTCACCATGTACTAAACTAAAATCAAAATGGATCAAAGACCTAAATATTAAAACAGAAACCCTAAATCTACTGGAATATAGAATAGGTAGAACTCTTGAAGGCATTAGGGTAGGCAAAGTCCTTATGGAAAAATCCTGATGCCACAGGAAATAATACCAAGAATGAACAAGGGATCTCATCTTATTAAAGAGGTTTGCACAGCCAAAGTAGCCACCAACAGAGTAAAGAGAAAACCCACAGGTAGGAAAATAATTTTGCCAGCTGTTCTTCAGACAGAGGATTGACATCAAGAATATATAAAGACTCAAAAAACAACATACTTCCCAAATTTAAAGACCCCCCATCCATAAAGAGACATCTGAAATGAATAGACACTTTTCCGACAAGAAGTACAAATGCCAAATAAATACATGAAAAAATCTTCAACATCACTAGTCATTTGAGAGATGCAAATTAAAACAACACTGAGATTTCAACTCACCCTAGAAAGAATACTAGTACCAAGAAACCAAACAATAACGAATACTGGTGGGGTTGCAAGGAAAAGGGAACCCTTCTCCACTGTTGGTGGGAGTGTAGACTGGTGCAACCACTGTTGAAATAAGTGGGGAGAGTCCTCAAAAAACTAGCAATAGAGGTTCCATTCAACCCAGGTGTTCCTCTGCTTGGTATCCTCCTGAAAGAATTAAAAGCATCATACCATAGTGATACATGTACATTCATGTTTACAGCAATACAGTTTGTAATAGCTAAATTTTGGAAACAACCCAAATGATCATCAAAGAATAAATGGATAAAGATGTGTTACTTTCATACAATGAAGTTCTACTCTGCTATAAAGAAGGATAAACTTGAGACATTTATAGTTAAATGGATGCACCTTGAGAGCTTCCACTATATTTGTTATATATTATTTTCTTACAGATTTGAGTTCATATAGTGTGCTCAACTTTATATTTCACTATTTGCATGAATATTTTCAAATCAAGAATTTCTCAGAAATATTTTAATGAATAAGTTATATGAACCTCCTAAAAACTACTCAGACATCCTTCTAATATTATTCATATACACGTTCAAATATTTGCTAATTTAAATAAATTTGAGTAGAACTATCAATAAAGTATTACATTAAAGCTTATATTTTATAATAAAATAAATTCCAATAAGTAATATTACCATAACAACTGGTTTGTATTATTTTTAGAATTAGGTCTATGTAAATAAAATGAGCTCATAATAACTTATTTAGATATATATTACTAAATATATGAACATATAATGTAATATCAATATAAGTAAGGTCTGTGTTTGTATAGAGATTAGATTTTTATTTAATCCAATATGATAGGTAAAAATGACAGTAAGTAATTTTTGACATTTGTTTTTAACTAATTAGACTTAAAATACATAATGTATTTAATTGCCATTTGACCTTTCTTCTTTGAAAATAATCTACTCATTTTTTGGTAAATTTTTGATTGTCTTGTGTTAAAGGAATTAAATTTAATTGATTACAGTGACAATGATGAAAATGTCCCCAGACCTGTACTTCTTGAAACAACAACGGTCAGGAAATTCCCCTAATCCTTTTGTGTTTGTGGAAACAATAACTTCAAAGGCCTGCTCTTCCCTCTGATTCAGTAGACTCAGAGATCTATTTCTGAGAAGTCCAGATGGACTTCCAAAGGCCCCTTCCTATCTCATACATGATTAGCTGAGTATTTCCCTACTTCTAACTCACCTACAATACTCATCAACCCAACCCAACCTCAGCCAGGCTTCTTCCTTTCATCCAGGTCTCTGAATTTCACCCGTTAGACAAAAGTTTATCCTCTATATCTTTGTCAATTCAGGTTACTATAACAAAATACCATATACTAGGTCACTTATAACATATACATGTTTCTCAAACTTCTGGAAAACGGGGAGTCCAAGAGCAAGGCACAGGGAGATTTATTGTCTGCTGGGGGCCTTCTTCCAGGTCCACATACAGACATGTTTTCACTAATACTTCACATGGCCTGTGGAATAGAACACAATTTTTTGTCATAAAAGACCATAAACATGGGTATGTTACATTTACATTTATTCTTTACAATAACTATTGATAAATTATCAGTTTTGATTTTATGAGTTTTATTATATTAAACAATGAGTACTAAATGGGAAAACATCACAAAAATAAAGTATTAAATGTTTAATATTTATTGAATGTTTATAAAAAATGCATCAAAAATTTTAATAGCAACTGTTTTTGGTGTACAAAGTGTAAAAAAGAAGAACAGAGATAAATTCCTATATAAATATATAAATATTCCTACATAAAATATTAATAAATAAAGTATTAAATTATTAATATGTATTATACATTTAGAATAAACATCAACATTTTCACATCAGCTGTTTACTTGCTTATAAAACCTAAAAGATAACATCAGAAATAAAAGACTATGTGAACTCCAATGAAAGTACCAATAAAATTCCAGAAAAAAATAATTGTTGCTTTAATTGTCACATCCAAGTCAGTCTTCACCAATGAAAGTTGCATGTGCCATACACAAGTATCACACTGATAGCAATATGTTTTATTTTCCTGTCCTTTCTTGTAGGGCACAGTTGACATCTTTTTGGTTTTCCTATTGTCATAGTAAGCCTTTGAGATGGTTTGCCTGCTTGCCTTTTCACCTGGCAGCTCACCAGTGTGCTCCATAATATTTTTGCATAGTTCCCTGGGCAGAAATACCTTGTTTTTCCTTTGCTGTAAATTATCTCTTTTAAGTTCCAGGCCCAATTCTCTAAGAAAATTTCTCTTTGGTATTTTTCACTTATTATTTTCTTTGCAAACTACTAAACTATTTATGCCACACATTTAGGATTGAGTATAACACAACCACTGGCCAATGCTTTGTGTTGAGTGACATTGTAGTTCCTGCATAACTCATTAACAACATCTACTCTGTCTTTGGTTTTGTTGTAGAAAGTTTCTATCTCAGGCTTTTGTTTTGTTGAGGTTTTCCTATCAATATTTACATCATGGTACAATGTTAACATTACCAGTACCAGTTTGTTTTTCTTTACCATATGCCAGGCCACTGTGAATCTTTCTGAAATCTAAAGATTGTAGTATACAATTCTCTGTTTTGAAATCACAACATTTCATTGGGAATTCTGCCTTGTTCTTATGTACAGTTTCTATGCTGGTCAACTTGTGCTCTGTTAGCAAATGTAATGTCAATGAAAACTAGTAAACCAATTGTCAAATGTCACATTCCAATTAGTTTGGGAGATGGCAGCAACAAATCTGTTCACAACATCATTTGATTTATTACTATGTGAATAAGGACCTGGTGGCTGAGTTCCAGGATGAATTTCTAAATTTAAAGAGTCTTTGCATCTACAAAGGCAGAAATTTTTATGCCATATTTTGACCCATTGCTTTTCCATAAGTCTTTTACACTCCTGTGATTACCAGGAGAAATCACTGCTAAGTATAGCAGACTAAAGAATGTTTTCAGTTCAGTGAGTGAGGTGTCAGAATAAATGTGTTTTTGAATATGGCTACTGGTACATGCAGAAGGTTTTACTTGTATTTCAGCCTTTGAATATTTCACTGCATCTTGTAGCATTTCACCTGTTACAATTTCCAACTTTGAATGGCACTGCTTGGCATTCTGTCCAACACATTTCACCTCTGCCTAGATCTTCACTATGTTTTCAGACCTAGTTCTAACATTGGATCATTCCATTTGGTTTTGTGATCATTTTACAACCTATTGATTTGTCAAATATGTATTCACATTCTGCAGTCCCTGCATTTGTATCAGTCAATTCTTTTTCCATTTCACTGTCAAAGTAACTTTGGCTCACATGGCCAATATCAAAATCATCGTCATCATCATCATCATCATCATCCACCTACTCCATTCTTCTATTATGAAAACATGAATTTTACCAAATGGATCATCTTCATCCTCCATGCATAAGTAATCTGATGATTCACTTTTGACCTGCTCTAAAACTTGCAAATCTGATTTTTCATGTGCCACTGTACTGAATTAGGCTACTTCTACCAGAAAAATCAAAAGAAAACTTTTCTACAAACAAATCCTAGAGTGGTGTGTCTATGTTATACCCTTGTATATGCTCAGGTAAAGATACACAAAACCTGTTAGAGGGAGTATCATGTGGGTGCAAATCCCAGTTTGACACTTTTGCATACATCATACCAAGTGGGTAAACACCAAGATTGCTTCCTGTATCCCTCAGGGAAAGGTACTGAGCTATGTAGCCAGCTACTACTATGCAAAAGTAAAAATTTACAGTGGAAAAGCAGAGGATGTATTTGTGGAATCCAGTGTTATGCTCTGGAAGGTGGTGGGAGGGTTGAGGGGCCCCCCTAGACACTCACTTGATTCAGAAGGCTGAACTTTCATGATCTACTCTCAAATACCTAATATCACATTGGTTATTAGGTTTCATTGTATGAAATTTAGAGGATACAAATATGCAGGTCATTTCATCCTCCTGATGGGATTTTTTCTGAAAAGTTGCTGGCCTCTGGGGAAAACTATCTTCTCATCAACTGTCCTTTCACACCACCTGCTCATCCTACTTTCCCATAACCAGTTATTGCTAGCCTTGTTTACTTTTCCTCCAAAAAAAAGTTCTTTCCTGCCTGACCTTTGAGAAGTTATCTATCCTGGATCAAAGCATTCTCCGTATTAGAATAGTCCTAAATTTTATAGCTACTTTCTCCTTTAAGGCAGTAATCTTTTCAAAGAAAAACCTTAAAAATAAAATTAAACGTCTCCTTATCTAAGTAAGACTTTTTTACTTGACTATATTCTTACAAATGGCTTTTGAATATACCTTTTGGTGTTTAAATTTTCTTTCTTGTATTGCATTTGAGTATTCTTATATGTTCTGTATGCATATAATGCAAAATCTACACTCTGTGCATATAATTTAAACATTTTATCTAATAGGTAAACATTACCCTAATTCTATTTTCTCTTTCAATAGTTATTTCCTAACTGTTTAGAGAATAACTCGTTAGAGTGTGGAATAGTCTCATCTGGATGAAAATGTGGAACTTATGTACAAGTAAGAGCTCTAAGAGGTGTTGTTAGGAATTTAGGTTTGGGAGAAAAAATAAAGAGCAGAGAAACAAATAGAAAATCAGAGGTTTCATAACTATGAAAGTAAGGGTGATGGAAATATCTGTAGTGGGAGGAACCAAAGTCTTAGGACCAGAAATAAGAAGCTGATTGCTCTTTGTATTTCCTTCCTACACAGTGAACTATGTGTCTTTACAGAGCCTCTCTGGGCAACATGATTTGGCCTAATAAATCAGTGCCAAAGGATTCTGTGGCAAGGAATTAGGAGAAGCATAGAAGGAAAGTGACCTTCTACTCAGGTTACTAGGACCCAGGTACAAACCACAGACTTGTACTGGAAAAGACAGTAAGAATTCAGGGCTTCTTGGCAGTAACTGAAGGAAGATAAAGATAAAGATCACAGAGGGTGCTTTTAATGTTATAAAAGTTAAAATCTGATAGTAGAGAACATATAAGCATGGCAATGCGATTGTTAAGTGAGTATCAAAAAGTTTAGGTAGACAGAAGGCATAATTAATCTTGAGTTCACAGTGAATTCTACAAACAAAAGATTTATAAGAACATATTTTTAATTGTCATGAAATGTTAAATAATATTCATAATTTTTAGTGAGATTCTCTGAAGGGCACATAATTTGTATTATGTGGAAATAACTGTAGAGCTGTGGTCAAATTATACCGTGAAATCAGATGAATAAATGATGAGCTCATTGAAAGGCTGAAAGTTGCTAATTATTACCTTCTGTCCTTCACATTCCAAGTAAGATAAGAAAATCACAGGTCTATACTTTTAAAAGTTGAAAATAAAATGAATATATTTATTTTTATGAATATGTAAAATAATATTATATTTATTTTCTTGTTATTTTTCTACCTTGCAAGGTCTCACATCCTCTTCGGTAGGATACTTCATTCTTATTCTACCTTGCAAATATACCAGTGTTATCTACTACTAATAAATTACAAAATTAAAAAGTCCCAAGAACTATTCTACAAGGGTCTGTTCTGACATCACATTTAGAACTTGCTTCAAGAAGTGGAGCATGTTTTGATACCTTGTGATTACTATAAATTCTATCAAGCTAAATTGAAGCTAAACTGTGTGTGTGTGTGTGTGTGTGTGTGTGTGTGTTCACTGAATTGAGTAGGTTATAAACTATGGCTATTTTCTCTATTTAGCATGTTCATAATTGTGAAAAAAATGAGATTCTCAAAATTTTTAAATGAGTTAAGTCATTGCATAACAGTATCTATAAAACTTTATGAGACTAGCTGAGTATTCCATGAAAATGAAAATGCAGAGAGAAAGCACGTATCTGATTCCAGAACCACTCCCATTACTGTCCTTCTGACAGCTTGGAGCCCATAATACAAATTCATGTTTTTCTTCTTGAATCTCAAACTCACCCTAAGGTAGTCCTGCTTCACAGTTCCCGCAAAAAATATACAGCGATTATGTAAACCTTGTTCAAAAACAAATTCAGTTTTATGCCTGAGGAGGGAAGTATATTCTTGATGTTCTGTAAAATTAGTCCTGGATTAACAGAATTTACTATAAAAGTCTGCATTTGATGATTTTATAGGAAGGGGTGTATTAATGCAATCTAGTTCAGACATTTGCAGATATGTAAAAAGTACTCATCGAAAATGGAGAATTTCATTATAAACTATTTCCAAACAGTTGTAATTAAAATTTTTGGTAAATTGCACCCTGAAGCCATTTCTGGTTGGATCATTTTCTGCTTTCATAAACAAATTTTACCAGCACACATTTTTTCTCATTGCTCACTGATGTCTACAGCCACTGTGTGACGCAAGGCATCATCCAGTAGTTTCTGGGAGAACTTTATCTACCTCATTCCTCGAGTCTTCTTGTGGTTGTACTCACATTAGGCCCTCTACACTGAATGGTTTGCTCTGCAACTGAAATCTGGAAATTCTTATAAGCTTAATCTTGAAATTCATATTTAATGAAGCTTTGTGGGGCAACAGACAATGTGCTGAGGACCTGGGGCATCAACTCATGTATTCGTCCCACCTGTCCCCCCAGGAAACAACCTCCTGACAGCTGCCCCATCACCTTGTCTTCCCCACCTTTTCTTTCTTGATCCACTTCCTTAATGGCTGCTGCCCACAGAGAGGACATAGAATTACACGGGGACCATGAGGCCCATCTGGAGGTTTTTTTTGGGAGCTCCAGGCTGGGTTTGGCTCTGGAATGTGGCAGGGTCTAGGAGCTGCAAGGTGGCAGCGTTCCCCCTGGAGCAAGGCAGGATCACTTAATTCCCAGAAACCTGCAGAGGCTTCTCCTCCATCACGCATCTTGTACTGAGCCCCTTTGTGGCTGAACCTATTTTACCTCTAAATCTGTCCAAAAAGGTAGCTGCTACTCTACTTCAGGTTCCCCATTGGAGAAGAACCTCAGGACCAAAGTGGACCCAGGTGACAGGTTTACATCTATTCTACCTCCCTTGATGGATCACTTTTGATTTCTCAACTGCTTCCTTATCTTTTTGTTGTCTTTAAAATGATGCTTTTCCATTTATTTAGAATTTTCTCAGCAGCCCCATGCAAGTGACTTCATCATTAGAAGTACAAATTCATTAAGTAAAAATTCAATAATTAAACATTGTTCTCATCAGTCATACAAAGCTATTAAAATAGCTTTCATCTTTATCACTTACTGTTTATACATAACATACAGAGAAGATTGGCTTGATAATTCAGATTATTTTAAATAATTTATTACTGTATTCTTTATTAGTACATGGTTTCAGTACATAAGGATTATATTTACTGTGGGCAGTTGATACATGTACATAACAGAATTTAATTTTTTCTCATCTCCCTTCTCTCTCCTTCCTCCCACTTCCTCCACTCTGGTTCCCTTCCCTTTTGCAAAGTGTATCTCCCTATTTCCTACTGAGGCAGGAGATTCGGGTGAGGTAATCCAGCTGGGTAAGTGGGTGTAACCTGTCAAGCACAGAGACCCAGGACACATGCGCCCAGGCCCTGCCCCTGGGGCCAGGGTGTCAATTTTAATTCTTCAGGTGCAAAATCAAGCCATGTCTTGATAGGGTAGCCTAGCTTTGACATCAGCCCTAGAAGGAGAAGACACAAAGGATACCCCATGAAGCTCACAGCCACTGAGCTCTTTCACAGTGGGCCTCCCTCACCCTGTAGAGTGTCCTTCTTTTCCTACCTTAATTGGTCTGCACTCACTCTGCAGAGCATATTGCTTTTCTTATTTTCTTGATAAATGTATCTTTGTTGCTTTTGCTGCCTCCTGTCTGCCTCTATGAACTGTTTCTCCTGCATTGGAGCCAGTCTATTATGGACTGAAGCCTGTACGAAACGATTTCATCAAGGATCTTTCCATTTTGCTTTGGAAGACAGTACAAGAAAAACTCAACTGGGCATTTAACTTGCATGACATAAATAAAGATGGCTACATTACTAAAGAAGAAATGCTGGATATAATGAAAACAATATATGATATGATGGCTAAATGCACATATCCTGTCCTCAAAGAAGATGCCCCCAGACAACATGTAGAGACACTATTCCAAAAAATGGGCAAAAATAAAGATAAGGTTGTTACCATAGATGAGTTCACTGAAAGTTGCCAAAAAGATGAAAATATAATGTGCTCCATGTAGCTCTTCAAAAATGTGATTTAACTTGTCAAATAGATCCTCAGTCAACAGACAAATGTGAACTATCCTACCACACTTAACGTTGGAGCTACCACTTTTAGCACTTTTATGCTGAGGCATATTATGGAAATAAGCTTTGTTTTAATATAAAACAATCCCCAAAAGATTTGAATTTTCCCATTTTATAATTTACATCCTTGTCATAGTGGCACTGAATTCATGAGATGTTCTAACTCATTTTATACTCTGAATATTCAAAAGTAACAGAATCCAGCATACAGTTTTGATTCTTTAGTCCTGGGATTATTGAGGCTTTCACATATTAGTGATTTTAAAATATCATTGTATTTTGCCCTTCAGTTTTATGTAATTAGTCCTAGGATTTTAAATCATTTTCTAAAATATTTACATCTGTATTTAATTTCCAGAAATTAAATTAATTTTATTTATTTATATTCATATAACATTAACAACATAATATTACTATAATTAAAAACCAAAACACATAATTATAATTTCTATAGATTTCTCAACTTTTGTTAAAGACATTAATTGATCTTGCATTGATTATAACAAATTAGTTTATTTCAAGATGTCAACATATGTATATAAAATAAAACTTATTTTATTTTACTTTATTTTTTTATTTTTTTGGTACCAGGGATCAAACTCAGGACCTTGCACTTGCAAGGCAGGTGGCTGTACCACTGAGCTAAATCCTTGGCCCATATAACTTATTTTAATAAAGCATGTCCCAGTTTTTTAAAGAATATATTACAACAAAGGCCTGCAAAATATGTATGATTTGGGATTTATTTAATCTTACAAGTGGACTGTATCTAGTATGCCATTAAGTGGAAGTTCAAAGCAAGGATGTTTACAGACATAGGCAAAGGCTCAGAATATCCGTCCTCTTATATACAGTAATGCTTAATAAAAAGTAATCCTCAACAGCACTAAAGCCAATTCCATCTCCTTTGCCCTAACTTCCCCACAGCATGTTTAGATTATAAGGCATCTGGGATCCAACAAACCTTTATCACCCCAAAGCCTACCAGGAATAAACAGCAAGCAGGATCCATTTGGTAAAGAACAGTGATTGTATCATATTGACAACCACTACCCACATTTCACAGAAAAGGAACATAAATACTGGATAACTCATCTGGATTGCATTATAATTTAACTCAACATAGAACTGCAACAATTCTGATTCTTCTTGCAGATCTTAAGGCAAAACAGTACAGCTGCCACAGTAGTACTACAGATACACACATCTTTCCTGTTTGATAGAAATATCAAAGCCAAGAGGCTGCCGAAGGATGAAATCTGCAATTGTCATTGCAACAGTGAGTCAGGTATCTATTCTGGTATAGAGATAACATGTGGTATGCTGCCCTATTACCACCAGGGCAGAAATTAAGAGTAGTACAACAGATGTACACTGAAATCTGCCACCACGTGTTTGTGCAAACTCAATGTGCACATTTTGTATTTAAAAAAAAAATAAAAGCAAAATGAAGTGTTTATAAAAAGTAAATAAATGTAAAGCCTTGGTACCTTATATGCTTGCTTTAATCAAGTCTTTGCTCAGGATAAACAAAAAACCTGGAAAGAATCTCTAAAAGGAGTTTCTGGAACCCCAGAACTTTGCTAACACTTTTATTTTGCTCTCTAATTTATGTATCCTTTGGATTTCTTATATAAGAGAAAAATGAAAAATTTAACCCTCTGTATCTGATTTATTAAACTTAGCATTATGGTGTAATTTATTCAGTTTACCATTATCGTATCCATTTTCCAAAAAAATGACTCAAATATATCCTTCTTTGTGGCAGAGTAGTACTCCTTTGTGTATAAATACTAAATTTTCTTTATCAATTAATCTGCAGATAGACATATGGGCTGTATCAAAGATTTAGCTATTATGAATTGTGTTGCTATAAACATGGGTATGCATGGATCACTGTAATATGATGTCTGTAGCTCTTTAGGGAAAATACCTAGGAGGAGAATAGCTGAGTTTTATGGAATTTCTATTTTTGGTTTTTGAAGGAATCTTCATACTGATTCAATTATGGAAATAATTTTATTTTTAACTGCAGTTCTCTTTTTAAACTTTTCATGAACTACCAATGTACTGGGTGACATTTAAAGGCCTGAAGACTTTATCATATATCCAGAGAAATATCATGCACAGAGATGGAGCTAAGGAAATATTCTGAAATGTTCAATTCATTAATCATGTGAAGATGCTTTCTAAATGATTTCTTAATATAATCAACACCCCAAAACAGGTAAAATCAAGAACCTTGTTATGTGTTGTATTAATTGGAACTTAGCATCTTTTTGAAAAGGTTCAAAATAGTTTTTTTTAATTTAGCTTATGTTCAAACTATGATGACATAAAATTGTTTTAGTTAGCTTATGAATAAGACAGTATTGTGGCCTATATCTAGTGACTGAAAAACACATGCTCAGATGAGGCTGGGGGTATGGCCTGAATATAAATGTATATAGCCTTTTATTGCAGATAGGTAAGTTAATTAGATACCTTATAGGCAGCTGAACAGGGCTGGCCCTGAAGGAGCCAACATGGAGGACAATGAGACACATTCACTGAAGGCCAGAAACCTAAAGAGAGAAGCTACTACACCAACGTGCTTCCCCTAGGGATGAACAGCAGTGATTGATATTCTAAATAGGTATCAGTCACCTGGGTGGGGACCAAGACCTTAAACCATCCCTTCCAGGAAAGATCCCTGACCCATCCCTTACAGGAAATCCTTGTTTCTTTACCTAAGCGACTATATTACCTATGCAACTCTACTTGTCATAGTCTTATTGGTCATCACAATTTTGTCTCATCTCATGCCCACCTTGTGATTTCTCATTGGACCAATATTACCTAAGCGACTAGTCTTGCAGTCTTACTAGTTGACTATAGTTTTGTCCCACATTGAACCCACCTCACCTTGTGGCTTTGTCCCATAAAACACCTTTGAGAAGCAGGGTTGGTGGGCAACCCACTTTCCAGTCCCTTCTGTCTCTCTTAGACAGAAGCTCTCTTTCCCTCCCTGCCTGCCAGGCCATTAACTGTTTCTCCTCTGCAATGCCCCTAAGATCCAGCCAGCTATGGACTGAAATCTCTATAAACTGTGAGCTAAAGTGAACCTTTCCTCTTTTAATATGTAGGTATCAGGTATTGTATCTCAGTGACAAGAAAGTAACCAAGATTGTTAGCTAGGAAAAGTGCCTGAGATAGAGTTGAGTGATTAGCAATATGGATAAAAATTAAAAGAAAAATAGACACTGAACGTGGACCAAGATTGAACTTCCTTAGGGAACATGGAATGCAGCCCTCTCCCTAATATAGGGAGTTGCAGCCACTCCTTACTAAGCTCCTGAGTTTCCATGAATTTAAAACAAAAAATAACCAGTCTTTCTCTAAACCCCCAGTTTCCTTTAAAACCTTCCTGCTGAGTAGTTGGGTTAGAGAGCCTGAGTTAAAATTGGTCATTTCTAATTCCCAAAGCTACCTGTGATAGGCGGCTGCTAAGCAATTGAGCAATTCCAGTGCTCCACCTACCCAAATAAGTTCTGGACCAAGGGACCATGTGGAATTTTCACTTCTAGAATTTCCCTCCTGGTGAAACCTGAAGCTTTTTTTTCTCTTCTTATTTCCAACAAAAACTCTCCCAAATTTCTTTTTGTTCATAACTTCTTTCTTCAATGATTTGCCACTAAGAGCTTGGTTTGTACAGGATTAACTGTTTCAAATGACACTATCTCATATCTCATATAAGACTAAAAATAAAAGGGACCAAAACTGCCTGGTGTTTATACCCATAAAATGTAGGACAGCCATTATTTGTGAACCATAAATTAGTGATTAGAGGAAAGGTCTTCAATTGTAAGAAATTTAAGAAATCATTGCTAAGTACTATAGGTTTTTTCAATAATGAAAAAATATTTCCTCTGTTTTTCTTTGTTTTAAACAAATAATTTACTCCAATTAGACATATGGTTTTGATAATAGTATTTAAAATGAAATCTCATCTGGATTTATATAAAGCAAGAGATAGCAGTCTAATTTATTAGCTGTTAAGTTTTTGTGCCCCGGGCTTTACTGAATTTATTCTGACAAGAATCATTGGAAAAATATCAAATAACTTCTATAGACATATCTCTCCAGATGATGATGTGATGTAGGTTACTTTTGCTAAATGACTTCATTTGAAAGAGTATATTGTGGTGTTAAAGAGATTCAGAAGTAGAACACAGTTTGGAAATGTCAGTATAGGCAAGAAGAGACCAGGGCAATACTACTCTTCAGTTCTTTTCATGGGATAAACACATATCACAATGTTTTTCCCTATGAAAGTAAAATTAAAACTGTGTAAAACATGAAAGTAGAATGATTGTTGGGAGGGTACGTCCGGCATCTAAGACAAAAATCTGCACTGTGCTGTCAGTACTTTTGTGTGAAATGAGCCCAGACAATTCATTGATTTATCTCTGGGAGTGACAGTAAATGTTTAATCAAATCAAATTAATAGAAAAAAAGAGTGTACCTGTGAGGCTTTTAAAACATCTGTATTTGTTATTCAAAAATCCTTGAAAAACTATCTCTTTTACAAGATGCCTTTGTTTATGTTCTGAACTAAATGGTCTGTCTCTCCGAAATTGACATGAGAAAGTCCCAGCCCCACTCTGGTGATTCCAGGAGGGCACCCCAGGGGTGGTAAGGAAGTCAGAGCCCTGTGCCCTTGGGAGTCCCTTATCCAGGAGACACAGAGTTCTCTACTTCTCTCTGCTGTGAGTGGGTACCTAGAAGAGCTGGCAGCCTGCAACCTGCACAGGACTCTTTCCAGAACCCACGAGCTGTCACCTCTGTCTCTGACTCTCAGCCTCAGACTTGTGAGAAATGAATATCTGCTGCACATGAGCCACTCATTTATGGTACTTTGTTTATAGCTGCCTGAATGGGTGAAGACATTTTCTCTTCCAAATAAAAATTTTCCAATTATTTAGTACTGTATTTTCTCATATCTACCTAGGAATGTTTTTCCCATATTTTTTATCACTGAATTTTTAAACATGCAATTACTTCAATAATCCTTTCTCTGAATTTCCTTCCCCTTGAGTCTTTCCTGTATTTGGTTTATGTTTGCAGTGGTATCATCAAGGATATTTTCTCATCCTGCGGGGACTCTTCCCTGTTTGCGTTCTCTGTCCGGTCTTATTTGTGTAGATGCTTTCACTGTAGACCTCCCCTATTTCATACAGGTCCACAGCTGTCCACACATTTCCATGTATCCCTACCAATCCATCTCTTTCTTCAGTAATTACCATGCTCCCTTGTCCTTTCTGTCCTATCCACCATGTCCTCCAAGCCCTCTGTAAGAAACTGCAGATCTCTGATTCTTACTTTCTGATTGAACAATTGAAAGAAGATCAAGACTGTCTTCAGCAATGATCTATCAGGAAGATTATTACATGAGTGATGGGTTGCTGTTTTCTGATTCATCCATTGGCATAAAGGATAACAAAGCAATGTCTAACCAGAAAGGAGTAAAAAAAAACCCTGATACTGCACACTGTAGTTAAATTTGAAAATCTCACAGATTTGCCTCATGTCAGTACTGATCTCAATAGATATTTCATGTTAAAACTCTCTTATTTGCACAGATAGACATTAATATGTTGATTCAAATTTAATTTTGTCCTAAAATGTTAATTTTTTTTCTTTGTACCTTTGGAAAAAATGATAGCACTTATATCACACTTAATGTGTATGTATTCCAAACACTGGTACAAAGTGAATTTCAAACCACCAGCCTGAGATAGTCATCAGATGATAGATTTTGATAACTATAGTCACTGTCAATCAGATATAATAAAAGCAGTTTCTGACTGAGCAATAAAATTTATGTTTTCATTATCTTTATGGTACACCTAAAATGACCACAAAATAAACTAATTCATTGTACTTTATGGAATAAGTTGAATTTATTTCAAACACCATCACTAGCAATTCACTTAAATAGATTTATAAATTACAAAGTAACATTCCTGAGGTTTGTATTCAGAAATAAATTTACCTCCTAAGGTTTTTATCTCTTCTCTTATTGTTAGCTTCCTGAGTGATAGGGTGACAGGTATGTCTCATCATACACAGCTATCAAAAGTGATATTCTTAGCGTAAGATCCTTAAAAATCTCCCACTGGTCAGACTTCCATATTATAATTGAGGAAACTCAAGGGGTGGTGAAGTTGGGAGGTTTCCAGTCACAAAGCAGGATCTCAGGGTGCACAATGCCTTTTCACCCTGCATGACCCAGTGCACTCTGTGGTCCGGTCCAGAGCTATTTCCCTCAATCCTATTTTCCTGTACCCAAAATCTGAAGTCATGTTTATTGTTGTAATAACTTATTTTCTATATCTGTGGGTTAATTTTAACATAAAAACCAGATTTGTATAACCATAGGGTTCAAGGCTAAAAATTGTTTTTAAATAATCTATTGTCTTTTGCCCTTTTTTACATCTTTCCTATTTTTTTATTTGGTACTTTCATAAGTATTGTCAGATTAGAAGTAGTTATTGTTCTTCAATTCACTAATTCTGCAGACAATGCTGATAAAATATCTGAGAAAAATCTACAGCACCAATGCTATTTCTTGCTATGCTTGACAGTCAACTTTTGGCCCAAATGACATTGCTTTTTCACAGGCCCCTGGTAACCAGGAGACAGCTTAGACTGCCACCTTTAGGCAGAGGTCATTCTTCACTTCTTCTTCTTACTGAATACTTCAATGTAAATTATCCTACCAATGTGGGACACCTTCTAATCAAAACTTTGCTCAGACAAGCGCTTCTCCTTCTCCAAACCTAAACCTTTAGTGTTCGTGGTTAAGTGAGTTCTTGAACCACGCTTTTCTCCTCTCACAGTTCACTCTATCAGTTCTAGCCCTAAGATTTTCCTAGTGCATTCTCCTTTTCTGTTTCACTTGTCCCTGAGTTCACAAACTCCTGGTCATTACTGGTTCACTGACCACACTGTTGATTCCTGGTGCACCATCACCATGCATTTTGTTTTGTAACTAAGCGATGGGAGGCATTAAAGGCTGTCTTTTAATATATTCACTAAGTAATGTAAAAGTTTTATTTTAAAGTGTCAATGTTTACAATCTTTTGGAAATCACTAAATATTTAAACTGATAAGAAACTCTACATGCCATCCAAAATCTGCAACAAAAAGTTTTTCAAAATACTTCTGGAAGATTTAAATGTCAGAATAACTAAAAAACACTGATTCCATGATAAATTGCCCCAAATATGTGTTTTCATAGTTTTAAATGTGCTGATTCATATCGTAAATATTACTTACTTAACTAGTATTGGTAACCAGAATTTTATATAGCATTTGATACCTTTTCATCAGAAAGTTATTTCACTAAATAGTTATGAAAGAAATGTTTATACAAGTAATTCACATTGATTTAATTTTCCTGGCTAATTTCTCATTGTAATTTCCTTCTTTCTGTATTTTTTGTCTCATTACACCCTTTCAGAAAATATACAAAAGTAACTATATTCTTGGATAGCAAGCAGGTTTAGTAGAGACAGTGGATTTGTCCACTATTTGACCACAGTATTTCCTGTGGAAGAAATTATGCTTTTTTAATGGGACAATTTGACATTTTTTATTTGTAAAAAGTTCTGAGTGAAGATCAGAAATGAACAGCAGATGTGAAGGTAAGATAGCAGAACAAAAAGCAAACATGGCGTCATAAGGAAGCGGCTCAACAACGAATCACAGGCAGAGGCATCATCCTCACCTGGACCTCACAGCCAAAGCCTGCAGGAGGAAGGTCACCCACTTTACTGGGCCACCTGTTTTCCCTTGTAATGCATTTCCATACCGTTGCTCCAACTTCGTATTTACTGTAAGGGCCAGCAGGAAAGGATGAACTCACAAAAGATAGGAATTCAGCAGATCCGAGTAGAGGTGGGAATCATAATCTATCAACATGCCCCTCGCACCTGCAGAGCAAGATTCCGGAGAGAGTTGGTCGGAGTTCTCAGTTTCCCAGTGTACATGGGTGAACTTGACTCTATTTTATTTCTTTTTTCAAGGTGACAAGATGCCCTCGGTGAATGTGTCTTACGTGTGATCTGCCTGACTGAAATGAGATGGAATAAACACTGTGTTAATTAACTTACTCATTTTTATAGTCGGTTGTAAGAGTTTCCTATGGTAACTGCTAAAAATAAAGTGGGCTGTGTTTTTAACAGTCCTCTGCATGAAGTACAGTTTAAATACTTAATTTTGTAAAAATGTGATATTAATTGGCTAAGACTGCCAAGGCAATTATAATATCTGTGGGTGGTTTGAAGCTGATGCCGATCATTGATGCTTCATCAAGTTTAGTAAAATGATACGGGTTTTTTGCCTGAATAAATTGGAAGCAAGTGAACCATGTAGGACCATTCTTTCAGCAACATTTATGGCATTCATTGGAATGTTAGCTCTAGAACAACTTAGATATCCTTTAACCCACTTTCTTCTTTTACTGACAAAAGTTCTAGTTTGGAGAATTTGCATAACTTATCCAAATATTTACAACAAACCTCAGCTTGGAAGAACAACTTGATATTATGTCTTCTGCATGCTGTTTCAGTCTATTCTCTTTTTTAACACAAACTGTTCCCCTTATTATGGTGAAATATCAGTAACTTATGATGAGTGTATAATGACCAAAATTATATCAGAATAATATAATTTTCCCTGAAAATTATTTTATATCTCAGATACTCAACAGAAAGTTTGATAACTAAATATTAGTTCATTCACTAAGTATATAGTTAAATTATAAATATAGAATAACAATGATTTAAACTTCATGGTTTTTATTTTAAAGATTTAATTAAATTTAACACTTTTCTAAGGTTTTACATATAATCTAAATTTGTTAAAAATAATTTCAATAATATTTCATATAATGTCTCTTTTGAAATATGGAACTCACAAAATTAAAACTATGTCAAAGTACACTTGCAAAAGTTGTTTTCTCTAAAGAAAATCCTACTTTGAACTTGATGAACATGATCACATTGTAGATGAGAAATATGGAATTTTACTTAACTAAAGGATGATGCCTAGAACTGACTCAGATTTGGCAGAGTAATCAAGGTTGGCGTAGTAGAAAGAACAGGGTATTTTTAAAGAGAACTTCAGAATGTAGTCATGGTGTCAGCATAGACTACCTCTATGACCTTGAGAAATAGCTTAAACTCTTGAGGTCTAAATTTCATCATCTGAAAAGTAAGAGAATTGTACATAATGACTCCACAGTCTGCTTCTCTGAGGTTATATTATTTTGTACCTTAAAAGATCTTATCCAAGAGTAGTTTAGAAATGAACAGAAAGTACAAAATGAGAAATGACTGCCATTTTCTTCCTTCAGTGTAAGTTTACCACAAAAAATATTTTAAATAATTACTTACACATCTTACTAAAATGGTGGACCAAGTGAACTGATAATGTTCATTTATATTTATATAGAAGTAAAAAGAAATGACATTTAAAAATATGAAATTATATTTTGTAATATATGTATGTATGTATATATGGGTATGTTATCCAATATCCCATGTAAGTTCTATAATTAGTATGAAAAAGACAAGTAATAACTATTAACAAAAATTATGCAGCATTTAAAAAGGCCAGACAATGACGGAATGCCTTCCGATATTTTTCTGAAACTTTGTTTATCAAGGCCTGTAACAGCATTCATGTTTCTGAAAGATGATATATTATTGTTTGATTTTGATATTCAGTTAATGAAGGCCTTAGATTCAGTGAAACTGTGTTAATTTCTAGTTTTGAGGCCATTTAAAATGAATTGTGCAAATAAAGCTGTCCTCAAAAGACTGTTATACTGGCTTATTTTATTTAGATACTGAATTCTAATATTCTTTTGGAATATAGCCTCAAATCTCAAGATCCTCAAATCTTAGAATGGCTTAACTAGTCTCCAATTAATTGATGAGTTGAATAGACGTTTTACAAAAATGTCTGTATTTTACATATTTGAAAATGTAACTTGAATATAAAACAAAAAAATAAGAAAAAATATTGAGTAGGAACTTTCAGTGACAAAATTAGGCTAATTTGTGTGTGTTTGGCGGGGGGAGTCAGGTCTTTCAAGCTGCTTTTGTTCTTAAAATGGCTTATTTATTTTGCTTCTGTAAGAGAGGAGGTGAAGAATGATACTGTATGACTCTCTTTCCTGATTGGGAAATTTATTTTTTTAAAAACTTGACAAAGAAACTTACAACTCATCTCAAGAATACAAAATTGTAGAATTAGAGATGAATAAGTGAATGAAATCATTAGTGATGGGTGTGATAGGACAAGAAAGTTGGGTGATCAGAAGTAGTCAGAAATGGATGACTCACATACTCTAAGCAGGCACCATCCTGGCAATATCTGCGCAGGGCACATTTTAGGCTGCTAAAAACCTCTCAAAAGTTAGCTGTTTTCCACTAGGGAAAATGGAAAAAGACATTTAAGGGCATGGGTTCTCTTCTACAACTCTGCCCATGTAGTTGAAATTTTCGAACACTTTCCTATTGACTAAATGAATCTTACAAAGAAAGAAAGTAGATCTTCCTTAACAATGACAATGAATTGGAATCATACTTTATAAATGGCCTCTGGAGAAAACATGCTAAATTATACTTAGCAAATAGTTTTGCCATGCTCCTCAGTGATTTACTAGGACCTTTTGGGGAACTCATCAGCAAGTCATTTTGAAGTTACCATGCTGTGATTAACTGCTGCGCCACTTCCCTCCTCAACATTCATGAGAAATTCAGACTTACTCCCTATTTCCCCCACTGGATGAGTTTCACAACTGATTCCCTCATGATCTCTCACGCTGGGTTTATGGATTGCTTGCACCCAGGGTGCCAGTGCCTGCTGACACTGTCGGGAGCCATGTAGTCAAGTTCTTCTAAGTGAATCTGTTAAACCTGACAACAAGTAATAGCCATTAACTCTGGAGACAAACAGAGAGTAACTCTTTCCTTTAAAGGATCGGGACCGAAAGCTGAAAAATAAGGTTTCAAGAAAGAGAAAAATGTATCTGTTTTCTTTCCTCTCCTTTCCCTTTATTGTTCAGACTGCTACTGGAAACTTAATCTTTGAGAATAAATAGAAGTGACCATGTTTTAGTACAAATGTCTTCATTAGATGATAGGGATGTAATTGAAGATTTTTTGGATGTACTCATTATTTTCTTTATTAGTATGCTAAAAGAAATATATGTCAGATAAAATATATTTTAAAAGCTCAGTTGTCATACATAACTGATTCTTACTATTCATAGCAGATATGTTTTCTAAAGTTGCCACAAATGTTGATTTAGTAAATGCTGAGCAGTGGCTAATGGGAGGAGCATGTATGGGCATATAAAGTCATACACGTGGCATGACATTTTGGTCAATGCTGGACAACATTTATTTTCAGTTTGTGTCAGTATAGGCTAAGATGTTGTCATGATGATGGAATTGCCTGAGGATGTATGTCTTAGAATGTGTCCCATCATCAAGTGACATGTGACTATCTGAGTATCTTACACAGATTATAGATACTAAAAACTACTCCTCCTATTGGATTTCATTTCTTCTTTTTACTGAAGGAAGAATGTTGGATGAATTGTCTGATGCTACTCTAGTAACAGGTTGGGATTCAAATCCTTTCCAGCTGCCCCACACCAGTTTCCTGTACACACTGCACCCTACTATGTCTACGTTCAGTAATCCCTGCCAGGGAGCTGAAAAGCCAGGAAGTGCTTCATCTCCTTTGATTTTAGATGAGAATATGCATGAGGGGAAGCTCAAAGTTTTCTTTGATCTGTACATGTCAATGAATAACCAAAAAAGCACAAGTCTTCATTTCAAGATTCTAATTAAATTTTACCAAGTAGACAACTTTGTAAATAAGAAATTTAAAAATAATAATTATCAACTGTGTTTTATATAATAAGTCTTAAAAAATCACACATACACACAAATGCACACACACGACAGCACCAACTGTGGGGTTGAATTGTTTCCACCTTTCCTAGATGGTGAGTGACTTTAGTGAGGAAAGATGACGTATGACTCTTCAAAGCCAAGTGGTGTCTATCATCATGATGACTAGATGGTTTGGTCTTGGGTCTCTATGACATACACAGTGACATGTATGAGAGACAGAGAACGAGAGAATTTTACTCTGGATCTTATGGTGGTGCTCTAATTAAGAATAAAATATTAGGCTTGCTTGGGCTTAAAATAACATTTTAAAATCTTAAAAACCTCATAAGTCAAATGTGATTATACTAAGCCCTTTGGCTATGTTTGAGTTGGTAAAATACCATTTTTAAATTAGCATAAAATAGAATAAATTATTTTCATCTGTGAGGTAAGAGGTGTTCAAAATACCTGACTAGTCTAAGATACTAAGTCACCAAAACTGATCTTTCATTGGTAAGTCTTTACACTGGTCTTCCATATTTGGTAAATGGACTGGTTTCATGTACAGCTGGATAGCACATTATTTTGTAGCATACATTGAACACAACCTTGGACAATATCTGTCTTTAGAATAGTGTTACTACCTCAAAAGTAGCTTTCATACAAATTGATATCACAATGCACAAAAGGACAGAGAACAGAATTTTTTTGGGAGGGATCTCTGATCAACTCCAAGACAATTCCTGAAAATTCATTATGTCTGTCCTTGGCCTTTTAATTTTACTAGTAGAATCTTTTGAAGGCAAATATTTCATTAATTAATTTATTTATTTGGTACCTGGGATTGAACTCAGGACCTTGTGCTTGCAAGGCAGGCACAGTTCCACTGATCTAAATCTCCGGCTTTATTTTTATTTTCTGAAATCACATTTATTGTATTTTTAAAGTTTATGATTTAAGAATCATACTTTTAAAATAATTGTCAGAATTACCAAAATATAAGAATTACTAAAAAATATAATTTCAGAAATGATAACAAAAGAGGTAGTGGGGAAAAAACCTGGCTGAGAAAAAAAAAATCAAGCTGAAGATTTTGTTGTATGTGCAAAGAGATTCTAGATGTTGAGAAACTCTGTACTGTATCTGAGAGAAAAATTGTGTGTATTTCCATGTACACGTGTATGCACACATATACACGTGTTGAATGATTATGTTCTTTTCTCATTTAACAGACATGGCACGTTTGTCAAAAATTAATTGGCCATTGTAGTAAATTTTGAATCTAAATATTGTAAGACTTAACAATTTGTTATTGGTTCTCAAAATTTTCATGGCTGCTCCAAATATTTTCACTATTACATAAATTTGATTATTAATTTATTAAGCTCTAGAATTTGAGTCTTCCAATCCATCCACATGGTATACCTCTATATTTGCTTAAGTTGTCTTTAAATTTACTTAACAATATTAGACAATTATCAATGAAGTGGGCTTGACCTTTTAAAAATAAGTTTATTCTTAAGCATTGTATGTGTCAAGACTGTGTAAAGAGATATTTTTATATGGTATTCAAATCTTATGTGATTTTGTAGAACACACACAAAAATGCATGGCTTGGATAAGAACAATGCATCTATCATCAAATATGTGCACCAGAATGTAGCACAAAGAGGGTTGGTGATAAAGTTCTATCTAATTGGTTCACTTAGAAAGTTTTCTATGGCTAAAGTGCCAAATTCACATTTAATATCATAGAAATTTAGATTTTAAAATTGCCTTCCCCAACGGAAGGCTAGTAGTATATAGAAATAATATTGATTTTATATTAACTTGTATCCCATGATTTAATTTTAATTACTATATCTCATAGATTTTTTATAGATTAATAATAAAAATCATTTGTTTTAAGTAAATAATTATTTGGGGTTCAAACCAAGGCAATTTTATTCTATTCTTTCCAAAGTCATGCCATTCATTTATGTTCATATTTTTTTTCCATATTGGACTCTTCTTGGAAGTTTTCCGTGGACCAGCTCAGCCACTAATCTGGGCACAACTCATTGATTTTACAAACAATATCTGAGGAGATAAAATTGCTTCTATAACTTACTTGTACCTCAAACAAATCTCAGCAATATGTGTATGTATACAAAAAGTCAATTATCCAAGTAAAACTGACAATGCCTGGCATTACACTAAAAATTACCAGATTATACATAAACAGCAAAGTAAAACCCATAATAAAGAATAAAACCATCTGAAAGGTCCACGCTGAACTGGGTGTGGTGTGGACACCTGTAATTCCTGGACCTGTCTCAAAACAAAACAAAACAAAATGAGACAAAATCAAATAAAAGCAGAGACTGTACTCTGGAAGCACAGGACAGTCTTTAATGAAACACAATAATGAAGTTTTAAACAGCATCTTAAAAACAGACAAAATTGACTACTTAATAACTAAGTGTCAAAAATGGTAGGAAATCAAGTGAGATGTTGCAAAGGAATTTCAGTAAATCACAGAGATACCTTTTATTTAAAAAAAATTGTATCTCTACTGAACATACTAACTTCCTTGAAAGTATGTGCCTTATCAATGGAAACAGGAAGAAACACTAGTTTCAAGTAGCTATTAGTTAGAAATTTAAAGCCATTTTTGTATTGTAGATTTGAAATTAAATTTTGTGTTAGGTGCACTATGCAATATGGAAATAGCTCTGCCTCAGCTATCCAAATAGATACCTTGAGGACTTCAAACTTACTAAAACCAAAATTTCTGGTTTACTGTCTTGTGAACATCAGTGGGATGACATATACTTCAAACTCATAATCAGTGTGAAATTTTTGTTTTATATACATATCCAATTTATATCAAGCATTAAAGGTCTGGCAATTTCTGAAATTTCATCAAGAAATCACAGATGGCAACTATTTTTCTACTGAAGCAGTTACATTTTCCACTTGCAACAACTGTCCTGCTTTTTTACTTGTCCTAAATAAGCCAAGTTTCATCACTATGTAGTAATCATTATCCCAACGTGCTCATTTTAATAAGTAGAGAACTAATCCAAGGATAATAATATTCTTAAACTTAAAATTTCTAATGGATCCTAAGTGTTTTAAATTGTTGGCTCTTCTTATGTAATAAGGCTTAAGTTACCAAGCATGGAGCTAATCAGGGAACCAACAGGTGAGAGAATGTGTTTCTTAAAATACCAAAATTATAATTCCTGAGAACTTTTACTTAAAGTACTATATGAATACCATTTTAAAGTGCCATTTTATTTAGATAACAATATGTACACTGTTAGTTTGGCTTTTGAATAAAATATATTTTAAAAATTAGCTATGACTTATTTTAATAGGAAAGAAAAAAGTACCAAGGTTACATTTACATTGTGAAGGTCCAATAATTAGACAATAATATCTTTTTTTTGTTTTGTTTTTTTTGAGGCAGGGTATCCCTTTGTAGTTCAGGCTGGCCCTGAACTCACTATATTCCCTAGGCTGGCCTCAAACTCGAGGTGATCCACCTGCCTGAGCCTCCCGAGTGCTGGGATTACAGGTGTATGCACCACGCCCGGCTCTAGACAGTAATATCTTCCCAAATAAAAGCTTGAATATTCATCAATACATATATGAAAATATGTGAATTAATATAGGACTTTAGGAAGAAAATGAGTTTGGAAGGAAAAAGTGTGAACGACCATATTCATCCTCATTTCTCATGAACTCAAGGATCTCAGTACTTGCATATTAAGCAACATTTGATTTCTAGAAATGTAGGCTTCTAAAGGCTAATTAGCTATCGATTAACTGATGTGCCACATGGCCCATATGAAATTGAAGGCTCTCTCAATAATAATTGATTGTTATGTTGAAGAATTAATTACACTTTTGTTATGATAAATCATTCATTTCCTACCCTAATCAATACTTTTATTCTATACTTATAGACTATTAATTTCTACCATTTGGGGTGGGAGATAATACAGATATTTCTTAATTAACACACACTGAGGACTGCTTTTAGAGAAGAATGCTTCCTCAAAGATCATCTGTAGCAATTTGAACTAGTGACATTTCCACTATACATATAAGTCTGCCACATCTACATCATGTGTTAATTTTCTGTGGACTTCCATGATGTTTCCCATAGTTTTATGGCCTGTGTGAGAAACAGACTTTGGTTTTCTGTCAAAGTACAAGGCCAAAGCAACTCCAATTGGATTTAAATGACCTGGGAGTCTACTCACAACCCAAGACACTCTGTGAGTATCCTGAGCTCCAAGAAGTGGTGACTGAGTACTTTTCCCCACACATCTGGTTTCCAAAATAAGAACCAAGGACTTTCCACTGCAGATCACATGTCCCTTCTCTCTGATTTATTTAGCAATGCATGCCCCCTCCACCATCCCGGTTAGTCAGCTGTTGATAGTTTGTTAGCCTTTGAATCCCGCCAGTGAATTTACAGGACTGCTGCTTCCCACATCAGGGAAACCCTCCTTGGTCGTGAGCTGCTTCCCATTCCTAGGCTGTGTTTGTGCGCTGTTGCAGAAGTAAAAGCCTTGTCAGGATTTCTTGGTATCTGAGTGCTTAATTTTCTGTGCCAACAAATTAAGTGTGGGGGCTTATTTCCATCACCTGTTTTGACAGTGGTGTAATGTTTTAAATTTTCTATGGCAAGAAAAATGGTAATTCCTACATTAATTTTATATCTGATTCTTGGTGCTGTGAAATCCCTCATTCTTCTCTTGGCTTGAGGGCTCCATTCTGTGTAGCACTAAGTAACAGCGCATTGTCTCCACACACCAAAGGTCATTTGCTCATTCATCTACTGAAGGACGTTTTGTTTTCTTTCAAGGTTTATCAGTGAGCAGAGAGTCCTTCTGGGTCTGTGTGTGCAGGTGTGACAGCCAACCTCACGTAGCTTTTGTGGCATGCATGGTTTTGTTTGCATTGTGATGTCCAACGTATTTTGAAATGTTTAAGAAAATCTTTTACTTGCTTCTTTTCCATCTGTACATTTTATTTGGTGAGGGTTTTCTTAAGGTATTTTGCCCACCTTTTGGTTGGGTTCTTCATTTTCTTATTGTTAAACTTTAAGTCATTATCACGTGTCTTTTGCAAATATCTCCCCATCTGCCTTGTCTTCCCTTTCTCTTTACATTGCCTTTCTCAAATCAATATTTTAAAAATTTTAATGAAGTCCCACTTATAAATTATTTCTTTTACTGATACTGCCTTGAGTTTTGTATATAAGATATCACTGCCATAATCATGGTCAAGAGGGTTTTTCTTATGTTTTCCTCTGGAACTTTTTTAGATTTATTTTTACCTTTTGACCACAAAACATTTTGTGGAAAGTAAAATATCTAGATTAATTTTGTCATGTGCATGTCCAGCTATGATAGCACCATTTCTTGAAAAATGTTGTCTTTGCCTCTTGGTCAAAGATGGGTTGATTATGTTTATGTTCTACTATTTGAGGACCCTCACTCTGTTCCACTGATCACCTTGTGTGCAGGTTGCCTGGAATCCCAGTGCCTTCATTACCATAGCTCTAGATTTGGGCAGGAGAATTCCACTATGATGTGGTTTTTACTCAATATTGGCTGTTTTGGGGTTTTGCCTTCTCATATAAATGTGAAAATCCATTTGTCAATATATGCAAAATATATCACTAGTATTTTGATGAAGATTAGTTCAAGTTAGAAAGAAATGAAATCTGACAATATTGGTCCAGGCATGGCCTGTCTTGGCTGATCTTCCAGGTGTACATGAGAGAATCTATAAAACCATTATTGTTGCACGAAGCAGTTTATAGGTACCAATTATATCCATTTGATTCTTGGTACTATTAAATTTAACTATGTTATTATTGATTTTATAACTGCAGAATCTGTCCCTTTATAAGAGAGGGGTATTACATCTCCAAACCACATTAGCAGATTCATCTGCTTTTGCTTGCAATTCTATCAGTCTCTGCTTCACTTGTGGTGTGTTCTGTTGCTTACCATTCATCATCTTTAAACTGGCTTTCTCTAAAATTAGTGTAGCTACTCCCACATTTCTTTGACTAGGTTAAAGTGATGATACACTTTTTTCCATCTATTTACTTTTTTTTTTTCCGGTCCCAGGGATTGAACTCAGGACCTTGCCCTTGGAAGACAGGCATAGTGCCACTGAGCTAAATCCCGAGCCCTTGCATCTATTTACTTTTAATATATGTGAAACTTTATATAAAAATGGAAATTTTATACACAATTAAGTTTTGTGGTTTTGTTCATTGAACTACTCTGACTATATATTTTAATTGTTCTAATTAGACTATTGGTATTTAAAGGGATCATTGGCATAAGATTAATATCTACTGTATTTTTACTATTTTCTGTTTCTTGGGTTTGTTCTTTGTTCTCATCTTTATTTTCTGCACTTTCTGCATTTTGTTATTTTAATTAAGCATTTAATTACCACAATTACTTTATCTTTTTAGTATATTAATTATGCTTATTTCCTTTTTATTTTAGTGACTACCTTAAAGTTGAATATACCTTTACGATGAATTCAAGTCAACCTGCAAATATGAATATACTCTTTTACAAGTAGTTTAAGTATTTTGCAAAAGGAAACTTTCTTTATGGCTCCCACCAGCCCTGTATAATTTCTGTAATTTATTTTAGTCATCTAAGCATACAGAAGCATAAATAAATACATACATTGATATCTATCTACATAAACACAGACAGTTAAATAGATTGTTTCTGTCATCATTTTGAATACACTGTTATCAGTTATACCAAAAGTAAGAAAAATAAGGTTTTACTTTCTCTTTACTTATTCATTCTTCAGCTCTATTTCTTCTTTTATAAATTCATATTTCTGAAATCATATTATTTTCCTTCTTTCTAAAATAGTTTCTTTTACCACTTCATGCAAAGCAGATGTATAGATAATAAATTCATGATGCATTTGTTTGTCCTTCATTTCTGAAGCAAAATTTGGCGGAGTGAAGATTATAGATTGGTGAGATTTTTCTTCTCTCAGAACTTTACATATTTCACTTCATTGATTTCTTAGTCAGTTATAATTTTTGTATTTGTTTTTCTATAGATAAAATTTTTCCCTTCCTTTGACTTTTTCTCCAGATTGTTTTTTTCCTTTGACCTCTGGAAGTCAGCCTACAATGTCCCTTAGTGTAGGGTTTGGGGTTTTCTTTTTGGTTGGAGCATTTTCCTGCTCAGTGTTGCTGTATTTCTTCAAACCACGGTTTTGTGTTTGGGGAGATTATTGGTGACCATTACTTCAAATATGGCTTTAATTCCATCTCTCTTCTCTTGCACTCAGTGCAGTCTTAATATGTAGTGTGGGTGTCCCTAATTGTTGGATAGTCCGTTCTGTTTATTTCCCCATGTTTTCTGTCATTTGCCTTACAGTTTATAAGTACTTACGTTCATAGTCTCTGCTTTAGGGATTATTTCTTCACCAGGATCTACTGTACTCACAGGCCATCACAATACTTTTATTTCTGTTACAGGATATTTTTTCAACATCTCTACCAATGAATTTTAATTTTTTTCTTGGAATTCTCCTCTGTTGAGTTATGGTGTCCATCTATCATTTTATGTTGTATGCATTTATCTTTATGGCTCTCAGAAATATATATATTTATATATAAATAAATTTATGATTTAATTATTTTGTTATCCTTACAAAAACAGAATGGTTCTGATGCTTGTTCATTCCCCTCAAACTTTGGTTTTTGTCTTTACTATGCTCTATTTTGTTGTTGTTGAAGAGTGGCCGTGATATGCAGGTAAAAGTCACTGCTATAAATAGTTCCACATGAAAGCTGTGGTTCTGGTGGGGCAAGGGAAATACTCTACAGTCTGGCACTAGAAATCTGTCTGTGGCAGGAGAGCCTGTGCCCAGTCACATATTGCAAACTTCTCTGGTGCATCTCAGTACCTCCTTTTTCTTCAAATGTGGCAGAGACCTAACAACAAACTGAACCTTGATTGATCAAAACTTTTGTTCATTATCATTTTGCATCTACATGCCTTGTCTTATTCCTTCCTTTTTCTACTTAAACACACCAAACCCTAAGAAAAAAGGAGAGGCCCATTCTAAGACCATACTAGGAGGTATGATATGTCGCTTGTAAGATCTAATGACTTGAAATAAGAACAAAGCAGCCTTAAGATTTCCAAAGTGTAATTTTAGGGGTGAAATGGGTGCAACAGAAAATAATAAACTGGTATTTGTACAGAAAATGCATAGATTAATATATTTCTCTGAAAAGATATTACAAAACCTGCGATCATATTTGTGTCTTAGTCAGCTTGCACTTCCATAACAAAAGACCTCAGCCTGTGTGGTCTAATGTAAATGTACATTCTCACAATTCTCCAAGCTGGAAACTGAGGGAGGGTAACAGCATGGTCAGACTCTGGGAAGAGCTGTCGTTCCACCTAGCAGAGGACTAGTTAGCAGAGTACAGCTAGCAGAGTAAGTTGTTGACATACCCTCATCTCCTCACATGGTCTTGCTCTGTGTGTGTGTGCTCATGGACAAAGAAACAGATTTATCTTTCTCTTTTGATAAGACCACCAATACTATTAGGTTAGGGTCCCACCCTTCTGATCCCTTTTAACCACAATTGCCTTCTGACAGCCCTTTCTCTAAGGACATTCCTGCCAGCTCTTAGTTTTCATGGTGAGGTGGGGTAAGCATCAATCTAAAGAACCTCCAGAGAGATGCATGGGGAGGAGATGAGGGAGGAGGAAAGGGGTGCTATTTCTCACTTTCTACACCTTTGTAACTTCCACATTTCCATAGAATGAAAATTTATTCAGTGAAGTTAAGTTATATAAAATTAAAAGGATGATTGTTATAACAGTCATATAAATATTAAGTATAGCCATCACCATGATATTTTACTATTTCGGGATATAATTAATTCAGTAACTTAATTTTACATATACAAGATACAGTTATCAAACTTTGTTAGGTTCTCGAGAATCAGGCACAGTAAAATCTATATTCTCAGGAAGACATGGGCTATATTAGGCTTCTCTAAACTCAACAGATAAGTATCAAAATTAATTCAATAAATGTGAAGAGGATACAGTAAGACTAATATTCTATTTGAGCAAAAGATTGTTATGAAATAAAAGTTAATTAGACTCAAAGGAAAAGAACTATAAATACTAAGGTTATGATCAATGAAGTTGCTTAAAATATGGCTGAGCTAGCACTTACTAAACAAAGCTCATTAAGTCTGTAAGCAAACTAATCAGAAGTCATGTGGTTTATAGAAAATAAGTTATAACCAGATTTATAATAATCAATGTATGATAGTGTGGTAAAGACAATTTTTATAGGAATTGAAAGTCTAATTCTACAGAAGCTGAAAAAGGGACCACACAGTGATGGGCAAAGTGGCATCTGTGAATGTGCTCCGCACTGCTCTGTGTGAATCCTTCCTAATGCTCCAGCTGTGCTTGACCTTGTGATGCTCTCTGGATTCTATTATGTTAGTCAGCTTAAGTTCTACCACCACAAATTAGTTGGCATGATCAACTTTGTAAATACAAAAATGTCTTCCCATGGTTGCAGAGGGTCCAGCCAAAGATTGGGCTGCCTGGCTGGGTGGGGTTCCGGCACAGGTGGCAGATGGCAGAGCAGACTGTCCACATGGTGAGACAGATACACAGGGATGCTGCTGCCGGGCACTGGCCCCCTACAGTGTCCTTCCAGGACCTAAGGACCCCTGCTCAGCCCCACCTCCTAGAGATCTGTCCCTGCACACTGGGCGGCTGAGGGAGTAGCATCCCAAGCCCAGACCAGCCTGGGTAATTTAATGACTTAGTAAGAACGCGGTCAAAACCAAATATAAACAAATACTTTTAATTTTTTAAAAAAGGTGGCGATAGGGAAGTAGATCCTTGTGAAGGCTGTGGATTCAATAACTGATACCACTAAAAAATAAAACTCAGGATACCTGGGGACCCTGACTGGTAAAATTTGGGAGACATTTGGGAGCATTCAACATCCAAATCGGCACAGAAATTAAAATCCAGTGAGACACAGTCCATTGAAGACGGTGCCACATGCAGTTGGAAACAAACTTAATCTTGATTGTATTGTAGAAAATAGAGCTACTATTTTATATGAAAATAACTACTACTCTGACCATAAATGTACGGTATTAAATACTTCAATCTAAGACTTCAAGTGTCATGTCTCTCTTACATAGAGATATTAAGAACATTTTTATTTTGAGGTAAGCCTGAACTTCTAATAATATATTAAGATTGTATTTCAAATTGTAAGCATTAAAATATTATCTAATGAATTTTGTAGTTAAATATAATTTGATATATTTTGATCTATTCAATTGCAATGGGTAATTTTAGTACTTTGTTTTAACTCTTAAAAAAGTGAAATTCTCATAATGAATCTCTATTAACATAATTAGGAATTAATGTATGTTATTAATGGTTTAATCAAAAGGATTGTGAATTGATGTGGAACTTCACCACAACTTCACTGTGGGTCTAACTGATGATTTTTCACTTCTGAATTGCCTTCATCCACTCCTTCTGGTATTAGCACAGGGTGCACTAAGATGATATTACATCATTGTTACATTAGCGAAGGGGTACCTCCCTGTGAGGGCATGTGCTCAGCGTGTACAGAGCCAGAGCATTAATCTCCAATGGGGGGACAAGAAGCAGATTTGAATGAGGACAGGAAGTCAAATTACATGTGATTGATCAAGTAATACAGAGGAGGGCTAAAAGGGAAGCCTCTGGTGTATTACATAGAAAATGTTTTCTAAGCCACTTGAAATTTATATATTAAAATAAAATTAAGGCCAGTTTTATTTTACTCTTTATAAAACCACAAACACTAACTTGTGTCCATATAGACAGATAGATAGATGGATAGATTGATAGATCACATTATATATTGTGTAATATATTATATAATATATAATCACATTATATATTACATAATATATCAATATAATATTATTAATATATTAATATTATATGATAGTGTAACATTAATATTATATAATACTAATATTAATATATGTTATGTTATATTATATATTACACAGTATATAATATTGTGCATATATTGTGTATACACAATTATTCCAGAATTATTCTTGGTAGATCTAAAAAGCTAAAACATGATAATTGCTAACTTGTAAGGCTAGGTGAACTGGCCAGTGAGTGAAACATAGACATTATTTCACAACTTTTTCTTTATGCTTCTTTTAATTAATTTGTGCAAACTCTATTATTTGAACCTTTAGAAATGTTCTTATTAAATAAAATTAACTTACTATTCATGTATAAAATAATTATATCTACCTATTAAATTTTAATAAACACATTTTATTAGTTAAGTTAGTAAACATTAAAGCCATTATTAGAATGGTAAAATAAAATATATTACAATTAAAGTTGTATTTAGTAACAAAGGAAGCCTATCGTATTTCTTTCTTTATGTATTTCAATGTCCTTAAGGAACTATACTTCTTATTGGTAATAGTTTCAAAATGTAAAATCTTTCTCCAAATATTTTATGTTTTACTAATATTTTGTCAGAAAAATAGTTGTGAAGTTATATTCATAGGAAATACCTTCTCTTATCTCATAGACTCTAGAATTATATACTAAGACATCACCAAAGTAGCTATCAGAAAATTTAACAAATCAAAACTAAGTTTTAATATTTTCCAATGAATTTATAAATTCCTCTTCAATCTTGTTTATAGAGCTTAACAATCCTAAATTTCATATGGAACCAGAAAAGACCCAGAATAGCAAAATAAACCCTGGGGAACAAGAGCAAAGAAAGAGGCATCACAATTCCAGATTTTAACAATCTATATTATAAAGCTATAGTGTTAAAAGCATCATGGTACTGGCAGTAAAACAGACATGTGGATCAATGGGACAGAGCAGAAACAAACCATATACACATTCAGCCATGTGGTCTTTGACAAAGGGCCAGGAACATACACTGGAGAAAAGCCAGCCTCTTTAACAAACTGTGCTGGGAAAACTGGCTATCCACATGCAGGAGATGGCATCTAGACCCATATTTCTCACCATGTACTAAAATAAAAGCTTAATAGATCAAAGATTTAATGTTAAAACAGAAACAATTTTCTGGAAGATAAAATAGGTAAAACTCTCAAAGACATATGTGTAGGCAAGGACTTTCTGAACAGAACCCCAATTGCACAAGAAATAACATGAAGTGGCAGTAGATCATATCAAACTACAAAGCTTCAGCACAGCAAGTGATACAACCCAGAGAGAGAAGAGACAGCCTCCAGAATGGGAAAATAATTTTGTCATCTATAAAGAACTAAAAAAAAAAATCAGACCCCCCCCAATAAAAGATAATCCAACATGGGCAACTGAAATAAATAGATGTTTTTCAGAAGAAGAAGCATAAATGGCTAATAAACAATGAAAAAAATGCTCAACATCTCTGGCCATTAGAGAAATGTAAATCAAAAACAACAGTGATATTGAATAGCTATAATCAAGAAATCAAATAATAACAAACACTGATGAGGCTGAGGGGGGAAATGGAGCCCTACTCCATTGTTGGTGGGACTAGTACAACTAGTACAACCACTATGGCTACCAGCCTGGAGGCTCCTAAAACAGAAACTCCATTTAATGCAGCTATTCCCCTAGTAGAAATCTCTCCCAAAGAGTTAAATACATAATATTTAAGTGATTCATGCACACCTATGTTTATAGGCGCACAGCTCACATAGCTAAATCTTGGAAGTGGCCTATGTATTCATCAACAGATGAATGGGCAAAAAAATGTGGTAATTATACACAATGAAATACTACTTTGCTACCAAGAGGGATAAAATTGAGTCATTTGTAGGAAGATGGATGGACCTTGAGACCATTATGTTCAGTGAAATAAAGTAGACACAGAAGCTTGAATATTGCATGATTTCTCTTATATGAGAAACCCAAATTATAAATAAATTACATAGTGAAATAAAAGATAGTAGAAACAAGGGAGATAGATCTTTGCAAAAGTTAAGGGGACTGAGAGCTAGAAGGATGAAGGGAGGGCAAAAGAGAGGATAGAAAGTATAATTAATATGTTTTATTTACATGTACCAACTCCCCAAAATGAATGTAATTCTTACATACTGCTAAAATATATTAATAAAAATTTTTAAAAAGGAATGTCAAAATTTAAAGTATGGTAAATGGCTCAGAAGAAAAAAATCTATAAACACATAAATTATTACATCGTATCCTATTCAGTATTTACCAAGGGTGGGGCTCATTTAAGAGTATTATTAATTTATATATCTCTGACAATACATAAATATTAGTTTTTGAATGAACAGAAAAATCACTTCAGTGGGTGTCCGGCTGAGGGAATTTAGGACTGGTTTCTACAATCTGCTACTGAGAACACATGTTTTATAAAATAAATTAACAATTTTTAAAGTGAAAAATTAAAAATGTACATTAAAATATGTATACAATAAGCAAAGAAATTCTTCATGTGAAGAAGGGGGAGTAATATAAAAATAGTGTTAAATAGAGAAGACGAGAACTACTACAATGCAATTCAGTATTGTTACCTCAATAACAGTTGTTAATGCACACTTTGAGACAGAAATATTACAAAATCCTTTCTTATAATGAGAGCCCAATTTTAAACATCCTTTCAGCATATTAAAGTTGTCTTGCATATGAGACTACATTCACATGGTTGTATATTATATTCCAATGATGAATGAATTGTACCTAGAAAAAACTTTACTGAGGAGAGATTTTAATAAAACTAAACAATGTGAGAGCCTTCCTATTCTTCCAAGAGCTAGAATAAAAGCTTATTTTTATTTGATACTTCACATCCAGGAGGAAAATGCTCACAAATTTAATAACTTCACATGAATTTTCATTTTACTAAAATATTATTCTCGAAGGAAAATCAATATTTAATTAGAATTCAGTGCAATGCCACAAAGCTATTATTTGATGATTGTTCTATGTTGGGGAGCTGTGTTCCTAGGTGGCTCTTTAGGATGGTCTACATTAGGAAACCTCGGAGTGCAGGCCTTTGGTGGGCTGTGAGTTCTCGCCCCATTTTAATGAAAATAGCCTCTCTTCTAGCTGTGCACAAACATTTCTGAGGGCTGTTTTGACTGAACAGAAGGATGTGCAGGACAACAAAGACAGAAAGGTAGAACATTAAGAATTAATTTAATGATATGCCCTTCTGTGACATTGATCTCTTCTTGATTTAAAAGAAAAACTAAAAATAAAATTGAAGTTTAAGTCATGGTGATATGTACCCTCATAATTACAAGAGAATCATTTGAAATACTAGTGGTAAGGGTTTTCTATCTCAAATGTGGCCAAGGTAGGATTCAGAGAGCTCTGAAGTGGAACATACCAGTGTTCAGTTACTTACCCAGTTCTGCATTACGTGCAGAAGTGCTTTGTCAGGATCATTGTTCGTTTGAGTACCAGATACTTTTATGAGAATAGTTAAGGTAAGACAACTGAAAAAAGAAATGCATAGAGAATTGTGTTTATTCTTCCTCTGCTGAACAAGAATTGCATTAAGAAAGTTAAGATAATATAATTTTGATAAGAACACATCAGCTATTAATGAGAATAAAGACCATTTTAAAGTAAAAGATAAGCCAGTTCATATATTGAGTAGCAGTGTATGCATCCCCTGTCAAAACTACATACCTAAAATCATTATTATTTCTAGTATAGGAATGCTTTTTAAAGTAAAATATTTTTCTACTATTTCCATACTAATTTTTTTACTTAGACGTTAAATGTCTTAGCCACTTTACCTATCATTAAGACACAATACCCAATACCCACAATTTAAATGAGAAGCAGCATTTGGTGAGATTCACCCCTGCTATGTGTTCACATTGGTCGATGATTCCTGCTGCCATATGCCACACAGTTATAATCAGGGGTCTGTCTTAGCAACGGTCCTTGGGCTAAAGTCACCTCTTAGTGGATTATTCCTCAAGAGTTCTAAGATCTCAGCTTGATAGGTTTTTATTAATTAAGTTTATCAGTTCATTTTAGATATACATAATGATCACACTCATATAGGGAATTTCAGGTGATAGTTTTAAAAGATCACATAAAATTCTGTTCCATTGAGACATTACAATATTTGGAACTGAGAGTCAAAAAGGACAACATAAAGACTAACTGTAAGTCTTCATTCAAAGATAAATGTTGAACAATATCTTAAATGGTATAGTTTTAAAAACTACATTTAAATGTTAGTTTATGCCAGATATAATTCATTACAGTTGAAGCTTTGTAAATTAAGAGACGTGGAGAAAGTTTTGAGATTTGAAATACTCAGCTTTTCACAATTAAATTTAAAGATGGCAGAGTGATGACCCAATGATTATTATCTTCAATTTGGAGCATAAATCATTCAGGGATTGGTGCCCAGCTGCTTGTTTACTTTTTTCTAGGAAAAAAAATTGAGAAAACTGTATTAAAAATCACTATTAAAAAGATGTTTAGAAAAGCAATTTTGAGACGATTAAATTCTGAAATCTCTTATCCAAAAGGCAATTAAAGGCATGAAATTAGATAATGCGATTTGTTACAGTGTATGGCATGGCATCTATTGAATAAAATATCTTGTTGTATTTTTGGTTCATTTTCTTTTCTTGTAGGCCGCAATCCTCAATCTACTTCATTCAACACTCTCACTGACTTCTCCTACAAACCATTATTCTTTCTGTGGCAGATAAAATAAAATCTAAGGAGCTGACACAAGTTACACCCTTCATTAGTGGGGAGGATGGTGGGCCTGCTGTGTGGTGGGGTCCCCCGAAGCCCGGCAGCATCGTGCTAGCAGGAGAAGTGGCTTCACCTCTTCCTGACCCAAGCATCAGGTACCAGGCACACTCACCTGTGTCCTCCCTTCACTGATTTCTTTTACACTATTCTGAAACCTTCATCCTGTCTCTTTTGGGCCTGGATGTTCAAAATATATTACATACTAGACATGTGATTAAACTGTATGTACTGCCAAACACATGCTAAAAAAAGAAGAAAAAACGTACTTAATAAGAGGAAAAAAATGAGACTCCTTTTGTCAAAGACAAAACATCCTTTTATTTCTGGCATAACAAAAACTGCCTCTTAGAAGACTTTTAGAAAGCTACATTAGCACATTAGTCTCAAAATACATGAAAGGGAACCGATGGTTATACTCCTGCAGATTCCACAGCCCTGACACTAACAGTCTACAGATGGCATGCAAGTGAATTCATGAGTGGTCCTATTCAATCTTGGCTATAAAAATAGGCGATATATATCTGGCTTTCTTTTTTAAAGTGATGCACATATGTTCTTGGTGGCAATAAAATGATGTTTATATATTAATTCTCCCAAATTAAATTTTCAATCATGTGAGCCTCTTAGATGAAAGTCACAGTTCTACAAAAGTTCCACTTTCAGCTTCTTCATTTCCTCACAATTTCACCTCCTCCTCTATCACACTGCTGGAATTTTTAGTGACCTCATAAGAGCCACATAGAATAACGTCTTCTTGCTCGATTTTCTAGCAGAATTTGCACACACAGCCTTCTGCCACATGGAAACTATGCTTCTCTGATGCCAAGTACTTAACTAAGTTTCCCTGGGCAACTGTGTTTGATTTTAAGCCTCTTTGGGTGGAAGTAGTTAATTCTTGACTTGAATTCAGCTTGTGCTCTTACTTCGTGTGTGTAGGACATTTATGTATTTGTTTGAACATGTACTTGAGTGTGAACACAAATTATATGTATACAATGTGTGTATTGGATATATATATGGAATATATTTGGATATTGTATGCATCCATCTATAAATTCTATTTCTGTTACAAAGTTACTACTTCCTTAAGAAATAGAGATATGTTTTTGTCACCCTTACGAACAGTTTATATTAACTGCTTGTCCATTTGTTTATTCTTTAATTAGCAAAGTTGCACCTGGGTAAAGTGTAGAATATCCCAATAGAAGCAAGCTACATAAGTTAGTGACATGGGAAGGGTGCTGCTTTCTTACCAATGGTAGTAAACAAATGAGATGTTCAAATAAGAAGTGATAAGCTGAGAGATTAGCAAATGTACATATATTCTTTTTAGATCATGATGCACAGTGTATTTACCATTGTTATGCTCTGATAGTTTTTGTTATGAAAAAATATTCTTTCATAGCATGGCTTTCATATTTTCTTTATTGAAGTCTGCTCGTGTTATATTAAAATAATTTGAAAAGAAATGATAGATGTAAACGTTTAGCCAGGGTATCAATCTGGATTTATCTCATCGCTGTATCCGCTGTGTCTCTCAGTCTGCCTCTGCCTCTCTCTCTCCTATGCCGCTCTCTCCTCCTGTTTCCTTCTCATTGTTTGAGTTCTATGGATATTTTTTTAACCAATAAGAACTTCCCAGTTGTATCTATCATGGTACAGTGATTTTCTGAGCAATGAGCCTTATTAATTATAAAGCCTTATTCATTGGTTTCCTAAAATTTCTCACAGGTCATATTAAATAGAAAATGTTTAGAATTGCATTATTTATGGGGTTTTGCTTACCTCTCACACACGAGGGAAATTTTCACTGTTGGATTTCTTTCCTTATTAAGGCACAGTTTTTCTATTTATGAGTCCAGTCTAGTTCAGCCTCCTTGTTTTGCAGCTATAAGCCAATATGTTAGTTTCAATCACTGATATGCTTTTTGTAAACTTCTATTTGAGTTGAGAAGAGAGAGGAAGCAAGTTCTCACTCCTGTCTGAGGAATAAGAATGTATTCAATCAGTGAGCAAACACACGCCAGGGAACATCCTGAACTCACAGCAAATGACCCTGTTGGTAGGCGCTGAGGGCTTCTCTTACATGATAATGCCCTGCTTCCTCTCAAGGGCTCGGCAGCATTTATTGTCACAGAGAATCTGAATATGAGCTCCAGTGCCAAGGCTGACTCCTCCTACTTCTGCCTCTGGCTCTTTTCTCCACCCTGTGTGCCATCCACTGCTCAAGCTACTGAATCTAACAGATTTTCTCACCCATGCCTTTCAGTGTGTAAGCTGTGGAAAAACTAAAGCCATGGGCAGTCCAAACAGTACACTCTACACTCTGTGAGCTTACAGTCTGGTGTCATCTGATCACGTGTTTAGATACTATTGGTAAGGTTTTTATCATCATTTGCAACATTTTAAAATTAACAGTTGTAATACTGTTGAGAAAATATATATTATTATATGTCAGTATCAGTATCCTTTTTCAGTATAAGTACTGAAATATGAAGTTGAGGCATTAACCCCAAAACAAGCTTATTTTACTCTTAATTTTTTGGGGGGAAGGTCAGATATCTCCTTAATTTGTTTTATTTAAATACCTTAATACAGACTTATAAATCAAGCATTTGCCTGATTTTTTGTTTCTTTGTTTGAGACAAGGTCTTGCTATATAGCCAAGGCTGGCCTTGAACTTCAGATCATTCTGCTTCAGCCTCCCAAGTGCTAGGATTACAAGCATGCACCACCAAGCTGGGAAAATTTGCCCCATTTCAGAAGAAAATTATGCCACATTTTCTGTCATGCACATATGGATTTATTAATGTGTTATTGTATTCTGAAATTTACCATTTTCTAATGCTTAGGAAATGAAAATGTACTGTATATATTTAATAACTTTAAATTCAGTCTTACAGTATGTAATATAATTTTCCTAATATTTCAAAAGCAAGAAAAACACTTTTTAATAAAATACTTACCCATTCCTTCAACACCTCAATATTCTAATCTAGAATGTTAATTTTTCTTGTGTGATAATAGCCTATTTGTCACTTCAATTTGGTGTTTATTACTTTGCGTTACTTATAGATTCAATCATTTCTAAAATCGTCAAATGAATCCTGTTAGAAAATTTTAACATAATACCGCTGAAGTCAAAACACAGCAAAATGAATGATAGTATATTGGAATTTTTAAAGCATAAAACAACGAAAAGATTATAACACCGAGCTCAAGGTCTTGGCATTTAATTACAGCTCTGTCTGCTCTCCCACATTTCCACTGTGATGTTGAGTGTAACCAGGTAAAAAGAAATTCAGGGACAAATTTATCCTAGAAAAATGGAACTGAATATGCATCTCACATATGTGAGCATATAATGAATTTCTTTTTACTTGGTTGTGTACTCAATCTTCAGAGCTAAGCTGAAATAATCCTTTTTGTGTTGGAACATTTCCTGAATCCCACCTAGTTTAGGACCAGTTCATCATTGTTGAACTTTCGGAAGTAGTTCTGGAAGTCCTCTTGGGTCGTGTCTTTGTGATTCAGTGGCAAGGCAAGCTCATAAAAATATTAAAGTGTGTTCTCATGTACCTTATTCACCAGATCTGGCACTATGCAACTTCTGGCTCTTCCCCTAAGTCAGTATGATTATGAAAGATAAGTGTTTTGAACTCTTTCAAGCAATCAAGGCAGCCATGACAGCATAACCACAGACATTCATGTCAGAGGACTTCCAGAACTGGTCTAGACAGTGGCAAGAACAATGGGATAAGCATGGTAGGAGGAGGTGGGGGTATTTTGTGAGGGATTAGTGTAATTTTTTTAAAAGTAAACTTTCACTGTATTTTCTGATCATATAGCCTATTGCTTAAAACTATGGTCACTTACTTTTTACAAAACTGAATTGAACTTGTATATCTGTATTTTGAATTTTATAGTGTAACTGTACTTTTCTTATGGATATTTGTGATTTCTTTGTTTGTTCTTGATTTAACCTCTCTTGGTTTGAAGTTCTGAAAACAAATATAAATTTACTAATATAATAGCAATGTGCTGAGAAAAATGTGAGAAAGAAAAATTATTAGTTTAGGAAATAATATAGCTTTCTCTTCACCTAATATGAAAGGACTATATGTGTTGTAAGCAGCTTCTAAGGTGTCCTGCCATGGACTGTGCCTTTGTATCCCCACTTTTGAGTACTCCTTTCCCCTTGAGTAGAGGCTGGATTGAGATACTTTGGTTTATTGAATGGAGTATATCAGTTGCAGTGAGAGCAGGTTATAAAAAGACTGCAGCTTCACTGTCAGAGTCTCAGTCTCACCGTCTCTGTCAATAACCTCTTTCTTCAGAGGGAAGTGACCAGGTTGGAAACAGTGTGCTGAAGTGAGAGGCCTCCTGGGGAGGAACTGATGTCTTTCACCAAAGCTGGTAAAACATAACTTGTGTCCAAAACCATGCAGGTTTAGAAGAGGATCCTTTGAAGCCTGCTATAAATCAGTCCTGGTATTGAGTTTGTGAGTGGATTATCTCTCAGTTAATCCATGAGACGACTATAGCCAATGGATTGACTCCAACTCATGAGGAACCTTAAGCCAGAGGGACATAACTAAACCAGAAGCTGTGAGGTAAGAAAAGACCCTTATATAACTGATAATTCATATTTTTGCTATGTCATATACATAAAATTTCTTTTGGGAGCCTTAGTATAAACTTCAAATAGATGAAAATTAATACATTAGAAACAAAGAAGAGCCAAGCCTGTTTTAATGAATATTGGGAAATAAATAACTGATTTTTTGTGTGTAAATATTCCACACACTCCAATTACAAAAGTGGTGACCAATATGTACTCCAAAATTAAACCAAGGAACAGACACTATAAATTGCAGGCTTTGATTTTCAGTGATGCTTCTTTTCCAAGGCCAACTCTTCATAGCATATTCTAGGTTAAATAACAGGAAAAGTTTTTAAAAGATGCTTGATAATTCTGAAGAATGCTAAATATGTCAGCTGGTTTTTAAGAATACAAAATGTACATTTTCTCAATTTTTAATTGTAAACCTATAAATAGTCATTAAAATTGTTTTACAATTAAAAATTAATGCGGATGAGAGAGCATTGTTAACTCTCCACTATTTTGTGGGATGATAGGATTTTTATTTCAGTAGTCCTAATAGGACACAGTCATTAATTAGGGAAATGATAGTCCTTCAAAAACATCATTAGAATGATGAGCGTCTGCTTACAGCAAGAGAGCAGCTACAGAACTGACACAGCTGAAATCTGATGCAAATTCTCAAAGGACTCGTATTTCAAAATGAGATCACATGTATGAGCATTTTGTCAGAGTTCAGTGTATCTTGAACTGATAGTTACCTTATAAGACATAAATAGGTATAGTATTTTGAAAAAATTGATTTATGCTCAACTAAGGTTGATTAAAATGTGCTTGTTAGATAGGCTTGACAATTATAGAGCTCCCCTGAGTTTTAAGTAACTAAAACACAGAATTAATATCTAAGAGGGAGACAAAAAATAGCATTTCCTTGCATTATTTAAGTATTGAGAATGTATTATAAAGAGCTAATCCATTACCTTTCTCCAGAGTAATGTTCCATGGATCAGTAAATTGGGGACACTCTTCAGTATAAAAATTGAAGGATTCATTGGTAACTGACAGAGGGTAGAAATCACCTCCAGCTACTCCCTGTATATCTAGGCACTCAACTCAGTACTGGACAGGTTGAGCTTTTCCTACCCTATTACTGATGCATAGGTGATTCCACAGCCTCCTGTGTTAGTTACAAAGCATCACCTTCATACATATATTATTTTCAATTCTAGTCTTGCTTCAAAGGATAGTTGTTTTCATAAAAGCTATGTTATTATAAATAACATTAATAAAGAGAACTGAGTTGTATGACCCTATTAAAAGTCTATATACGTTCGATCCCCAGTACCAACAAAACAAAACAAAATAAAAGTCTATATACATTTTGACTATTTTGACATTTCAAAAATTTCCATATTAAAAATAAACAATTTCAAACTCCAAGAAAATAAGTAAAATATTTATCATGCTTGATATTCAACCAAATAGTTTATCTGAAGATGGGAGAAAATCTGAATGGCTATTTAAGCACCAAAGTGCCATATGCTGTTTTAAGGTGTGATCTGGTCAAATATCATGTGCGTTTTACTCATGTTTGAATAGTATTAAGTTTGATCTTACTATTATGGGTATAATTATATCAATGTCAAAATATGGTGTGAAAGGACTTCCAGCTTATGGTTAGCATGTAGGACAATGAAAAGATCAGTACTCTCAGTGAAATAAACTCTTAAAAGCTGAATAGTCTGAAAAATCATACTTTTAATTGAACCCATGAGAGATCTTGAGGTCATAGATTCCTTAACACAGCAAAATCAAGTGAAATGCAGCTGCCTCTAGAAAGAAATGAGGCACGGATTTCACTATCTTAAAGTGTCAAAAATATTTTGTTGATGCATAATAATTGTATATATAATGGGAATAAACTTACAAGTGGATAAGAGAAGAAAGTGGTAATGTTCTGTTGCACAGTGATGTAAATATAGTAAACTCTCACACAATGTATCTCCTAAGCTACCTAGAAGAGAGGTTTTCAATGCTGTTATCACTAAGAAAGGGAAAACAAATGAGTTGTGTTGGCTATGTACCCTATTTTAATTATTGTTTAGGGTACATATGTATCAAGTCCAAAGATGTTTTGAATATTATCTTAGATATTTCTCAGCTCCTTTGTGCAATCTTAGTTTCCATTCTATCCTGAAGGAAAAAATAGGATTCCTAGTTCACTGTTAATGGGATGAACACCTGAAGTGGCAGACACAGTTGTATTTTAGGGCATAGTATCTGCAGTTAAAATACCTAGCTTAAATTTCACCCAGGACATTTACTAACTTTTTGGCCTTGGGTAAACTATTTATTGCATAAGTATTTTCCCATAACTACAAAGGAGATTATAGTAGTGTTACAATTTGGTTCTAAAATGTCCCGTGAATCTTCATGTCCTCATACATAGAACTACTGAAAGGTGATATGATTATGAAATAGAATGACTGACTAGCTGCTTGGAGTCAACATCTGGCCCAACCAGGCTGGTCCCAGTAGAATGGCCTGGAATGGTATGTCCCTTCCGGGCTCCTGTAATTCAAGTCTGCCAAGCCACAAGCAGCTAGTCCTCCCCATCCCCCTGTACCAGCCATGTTGCCCTGCCTTGGAGCCAGCAGACTATGGACCAGGCCTCTAGAAACTGTGAACCAAAATAAACTTCTCCTTCTTTAATTTCTGGCTGTTGAGTGTTTGTTCCCAGTAAGGAAGTAAGTAACTAAGATACACATAGTATGATATATATTTCTGAGTTCTCCACTTGGAAACACACTAACTCAGGATGGATGTCTCCCTTTGTTTGCATCTTATATTTGAGTGCATACACACCTTTTCCTCTATTTGCTGATGCAGATGAAGAGTTGGTGCTTTATTCTCCATCCTGCTTTCCCTCAACAGTCAGGTCAAACCTATTACATTAACTGGTCCTCTTATTTCACTAACTTGTAGTTAGTTCCTATTCTTTGCTTGGTCCATCTGTAGATGTAGCAATCCAAACTCTTCCTTTTTTTATACCAAGTTTAAAAAATCATCTTATTTTACTACTTAAATCTCAGAAATACATGTTTTACATTTCTATTAAATTTGTAAGGTCTCAAGAGATGGAGGGAGGGGGCAGTTTATGGAGATGAATGAAAAAAGAATTGAAATGTGTTATGTACATGTACCAGCTCCCCATGAGGATTTTAATAATTATGTACTACAAACGTACCAATAAACATAAAAATTAAAAATAAACAAAGAAGGTCTCATTCATTTTTCCCATTAAATATGGGTTATCTATCTATGTAAAAGTATAATCCTATATGTTCAGTATTTTCAGGTTAAAGTATTAGTCTCTCAGATGCATTTTCTTTTCTTTTGCTTGTCTCCTTAGACAGTGCCTTACTCATGGGATGCAAAGGGTACTAAAGTGTCTTATCCCACAGTGGTGGAGAAAACAAAATCAAACACAAAAATCCTCAAGATCTTTGAGTTCCACATCTCTAGCTCCCTTTAATTTCCAGTGTGGTACCTTGAGACTAGGGCTGCAGATATCTGCTGGGTGTGTACTGTCCGTACACCTCAGTGTAGAAGTAGAATAAAGTTACTGTGAAATCCTTGTCTTCCCTTCTGCTTCTCCCATGGGGTCTGGCTGTGCTTTCGTTTTTCTGCAACTGGTTTAGTCGTTGGTTACACTCAACCTTTGTACAAGAAATTCCTAACCTATTACTTTGTCTTCATTAAATTTTTGTCTCTCGTTCCAAAAGAAAAGTGTCAACATACTATTTTTTTCCCCCAGATATGTTGCACTGCCAAGTAAACCTGGCTGATAATCCCAACGGTTCAGGTAACCCTGCAGGAGAATCTATATCCCAGGCTCCTGGACTCTGGGCAGAAATTATCTGCTCATTATTATTACTCTAATGTATCGACCACAGTTTGTTGATAAAGACACTGCTTAACTTTCTCTACAGCCCTGAATTAAATGTCAGTTTTTGTGTTACCCATAATATCATTTAAAAAATTTTTTTGTAACATTTTTGTATCATCTTACCTCTCCTGTTTCCAAGGAGATGAAAGCCATACAATAAATAGCAGAGTGCATCTTTTGAGAAGTGTAAGTGGGAAAAGCACATTAGTCCTTTGTGTATGTGCATGTTCTGAGAATTTAGGTCTGCCTAGTAGGAGTCAAATTCCTATCTGCAAGAGGAAGGAGGCACCGTACTTCTACCATTGAAAAATATTGTACTTTGAATTTATAAAGAAAAAAAAAATTTTGTTAGTATTAAAAATTATACTAATGCATGAGGTTTGTTCCTGAAATATGACTTTGACAAGGATATGTAAAGAAATCACATTAAACAAAACAAGGTTGGTAATTTTATAGAAACCCTAGCTGCTCCCACAGACTTTTCTATGGAATTTCTATTCTCTCTCTCTTTTTTCTCTCTCTCTTTCTGTAATTCATCATATTTGTTTGCAAAGAAAATAATGATGTAGAAATTTAGTACAACTCACATCACTTAGTTTTCATGTTAATCAGCAGATAAGAATTTGTGATTTCTTTTCAGAATATTATCAATTAGATATGATAGAATAAAAATCTATGTAAACATCATTTGTTTACCATTATTGAAATCAAGTAATTCAGAAATTGTAGAGTCACACAATGAGTTAAAATTGTGTACCTTATATATTGGCATTTGTACAATTCAATGGATGCAGTTTGATTTGTTTTCTTTTAAAGCATAGACTAAATACATTCATTCAATTCATTACGACCAACTTGTGATAGTTTTGATTTCATATTTGCCTTGTTGAACCTTTTTATTTGTTTGATTTTTGTTGTTGTCGAGTTTTGAGAAAGGGTTTTGCTATGTAGTTCAGGCTGGCCTTGACCTCACTGCATAGCACAGGGTGGCCTAGAACTTGCAGCGATCCTCTGCTTCTGCCTCTGGAGTGCTGGGACTACAGGCATGCACAACCACACCCAGTTGATTTGAACCATTTTTTAATTTGGCAAAACTTATAACAATGGCAATATCGACCATCCTAACAATCTTTACAAAGAAAGCATAAGAGATCAGCATCATGAAACAATGTATAAAATCCTATTATCAGTCTGCACAAAATTGTCTGAATCTCCATGACTACAGTCAATTATGCTCTTTTTTCAAGAGCCACCAGTACAAATAAGAGAACAATTTATTCTTTGCCACTTGCTGTGATCCTTGCTAATAACATCTCAGGATAATAAGAAATAGTCCTAGTCAATGCATTCGATGGTTGCTAACTCTATGCAGGAAACATCATTATCTTTTTTTACTGTGATCCTATCAAATACTTGAAATCAAAGTTGGGATAAAACCATAAAATAGATTTCTTTATGAGGTTAAAAAATAGAACTGGTTGTTAATCTTTTGTGAACTACTGCAGCTGGTTTAAACAAGTGAACATGTGGTTTAATGTCAAGTGTGAGATTTTTAGTTTTCTTGACCAATTAGTAAAAACACATCAACTTTGAGAACAATAGTGTGGGAAACAGTGGCAGTTTTAAGCCTTCCAATATAGAAATAACAAAACATATCATTAATTACAAAAATTCGGTTAACTAAACACAAATGCCTATTTATCTGTTGCATTTGGTTTCATAGTGGGATGTGTAGTGGTGATATGAAGAACATAACAATAGGTTTGTTTTTCCAGCCTATGTAATAAAACATGACAAAAACATCTGAATGCCTAATATTTCATTGCTCTTTAGCAGTGTGAGTACATAATTTTGGTATCAAATTGAAGGTATTTTTTAAAGGATATAATTAAATCTTTCTTGAGGAAATTCAATGATCTTAAAAATCTTGTCAGTGCTTCACTTTTTCCGTTTCTACTAAAATGTGAAATTAAGTCACTGATACGACTGAATTTATACTAAAATATTTCCACCGATATATAACATAGAAAGACTTGTTCAATTTGGAAACGTTTGCATCATTAATAATTTTTCTAGAATTTAGTGTGTATAACAATTTTGTTAAGTTACAAATTATTGTTTTATAATAGAAATGTAACACAAATAAAACATACAAAATGCATACTTTAATTAAAATATAATATAAACATGCTTTGCTCATGATAAATTCAAGTTGTCTTTACAAATAATTGGCTGAAAATTCATATTATTCCTCAGATGCATTAAATCTCATATGCTATACAAAAGCATTGATTCTTTCCACAAATGTTTATTAAGCTTTTATAATGTGCTAGTTAGAAGGCAGAGAGACAAGAATACATAAACTTCAAAAGTGTTCCAAAATGTTGGCGTCTGTGTCATTCACTTTTATGTGGTTGCTTATAAAAATTAAAAAATGTTAAATCTCTATGGTGAAATGTACAGTCTAGAGGTATGCAGTCAACTCACTATCAACAGAGTCCAGCACTTGAGTGCAAGTTGTGACCTTCAGAGTGAGCAGAAAGGTGTGCTCAAGTGTGCATCCTGCTGCAGGGAGGGACAAAGAAACCCCTCTGAAATGACAACTTGAGTTCCAGTGTAATCCCTAGACTGCCAAGAATAATTTGCCTCAGGGCCAGGGATTTAGCTCAGTGGTTCTGCTGCCTGAATCACAAGCATGAGTTCAATACCTGGTACCAAAAAAAAAAAAAAAATGAAAAAAGAAATAATGCACCTTTCCTTCTTTCCACCAAGAACTTTTCTTTCTTTTCCTCTTCTTTGTTCATTTTCTCTTTCTTTCTCTCACTTGAGTTGCCAAGGATAATTTTTTTCTTTCATTTGAGTAGTTATTATTTTATCAGTCCATGTCTGCAGTACACAGAGCTGACACTCCTTTTGTGGAGTTGGCCCATACACACAATACATTTAATCATTTTCTTTTATTCCCTTTCTCTTCCCCTTCCCCTCCCTCCATCTCTTGACCCCCTTCCCATTTAAGAAAGTTCTATTTCCCTAATTCTTATCATTTATCGTCTATTTTACTACTTACTTATATTTTGGGTTTCTCATATAAGAGAAACCATGCAATTTTTACACTTATTGTCTGATTTATTTCACTAAACATTATGGTCTCAATGGTACATCCATTTACCTACAAATGACTTAAGTTTATCTTTCTTTATGGCAGAGTTGTACTCTGTTATGTGTAAATACCACAGTTTCTTTATCCTTTCCTCTGCTGGTGGGCATAGAGGCCATGTTTAAGATTTAGCTTCTATGAAATGTGCTAAACATGGGTATGCATATAGTACTGTAATATGATGTCTTTAACTCTTTCAGGAAGATACTAGAAGGGGAACAGCTGGGTCAAATAGAATTTGTAGTTTCAGTGTTTTGAGGAATCTCAGTACTGATTCTCCATAGTGATTGTGGTAGTTTACATTCCCACTAGCAGTGTAGAAGTATTCTTTTTTCCCCACAGCCTTATCAGCATTTTATATTATTTGACTTTTTTTCTTTTTTTTTGGTACTAGGGATCGAACTTGGGTCCTTCCACTTGTGAGGCAGGTGGATTATTTGATTTCTTAATGGTGGTCATTCTCTCTAGGATAAGATGAAATCTCAGTGTTAATTTTCATTTCTCTAATGGTCAGTGATGTGGAACATTTCTTCATCAATTTATTGACCATTTGTTCTTCTGTGAAGTGTTCATTCATTTTAGTTATACAGTTTCTATTGAGTCTTTTATTTAGAGGGATCTAATTTTTGGAGTTCATTATTTTCTAGATATTAGGCCTCTAAGGAATAGCTGGCAAAACTCTGTATCCTATTCTGTAGGTAATTTTTTTCACACTGTTGGTGGTGTCTTTTACTGTGTAGAATCTTTTTAATTTGATCTGACCTCATTTCTGGATTCTTGTTACTGTTTCTTAGGGAACTGCGTTCTGTTTAGAAAGTCCTTGCCTATGCCTATGACTTCAAGAGTTTTACCTATTTTATCTCTTGGTAAGTTAAATGTTCTATTTCAACATTAAGTTTTTTGATCCATTTTCATTTTAGTTTAGTCTATGGTGAGAGACGTGTGTCTAGATTCAATCTTCTGCACATGAACAGTCTTTCTACCACCACTTATTAAAGAGTATGTCTTTCCTGCAGTGTATGTTTTTGTCCCTTTTGTGAAAGATCAAATGGTGAATGGGCTTGGAGTTTTTTCAGCCTTCTCCATCCTGTTTCATTGATCACACACCTATTTTCTGCCAGTACCATGCTGTTTTTAACACTGTAGTTTTGTAATACAGCTTCAAGTTCTGGATTGTGACGTCTCCTGCTTTGCTCCTGTTGCCCAGGGTGTTTTTGTTATTTTGGGTCTCTTGTGGTTGGTTGCAAATGAATTTTAGGATTGCTTTCTCCAGTTCGGAGAAGAATGCTGTTGGTGTTTTTGGATTGCATTAAGTCTGTATTTTGAGTTTGGAAGCATGGCCATTATGACTACTACATTTGCTCTTCTGATATGTTGTCTGGGCAGCCTGTGTCGCACTCATATAATGAAAATGATAAAAGCAAAGTAAGAGGCTGCTCACAGGCATTAAAACATTTCTATTTAGCCCCAAGAATGTACTGTTTACAGCTGCAGCACTTACCTAGGGACAACTTGCAGGTAACAGTCCTAACCTTACTTCCCAAGTTTGCTTTAAAATACCTCACTTTTGTTACTATTTTCCATCACTCTAGTGTATTGGTAGTCTTTGGAAATGGAAGACATAATTCTGTTTATGGCATTCTCATTTTAGAGTTATCATTTATTTTTGCAAATATAGTAATTTTCTATTGCCAGAATGTCAGATCCTAGAAAACAGCATTTCTACAAGTGATGAGAGGAAGAGAGCCTCCCTCTTCTCTGCAAAGGTTGCAGCCCACATGAGGGCAGGGATGGCAGGAAGGCCCAGAGGGAAATGTGGTATCTCTGTGTGGAATGGGATGTTATGCTTTGTGTTGTTCCTTGCTTTGAAATTTACCACGCACAAAACAATGCTAAATCTTAATATTCATTTTTGTTTCATTGAGATTAGAGACAAGTTGTGTTTAGAAATACTCCCCACCTAAAAGTTACTTTATTTCCACATTGAAAACCAGTCAGATTTCTTCAACCTCAAAGAGTATGTTTCTATAAAATCAAATGAACACTGGCAGCAAGCAGCAGTTTTCCTTTGTTTCATGTTCTAAATGGAAAAAATCAGGGTAGGCAAGGGTTAAATTTGATAGACTCTAGGACCATGATAATTGCTCCAAGAACTGTGGATGCATTTGACACAAACACACTAAAGAACTTTCCCTTTCATTGGTGTATTTGCCATCTATCCATTTGAAGAGTATAAAAAGTACATTTTTAAGCATAAAGAGTAACAGATAACATTAGAGATTTAGGAATTCGACATATTTTCTGCTTCAGGCCTTTTACACAGGGACAGAGTAGAAACACAGGAATGCGGCTTAAAGCTGCAGGAATTTCAGTGTAACTGCAAGGGAAGGAGAGATCATTTCTGTCTGTGGAGGATACAAAAGCACTCAGAGCTGCGTACTCTGGATCTTAAATTTGGAAGCAAGTGACATTGAATTGACAACTAGAATTGTAATTCTGTAAGTTTAAGTCTTATCATTGGCAAACAAAATTATAACTTTCCTTCAGAAATAGCTTATGACATTTTTCTTGTGGAAAATTATTTTAATTATAACATCCATTAACATTCCTTTAAACCTTATTTCCTTGGAGAATTTAATCTATGTTAAAATAAAAATAATGTAGGTTTAATGGGTTAAACTGGGAACATTTTAATATGTATCGCATTGAAAAGAATCAATTTCTGTCTAAGTACTCTTCTGTTCATTTAAATAAATCTGAGTTTTTATTATGTGTTTCTGGTAAACACCAGAGCTTTTATTCTGAGTATTATTAAAAATCTTCTAAACAAGATACACTTATTTTAATTGTATTTCTTTTTTGTGTTTTCAAAGATGTTTGTGAACACAATATGAATCCAAGTTGAGTACAAATATAATAGCAGGTTGTGTTTTAGTTTAGGGATTCAGGTTTCTTTTAACTTCTGTGAAGTAAAACTCTCCATGTATTTTTATTATAAACATCCAGTTAAAAACACCTGTCATTCAGAATAGTACTCATAGATTCACCCTTAACTTAAATGTTATTGTTTTTGTTGTAGTTCTTCCAATTATATGTGACTTACTTTAAGCTTTTCATTAAGAAACAGCAGAAAGACCAGACTACTCACTCGTTAAGTCCTCAAAGTCTCTTCTGCAGCAAGCACCAGTAGAATTCAGGCCTTCGCTCACAGAGATTTGTGAGACTGGTTCAACTTTTGAACTGTACTCATGAACAATATGCCCATTTTCCATTCTCACAGCACACAAGTGTGGGTTATTGATAGCAATTACTGATTGTTGCTCTTTGTGTTGAAGCAAACTGGAAGACACTGTTCTCCATCTGACCACACTTATTCTGAGCTACCAGAAAATTAATTTTACTCTGCAGGTATGTCTAGTAAGATTCAAAAGGCAAAAAACAAAACAAAGCAAAAAATGAAACAAAAACAAAACAAACAAAATCCCAAAAGCATTCAAGGGAAAAAAATCATCCAATATATTTATTTATATGACACATTAAAAATTAAAAGATGAAAAAGTGAAAACATATACAAAGATTTAATGTTATCACATTAATGTTTTAGTACACTTAAAGTCAGCAGATTTCTTTAGATGTAAATTTAAACTTAGAAGTAAAATCATTAAATATTAACTCTAGTTAATGATATTTATATTAAAAAGTTAAGGGGAAGTGTAAGGGTCTCTGTAATGTATTCTATAAATTAAGTAAATTAACATATGGATAGGTTGAAGGATACAAGTACTGATTTGTGAAATAGCAAATTTAAAAAAATCTGTCAGTGGCAAAATTATAGGTGGTAGTTTCATATTATTCAAGTTCAAAGATCTGTAACTAATGTATTTGACATTTTCATGATAAATGTTGAGAACATAAATAATCACCTGCAATGTTATAGTGTAATTAAACAAAAAATAAAATTTACATGAAGTTGAGTATGGTGGAGTGCACCTATATTTGTAGCTAGTAGAGAGTTTGAGACAGGAACATTGCAAATTGGAATCCAGGCTGAGAAATCTATAAAGACCTATCACAAAAAGGTGGGGAAGGGTGTAGCTCAGCTGCAGGTCACTTGGCTGGCATGTGTGGAGCCCTGGACTCAATCCTCAGTGTCACATAGGAAAAAAGGGAAAAGAAAGAATGAAAAAAGAAAAGAAGAAAGGAAAGAGGAAATGAAGAGAGAGAGAGAGAGAGAGAACGAAAGAGAGCATTTAAGAAAAATTGTGTTCCAGCAGATTTAGTGTTTCTATTTTAATATTTAGATCTTGGAACCATTTCAATTTTAGTTTAGATCATGGTCAGAGACACGGGTATAATTTTAATCTTCAGCATGTGGAAAGTCAGTTTTTCCAGCAACGTTTATTAAAGAGGCTATATTTCTAGGGAACATATTTGGCTCCTTTGTCAAAGACTAGGCGGCTGAGTGTGTTTGGAGTTGTTTCTGCATCTTCCAATCTGTTCCACTGATCCTCAGGAATATTTATTTGCCAGTACCATACTGTTTTTATCACAGTATTATTATAGTATACTTTGAAGACATAGGTGTAGGCAAACACTTTATGGATAAAACCCCTATTACATGGGAAATAATACAAAGAATCAACAAATGGGATCTCATCTTACTAAATAGCTTTTGCAGAGAAAAATAAATCATTAACAGAGTGAAGATATAACCCAAAGAGTGGGAAATATTTTTGGTAACTGTTCCTCAACAAAGGACTAATATCAAGAGTATATAAAAACTGAAAAAAATTAGACCACCCCCCAAAATTTAAATACCAAACCCAAAACTGGGCATCTGAAATGAATAAACACTTTTCAGAAGAAACACAAATGGCAAATAAATATATGAAAAAATATTCAACACCACTGTGCATTTGAGAGATGCAAATTAAAACAATGCTGAGATTCTATCTCACTCCAGAAAGAATGGCTGCTATCAAGAAATGAAGCAATAATAAATGTTGGCAGGGCTGCGGGGAAAAAGGAAACCTTCTCCATTGTTTTGGGATTGTATACTGGTGCAACCACTCTGGATATCAGTATGGAGATTCCTTAAAAAAAAAGGTTCCTTTGACCTGGCTATTCCTCTTCTTGGTATCTAAAAACATCCCACCACAATGTTATATGCACACAATGTTTATAGTGGTATAGTTTGTATTAGCTAAATCTTGGAAACAGCCAAATGCCCATCAACTGATAAATGAATAAAGAAGATGTGATTATTTATATATACTGGAGTACTACTCTGACATACAGAAGAATAAAATTGAGGCACTTCTAGGTAAATGGATACACCTTGAGATCACATTGTTAAGTGAAATATATCAGACACAGATGTGTAAATATCACATAGTTTCTCTGGTGTGAGAAACTGAAAGTGGCAATAAGAACCAAAATGTATAATAAATATTGTGATATAGAAAGAAAATGTTCAGATGGGAAGGGGAACTAGGAAGAGAATAGGAAGAAAAGAAAGAAGAAAAACAGAGAAAAAAAGATAAAATGGAAACAAGTTTTTGTAAATAAGGAGGCAGAGAGGGTTTGAAAGGAGGGGAGGAGAATGGGGAAAGAAAAGAAGAATCAAGATATATTATGTACAGGTACAAATTTCCTATGATAAATATGAACATTATGTATATCTGAAATGTACCAATAAAATCAATTGAAAAAAATAAAGCAAAGCAAACAAAAAAGAAAAATTGTGTGAATTTATGTACAAATGTATTTAATTATATATATTTATATTTTACATACTCCAAGGTATACTAGAAATTCCTTAAAATATATTGTTTCTTACTGCTTAAAAATAGCTTTCAATTTTCTAAAAATATTATAATATTTTCCTGAAATCTATTCTGAGACAAATTTGTTGAATATTGCTTTGTGAAAGTGATAATATATAGCATTTAATGTAGCATTTAGGTGACATCATCATTGGAATACGGAAGAAAATGGACCTTCTTTAGGTTCAGCATCATTCTGCATCCATAAGATCATTTTTGGACATTGAACAGTAAATTTAATTACACTCATCTATTAGGATGAAGGACTTTTCAAAACACAAAAAATGAATTTGACAAGCACAGTCCTTGGGCCCAAAATTTCTAAAAAACTTAATACTTTGAAGTTATTTTAATGAACAGTAATTTAAAGTATTGACTCACAATTTTAATCAGTTTAAAAAGACCACCCTTTTGTGATTGAAAATATGAATGAAAACAATATTCAAGCTAGAAATCTAAACACAAGTAGCATACATAAAATAGACAAGTTTACGTGCTTATTGTTTTCCATTCTCTGAGATGAATCAAGGTCCAGATTCTAAGTTATAATTTTCCATAGTTTTTAATCTACTTGTTATTTTAAAAGAATGAAGAAATGATGAGGAAATATATTGTCTTAAGCTAAAATAAATGGAGACTATAATACTCAAGACTGGAAGTGAAGTAGGAGGGATTCATTCAAAATGACTGAATCACTAATTAGTCTTAACATTGTATACTTAACTTAGATTTGAATTTTTAAATATCTTTATGATTTAATTGCCTGTGGTCTTTCTGAAGTTAATTTTCTGAGAAAATTTTGAATTTCCAATCAGTTGTAATTTAATTTTTAGCTGTTAGCTAGCAATGGTTTCCAGACTTGCTTCTATTAAAACATTTATGAGATTTCACCCTAGGATGAGAATTTTAACTTCTTCTGAAAATTGAGAATCTGTGAAAATTGTTAAAGTATAAAGTTGCTTTCCATTAATTTTTTTCTATTCATTTTTAAAAGTGTCACAACTGACAAAAACCATAATAACTTCTTTCTAAACTTATTTTTCTCACCCTTTATGTTTTTAATACTTTCTCTGCAAATTTCAAAGCAGATCCAATGCAACCATTAAAACTCCTGTCATAACTTTTGGTGCCCTGCCTATGTATTTTCATCTTTACTAAAGCAGCATTTCCATTATAGAATCACATCATGACATTGTGTTTCTTTTCATCATCGTTGGAAATAAAAAAAAAAATGATATTGTAAAAGGTCTAGTGAATTAAACTCATCTTATGTTTAATTTGCTGTGCCCTTAATATGCATTGTTCTCTGAGAAAAATTAATCTATTGGGGATATAATAAAACAAAATTTGTGCTTTTGATTTTATAATGTCACAGCAAAAAAAGAGCAAGATTAGTTATATCTAAAATCATACAATGCATTAAGCAGAATTTTTCATCTCAAAATTTATAGTCACAGGAAAACAAACACCACTTTTAAAGTTTAATTAGAAAATGCAATTGTTGGAAAATTATATTTCATCTGACAGGTTAACATCTAAAAGGGAAAGCCAAGTAGCTTTTCCCAGAATGAGAGGAAGAAGCAGAAGCATAACATTTTAACATCACGCTTTCAGAACGTCCATATTGCAGGAGGTGTCATGGACACATATGGTGAATGTTTAAATTAAAAAATATTGCAGTAAAAGATACATTGTCTTTCATCTCCCAGAAATATTGCCCCTCACTTTAAACACACTGCGCCATCACTCCTGGCACTGTCTGAAGCTGTTTGGGGGTCCTGCTTTGTGAGTGTGTTCAGCTACAATGCCATGGAGGACTCCACATCTGCACAGATTGGAAACCTTAATGTGACTTTAGGAAAGAGCCAGAAAACACCCAGTGCCAGACCCCATGACACAGGGAGGAGGACTCCACACCGTGGCTTTACAGGCCTGCCTTCCCCTGGATGGCAGAGGCAGCTGGCCACACTTCCTACAGACACAAAACAGAATCAAAGCTGCTTCAGAGAGTGGAAGAATGTGAAATAATTGTGCTGATAGCAACGAGGAGTGTTGTTACTGTGACGAATGGCAATGTGCTTCTCTGCAGTAAATTTTTAAAAATTTAAACATTCACTATGTATTTCAGGTATACCTTCTATAGTATACATTTGTTTTCCTGAACAATACGACTGCATCTCACTCTTCTTACAAATACTTGCTTTTGTGGGGAAATATTTTTGGCAATATTTAGGATGAGGATGCATCTAAGAAAACTAAAAAACAAAAGCAAAAAACCCCCAACATTTAAGAATTGCATAAAATTTAATATAAAAATTGTATGAATCTTTTTGGAGAATCTTAAAATCGTAGGAAACCACTCATTCTTAATATATTTGTTGAGCTTCCATTCTCCAGGTTTAAAAAAATATGATCACAATTTAATGTCCATTTAATAAGAGACTCTCATTTGGTAAAACATCATTTTATTTATCCTGAATTCACCTCTCATCTGCCCCATTATCTCACACACTTGGAAAGGTTTGGATTGCCATCCAGAAGTGTGTCATCATATCATATTTTAAGGCTATTCTTTTTTTTTTTGAAGTTGAGGGTAGATTTTTATATAGTTCTTTGAAGATTAAAGTACTTAACATCTAGTCTATTAGTTTCCTATTATTGCTATCACAAATTACTACAAACTTTGCACCTTAAATAACTTAGATGTATTGTGACTTAAAACAATATTTATTCTCTTATAGTTCTGAAGGTCAGAAGCCTAAAATCAGATTCATGTGGCTAAAATCAAGGTATCATCAGGACTGCATTTTTTCTGGAGGACCCATCCAAGAATCTGCTTCTTGCCTCTTCCATCTTGTACATGCTGCCAACAATCCTTGGCTTGTGGTCTCTTCATCTTCAAAGCCAGTAGTACAGTGTCCTCAAATCTTTCTATGTTTCTGTTATAACATTGCCTTCCTTCCTAGTTTCCATGCTGGTCTACATTTGTATATATCTTCTCTACTGTCAGGACACTTGTGGCAAAAGTTCAAGCTTTATCTCATTCCAAAACACCCTTCCACTCGCAGCACTTTTCAGAGAGTAGAGTGGCTCCTGTCCGTCCCGTCTTTTCTGCTCCGAGGTCTTCTGGGGCCCCAAGGCTATTCTTTATTAGATGGTGAACAGGACAATTCAAACTCATATTTCTTTGAGGCTAAATCTAGTATCAAAAATTTCTTTAAATTATCTATCTCTCTGAGAATATTCAAAATGCATTTATTCCTTTGAATAAAGTGCACAGTCTAAATATGTATCATATTTATAAACAAGTTATACAAAATTAAATTAGTATGTCACTAAAACCTATAAGCCATATATCATGTATAAGCATTTGTCTTTTTTTAGTGCATTGCATATCAATTTTTAAAATATAGTTCACACATTTATGCACAAAAGTGGTATTATTTGTGGACATGCAATTCTGTTTATACCCCTACACATAAGTGTTTCATTAAACATATATATATATATATTCCTTTCCAAAATCAATATTAGATTCACTTAACAATGTCATTATACTTTTCTATAGTTGCTTTCTTTTATGGATCTTAATATGCAATTGCCAACTTCATTTCCCTAAATGTTTATGTTAATTCTATAATGTAAAATTCCTTACAATAATTAGCATGGGAATATACGTGCATATAGTGATATCAAAACATATACTTTACATTTTAAAATTAATGGAGTTCAATTAATGAGGGTTTTAACTTGAAAATAAGTACACTGAATTCCTTACATAGCTATTTTAGAGGAAAATACATCTGTAGTTAATGGTACAAACTTCTTACCTGGTGGGTTGACTTTGGGTTTACTATTGGTTTAATTTTTACTTTGTCTTGAGGGCAAATTTGAGATATATTAAAGGTTACTTTGATAGGAAAAAGAAAAGACATTTCCAACATAAGCATTTAAAATCCAGCAGGAAAGGATAAAAGCATAAAATGAATGCTTACACCAGGCTTCCTGCTGCACTCGTGCTCCTGGTTTTATCCCACTAGGGAAACTTTAAATACCCTCTCTCTTCAGACCACTGTATTTTCTTTTCTTTTTTTTCTTTTGCTTAAATTTTTTATTGCTACATTTTAGGTATACAATATGTTTACATTTGTCATTGGGTACTTGTACCTGTATGTGATGTATCTTGGTTCTTATTTTTCCCCATTCCCCTGCCCTCCCTTCACCCCCCCCCACCCTTCCCTATTTACAAAGACTTTGTTTCCATTTTCTCCTTTTCTCATATTTTTTCCTTTCCCTTCTTTCCTTTCTCCTTCCCCTCTCACTTTCCCTACACCTTTGGACCTACTGAAAGTGTAAATAAGGATTAAAATGATTAAAACGAATAATTGATAATCCACTGTTCTTTCTTAAGAACATCCAGCTTAGGCCACCGGTCTCTCCCCGGACTGTCTTAGGGACTGCAGTGCCCAGGCTGCAGGCCTGTTCTGAAACTGCTGATAAAATGAAGGACTTCCCTCAACATCGACATCTAGAGTGGAAGAGGGTCCACACCAGCAGCCTCTGGCTGTTAAAAGATGCTCTCAAGTTGCCTGCAGTCTTCATGTGTCCTGACTCCCGCTACCTAGCAGGGACTGCTCAGTGTCCTCTGATTCACAGGGCTGAAACCAAGGAGGGACAGTAAGGTGGGAAAGGAGGGAATTCAAACTGAGTGCAGTCTCACACTCATGTCTCCACCACTGGATTCATGTTTATGAACAGCATTGTTCTTTTGGTTCCCAGTTAGTAAATGTATCTGGGACATGAGCAAGTGGATGAACAATCTTGCATAAAACAGTTATTTGTTGCTATTACCTAAAATTAAATTCAATTCTTAATACATTTGGTTTCTTTGTTTTAGCTTGGTTTGCTTTTCTGAGACAAGGTCTCTCTACGTAGTCTAGGCAGGACTGGTACTCACTGTGTAGCCCAGGTTGGCCCTGAACTTGGAATCCTCCATCCTAAGCTTCCCAAATGCTGGGATAACAATATTGTGCCACCATATAATTGACTTTTTAAGTTCATTTTAAAATTATTCACTTAGAGTTTATTTTGTGCCATGGACTATGATATATGCAGAGGTTCACATAGGTGAAACAGAAAACATTACAAGTTTTTGGTAGATTTTTGTTTGAGACAGGGTCTTGCTATATATCCCAGGCTGGCCTCAAACTCACAGAGATCTTCCTGCCTCAGCCTCCTGAGTGCTGAGATCATAGGCATGTACCACAACACCTGTCATAGCATCACAATTTCCAAGAAACTCTGTGTCTATTGAGATATTCCTAATATATCAAAATTCTTCTAATCATATTCGTATGGTTGTAATTTTCCAAACTTGAAAATAAATGGATTTTCTATCTTCCTTAGTTGTTCTGTATGTAACAATGTAATGACAGAGACAAGGTGAGACAGGGTACAAATAACAGGTACATTTCAGCCAGATACGTTTCATGTCTCTATTTTCTCACTAGGATAGTTTAAAGAATTGTAGAGCTGTGAATACCAGTACCTCTACTTTTCTCTGTCAAGGGGTACATTTTCCATTCTAAATTTTCTAATCTATGTGGTATTAAAGCACCATAAATGCAAAGTACGTCTTTCAATTTATATTTTCCTATCTCTACTGTCACTGATAGTTTAAAATTTTTCTAATTGTATTTTATTTAAAACTTCTATAACATTTCTAGATTTATTAATGGATTAATTTTTACAAAATGATTATGATGCTTGCACTATTCAGCCTCCTTATGATCAGAGTCAATTCCAGTTCTGCTATTTACTCACAAGCATGCTAATTACTTTTTACAATATCATGCTTATAGTAATCCAAGTATCTCTCTCTGTAATTTATTATTTTTCCTAGCAAAAAGCTCATTAACAGTCACAGGACTCAATAATGTTAATATTCCCAAGATGAATGATACAAAAGATTCATTATCTTTAAGCCACATTGGAATTACTGAACTGAATCATTTTATATGATTACAATCGTCTCCCTAGCAATGCACTCATATAAATTTGGCTAAATGCTTAAGTGGCCTATTGACCCAAAGGGCACTGTTACTCTCTGGCTTGATAATTTAATTTATTCATGTCCAAGAAATAATGCACACTTTTTATTGGAAATTTTTGCTGCTCTATTTGGAATCAAATAGTCAAGTAGATATAATTAGAATATTGAAAATTTTAAAAAAGTTTTCTTCGTTCTTGACAACTCTTTCTATTATAGACATAGATAAATATAAATACAGAGATATAGATATCTCCTTAACTATTGTGATGAAGAATTGAAAAATTTTAATGATCATAATAAGTTCACTTTCTGTGTAACTAAAATTTAAAACATTAAGCAGAATCCTTCAAACTTGTTTTAATAACTCTTTCTAAATACTGAATGAATTCTTGAAAAGTCATGATGAATTTAACTTTATTTTCACATCAAATATGATCTGTACATGACTTTCTCATAAATCTTAATTTACTTATTTTTATGTTTATATTCTTCTAAGGAAATTCCCCTCCAAGTGATGACACAGACTGACAAAAATGTTTCCTTGATCTTCACATAACGTAGAATATTTTTCACTTGCAGTTTGATTTCCCACTGTGATGTCTTTAAATGTAATTTTTGAAATTTCTCATTTAGATAAATTATGATTATTAAACCAATATATTTCTTTATATTATGAAATACAGGAGCCAAATTTGTCAAGTTAGTAACTTTTCTTAGAAAACTATCAAAAGCAATTTAGTAACAAAAGATAATTAGATGTCTATTAGTGCAAAATCCAAGCTTTAACAAATTGACAGCCCCATCTATTACACAAAGAGATATGCTTTTCACTTTATTGTTTAACTTTCCACTGAAAGTTTATCTTACAGGCAACATCTACTATTTTCATATGAAATCTGAAATCCTATCTAAAGGCATATTATGAATCATGTTTGGAAATATGGATACCAAAATGGATAATCAGATGCTGAAAAATGAGACTACAATATAAAGTTGTTCTTGCTACATCAAACCTCATCAGAACATCTCAGACACTCTGAAAATCCCATTCTATTTAGATAGCCCCATCTGAATCAGCGTCCATACACCTCCTTACTGTATATTTGGTGAAAATGACAATACCTATGTGTATTTTCAGAAAAGATTGCCACCTGGAAACATCTATTCCTGTGAAATGACCCTGAACAACCTGTACTAACAAATTATATATAAAGTGGTTGGGGTCCAGTGAATGTCATCATTTACAAGAAGTCACAATAAACCTGGTCTCTATAAATCACCATCAGTTGCCTTGTAGATATGTATATCTGTGATAAAATGCATAAAAATAAAGTGGGTTTACTTAGAACTCTCCTACTGAGGTTTAGTCTACATGGCAAAATAAAGCATTCCTAGGATTAGATGGTGATTCAATTAATTATAGCAAATAAATATCAGTATTTTTGATTTGTCATTATGCTGAAATCCTCTAATGGAAAATGGTTAATGAAATATTTATCAACATGCATTTATAGGTTATTCTTTTAGATAAAATTTGTGAATATTCGAATGCAGTGTATGAATATTCCGTGGTGATCTATACAGATTATAAGAAAATTTTTGCATAAACATAGATAATTGATGCATAAACAAGCTAGACCTAGAAAGAAGGCAGAGCTACATTTTCCCCTTTGTTCATTATTTATTCCAAGCTATCAGATTATCTCCATGCAGAATCACAGACAAAGCCCTCTAGACAAATAAGAAAGTGGGATAAAATTTTTGCAAACTCTGTATCTGACAAGGGAGTTAATATTCAGAATATGAAGGAACTTCAAACACTCAATAGTAAAGCAAATAAGCTGCCTTTAACGTTGGGGAGGAGGGTTAGGGTGCGGCTCAGTGAGAAGTTACTTGCATAGTATGAGGCTCTGTGTTTGATCCCTGGCACTGGAAACAGTGAAGGGGTACAAAAGATCTAATATATGCCACTCAACAGAAGACATACAAATGGCCAACAAATACATCAAAAAACACTCAACATCACTTGTCTTCAGGGAAATGCCAGTGAAAATGATGAAAGTTTATTTCCCCCAATAAGAATAGATATTAGTAAAAAGACAATAGATCTTAAATTCTGGTGGGAAGGTGCAGGAAAGGGAAACTGTTGTTAGGAATGTAAATTAGTAATTCTATTATTTAAAACAGTATGGTGGTTCTTCAAAAAATTACATCTATTGCATGATCTAAAAATCCTGCTGATGATCATTTATGGAAAGGAAAGGAAATCAGTATGTTGAAGCAATACCTACACTTCATGTTCACTAAAGTAATATTTGCAATAGCCAATTGCAAACATCTAGAAAAGAATGGAAACACCTAGATTACCCATCACTAAATGACTGGACAGAGATGCAGTACATATAGTCAGTGAAGCACTATACAACCATAGAAAATTAAATACCAACCTGGGATGTAGCTTAGTGGTAGAGTGCTTGCCTAGCATGTCCAAATCCCACATTTAACCCCTAGTATGTACTGTAAAAAAAGTAAAAACAATTGAAAAGAAAGGAAGGAAGGAAGGAAGGAAGGCAGAGGAGTGTTGAGATGGAGAGAGGAAAAAGAGGAGGAGAAGAAGAGAAGAGAAAAAATGAGAAAGAAGAGAAGAGATGAGAAGAGGGAAGAGGGAGAGAAGAGAGAGTAAGAAAACATCATTTGAGAACTGGATATCATCATATTAAGGGAAATAGGCCGGGTGCAGAAAAGCAAGTACTGCATGATCTCATGTCCATCTGAAAAAGTTCACCTTATCCAACTTGAAAGCAGGAAGTCGGTTACCAGAGAGCAGGGAGAGTAGGTGGGGAGGAGATGGGAAATGTAGATGAATGTATACTCAGTTACAGTTAGAAGAAAGAAACTCTGGCATGTGACATGGTGACCACAGATGCCGATAATACACCATCCTGGACAAAACGTTACAGGGAGGATTTTGAAACTGAAATACAACAATTGATAAATGTTTGGGGAGATGAATGTATTTAATCTGATTTAAATATTATGCAAGAGATACATATATCAATCACTGCATGGTGCCCTATTAATATGCACGGCTTTCATGTTTTCATGCATCAGTTAAATTTTCCAAGGTGATGTTGTATAAATTGTGAGTAGAATGGGGCTCATTACAATCTGGAGATTCTGGGGGGGATGAGATTAAAAAAGATGAATCAATGGATATTCAGTAACAGGGACAAGTAGTCCTGGCATGGTATTGTACAGTTATAACTTACAAATAAAACAATGCACTGTACATTTCAAAAAGCTAGAGAAAGTGATTTTAAAGTTTTCTCTTTAAATAAATGCTGAATTCCTGAAGAGATATGTTAAATTTCATTTAAATATTACACAGTGTAGACATATATCACTCACGTTTCCCTGCTAATAAGATGTACAATTATTGTTTTATGTGCCTGTTAAAATTAGCAATAAAATTAAATCAAAAGGTTTTTGAAAAATCTGTCTAGATTATACTAAAGGTGAAATCCATTTTTTTCCCGGTTATTTCAAAAATCTGAAAATGGTGCTTTATAACTCTTGCAACTTGATGATTTTATTGAATTTAACTAATTATTGTCAAATAAGTGCTAGAAATTACATGTCTTCACTTTAATTTTGTTTTTAAGTTATAATTGATCAATAACTATAACTGTAAGATCTTTTATAGTTTTAACTTCTTTAGCAGGACTGGCAGGTACTGGCGTTAAATGAACTTAGAATAATTTAAATGAATACTTTTAATGAGGAAAATAATTTCTTTCAGATTTTAAATATTTTAAAATGTGTTCAGAATAAGCTATCTAGAACGAATAGATAAATAGATTGATGGATTTTGTAGGTAAAAACAAAGTTAAGCAGTTTATTGGGCTACATTTTTACTGTTTTATTAAGATTCTTTGATTTTTAAAAAATTATCTTTATTATATATCATATGTATTTAATGAATTTAAAAAATATATTTCCATGAGTCATCTTGAAGCATTTCTTAGATGTAGTTACTTAGAGAAAAATATCCCAAAATAGTATGAGCAGAAGTTAATTTTATATGAATTTGTGACATAAAATTGCTTCAAGAGTTTAAAAAAAGAACAAGATGATGTTAATACAACAGCATCAAGTATTAAAAATGCACTTATTGTCTTTTCAAATGTAATGAGTCATTTTGATGGATTTCATCTTGGTATAACAGAAGGTTAAAGTCCCACTGAAAAGCCAGGTCTAATGTTGCAGGGTTCTCTGGAGTCCCCGACGGAATCCATTTCTCTAGTGTCAATGGTCATGTAAAGCACTTCTGCTCTGATTCATCCTCACATGTTAGTCTTTCATTCTGCTTTACCTCACCCAGTTATTTATTCACTCTCTAGAAACTCGTAGTTTTTTCTTTATTTTTATATTATTTTATTTTATTTTTGTCACTGCGTGTGTGCAGTACATAGTGTTTTCATTCCTCCTGTGGCATTTGTGCATAACATGACACACCTTAACTCTTTTCCACATCGTCTTTGCCTCCTTTCTTACCACTTCTTGTCCCCCTTCCCATTTGAGAAGGATCTATCTCCCTACTTCCTATTTTCTATTGTTTATTTTACTCTTTATTTATATTTGGGTTTCTCATATATGTGAAACTATGCAATATTTAAACTTGTTATTTTTGCAAACAATCAGGATGCCATTTGAGACATCCTTGTTTTTTTCAGATGATGAACACCAAGTTACCCCAATTTGAGGACTAATTTTGCCAAGAACCCAAGGTGTTAATAAAGCCTGATTTGCTTCTATGTTTTTAGAACTAGAACTTTAGCAGAAATTCACTTTTTTTTTTTCAAGAGCAATTCACTTTTGAATTCCCCCTGCTTGTCCAGAGTAGCTGTTTGCCATTTCTCTTTTCCTCTTTTCCTATCTTCAAATAAATTGTCTTCTTTTATTTTTGAAAAAAAAAGAACTAGAACTTTACTTTTATAATAAAACCAAGGAGAAAGACATGGATTTATCTTTGTGGAGATGGGAAGAGAGGGGACCAGCAGGTGGGGAGCTGCAGGAGGGGGGACGTAAACATGATTAAGATCCAATATGGGTTTGTGCCAAGTCCTGCAGATCAATATAATTACTATATATCCCATATATATATATATATATATATATGAATACAATAATATTAAAAATAAAGAATACTCAATGGAGAAATTTAGATGGTGACTGATTATGACTAATTAGTGTTATTGTTCTCGCATCTACTTACAATAAATTTGGAACAACTATATATAGACTAAAACAAATGTAGACATCATATTCACTTACACAAAATGATTTATGATATTAGGATATGGGCATTTTTATGTAAACAAAACTTTTTACATATCATTTGACTTTCAGGTATTTTTAGTAGCTTTAATGTGAATATTTCTGCAGATATTCTCTAACCATAAGAACAAAGTTTTGTAGAGAAATTTTTACTTGGAGTGAAAGTAACAATTTTACACACACACAGTTTATAATAACTAAAACTGGGAAACAGCCCAATTGTCCATCAGCTGGAGACTGGATAAAGAAGATGTGGTTTTCTTTATAAAATGGAGTACTCACCCATAAAGAATGAGAAACTAGAGACATTTATAGCTAAATGGATGCACATTGAAGCCATACCCTTAAGTGAAATAATTAGGACACGTGCAAATATTGAATAGTTTCTGTGATGTGAGAAACTGAAAGTGTAAATAAGGATTAAAATGTTAAAGAGATAATGTGAAATAGGAAGAAAATGTCCAAAGGGGAAAGAGAAGTGGGAGGGGAAGGGGAAAGAAAAGAAGGAAAAGGAAAAAATATGAGAAAAGGAAAAACTGGAAACAAAGTCTTTGTAAATAGGAAGGGGTGGAGGGGTTGAAGGGAGGGCAGGGGAATGGGAAGAAAATAAGAACCAAGGTATATCATGAGCAGGTAGAAATTCCCAGTGATAAATGTCATTATATTGTAAACCTAAAATGTACCAATAAACTTAATGAATAAAAAAGTAACAGTTTTATTTGTGATGTATGTTTAATGTTAATCTCAATGGCTGATAATATCACATAGAACTTTATGAATAAAGCTATCAACTTCTTTATGAGAGGCTTTAAAAAAATCTATTTACTAATGACATTCAGAACTAAATAGAGTAAAATAAAATCACTTGTTATTTTAAAAAATATTCTAGCACACATTTATTGATAAATGTTTAATGATTGACAAATTAAATTATATGAAATTGATGAGGCATATCTTTTATTGAATCAAAGGGTATTGTTTACAATTTTTAGTTTTAAATCTTCCTTTGATGTATCTCCTTTGAGAAATTCCAATATTCCAAGTCACCCCATGCAGAAAATCACTGCCTGGACTGAGGGGAAACTGACGTGAGCCTGCCGTTACTTATAAAGCTGATCTATTATGCGGTCACTCATCTATCCTTACAGCACAAATCCCTAATTACTGTAGAGTGGATGTTCAAAGGTAAGCAGTTCCTAAGACTCTGGACGGAAGAAAGAAAGAAGCCTATCTGAGGACCTGAGTGGCTGCTAAGGTTTATGTGAGCAGCAGAGAGAGGTTGGAAAGGACCGAAGAATGAACCAGTGTCTGTCCCAGCCAGCTAACTTTGAGTCTCTCTTCTACTATTTTCTTCTTATAGGTTGGAAACAGAAATAAAACCTTGGGAGATGACAAATATGGATTTTATTTTGGCTTTTTTTCTTCTCCATCCCTACAGTTCAGACTGAACACATTTGTTGGGCCTTAAGTTATTCCAACAATATGATTATCTTGGAAGGCAGCAGCTGTTTATAAATTTTGCAATTTAGAGGCTTCGGGATTTCTTTTGTGATTATATTCGTTGTTCTTTAGGAATACCTTCTATTATTATTTTATGTCATTATCAGTTAAGTACAATTAGTAGCTGCATTCCTTTGAAATTTTGTATTAGCTGCATTTTTGTATATGTCCCTACAAGGGAGGAAAAATCCTATGCTAATCTCTAAATTGATCCTTAAGCACAGGGAAACAGGGAATCTTAACTCTGATTAAAGAATATTTGAGGCAACAAAAAATGAATAAGTAAAAAGCTGAGCTTGGGCACAGGGTCTGGTTCTGCTGATCTTCTGTCTCCCCTCTGTGTAATAACCGAAAGCTGGGAGTATTTGCCCCTTCTCCCCTTTCCAGAGAAAAACGTAGAAGACACCTGGGCCACCATCCAGAAAGAAGTAACATGAAAAACACTTAGTTAATGTACCATTTAAAAAAATTAATCACCTTAGTTTTTCAGCCCACTGTATGAAAATGAATGTTCAACCATTGAAATTGGTTGCATCAAAATTTAATACCAATGTTTCAGATACTGCAATGCTACCAATCAATTTGGGCAGTTCATCAATTGTTTTTTTTCTTTAATAGTTTTTGGAGGGTATCCATTGGCTTAATTTTTATGAATTCACACTTACAAATTTTTTTTTTTTTTTTTACAAATTTGTAATAGAGTATCACTCTGTCTAGAAGAGAGTCTGGCAAAAAAATATAGGCATTGAGTAGATATTTTTGAGAGAATAATTGAAGGCAGAATGGGTATTGGTGCCAAATATATGCCCTCCACGGCCCTGAAATTTTACATTTGATTAATCATTGGCCAAACATGTAATTATTTTGTACGTTAAATGTAATGTTTCAAAATTTCCTAGAAGATTCTTAATCCAAAGTAGATATTCAATAAACAATTGTATGTTCTTTTTACAATTGTATGTTCTTTTTGCATTTGAAGTAGAATGGGATAGTGGAGACGTGGTATCTTTGTTCATTTTTTGTGTAAACTAGCATAATTCACCTGATTTCAACATAGATTAATATTGTTGTCTATTTAAAATTACTCCCAAAATTATAGACTGCAATAATTATTTGCAAGTGTAATATTTGTCAGTGGTAAAGATATTTTACATTTATCAAAAACTTTGGTGGCACTGGAAATTAAACCCAGGGTCTCGTGTGTGCTAAGTACCCCACTTTACCACTGAGCTACACCCTGGTTTCACTGAACATTTTTAAATGTGTTTTGAAATTATTGTATCAGTCTGCTCTACTACAGATTCCTCAAGAGTGGCTTCCAGATATCATCTTCCATGTAGCAATAATAATAAAATCACTAAGATCTGGCAATTCCTAAAGATTTCCACATGTGTAATTGCATGTAGCATGTTTTGTACTTTCTAACACCCTGATGCAAAACACTCACAGAAGGCAGGTCAAACTTGGGTGATTTTAAAGCTCTGTTATCTCACAGTGAGTTTTTGACCTTCATTCCTTTTTGCACCATGTCACATAATTAATATGTATTTTTTTGGAACATCTATTTATTTCTGGCTCAGGACTTGCCATCCTTTTAAGAACTAAATGTGGCTCTGCCTAGTAGCTGATTGAATTCTAAGGCCAAGATCTCATAGTCTTTTTTGGCTTTTGTTATTTCCTATGTTTATTTAGCAGTCCTGTATCACTTGCAGGTCTACAGTGTTCAGAAGTTTAGGTGATGTGTGGTAAAATTCAGATATATTTTTTGGATGTGAAAAAATGATTTCATATTCTATATAGGGAGTGCTAAAAAGAATAAACAAATCCCAATCCTCTCTGTTTCCTTGAATTGTGGTGGAAAAGAAGCCCCTCCTTTTCAGCACTGCCTCTCTGAACATAGAAATCAATTGCTTGTGTAAAGCTGCCTCGGGCCAGCTGAATCCATGGATGGACATGAATAGGGAGCAGGCTGGATGCAGACCAGGCACGGACTGTAGTGGTTTTAAGATTTAGTAAAACTGATGAAGATTCATTTAGAAAGCAACACATATAAAAATGGACAGTAACAACCACCTTCTCTATAAAGTGTGAATTAAGACTAGTAATATTAATGATAATGATAAATGATCACAGATCCATATTGATTCTATAAGTGCTGGGCAAAGTTTCATGTGCTGTATTGATTCACAGATACAGAGTCTGCATCTGGATGGTAATAGTCATAAAGTGTAAAAGAAAAAAGGAAATTTTGGTGTCAAACCTTCCGAAATTTCCAGGGATTTTAATTTTCTTTTTTATTTCATTTTTTCTTTATTTTTATAAATAATGCTTACCAGAAATCAATGGTAGTATAATAGCAATAAAATGTATTGCCTCTTGGATTTACTTTATTTAGGTATTGATAGCGAACAGCAAAGAAACTCTTACTGGATGGTTTAAGAAAGGCGATTTCATTGCCATGAAGCACTTAGTAAAATAGTTATTTGTGATACTTTAGAAGTCAAAAACTGACTCAAAGAAATTGTAGCTTGAAGTAAAAAGTTGGACAGCAAATGCCAAGGTGAGTGTGTAATGCTTACATTTAATGATATAACAAGAAAGAGGTGAGGAAAGAAAAGAGTTGGAATGTTTTCAAGCAAGAATAAAATGGAGAGGTTTAGAATTTTACAGACTGTAGTTTTGAAAGAAGAAAAACTTAACAAGAGCAAAGAAACTTTCAAAAATTCACTAACAAAGATCGATAAAAGCTCAGGTTCACAGTTAGGATAAAGTTAAGTGTGTGCCTTTCATACTCACTATGAAAGCTGACCAACAGTTTAATGTACTCAGGCAAGCAGGTGTTGAGGTACTTGGCTGAGTGACTGCTGACCTAGAAGTCTGGCCAGCTCAGGCAACTTCAATTAAATATGAAGGAAGAAATTAAAGGAACAAGAGGTATTTTGGACAGAACTTACTGGGAAAGCTGAAAGCCTGATGGGGTTGCTCCTCCTCTAAATGATAGATTTCTCTGAATTGAAACACTGTCATTTGAGACATCAAACTACCCCAATATTCTAAAGTGAAAAATGGTTGAAAAAAACTGCACACACTCCAGAAAAGATAAGCATTCCAATTCCCCCTGTAGAAGTAGTCCAGAAAATAATGGAAAGTGAAAGATCTTTCTGAGCTCAAACCTGTACAGTATGGAGAATAAAGTACTGACTTGCTAATTTAGGAATAGAATCAGGTTCTAATCAAACAATACACACCAGACTCAGTTTAAAAGCACTTACAACTTCTGCACACTGGGATTTCAGAACTGCTATTGACTCGTGTTCACTGTGTTTCCTGTTCTTCTGGGATGTGAATATTCACTGTGGTCATCCCGTGTCTGCTTCCTTGTTGAATACTTAGGAACAGACATGTCACTGATCCCCGAGGAACTGGAATCAGGAGCACACTTCACAGAGGGACTGTCACATTACCTAGAGTTCCTAGACTTCAGTAATTACTCAGACTGATGGGGACTTGGGTTCCTACTTTATGTGTGAAGAAATTTAGTGACATTGCCTATGGCCAGCAGCATGTCCTAGGTGATACAAGAACTATGTATCAGAGATGTCAGAGATGACCTCAGAACTTAACTTCTACCTGCACTGAAAATGCCCTGAAAATTCAGTGAATAGATCAGCAAAAAGTGGCACAATGACCTGGAAGTCAACCATGAGGAGACTTGAAAATACCCACCACAATGCTGAATGTAAGGCACTCATGCCCTGCCTACTCACAGCTATATGTGGATGTTTCCTAAACATCAGATTTTCCCTGCTCATTTATTGATAAACAGATGAATGCTCTTGATTTCCAGTGGACAAATTAATGGTTTTTAGGAAAGTAAACAATAGAATAAAATTCAAAAGCAATCTTTTAATCTTTTCTTAGTATGAAAATCGTCCTTGGTGTAAGTAAATATGTTATTATTCATAGTTTATCATTTCTTAATTATATTTTATGCTGCAGATTGGCATATAAAATGCCACCTGCAGTTTTCACTGAAAGGTCGGTGTTGCTGTTTTTGTCATCTTTGGAGAAGAAGAAATAAGTATTCTGAGCAAAGTGTTGGAGATGCACTAGTTTTTCACTGATTACCTACTATTCTGTCCAATGATTATAAAAATATAATTTATGCCACTAGGTAAATTTTGTATTTCTCAGAAACACAGAATTGGAAGACTGAAAGACATTTTATGATACCTAGTCTACTTTCCACATTCCACGGGTGAAAAAATTGAGACCAAAACAAATTAAATTGTCCAAGATTCCAGAGAATATGAGTTAAAGGGGACAAATTTAGGACAATAACCATGAATCCCTGGGATCATGTTCCATGTGACATTAATTATAAAGGTACAATTAACAAAATAATAACTTCTTTGTTACACAGAAAATTATAACTTGCTACAAAAATTCATTGAATACCATTGTAACAGCAAATAAATCCTCTAAAAGATCCCCTGGGCTACAGATGCCATATAATGAATTCTTTTCTCCCAAACTGTGGTGTCATCATAGCATTGTTAGAGACGTGTTTTGTCTGAACTTTCTAGGCCAAGTGTTATTTTTTCTGAGTTTTTATATATCTATTCTTTTCTCACTTAGATCTTCTAGTAATTCGCATCTGACTTCACTTTCCTCTCCTCATTTGTCTCAGCGGGGTTAGGCTACAAAGGTAACAGTCTACTTTCCTACAGTGTATTATATTTCATTTTGCAATTTTATGAAAAGATATTTTAGAACAAAGAGAAAGCTCAAGGTACACGGTGGAATGAATTTTGTGCCAAGCCTATAAGTACCATGTACTTGTGAATACCAGAGGTTTCAAAGCATTTCATTTCCTTTCACATTATTTCATTTAATACTCCAAACCAATCATTAAGAGGCAGGCAGAAAGGTTTTATTATCTGTTTTATAGATAAGAAAACCTGGCATAGGGAGGTTAAGTGACTTACCCAAGGTTACATTGGTATTAAGTGGTAGAGCTGAGTGTGAACCTGTATTTTCTATTATCTAGTACTTCTTCACTAGAACTACTGGGGCCATCAATCTGCCTTCATAGTAGCTGCTGGGAGCACACACTCTGAAATAGCTACCCCCAGAGCCGCAACAGCACCTTTTCCCATTCAGTCCACTCCTACCAGTGGGTGTCAGCAAAATACAGCCCACAGACCAAATTAGAGTGCTTCTTATTTTCGTAGTTTTTAAAACAGTCACATTCATTCACTTACACATCAGAGATTCCTATGGCAGAGTTTACTAGTTCAGACCGAGACTACAGAGTCCTCAAGTCTGCAGTGCTTATTACCTGGTGCTCCAATATAGACTATGGAAATGTGGAATACATTTCCTGACTCTCTTGCACCTAATTCTGTAAGGAGCTACAGCAAGCTCTAGAAGGTGCTTCCAGGAAGTTATTTTTAAAAGAAATGTACTTGACTGGCTTGACATTTCTTTCCTTCGCTCCTTTCCCATCCTGTCTTTTTCCCAAATATATTATACACAATACCTGACATCACCATGCCTACTTTCGATAAATAAAGTAACAAACATAAAAGGTTTTCTGTGTCTTAACAGAAGATGCTGTTAGGAAGGAAGTTTGTTTCAAATACGGAATGAATTCATTAGTGTGTACTGCTCTATAGCTCTTGCTCGTGGCTCTGTCAAGATTACTGAACACTGACTCACACTAGGCTCCATATTTTGCTCCCATGTCTGCATCTACTCTCCTGGCTTTCTTGGAAAGTTGAGTGAATATACATTTTATTTATGTGACTATTCATGTTAGACCTGCAGTCATATATTCAGCTTAGTGCCTGGCAGCTCTACAAGGAAATTCAATAACATTTCCAGTGACAAATGCAGTGTGATTTCTCCCTTCCAATTAACAATAATTTAATTTCCAGTTGATCGAGCCAACACCAGTGGAGTCATCCTAGATTTCTATCTTTGTCATCTTACATTCAATGTTTTATGAAATTTGCTGATTGTCCCAAATCCCACTTTTACCTCCTGACCACATTTTGGCATGAATTATTGTAAAACTTTTAACTCCTCTCTGCTTCTACTTTTGGCTAAACTGGTCTATTCATAAGTCTCCCAAAATGACTCAGTGCAAACAAAAAGACAGGGTGGTTTCTTTGATTGCAGCATTCCAGCCTCTTGTTATTCCTCTTAGGTAAAAGCCATAGTCTTAACTATGACCTACAAAGTACTTGGCAATCAGTCTTTTTCCTAACCTCAACCCCACTTCCTTATCTCCCTGACTTCATTTCCTGGTATTTCCTCCTTCATTCCCTGTTCTCTGGCTGCCCTGGCTTGCTTGCTGCTCTTCTAGAACATTCCATACATTCTCCTGCCTCAGTCAGAATCTCATAAAAATGAAGATTGGTAGGATGCTGGAATAATTAGAGAGCAAACTATCTCAGAAGAATATCCCCTCAGTTGTCAAGTGGAAGTTGAATATGGCCATGATAAACTATAGAGAATTAAAAAATGTGGAAGTATATTGTAAATGTTGATTTGAGAAGATACTGCACTCAAAATTGGTGGAAAGTGGAAGGATGAGTAGAAAAAGGAAGAAAAGATTAACTATATTAATGGAAGTTTCAGGTGGAATTTGCCAGAATAGAAAAATTAAGGATATTATTAAGAGAAATGCTGTGTCATTTCCAGAGGGCATATATCTTGCACATGTATATTTATTTGCTTAGAAGATTTTTCAAGTATTTTCAGTAGAGAGGATGTATTTAAAAATAGCATCTATCTCTTTTTCCCAGGCTTCAAGAGTGTGATGGCAAAGTAACACCATTAATCGGAAGATTGGAGTTGGAACAGCAGAAACTGAGATATTTTAGCACATTTTTATAAGCTCTAATGTGATTTTCAGAGGTGGTGTCCATTAGGTGAACCAAAGACAATGAAACCTAGGATTCGTTGAAGTGGGAGGTAAGTGAAAGGTTCTGATGGTTAGCAAGCATTCCCACTGAAAGCAAGGAATGAGCCAGGGTACGAAAACAGACTATGCCATCCTGGGGACTCCTAATCCTGCCTCAGTAGTACAAGCCCACTCTCTGCTAGGGATCACTGTTTTATTCGCTAACCAAATATGAAGCAGAGGTCCCATACTTCGGTCCCCACGAATAACTGACTGAGACCTAAGGTGGAAAAAGAGACATGACAGAAATTGCTTTGGCTGATTCAGTTCCTTCTCACCATTCATCATCTCTCTATATTAACCCAACTTGTGAGGAACTATGACTCTCCGCTTCCAAAATAGCCAGTATTCTGTCCTGAGCTGAAGTTCCACAATTTCTGTCTGTGTAACAGATGAGAGAAATAACTGAGCAGCATTGAAACTTCAAAATGAGAAACATAACTTTTAGAAACTCTTGGTAAGTTGCTTCTATGGAAATAAATTTAAAATTTTTCAAAAACTTCAAGTAGTGATTGACACATAAACATTTTAATAACAATAGTTTTAAGGTCAAGTAATAAAATAGTATATTGCTATTTACAGAATAGTGATTTTTTTTTCTGTTCCATTGTATTTTGCCTTTAGGAACTTAATGTCATACTGTAAATACATGTTAACAAGTTTCTTGATAAACTAATGAGTTCATGAAGAATCTTATACATAATTGGACACTTTAAAAGTTATATGCAGGACATAATTTGTATTTTCATAGTAAAGATTTCTATAGGACTATAGTCAAATGAATTTCAAGAATTCCTGCATAAAAAGAGTGGATATTTTTCTTTAGGAATTTTTTAATAACATAAGGTAGTCATGACATGTATATGTCCCTATTTTCCCTGAAACCAAGATCAACCATTTATTGAAAAGTATTTTACTTAGTTTTTATTCTTGAGAAATATTTTCAAAGCATATAGAATTCAGGGCTGGAAATTTTCCTGTATTTTTACCTTTAATTGTTGTTGTTTTCTTTTAGCATGTTGAAAATATTATTTCACTAACTTCTATTGATGTAACTGACAGATCACCTTTCAACTTGGTATTTTCCCTTAGCTATTTTTAAGATTTTCACTGTGTATTTGATGAGGTATAGTTTCATCATGATGTTCCTTATTATAGATTTAATTTTATTGAAATTTCTTAGGATCCTTCACTGTGGGCATACTTGTCATTGAACATGTCTAGAAAATTATCAGCAAAGCACCTTTCCAAATATTTACCCCCTTCCTGCTCTTTTCTCCTTCTGAGAATTCAATGAACATGTTATCTTTGTTCATTTTGTCCTTTATTTCTGTTATTATGTTTCTGTATTTTACACCTTTTTCTCTTCCATGCTCATGGTGTGTTTGTTTTTTTTTGTTCTGCTTTTTGGTATATAAACTTGGCTTAGCTAGAAATGTACTCCTACCTTGTATACTATGTACAGTTCCCTCCATGCTTTGAAGTTTAGTGGACCAAAGAATTGTGATTTGGTTGTGGGGCCATGCTGTAACCATCAGAAGGAGCAACTCCTGGATAAGCAGATTTGGGATTACCCACAATCCTTCCCACACTTCCAAGTTTTCTCTGTCCACCCGCTGCTCCCCGGGGCCAGCAGTGACATCAGCACCCACATGTAGAAGCAAGACCCTGCCGCAGGCTTCTCATCCCTTTTTCTGTTCTCTTCGGACCATTTTCCAGGCCTGACTCTGGATTCTCCTGCCAGATCCTGTTTATCTAGGTAGACGCTTTAAAGAGGAGGGTAGTGATTTTTCCAAGGTCCAACTCCCCATGCTGACCTTTATATGCCCAGTGCCTTCCCTGATTGTGTAAAGTTTTAGTTGGTAATAAACGCCTTCATCTACATTACTGAGTGTATTAGTCAGCTGTCTTGTCTCTGCGACACAATACCTACTGTACAGTTAATTAGAGGAAGACAGGTGTAATTGCACCTGGTTCTGAGGCAGAGTCACCACGGTGGAAAAGCCTGGTAGAGCAGAGCTGCTTTGTTCACAAAGGCCAGGGTAGAGCTCAGGGGAAGAAGCCAGAAGGTAGTAGGCAAAGGACTGGACACAGACCCCAAGGCCGTGTCTCCAAGATACCAGGCACCCCTAGAAGTGAACTCCACCAAGCCGGACAAATTGAAGCTCCACCCAGCTACCACTGACAGCCTTTCTGCTCTGAACTGCTCTCCAGCTACTTTGTCTAAGAACAATAAGTCTCCCTCTGCTGTATTCGCTTTGCTGTGTGCCATTCATTGCTTTATTTTACTTAAAAATTTTGAGTTCTTTATATCCTTTTTTTTCATATCTCCAATGCCATTTATTTTGTTTTACTATTCCTCTAAACACCCTCAATTTTTGTTTTTGATTTTGTTAAGAAGCTTAATAGTTTCCCCCCAAAGTTTTGGATTCTAATGGCCATTCCGTCCTGGGATTGGCAATAGCACGGAATAACGTCGCGGAAAACTTCCAAAGCAGCCAAGCGGGAATCGCAGTTTTGCACATTGCGGTCTATGGGAGACTTTGGATGATCGCCCAGCCAATACATACATTCCCCAGTCGTCTCATTCACTGGAATGTAAACACTTTATGGCAAACAGATTTGTTTGTTTTGCCCACCACTGAATCTGTGGGTCTAGAGGAGTTTTGAACACCTACTAGGCATTCAGTAAATATTTCCTGCTAATGCAACCACCTGTAAAGGGAGGGCTGTCTGTTCCCTGTCTCATCACTGTATTGGGAAGTATTTCTGGGTCTGTTTGTTTTGCTGTTTGCGTGCCGTGGATGTGCTTGTACTTTGGGTACCTGACTGTCATTGTTTGCGCTAGGCATTGCACTTTAACAATTAATTGCAAGAAATTTAATTTGAGGCTGAGATGAAAGCAAGCATCACCCCAAAGAAGATCTGTTAGCTTCAGTCAATCCGTGGGGGCATTACCTGTCCCCAGCCATATTGAAGACTTTTAAAAAATTATGTATTGATATATAATGTTTTATTTAATTATGGGTATACTATTAAAATTCAAAATACCTATGCAATGTGTAATGTTCACATAATGATAATTAGCATTCCCATCTCCTTAAATATTTATCATTTTCATATCTAGGAACTATCAGTCTCCTACTCTAGTTATATCTGTAATGTCTAACTAGTTGTTGTAGACTATAGTTACCCTGCTGTTTTACAGAGTATCAGAACCATTTAGCACCTTATCACTGTGTTTTAATGCCTTATGTATCTTCTCTCTATTCCTTCCTCTCCTTACCCTCTCTGGTCTTCAGAAACTTCTGTTCTGCCCTGTACTTCTACATAATTGGTTCTTTTGGCTTCCACTAATGAAAGAGAACATTAAATACTTGTTTATGTGTGTCTACCTGATTTTACTCAGCCCAGTGCCCTCCGGTTCCATACATGTTGTCAGAAATGGCAGAATTTCAGCCTTTTTATGGCTGGATAACATACTCTATTGTAAATGTATACCATTTTTCAAAAATCCTCTAAGATGGAGTGAACTCAATTGACATTCGATTGACTGTATATGATCTTGACTGTTAGGAATAAACATGAACATGCAACCCCAAACAAAATAAACTGAGCTGAAAATATCATAATACCTGACTTTCAAACACTCCCAAGTCATTTATATAGAAACCACATGGCACTGGCATAAATACAGAAACATAAACCAATGACCAGAAAAGAAGTCCTAAAAATAAACATGCATTTTTATAGATAACTGATTTTTGTATTGGAGAAAGGATATTCTCTTCAATAAATGGTGCTTTGGGGCCGGGGATTTAGCTCAGTGGTTCCGGTGCCTGCCTCACAAGTACAAAGTCCTGAGTTCTATCCCCGGTACCAAAATAAATAAATAAACAAATAGTGCTTGGATAACTGGATACACATATGCAGAAGAATGAAACTAGATGCCTAACTCACAACATATATAAAATTTAATTTAAAAAGAATGAAGGGCCTAAATGTAATACCCAAAATTATCAGCAAAAATGTAAATGTCTCAGGCTACAGAAAAGACCTATCCTTTTAAAACTAAACTAGGTTATCATTCTTCAAGAAGTTAATCCTTTCCAGTACATTTTTGTCTCAATGGTGTATTGTTTTCATTTTTAAATTTATTTCTTCAGACAGAATCTCTCTGTGTGGGCCAGGCTGGCTTGGCACTTGCTCTGTAGCCCAGGGTGGCCTTGAACTTGATTTATTTTCTTGCTTTTGTTTTCATTCATTTCTGTTAAGGTCTCACTAAATGTTCCAGACTGGTCCTGAGCTCACTATGTAGTCCAGGTTGCCTTAACAATGGCGGTCATTCCTCCTGCCTCAGCCTCCAGAGTGTTGGCATTACAAAGTGTACACAACCACGCCCGGCAGTCAGTGCATTCATTTAGATCACAGTTTATCATGAGACATTCTCCATTAGCTTCTTCCTTTTGCTTATGATCTGAGCTTTGTTTTATATACCTTATTTCACAGATCTGACATTAAAAATGTTAAAATTTCTATAATCCACAACACTTCACTTTGTCTCTGTTTTTCCTTCAATTGTACTCTAGTAATTACTTCCTTCCTTTAAAAATCTTCAATCCTTTTAAGATGTCATTTTAAAACTTATATTCTCTACAAATTTTTCAAAGTTTTTAGTGGAAAGGTTGATCCAAATAAGCTGATCTGGCATGGGAAACATCTAGTCTCCCAAAATATATCATGAATAATTTAAATTAAAATGGCATTATTTATAAGATTCTGAATTTTTCTTCTATTTTCTGTTATTTTAGCAAGTGATATTTGTTTATTTTAATATTGGACATCCTTTCAGAAAAGAGCTTAATCTGTGAGCTTAAGTTATATGGATAGTTTGTGTTCTTTCCTGAAAATGCGTATTCCTGCTAATGTGAGCACACACACGCACACACACAAATATACTTCCATGCTTTTACAATGACTAAAACAAAAGGCAGCTTATTACAAGGAATATAACTAACCTGCTTGATTACTCTTCAACTATAAGTACCATCAAGTATCCACTGAAATTGCGAATAAATAGAAAAGATTTCTTAAGCAACTCTGATGCCAGGACCTCTCAGTTTTGTTTGTTATATTTGGCAAGACTGGTTTGATACATGAATTGTGAGCAAACTGAATCCCATTTGAAATGTCTTCAAAATAATATTGTATTCTTTTTGGATATTTTGTCCTTTCTCCTAATCAGAGCTATTTAGCTTTTCTCTATGGGGTTTCAAAACTTAAACAGGAAAGGTTTGTTCTTCCTTTATGGTTGTGAAGAGCTTTGATGTGATGAATACTGTGTGAGAGCCTCATTTCAACCACTGCAGTCTTAATAAGGCAGAAAGGGTGGGTCCACAGTCACCTCCTAGCAAGTGGGAAGGGAATTGAGGGATGGCAGGGGGTGGGGGATGGGAAAATGAGATTTAACAAGGTGGAGACTGTGATCTGTTGGATATACATGCCAAGCCCCTAGAAGGGGCAAGATCATTATGCCATATACTACAAACATGTGCAATGAAGGGGCCCAAGGGATAGAAGGAGGGGAAGGGAAGAGAAAGGAAAATAAAAGAGTTCCAATGTGTAATATACACATGCAAACTCATCACAGTAAATGCAATCATTTATTACAAACATATACCAATTAAAAAGTTTTAAAAGTCATTTATCAATGACAACTACCCTAAGCCAACACCTGTTAATTTAAGAAAAGACACAGAGAATGTCAAAAAAGTTAAACTGTGAATACTGCCTCATTTAAAAACTAATTCTAAAATAAATTAAAAAAGAATACAATATTGGTTAAAGGGGCAATCCTATCTCAATAACATTTTACGTCTAGCCTTAAATAATACATGGAAAAGAATTCATTTGGTAAGAATATTTTCACTATTTTATCTGAAATTTTGTTTTGCCTTTCCATAAATGAAGGGAAAGCAGTGTTTTATCTGAGTATTCTCATTGCCTACATGTTTTTCTCTGAATAAAAGGTCTGGCCTTTGTTACATACCTGTAGGCTGAGTAAAGACCCAAATGCAGCTTTTACCTCTCACAGAAATGGTATCCCTGAAGCTTGAAGGACTTAGAACTATATTCAGGACAAACATGCCACTTCACAAGGAAAATAATGTCTAGGCATAAAGAGATCAATGCTATCGAGCATGCCAAGCTAGTTTATAGCAAAGTAGATACATACTTATTTTATTTCACAGTGATCTTAGATAAAAATGGTGAGGATAGAGCCTGAGTGATTTGAAAATATTTGGAAGATTATTTCAGAACACTTTATATGACTTTACTGTTATTTATGTACTCTCTGTCCATTGATGTTGAAATGCAAATAGGAAAAACAAACATGTCTTTCTGTCTTGTGTTTGAGCCAGTCTGTGATCCAGTCTCAGCGTGGACCAGTTTGGGAGGGATGTTCTCTGCTTGCGACCCCAGCTAGGATAGTTAAAGCTGCATGGAGAGGAGGACACTCAGAGAGCGGAGTTCTGCTCTTCCTCTCCCATTTGTCCTTGGATCCCTCTTAATTATTGCTTTACTTTTTAAGACCCTATGTCTTTAAGATGGTGTTTTTGCAATGCAAATAAAATACCTAAGTGGGGGTGTCACTGACTTCATTATCATTCATTAACACCTCCCAAGAATGATTTTGTCACATTAGTTTGCCTGGGAGAGTTGGCCGCTTTGAAATGGAATTCAATTCAGTTAGGATTCTAAAATGAAGAGTTGGGACAGCGTGATAACAAAGTTCCAAACAAATGTAAATGTGAAAACATCTTTTTGTGTAATAAAATATGTTTGGCTGTCTATTAAAATGTACAAGAAAAAAATCTATTGAGAATTCAGGGGCCTAATAAAACTAGCAATTGGAAATCATATTAGAAAGAACTACTCTTCACAGCTTAGAAATCAGAAAAGAACATTTACCAAGGAATGGTGTTATATATTTTTACCTGAAGGAACTGTTTAAACTTTTACACCAGAGAAACAAGTAAATACTAAAAAGTAACATGGACATAAATATGTCTTTTAATCTTACTGCCATAAAATGCAAGCATGTAACAAAGATTAGATTTGAAAAGAAATGAACTTAGTTCTCTTTGGCAACAGTATTTGTACTGTCGTTTCTCTGGACCTACCTGTGTGATCCTGGACCTCCTCCTGTCTCCAAGTTAGTTCTCCTGAGTCCAAGATCTATATATCAGTTTATATCTGTCTCAATCTGCATGTCTTATGGATATTCCAAATTAATCATTCAAAACCATAATTCATTTCCCCAGCCCAGTTCCAAATTTACACCTTCTATTTTCAAAAATAAATTGATAAATGGTACAGTAACCACTAGAAGATACAAATCAAAATCAGGGAAGTCTTGATTTATTTCTTACCTCCTGTTTGCTTTCTAACTCACTCTTTGATATTTCTACTTTTCTTTCCTGGGAAAAGTGTACATCTCTGGTGCACTTCTCCTACAGCCTTACAGCTAGTCTCTTTCACCGTATTCCACCCTTCCTCGGGGTCGTGGTTGGAGCTGGGTCAGGTCACGTTGAGGAAATGAAACAGGCTGTGTGATAAAAAAATGCAGTGAATTTCAGATTTTTAAAGTTAATTATAGTAAAAGACACATTGCCATATGCCCCTAAAATAAACACCTTCACTTCAAACCCACTTATCCTGTGATTTTGCCACTTTCTGAAGCAATTCTAAAAGTCTTCCTTCTTGAGTGTTTTTTGTTAAGCTATTGTGGCTGGCCTCAAAGTCCTGAATCCATTCAAAAAGTTTACCTTTCATGGTCATTTTGATTTGTAGGAGATCCGGAACTTACACCGTGTGAGATCCAGTGAATAAGGTAAAGGAGGACACACTGTGTGTTACAACTTGTGCCTAGAGGTCCCCACATGGTCATAGGAGGTGGTTGAATCTAGAGCGTGTGACTCATGGTGGAACCTAGGCCCCAGGGCACTAGGATTAAGGGCGTGAGTGCTACCCACCCTAAGTGGTCTGAATAAAATGAAAGGGGAAGAAAGACCTGTTAAGGTCCCTTGTCACTTTTACTATCTTCCTGCCATGAACTATTGTCCCTCTGCCACCCTGCCCTGGAGCAAGAACATTGTGAACAGAAACCTCTATAAACTGTGAGCCAAATAAAACTTTTCCCCTTTTACTTTGGATGTTGGATATTTTGTCTCAGCAATGAGAGAAAAGTAACTAAAACATCATGTTTTTCTTTTTGACAAAAATTATCATAAACATTTTTAATCGATTCAGAATATTGAGGCAGCCAGGAAAAGACACACACACACACACACCGAGAAAAAAGGACTTTCAGAGCTACTTTAGAAAACAGCAAGAACAAAAGAGTAGGCCTGTTTGAAGAGAGGAGGATTAATGACAGTATGTCTTTTGTTGCAATAAATTGTTTTAATTTAATTTTTATTTTTGTTCAAACATCATATCTTTTTTTATTTTAAAGAGAAAACACAAGAAGACAAAATGTTTCTTTATACCATCATCTAGCTATTCCTTGTTTTTATAAAACATCGATTATATGTATATATACACATATATACATATATATCTTGCAAACTGCGAAAATGTATCAAATGTAAACTGAAACTTCACTTGAGCAGCACTTTTCAGTTTTTCTGCACAAGGTGGAAGAGGAAGAGGCCTTTCCGATAGCGTGAGCTCCATCTGGAACCCTGGCACAGCACCTCAAAATAGCTGTAATCATGAATATCACAGTGGGTAGGGGACTTCCAAAGGGATGAAGAGCCCAGCCTCCCCGTTTCAACCTCTTCCCTCCCCTGAGTGTGGGACCGACCTAACAACTTGCTTCTAATGCATAGAGAGTGGCAAAAATGATGGGAAATCACTTTTGAGAGTAAGATACAGTAGACTATGAGTTTCATTTTCTTTGTATTCCGTCCTTGTCTCTCCTCATTTGCTCCCTCTGGAAAAGCGAGCTTCTGCACAGGAGCGCATTCTGGAGAGAGCTGAGTGTGGAGATAGGGAGTGAAGAGATCCTGCACCAGCAGGGTGCTGAGGCTGCTGTCCAGAGGCTAAGGAGGAGCCGCTGCCCTTCTCCTGCTGCCCAGTACATGAGCTTAAAGCAAATCTTCCTTCAGTGAAGCCTTGAAATTATTGCAGTGTCAAAAAAGTTCCTTAGATGAGAACTGGCTAAGTGCACTGAGGTTTCTGAACCACCAAAGCCATGAGGAAGTAAAGTCTATTGTTTGAATCCCTGTTGAGTTAGGATAAGTTGTTAGGCAACAATAAACAATTACTACATCAGACTCAAACTTCTGGGGAGGGGGAGAGGATGGTCTTGTATTATATTTTTGCATTAAATCCTCCCCTAAACATGTCACCTGGGTAAATTTAGGCAAAATAGAAACTTTATTCTCTTGGTGTACATAGAATTACAAAATGAAAAGCAAAACATAAAACAACTATAAGAGATGTGTGACTCAAATTAAATGCAGTGAGTTGTGGAAGGAGAATGAAAAGTGAAGGCAAAAATTTGATTCATTTGAAATGAAAGAAAAAAGATTTTTGCAAACAAACATGCTTACTAGTGTGTATAAATTCTGTGAAATGATCTATTTTTTTGCTCAGTGAACACTAGAGTGGAGTCACGGGTGCAGAAGTAATTGTGCGATTGACTTTCAAGTTTGAATTATTTAGAAAAATAAAAGGAATGAATGAAATACTGAGGCGATTACAAACATGGAAAAATTTTTGAATCTGGTGAGGACAAGGGGAAGCAGATAGGAAAATCCAAAAAAGATACTATTTGAGAGAAGAATAATGGAATTGGGTTGAATGTTTTGTGTATATACTTTTCAAATACTTTGAGTCTTCTTTAATTGTTTGCATATATTTTCAAGACTTCTGAGTTTTTGGTACGTTATACAAGTAGCACTTGCTCTGTGAGAAAAAAATTAATAAGCTTAAATAATTCAGAAGACAGAGCTCTGAGCTAGATGTTACTGCAAAATTGAAAGATACTGCAAATTGAAAGATATTCTGAGGTGAATATTGAATTGTGCCTAACAGTGCAGTAAAACTTTGATGTCATCTATACCTTTGCAGCAGGAATGATCCAAATGAGGTATCAGTTATAAACAGTAACATGAGCCTAGTAAGTGAATCAGGAGACCCTAGGTATGATAAATATATTTAGAATCACTCTCTACTATCCAGGAAGTATTTTCAATAACATTTTAATGCGATTTTTTTAATTAAATTGATGATGTAGAAGCCAAAACATAAAAAAGAGAAAATCACAACCAATACAAGTTAGGAAGACAAAATGAAGAGGAAGTTTAGCCCCAGTCAGGGGCTAGAATTACCAGACAGAAACTACAACTATGCGAGCATATTCTGAAAGGGTGAGAAGCATATGGGATTCCCAGATGCTGGACATTCCCCAACACAGAAGAGGAGCAGGAGAGACAGAAATATCCTGTCTTCTCTGTTTCTTTCTTCTCTTCCTATCTATGCCTTCCTTAACCCCAAATCATCCAGAGACAGATGGCAGCATTGCCTGGGACATGAAGGTTTAGTCAACTATTACATCTGGTGTAGCAGGGGAGGAGTATACCTATCATATCCTGCATGAACACAGGTTCAGTTTAAGGAAGGTGATGCCATTAAGTAACATGATAAAAAGAGTGAATCTGAAATAGTGAATTAATAATGAAGAAGACATGGAAATCAAGCAACTTTTTCTAGCAGTATCTTTGATACACACTCCAAGTTCCGGCTCCCTTAGTGTGACACTGCCATGGAGCATAAACTGTATGCTCATTTCATTCTCTATTGTTTCCCCCTTCAGACACACACGTTTAAACACTGCACTGTTTCTCTGGTGTGAAAAACTGAAAATGGAAATAAGGGCTAAAATGTATAATAGATATTGGGATATGGGAAGAAAATGTACAAATGGAAAAGGGAACAAGAAAGGGGGGAGGGAAAGAGGAAAGAAGGGACAAGGAAAAAAATGAAAACAGGAGGAAAAAATGGAAACAAAGCTTTTGTACATAGGGAGGGGAGGGGACTTGAGAGGAATGGGAATGGGAAGAAAGAGGTGGGACATACCATGTATAGGTGCAAATTCCCTATGAGGAGTGATGCCATTAGGTATGCCTAGAACGTACCAATAAATGTTTTGCTATTAAAAACATCCTCCATCACTGCCCCTCCAGCACAGCGTCTTCATCACTGCTGTATCCACAACACCTACAATTCTGAGTGGTTACACCTCCAAATCTGGCTTAAAGTTTACGTGTAGAGGACCGCAGTGCTGCATGCACTCATACCCACCTTCCATTCCAGGACCCACATCTGCTCAGCTCTGTGTATCAGGAAGAGACAAATAGAATTTTGATTTAGCTAAAAAATGGTGAATTCACAACACCTTACTCCACTCTAAACAGGTGTCTGGAAAAGAACACAAGTGGTGTGTTTAATGCTTCCGCAGAGGCAGAGCCCTCCTCCCCACCTCCCCTAAGGACACACGGGTCACCTCCAGTAGCAGGGACCCGGCTGCTCTTCCTTTCTCACCCCTGAGGGCCACACGGTCACCACAGGACAAGAGTTAACACCTGCATTTGCTATCATGAAGAGCTCATGCTCCTTCAGCCTCAAGAAAAATCAATTTTATTGTAACTGAAAACTGCAGGATGATTAAAAATATTTGTTTGTTTATAACATGCCAATAAAATACATGAGTAATGAATTGAAAAGGAAACCACTTACTTTACTATCATCATTGGTTAGTAGATCACAAAAATTTTCTCAGAAATATTTTCTAGGCAAAAAGCAGCATGAAATCTGTTTCAGCTAGAAATAAGCTATAAATCCATGGTATTTGTGGCATTTTCGTTTGCCTTCTGTAATTGTCACACGTAGACCTGAACTTCAATGATTGACCTATTTTAAAGCTTAAAATGAATGTGACTTTGTATATGAAATTCTTTATGAGAGGAAAATGCAGCTTTTAGCTTAGATATTATTCTTTTAAAACTCAGAGGTTTTCTTAAGGGTAAATAACAGATCATTATCTTACTTATTCTTGGGGAAACTTCTTCTTTAGTCTTTGAGGTGACTTCTTAGTTTTTGGCCTGCACTGGAGGGTTGAGTCCAGTTTTCCTCAAAATTGATGAATATCAGAGACTCTGTCAAAAGTATTCAGGGCTCGGAGCTACCAGAACCAGGTGTGAGAGGTCACAGATGCTTCATGATGGGCAACAAGAACAAGTCCCATGTATTTGGAGAGTAGAACACAAAACAAAGTGAAAGTTCAGGGTGGTTTACAAAAATCCTTAATTCCTACTTGCATACCTAGGATCTCTCTGTAGGGATGGTGAATGGAAGAGATTACTTGCAAGGTCATGACCAGTACAAAGGTCATAAGCACAGAAATTAGGTGGCAATGGGGACACCAGCAGCACATTCACCAAATCCATTTCTCTTTAGTGCTGGTTAGGGAATCGAACCATAATTCCTGAGACTACTTTGAAATTAAGTTTTAGGAAAAAGAAAGAGACAAAGGAAGTGTTGGGACTCATAAGTAGATTTGTATATTATGAAGATATAACAACCAAGAAAAACATATTAAAGATGCTAATTGTGAACATTTTCCTAAATTTACCAGTGAATTTCTGGATCAAGTCTAACCTCCACTCTTATTTGCAAAGAAACATACACTATGGATTAAGATGTCCTATCTAAAAAGCACTATATGACCACACATCAGTTGAAAAAGTATGATTCCAGTTTATATTAAAGGTGTGGTTGATTTTTTATTATTCAAAAGCGCACCGGTCTTACAATGTAGTGCGGGCTGTATTTCCTTTCAGAGCCAAGCAGACCTCACTGTTGAGGATAGACAGAAGTCCTGACAATTTGCTCTCATTGCTACACATTTATAAAGATGAAATTAAACATTTACTTTATCCTAAACTTCTGTAAAGTGTTTTTTACACAAAATTTCCATCAGAAAGTGTACCCACCAACTGTCTCTTGGAACATGTCCAGCAGGCTGATCTGGGAAAGCTGGGTTGAAGAACCAAGGAGAAATTTATTCTGACAAAGATTCGAAAAGCTGGGCTGTGGGCTCTTTTAGAATTCAAGGGGAAACACTGACCCGAAAACTGTCGGTGACACAGAAGGGAGCTGGGACAAGGGCCACACGGAGGAGGCACCATGGTCCCTGGACTTTAAGAGACCTGAAATAAGCCCGGCTGACCTCGGGGCTCCGAGGGAAATCACAGGCCACTTTCCTGGGGCTCGCAGATGAGGGGGAGGACTGCGGCTCCCTGGGATGACCAGGGAGGCCTCTGGGCACAAAAGCTTCCAGTGACTTGGACGTTATGGGGAGAGAGTAGGAAGGCAGCAGAGGAGGAAGAATGGCATCAGATAGTGAGAGGCAGGGACTGTGATGGAAACAGACGGGGCAGATGGGAATACGGCCTACACCCCAGAGTGGTAAAGGTGGCTGAGTAGGGAGAGGAGGGTGGGAGTTACACAGAGCAGGGTGTGTGTCACTGTACCAACCGCATAGTGCACAGGGTCGTTCTGCCCACACACCCGCACTCGTAAAAGTAAACATTTGAAAGAAACAATACAGAAACTATATGGGAAAATAAACCCAGAATCTCACCACAATTTTCATCTGAAATGCTAGATTAAGGAAAATCCTAGCCTATTGTTTTTATTTCACTTCATTAAGAATAGATTCAGGGTACTCTTGGAAAAATACATAGAAATGAAAATATTAAGGTAGTTGGTCAAGTAAAGCAGTTATGAAAGAATAAACACAAAACCAATCTCTTGCTTGGACTATTTGCTCTATCTCCTAATCTCTTTCTCTAGTTCTTTCTGCTCTTTGGTATTTCATTATTCCCACAGTAGCCAGAGTGCTTTTTATAAAACATAAAACAGATTATGTGAGTCTTCTGCTGAAACTCCTCAAGTGCTTCTGTGGCACTTAATTCCTCAGCCTGGCTTATATAAGTCTGCATGACCTGTTCCTCACTAGCACTCTGACCCTGCCCACAATGCTCGCTTCCTTGTGCATCAGGATTGACCCCAATTATATTTCAATTCCTGGAACGTATTTATACTCATTCCCAGCAGATACTCTTTGTAGTTGCCATGTCCTCTGCCTGGAAGGCTCTGGATCTGGACATTAGTACTATTGTCATATTCTTATAATTCAGATCTTAACTCTGTTATGATACCTTCCCTGATGAGGATTTCTCCAAATACCAAGTCAAAGCAGCTTAACGGTCCACTTCCTGACACGACCTCTTTCTGGGTCAGTCAATTACATCACATGTGCATTCTCTTAACAATGCTGTATTTCCAAAATTGTAGTGGTGTGAAACAGATTGATTAAATGAACAACAGAATATGAATTAAAGGTGACACTTTTGTTTCCCTCTGATAAAAAACAATCTCAACTGAAGATGCTGATGTTCAATAGCACCTTCTTTTTTTCCAAGTAGATGGAAAAAAGTATTGGGAAAGACAGTCAATGTCAGTGAGGGTGAGCGGGTGATTACCATTTACTGGTTGATGTTTATTTTAAAAAAATAACTTAAAAACAGTATGCAGACATAGCAAAAGTAAACCAATCAAATAGTGCAAATAATACACCCATCAAATCATCACTAACTTGTGTTCAGTTCAGTCCTTCCACAGGTTTGCTGCACGCATTTCCTCTTGTATTTTGGGTTTTCATCTTCTTGTCTTGATTTTTTCATTAAGTGTTGTCTTTTAAAATATTGACCATTTTAATGTGATCAGTGGAAATGGTATATTGTAAGTAGTATATTTATTCATATGGAATTAAAAAACATTGCCCTAAATTTCATTTACTTAAATTAAAAATTTAAATGTTTTCTAAAATATCTTCAAAAGTGCTTGCCATTATACTAAATATGTGATATTTTAACAAAATCATATTGTTTTATACCTGGCCTTTGCCAACTAAAGCTCAGCAACCAAATGCAATTGCCTTTTTATTTCTAAATGGATTCAGACCCACACCCATTTCTTTGTGTATTGCCTATGACCTCATTCATAACATATTGACAGAAAACTGCAAGAGACCGGATGGCCTCCAAAAAAGGGGAAAATATGTTTTACCTGTTTCTTTTCAGAGAAAAGTTTCCTCATTCCTACTTTGTGCCATGAACTATATTAAATTCAAGGCACTTTTCTGCATTAGCTTTATTAAGACACAACTGTCTCCCTTTCTTGTCTCATATGGTATAAAGATTACCTCTCAAGAGCTCTTCTTAGACTTTAAACATCAATGACATTGGCAAACAGACAGACTTTGTTTTTGATGAGTTTCTTAGTAAAACTGCCCATTAACAAGTTACTTTGTTTAGCAGGAAGCCAATAAGTCACAGTGTAAATCAGTAGATTATGCTATTTTTAGCTTTCAAGAAATGACTAGTGTCTCTGAAGAGGTGGGCAATTACAGCCATTGCGAACTGGGTTTGTACTTGGAAATAAAGCTGTTCAATTTGTTATACACAGCTGCAGTGCCCCACCCACTGACTTCATATCTACACAGTTTTAAAAATGGAAGTTAGAAAATTTAAGTGTGATGTTTATATGAATGTTTAAGGTTATATTAATCTACTTCATTATTAACATCTTGACATAACATTGCTCATAAAGGTAGGAAAGCTCTGGTTTTAACAAGTAAAGTTTTAAATTTTGACAACTCATTCCAAGTAAAAGGATGCTCCTAAGACCATTGTTCTGAAATATCTGGAGATGATAAAGGAGTAAGTTCATTGGTGAATTCCCAACCAAAGGACGGTTATGGTCATGCCAAGATGAATAATGAGTTTTCCAGCACCATAGAAGTGACTGAGACAGTTGTCTATGATCTTACAAATGCTCTTAATTTAAAGACTTCAGACCCCTTTGGGAAGGGGTTATGGAAGAGTAAAACTGTACCATCTGTAACTGGGTTTCTGACCATAAATACTAGTTATGACTTAAGATCAAACAAAAATAATACCAAGTGCTTGAGATTTCTTTGTCAATAGGATGTCAGCAGCTGACCCCCACTGGTCTCTCTAATCTCTGCTTTAAACTTCCTGGCAGCTCCCTCCAACCTCTGCCCAGGCAGCTACGATTTTCACAACAAAACTTCAGGGCTGAGCATATCAATGTCCCCACTAATTTCATGGTCATTGCCATCAAGTGAGCCTGAGTATGGTGAGACAACTCAATTTCAATCCTATGGTCCAATTGATGTTTCCTGTTTCTACAATCATTTAATAACTGTGCAGCAAAACCAATCCATTGCCCTCCTAACCCGCTGGGCATGTGGAGTTTATGTGTCATAGAGGAAGAGTCTGCCCTGGACAAGCATGATAATGAAGCTCACAGCATGCACATGTGACAGGATAAGTGACAACCTAGCACAGAGCTCTCACTAAGAAAATATGCATCGCGGACACCATGATGCCCCTGTTTCTTCCTCTGGCTCATTATCATTTTCAAGTATTTATCCCCTTCATCTGAGAAATGAGGAGAAACTAAACTAGATGAGCCATTCACCCTCACTCCTCGGTCTTTTTTCATCTTTCAGTAGAGGACGTGGCTTCTCTTTCTCAGAGACTCATCTCTCTCTGTCCTCACATCACTGTGTACTCTTAGAGGTGCTCTTCACTGTTCTCTTTTCTACTTTCTGGATAGTTCCTGGAAATATACATGATGTGATCAAAATATATGGTGAGTGTTTACATTAAAATTATTACAGTAGGAGACACACTGCCATTCATCACTCTCAAAATACCCTCTTCACTTCGAACACATGTATCTTACTGTTTTTGCCCATTTCTGAGGTTGTTGTGGAAGCCCTCTTTTGTGAGTGTTTCTAGGAGGTGTGATAAAGATACAGTGGATGCCACTGTGGGTGACATCCAAGAGAAAGTGGACCCTGTGTCCTCATCTGTCTTGCTCACCAGACCTGTACCATGTGACTTCTGGCTCTTCCCCAGAGTCAGAATAAAGGATAAACGTTTTGAGTTGATTCACGATGAGACAGGAGCCATGATAGAATAACCCATGGCATGAGAAAGGACTTCCAGAACTACTTCAGAAAGAAGCATGGGCAGAGGGGTGGGATAATGTGTGTGAAGGGAGAGGGAGATTCTGTGGGGGGTTATGTTTATTACTGTAATAATTTTTAAAATTTAATTGTTCATTGCATTTTTTGATTATATTTTGAACATTCTCTACTTAGGAGTAAATCTTGAAGACACACAATGCATGTTCTGTGGCTCCTTTTGCATGAAAGCAGCTGCTGCTTCCACTTAATTTAGGGCAGGGTGTTTAGGGCTTCACATCTTTGTTGCCTGCTGAGCATTTCACCACTCTACTAATCTTAGGACAAATTTCATTTCTTTTTCAAAATGAGTGCCATTTCCAATGCTCACTTTACCCTGACACTAAAATTTCATCTCTTCATCATTAGACATTTAGAAGCAGTATTCATTAAACATAAAAATAAAGCAAGTGAATTCCTCTCCTGGCATTTTTGGCCATGGTTACAGCTATCCCACAGAGAAGAAAACACATTGCATGAAAAAAGGAAATATTTCTTTTTACCAAGACACTCTAGGCAACTCATCTTTTGAAGCTCAAAGACAGCACCAAACCTTAGGAAATATGTCTTTCCCAATGTTAAAAATCATTTTTTCCATTGACTACACCTTAGAACAGTCCTCACTGTGGTAGTTGCATACTCAAGATTTAAGAGGCTATGCCATGATATATTTAATTTTATACTTCTATTTTCTCTCTCCTGTCCCAGCCTCCCACTTCCTGTGGTATCTGTAGGGATTTCAAAATTGCAAGTGCCAGATGGCAGCATTATCATTAAATTTAAATGAATTTCATTTCTGTCAATTATGAAACAGAATAATCAAAATTGTAAGTTTTTCTATTCTGAATTTTGTTTACATGAAAACAGAAACTTGTGTATGTAAGACGTTATCTACATGAATTATGGTATTTTTCCTCTTCTAATCTTACCTTTTATGACTCTAAGTCTTGGGTGACTAAATTTCTTCTACATATTAGTGCACCTCAAAAGAAGAATGAATTATTATCTACACTTTGGTCAGAAAAGCTTACTAGTTTTCATCATATTTGAATCTAAGTGCTAACAGGAACCTGAGCCTGACCCCAAACCAATAAGAACAAAGGGGCACTGAGATCTAGTAGACACACACAAGTGCAGACATACACGTGCACAAACACACACACAGAGTCATGCACATGGCGTTATTCATCTCAGGGTGGATTCCTGCCTAGGTTGAGGTCCCGTACACACTTTAGACCCCTAGGGTCATTGAAAACATAAAAGAGCAACAGAGGACCCACTGTACAGCAGATGAAGGCCACACAGCTCAGCAGCTGGCTTGGCAGGGGGAAAGTCAAGGTTAGAAAGTCCAGTATCCTAGCTATCTGTGGGCCTGCTGGAGAATTGGGTTTCTTTCTTGCTTGTCTCAGAGTCAGAAGAGGGCAGGTATATTCTACGTGCTTGAAGAAAATGAGAGAGAAAAAAAGAGATAGGTAGCTCATGGCAGCATCAGAGAACCTGCACTACAGGAGAGATACCACTGGGAACAAAGGGAGCAGTTACAAGATCAATTCTAGGGAACAAGCACATCTGCAAGGATCAAATGGAGTGACCCCAAGATCTGTAACCAGGCTGACTGCTAAAGGACTTCATCTGCTTGGAGAGAGTCCATAAAGAAGGAGAGAGAGGTTTCATTGTTGTTGTTGTTGCTTTTATTTTTTGTGGGTTTTTTTAGTGCATGCAACTCAAAATACAAGGTAATGGGACATGTAAAGAAAAATTGAGTTCAACAATTCGATACATGGCCCAAACAAAGGACCAAACCCAAAATGAAACAATGCAACCAACAAACAAAAATCCACAAACAAAACCTATAAAGTAAAAGTAAGCTATATGTTAGAAATTGAAAATAACTGTCATAAAGATGCTCCATGAGCTCAGATAAATACTGCATCAGCAACATGAAAATGTCAATCATAATATAGAAAACATTGAAGAGAAACTCAATGAACTTTTGAAAAATAGAACAGCTAAAATTGAAAATCCACTAGATGTGTCCATGAACTGTGAGAAGACATCAACCAGGGACTGGGGAATCAGTTTCAGTACATTCAGTACAAGTTCAGTACTGCTTTGAGTACATTCTCCAGGGGTTCACACATTGGGGGAAGTTGTGGTGTTGGGAGTTGGTATGAAACCTTTAAGAGGGAGGCCTAGTGGGAAACAGTTAGGTCTCTGAGGGTGCTCTTTGTGGAAAACAGAGTCTACACAGATATTGTGAGATCTCAGTTAGTACTCAGGAGAAGAATGTTAGGAAGATGGAAGCAGTTGTGTCCAGCTCTCTCTGGCTCCCTATCTTAACCGGTGACCTCTTCCTCTCACACACACTCCCGCCAATGTGATGCCACACAAAATGGCATTACACAGGCAAGGGGGCCCCAACCAGAGGGCAATGCTCTTTGGACTTCAGTCTTTAAAACTGTGACCTCAGTAAATCTATTTTCTTAGTAAGCATTCTAGCATTAGGTTCTTTGTTACAGCAATGAAAAAAAGGCTAATACAAAGAGACAATGAACTTGAAGACAGATGTTTTGAAATAAACCAAATAGAAGAGAAAAAAGAACAAAATAAGAAAGAATAAATGCAGCTTATGGGATTGATCAGATACTATTAAGGGAGTCTGTGGATCATAGAAGTTCTAGAAGGAGAAAATTAAGAGAAAGTGAAAGGAAGCTTCTTGGAAGAAATACTGGTAGACAATGAGGAAATTTTGAAGGTAGCAAAAGTAGCTGATTGTAAGCTAACAGTATAAGAGGATTTCTAAACAGAAACCTTGAAAGACAGAAGGAAGAAGGATGGCATATTACAAGTGACAAAAGAAAAAATAAAAACGCTTCAATATAGGAAAAGTATACTTGACAAATATGTCCTCCGACAATCATGGGTAAATAAAGATATTGACAGATAAACAAAAACTGAGGAGTTTACAATCACTAGACCTGCTTTATAAGAAATCCTATGGGAAATATTTCAAACTGAATTGAGTAAACACCAGATAACAACAAAACAACATCAGAAAGTATAAAGCTTACTGCAGGATAAATATGTAATAAACAGAACTATAATACTAAATGTAGTACCAAAAAACTTGTAATTCTGATGCATAATTTAAAATACAAAACTATAAAAGTATTAATAAAATATAGTAATAGATATATAGTTTAAAAAGATACAATATGTTACATTAATGATATACAATGTATGTGGAGGAAGTAAATGTATAGGTTTTTAAAAAAATATGCAATTAAAGTTAACTTGTTACCAGTTAAAAATAAATAATTATGGTTTATGGAAACCCTATGGTGACCTTAAAGAAAATATCTATAGGGGATACGAAAAAGGAAATGAGAAAATAAATTGTCACTATAAAATTAATGAAACACAATGTAAAATATCAAATGAGGAAAAGGATATGAAAATGAAAAAATTTTTTAAAATGACACATCTTTTCCATCAGTAAATGATTTAAATATAAATGGATCAAATGTCTCAATCAAAAGACAGATTAGTTGAATTGGAAAAAAAGAAATCTGTCTGCTCTCTAAGAGGCACTTCAGATTTAAGGACACAAAGGCTTGAAATGAATGGTTGGAAAAGATATTACACACAGATTGTAAACAAAAGAGATCAGAAGTGCCCATAATTATATCAGGTGGAATAAACATCAAGTCAAAAACTGTCCCAAGATGAAAGGATAGATATTATATAATGATAGAAGAGTGAATTCACCAGGGTGGTATGTGATTACAGATATGCATGCATTCAACTTTAGGGTACTCAAATATATGATGCAAAAACTGACAGAATTGAAAGGAGAAAGAGCAACATGATAATTCTTGAAAATTTAATATCTCTAAAAAAATTAAAAAGAGGAACTCACCTACACTCTAAATAAATGAAACTATTTGGCAAATATTGAACAATATACAAGAAGTTAGCAGAATATACATTTCTGTCAAATGCAGACAGAAAATTGCTAAAATTATTATAACACATTTAAGAAGATTGAAATCACATAAGCTTATTTTCTGAGTACATTTAAATGAAAACAAAATTCAGTAGCAGGAAAAACTTACAAAATTCATAAATACGTGGAAATTAAGCAATTTGCTCTTAATTAAATGAGGAAAGATGCAATAAAAATTATAAAATATCTTTATTATAAAAATAAATACATAACTAATCAAACTTATGAGATATACCATAAGCACTATTGAAAGTGAAGTTCATAGAAATAAATATATACCTTATACAAGAAAAAAATCTTACATAAATGAACTTTAAACCTTGAAGAAACATAAAAAAGAAGAGTGAATTATGACCAAAATTAAGCAAAGGATGGTAATAATTTCGGTTAGAGTAAAAACAATGAAATAAAAAAAGAAAATCAATAAAAACTGTCACAAAACCAAATGATTTATTTAAAATATTTTAAAATTACATTCTTTTCTAAAATAACAGAGAAAGAGTCCAAATAAATATGATGAAATGTGAAAGAGGAGCTATTATTACTGATGCCATAGAAATAAAAATATCATAAAAGCTACAATAAAATGTATATATTCTTGAATTTGATAACCTGGAGAAAATTGATGAGCAGAGAAAACCTGCCACATCTGAATCTCAAATAGATAGAAAAATGTAAATATATATATTAAGAAGACTGAATTAGTAATAAAAAAATCCCAATAAGGAGAAACTCAAGGAAATAAGACTATGCTGGAGAACTCTGACAAAATTGTAAAGAACTAATGCCTCTCAAAGTTTTCTAAAAAATTGAAGAGATATTTGTAAGCTCATTTTATGGTGCCACCTTTTCTCTGCTATCAAAGTTAGACAAATGCAATACACAAAAACATAAACCTAAAACCCATACTTCCAATGAATGTAGATATGAAAATACTTGACAAAATACTAGTGAACAAAATTAAGTAATATTGTTATAAGACAATATACCATGGTCAATTAAGATTTATCCCAGAGATGTAAAAATGGTTCAACATATGAAAGTCAGTAAATGTGATATACCAAATTAACAAAAAACAGAATAAGAATCACATGATCACCTTAATAAATGCAGAAAATCATCTGACAAAACTCAATACCCATTTTAATTTTTTAAAAATACCAACAAACTAGGCTTTGAAAGAAATTTCTTCAGCATAATAATGACTATATAAGTAAAGCATATATCTATTTAATTTTCATGGTTTTATTGATGTAAAAAATGAATATTTTATGCTAATATCATAACAAAGTTTCAATCCTGCTCTCATTATTCCTTTTAAAACAGTTCTAAAAATCCTAGCTGAGCCATTAATAAAGAAAAAGAAATAAAATACATCCAAATGGAAAGAAAAAATTGAAATTATCTCTATTCACACAGGACATGATCTTATATGTGGAAAATATTAACCAAGAAAGTGAAATACTAAAATACATTGGTTCTTTCATCTGAGAACATATTCATGGATAGGCTGATGTTGAAATTTTGGCACATCCTTGTGTACACAGAGAAGCGGATTCTGCAGTGAATAGAATACTAACCAGCCCCAAGCCACAAAGTGAGTTAGAGCTAGCAGTTACTCCAGGTGCATAGAATGAAACAAACAAAGAATAAAAAGCCCCTGTAGCAAATTCAGCACTAAAGCCACCAACAGGCCTTTGGCTGGCCTGGCTCAGTGAGAAAAGAAGGACAGGGATCAGAGTTCGTATAGCCAAAGCAGGCCCCAGATGTGACTTTCACTTCTCCCCCCATATATGGTGGTTTCTAATACTAGAATACTGGAAAGAAATTTTACCAATGAAAATACTTTGGTCTGGAAGAATTTTTTGATTCATTTTTTTATTTCTAAAACTATTTTTCTTTTTTTTTCTTTCAAAAAATGTGTAATCTTTCACTCTTTCTCCATTCTTTCATAATCTTTTTCTTTATTTTTATTCTTGATTCTTCTTTCACTCTTCTTCTTTCCTGCCCTTCTAATTTTTCATTATTTTATTATCTTTCTTTCAGTCTTTACTAATACTTGACCTTTTGGTTTGATCTACATTATTTTTACAATTTTGTTTTCTATTGTCATTTGGTATTGTAGTAGATGAACTTAATTGATTTTTACTTTATTTCAACATTTGGTTTGTTTTTGTGCTTTCTTTGTTATTGTGGTTTTTATTCTCCTTTCAGTGTATTTCCAGGGACTGAGCTCTAAATGAAGTGTGGTATCTAAAAAGAGCCATGTACAAGAGAAATAGAAGAGACATCCATCTCAAGAAGAAAACAGACAGATCTCAAGATTGAAACACAAGAAATGTAACAGACCAAGACAACATAACTTTGTCACAGATTCATAACATTTCAATAACTGAATTCAAAGATATTGATCAGATGAAATACTGAACTGAGAACTCATAATATAATTTTTAAAATAATCACTGACATCACAGAGGATAAAAATAAGAATAGAGAATAGAAGTTAATATAGGATATGAAAGAGAAATTCACTAGAGATACAAATTCTGAAGAAGAACCAATCAGAAATTGTGAATACAAAACTCATAAGTCAAATAAAAACCTCAAGGAAAGCCTCACCAACAAGCTGCATTAAACAGTAGACAGGATTTTAAGGAGTGAAGACAATATGGATAAATCATCACATTCAGAAAATAATAAAAAATAAAGAAATTATAAATTATTCAAGAACTCTAAAAGATGATTAAAAGAACAAAGCTATACATTTTTCATGTAAAAGAGGGCACTCAGATATGGACTAAAAGGAGAAAAAAATCTATTTCCTGGAAAAATAACAGAATATCCAAATCTTGGAAAAACTGTGGACATTCAGGTACAGGGGACCCTTTGTAACCCAAGCAGACATGACTAGAAAAAAGCCTCCCATGTCCAAATTATATTATAGTTAAAATGTCAAGAGGTCAGAACAAATAAAAGAATATTAAAAATGTTTTTGTCTTGTTTGTTTTTGTATATTCTTTTACTGGTACATTTTAGGTGTACAATATAATGACATTCATCATTGGAGATATGCACCTTTTCATACTTTCTTGGTTATTATTTTTCCCCCTTCCCCTGCCCTCCCTTCAACCCCTCCATCCCTTCCTATTTACAAAGACTTTGTTTCCATTTTATCATTTTCTCATATTAATTCCATTCCCTTCTTTCCTTTCCCCTACCCCTCCCTCTTCCCCCTCCCCTTTGCCCCCTTTCTTCCTATTTCTCATTATCTATTATACTTTATAGTTCTTATTTACACTTTGTTTCTCACACTAGAGAAACTATTTGGTATTTACACATGTGTGTCCTGTTTATTTCACTAAAGAGTATTGCCTCAATGTGCATCCATTTAGCAATAAATGTCTCTAAATTCTAGTCTATGTAAATAGTGAAGGGTGGAGGAGGTGAATGGCACACAGGTAATGGGGAAACAATAAAAATCAAGATACATCATGTACAGGTACAAGCACCCAATGATAAATGTATTTAGGTATTGTATACCTAAAATGTACCAATAAAATAATGTAAGAAAAAAAGAAACAAAATATCATAAAAGCAGCAAAAAAGAAATAAATGATTGAATATCTTTCTTTACTAAGTCTGAATGTAAATGATCTTAATTCTCCAATTAAAAGACACAGACTGCCAGATAGGACTTTCCAAAAAGACACAAAACTGTGCTGCCTGCAAGAAACACACCTCATCTGCAAACATAGAAGCCAGAGAGACAAAGAAAAAGACATTACATATTGGAAATGCAACAATCGACTAAGGAGATACAGCATTTTTAACACATTTACATCAAACAGCTGTAGGTCCACCTTCAAAAAAATAGACACTACTTGACATGAAGAAAGACATAGGTTCCAATACAACAATAGTGGTTGAATTCAATACTTTATTCTTGCCAATAGATATGTTTTACTGACAAAAATTTAAAAAAAACACTTCAGAGTTAAATCACATCATAGATCAAATTGATGACAAGTGTCTACAGAATAGTCTATCCAATAACTAAAGAATACACATTTTTTAACTTCATGAATTTATTGCAAAATACATCACATTTTAGGGCATAAAGGAAGTTATAAAAAATATGAAATACTTGAAATATTTCTTGCATCTATTACTATCATAATGAAATGAAACTAGAAATCAAAAGAAACAACAAATTTATACACATTTAGGGAGAGGGAACAATTCACTTTTTAATGATCAGTGAGTTTTCCACTAAATTGGATAATCTAGAAGAGATAAATGAATTTCTAGACAAATATTAGCTCCCAAATTTAACCAAGAGGATAAAAGTTCCCAAATAGATCAGGAAAAAGCTATGTGATTGAAACATCAATAGAGTTTCCCCCCAAAGAGAATCCCAACATAAGAATAATTTAGTGGTAAATTTTATCAGACCATTAAAGAACTAATGTAAATGTTGCTCAAACTATTCCATAAAATGAAAAGCTAGGAAACATGTCCAAACACATAGTTTGAAAGCAATAGCATCCTAATTCACAAACCAAATAAGAATATAACAACAACAACAACAACAAAAATTGTTAGTCAATACCCTTAATGAGCAGAGATTCAAAAATCCTGGAGACTGAATTTTAAAATTTGAGCAGATCATACACCTTCATCATATTTGTTTCATCTGAGGGATACAGCATATTTTAATACATGCAAATCAATAAAAATAATCTGCATAAATATAATCAAGGATAAATATAACATGATAACCTCAATAAATGCAGAAAAACCCCATGACAAAATTAAACATTCTTTCATGTTAAAAACCTTTAAGAAAGGAAGGATAGAAAGATCATACCACAACATAATAAAAGCTATATATGAAAAACCCATAACCTATATCAAACTGCATGGTAGAAAACAGAAAGGATATTTTTTGATAGCAGAAATGAAACAAAGATGTCCACTCTCAACACTCCAGTTCAATATAAGACTCAGAATTTTAGCTAGAGCAATTAGGTAAGAGAAATAACAAAAGGGAAACAAATAGGAAAGGAAGAAGTCAAATTATCCTTATTTCCAGGTGATGTGAGCCTATACATGGCAGATGCTATAGACTCCACCAAAAGACTTTCTGATCTGTTAACTGAATTAGCTGAATTAACTGAAGCAGCTATTTTAGGCTGACTTACTGCCTGCTTATAGGTGAAATTACTAGGCTGTCTATTACACTCCATTATTGTATCAGACAGGGAAGAGCAGGTCACCATGAGGAATCAGTGATTTCTTTGTAGATAACAGGGTACCCTTTAAGCACTTTAAGCAGAAGAATGTCATGTTCAGGTGTGGACTCCGAAAGGTTTCTTTGACAGCTGTGTAATTAATTGAATTAGTGAAGGAAATATTCGACACAGACTATAATTGCAAACTATCCTAGCTTTGAGTTAATCCAAGGTGGGATTCAAACTCTGGAGTCCTCTTTTGTCATGATACATCTAGGCTGAAAATATATCTGGTGTATTTTTCATACTCTTGATACAACTTGTCAAATTGCTTCCCAAAATGATTGTACATCAGTATCATATCTTAACCAGAATTTTGTTTTGCAGTGAGCATTCTAACGAAAATGAAACCTAAAATCAAAAATATCATGATCAGTTTCTGAGAAACGTGCCTATTTAAAATCCTGCCTCATGTAAATGTCTCTGAAAATGTACAATTACATTTTTTCCTCCATATTGAAATAACTTACATTCCTCTCATGTAAAATATCAGGTGAAACAGTGGCTTATGTGTAAGCTCCATGTTTAATTACGTACTGTACTTTTTAAAACTGGCTGTACCTTCAGTGGTAAGTGCAGCTCACACCACCAGGCACATGAGCAGGAGCTGTTAAATACTGTGGAACCATAGATTCATCTTGTCTTCCATAGCCTCCTGGGGCTGCTGCACATATTCTCTCTCTCTCTCTCTCTCTCTCTCTCTCTCTCTCTCTCTCTTTGGCATATACAGTTGAAATAAGTAATGTAAGCTAAATGCAACCAGTGTATATTGATATATCATATTTACATTTCCTTATAAAGCTAATATCAGGTCACATATTTTGGAAAAGGACATCACCAGTAAAAAGAAAGGAGAAAGGATTGTTTGGCTTTGATGTGTGCTTACTCATTAGTGGAATATTATCCATTATCTATTATCCATTGTCGTTATATTTATTAAGATCATGTCCTTTTTCTAATCAGTTTTTGTATGAGCAATTTGGTGGAAATGTAGCAGGATAAGAAGGAGGATTGTTTTATTTTCTTCAAATTCTGATTAAAATGAGTTTGAAAACAGTGGGGGATAAATATTACTCTATTCTAATGAGTACTGCATGATACATTCAGGCAGGATTTAATTTAAAATAGTCAGTCCTGTCAAGTGACTCTTATTTCTCCAAGCCATATAAGAAAAGAAATATAAGTTTGGATGGACTATTTGAAGGGAATTCATAGGCTAAGAGAAGTCAGGGCATTTCCTCTGGGATATGGGGGAGGGTGCTCTCCCTCTCAAGCCAGTCTTGGAAAAGAGTTCAAAGGAGAAACACCTGTACAGGTAAAAGACGCCCACAGGTAGAGCCCTTTCTTAGCTGCAGACTTTTAGTTTCTATACTGAAGCACGCTGTTAGTATTCTTGAGAGACCTTGGTGTTTTCAATGGAACTTAGAAATATATGTGAACCTAGACATTGTTTTCACTTGGAGAAGTCTAAATTCAGGAGTCACTTTAGATACTTTCCCCATGGCCAGGTAAGGAGAGAGGGTCAGCAGTTAAAATGTCCTTACATCTTTTGTCAGCAAAAGGATGTGTAAGCTTTCCATGGAAAGTGTGAACGGTGCATCGATGCCATACTGCAACAACATGCATTTCATGACTCTAAAACTTCCTTTCTTTAATTTCTCTGCCCCTCTCCTCTGCAGGTCTCAAGGATTAGAACCAAAGCTCAAACCTGGGCTGGGGAGAGAGAAATGATGGATACTGTGTTAGTCAGCTGAGATCATCAATTTATAAAGAGAAAGATTTTTGGGGGGTGGCCCAAAATGTGTTAGCCAACATTTTTCTCACTGAGTCAAACTATCTGGTATAAGGCAACTGAGAGAAGTAAATTTATTCTTCCATGGTTTCAGAGCTTCTGTCCATGGTCACATAGCTCTGTCACTTCTGAGCCCTGGATGAGGCCGAATAACACGGTGAGGGGCAGGGAGCTGATCTGAAGAAGAAGGAAGGGAGGGACAGACCAAAAAGAAGAGACTTGGGACAAAACATGTATAACATTGCAGGTCCCGCAGGAGTGACCTGGCTGCACCATGTTCCGCTCTCCCTCTTTACACTGAATTATGGACCTGTGGATGGTTTCATCCATGAGGGAATGAAGGCAGAGCCTCATGATGAAATCATCCCCAAAGCTCAGGGTGACAGCTGAACCTTCACCAGGGTGACCCTCTCGGGAGAGTTCTAGACCTCAGTCAAACCTGAGCAGAGTTCCCAACAAAGGTCCTTTGGCCATGTTGCTTCACAAGGCAGCACTGTGCACTGTGGTGGTAGGGCATGGCAGAGGAAGCATATTCTCTTCCTGACAGCCAAGAAGCAAAGGAAAGAGAGAGCAGGGCCCCCCATTCCCTCCCAGTGCCTGGGTCCCATGACATTGTGTGTCCATATAGCCCTGGGACCAAACCCAGAACACAAGGGGCCCCTCACATCCAAACTGCAGCAGGCTGCAGCAAACTGCTGCAGCTTTGTTTAGAAGAACTAGACATTTTATTAACTAATGTATCAGAGTTACCGTCACAAGATTTTTCTTTCAATTGAAATAAATTGGAAAGACACTGGATATGCTTAGAATTGAGCAAAGGGAATTTAATAGAGCATAAATTGAAGGCAATCTGGAGAAAAGTAGTTTTCTATTTATATCCCTCAGAGTTCAATCCACCTTCCATTCAATAAACCCATTGCAAGAATATTAATTATTTGGCGTATTTGCTTCAGTGTTTTTCTTAGTGTATTTTTAACTTTCTCATTTTGGTGATATCTGAATGTGTGTGTCTATGTATGTATGAGAGGAGAAAATACATTAAACTCTTTATATTTTCTTGTGAAACATCTTCTGTATCTTTCACTCAGGAGAGTCACTCACATTGTAGAAAGAACACAAAGTTTATAGCATATATGCTTTAATATTTGAATGTGGCCAACAATTCATAATTATATTTTACTTCAGTTTTATGTAGAATACTTTTAGCACTCTGCTTAGGGATGGACAGTGGGTCCTGTAATGTGTTTCCTAGACCCCACTTTAAAACTAAAAACTTACTCCCACTCCTGGCGGTGCCTTGGCAGGGCAGTCAGCCCTGGCTTTAGCTCACGTTCAGAATTGTTTCAGCTGAAGACAATCACATCCTTTTGGGCAGTATACTGCTTCTCACAATAGGGCCACGCCAGTGTAACACAAACAAAACCGATCCTCTCTACTGTCCGGAAACAATGGAAAGACCATCCTGGGGACTTTTATTCATATGCTATCAGAGTCCCCTCTTTTACCCAATTCTGTATGATTCCTTCATTTTAATACCTACTTCTGCTTCTTGAGAAATCAAGTCAAGTACAGAAAAGATTTAAATGGCAGGTTCACCCCATGTATAAACACAGGCATACACAAATGAGGAGGTGAGGATTCATGTGATTGTAAAAAAAAAAAAAAACTTTAAAAATAGATAACTCCAAATTATTTAAATACTGCTCTATGAAATATTGACATATCTTACATGATGTGATCTTTTTAAAGTAAGAGTGAGTTTTAAAAAATGTTATTAGTGTAGTGTCTAAATCTAAAAGGCCAATGTAGAAGTTGTAACAGAAGTGGAAAGAGATTAAGAAAAAGTATTGATACTAGCAAAAGTTAAGAGGTACTCTTGTGAAACAACCATGAAGCAAGAATAGATGGCATTTGGTAAAGACATGAGTGACAGAAAGTGTTTTTATTAGTGCTGTAACTTTATAAATAGATTTTGACAGAGTCCAAAAAGTATTATTTTTAATGTAAAGTATTTAGAATTAAACCTACTCTATAGAAATAATACTTTATTCTTTAGTCATGAGTTTATATCTAGGTTAGCACTGAAGATGAGTGATAAATGATGCATGAACCATAATATTGTTATTTGGACATATTTGAAACCAAGGAATATTCCCATTTAAATTTAGATATCTTTAAAGCATAAAAATTGCTAATGAATAATTTATCAGCAACAGCACTGAGACTACTTAAAAAGAATACAGCACAATTTGAAAAATTACATACTAAGGAAATTGCAAGGTTATATGTATGCATGGCAAAAGATAAACTCAAGATAATATTTCAAGATATGAACATAGCCGTCTACTTGTAAATTTCCATTTTTTACCTATGGCATATGCCGAACTGAACCACAAAGAAAAAAAATCTGAATAATTTAAGCAAATATTGAGGTCAAAATATTCCACAATTTTTCAGCTTTTTATAATAAATCACCAACTCATTTCCCAGAATTAAATATACTTGTACTTGGGAACAATCTTCTAAGATATGAAGATAACTTGTGAAAACCATTTAGAGGTAGAACAATAGCTAACTCATCTTACTTTGCTTTGCTATGACATGTGTTTGTGTTTAATTTTGACATTAGCATTTTACTTCATTTTATTTTCAGAAAATGTATTTCTAAATTATCGAATGTAGAAAAAAATAACTCAAAGAAAACTCTAAACACTGATAAGGAGTATTCAGTTTATTTTACAAAAGATAATTTCAATCTTGTGTGCTAGTATCAAGAGAAACTGGATGCATTCTTTGTGATATTATAATTGTGGAAGATAACAATGTGATGATAAATATAAAAAGTCTGATTTAGAAGATAGATCATTCTAAAAATTTTCCATGAAGACCTAGAAAGGAACAGAAAAATTATGATGATTTATTGTAACCCAAAGCTATAATAGTTAAAACATTGAAAAGTTTCCAGTTATGCTACTACATAAAGCTAGCCTTCGAAATTTTTTTAATCTTCATAAACTAGGACATTAAAAAAAAAGTGAAAGGACAACTTTCAATGCTTTCCATTATGTTATGTTTAAAAGATATATAGTCCAGGTTAATTTTCAAACCGTAAGAAAGCATTATATTTTATTTTTGAATTTTTTTATAATAACCAAAATATACACTGTAAGTTTTCCTTACCTCCTTTCCTATTGTCTTGGCTCCTAAGACAGTTATATTCTTAAACATTTATTAAATAAGTATGACAAATACAAATAGGAGACAAAGCTTTATCACATGGTCTCTTACTTCAATCATGGGCCATAGGACGAAAGAAACATCCATTCATGATGGCAACCATGGTGAAAATAGGTATAGAAAACCCTGATCACAAACTGATGAAAGCCATGTATGACAACTGGCTACTAACATTGTACTAAATAGGGAAAAATCAAAATTATTCACTCTAAAAATCAGGAATAGAACAAGGATATCCAATCTAACCACTCCTGTTCAATATATTACCTGTAACTTTAGCCAGAGTAATCAGGCAAGAGAAAGAAAGAAGAGGGACTGGACTAAGAATGGACCAATTTAAACTATACTTATCTTTTAGACAGAAGACCCAAAACTAACTCCACAGAAGACACCTAGAACTAACAAACAGGTTCAGCAAAGTGGCAGGACACAAAACTAATACACATCAATCAGTACCATTCCTATTTACCAAGAATGAACTCAATAAGAAAAAATTTAGGAAGACAATTCCATTCATGGTAGCTTCAAAAAAAATTGCATACCTAGGAATTAACCTAAGCAAGGAAGTAAAAGTAGGGACAACTATAATACATGCAAAATAAATAAATGGAAGAGGACTTTAAAAAGAGGAGAGATTTCCCTTGTTCCTACATAGTCATAGTAAATATTGTCACTATTGTCACATTGCCAAAAATAATACAAAGATTTAATGCAATTCCAGGGAAAATACCAATAGTAGTGTTCTTCAAGAACTAGGAAAAATTTTTAAATTTGTATGGGGCCAGAGCAGACCCAGAATAGCCAAAGCAATGCTGAACCAAAGCAGCCACGTAGCATAGGAGACTTTATAACCCTGCATTTCAAGTTATGGGACAAAGCTCTCATAATAAATACAGCATGATACTGGCGCAAAAACAGACATGTCCAACAATGGGACAGAAAACACAGAAACAGCCCTTGTATCTCCAGTCACCTGAGCTTTGATAAAGGGGCTAAAATCAGATGCTGGAGGAAAGACAGCCCCTTCAAACACGGTGCTGGGAAATCTGGGTATCTATGTGCAGAAGAGTGAATCTAGACCCAAATCTCTCATGCAGTACTAAAGTCAAATAAAACTGTATCAAAGACCTAGATATAAAAACAAAAACATTGCATCTGCTGGAAGTTACAGTAGGTAAAACTCATTAAGATGCAGGCTTGAGTAAGGACATTCTGAACAAAAACCAACTTGCATTAAAAATAATACCAAAAATCAACAAATGGAATTGTATCAAATTAAACACCTTTTGCACAGGGAACAATAAACAGAGTGAAGATACAACCCTCAAAATAAGAAAGTTTATCTCCCAGATTCTCTATGGACTGAGGACTAATATCTAGAGTATATAAAGAATAAAAAATTAGACCCCTCAAATCAAAAGACACAATAAAAATGGTCAATGTATGATTACACACTTCTCCAAGAAAGATGTACAAATAGCCAATAAATACACCAGAAATGTTCAGTTCCTTTGGTCATTAGACAGATGTAAATTAAATACCACCAAGGTTGAGGTTCCATCTTTCTCCAAGAATGGCTATCATCAAGGACACAAAAAAACAACAAATGCTGTCCAGGTGTGGTGGTGCACACCCATAATTCCAGCATTTGGGAGGTTGAGGCAGAAGGGTCACTTCGAGTTTAAGACCAGTGTGGGATACATAGTGAGTTCAAGAACAGCAAGACCTTGTCTCAAAAAAACAAAAAGAAAAACAAAAAAATATGCTGGTAGTAGTGTAGGGAAAAATGAACCCTTCTACATTATTGGGGAGATTGTAAACTAGTGCAATTACTATAGAAATTAGTAGGAAGATTCCTCTAAGAACTAAAACTGGAATCTCCATTTGACCTGGGGCTGTTCCTCTCCTGGGCATCTTCTCTAGTCAGTCAAAGCTGTCATACTACAGCACACCCATGTTTATAGCAGCACAATTTACAATGACTAAATCTTGGAAGCTGCTTATCATCCCATTAACAAATGAATCCATCATTAACAAAAATGTGGTATATATGCACCATGGATTGTTACTCAGCAATAAAGAATGACACATTGGAGTAATTTGCGGGAAAATTCATAGATCTTGAAATCATAATGCTAAGTGAAATAAATTAGACATAGAAGGTTAAATGTCACATGGTTATTCTTATATGAGAAACCCAAAATGTAAATAATTTAAAGAGCAAAATGAAGGCGAGATGGCAGGAAACAGGGAAGTCGATGATTTTCAGATGAGTAGGGGATCTGGGGAAGGATATGAGGAGGGATGGGGAGTTAGGGGCAAAGGCAAAGCTGGGGGAAAAGGGCGCAAAAGTAACAAAGATGTGCGGAGCGTGTGTACTGATTCACCACAGCAAATGCAATTCTGCTGTGCAGTGAACATGTGCTAATAAAATATGCTATTGGGTTTTCCCTATACTAAAGAATTTTACCCCATTGTCTAATACTATACATCAAATAAGATGTATTTTCTTTTCTTCCCCTCCCTCCCTTCCTTCCGTTTTCCCTCCTTTCTTCCTTCCTCCCTTCTTATCCCTCCTTTCTCTTTTCCTACCATCCCCTGATTTCCTCCTTATACCTACTTTTATCTCTGCCCTTCTATTTCTCCCTCTCTGCTTTACTCTTCTTTGCTTATACTCTACACTGGGAAAATGTTTATTTAATTCCGAGTTACAGCTTGTGAACTTGTAACAATGAGGAAAATATGTTGGAATCAAGAATTCTGCTTGAGGCACAACCCACAAAGACAAGCACCCTGTGAGTTTCCTCCTCCTCCTCCTCCTTCTCCTCCACCCCTTTGTCCTCCTCCCCTTTCTGTATAAATTGTAGAGCTGTGGTTGAAGCAGCTCTATAGCAGCAGTGGTTTACACAAGGCAAGAGAAAAGATGATGAGTGGTCTCAGAGGATGCTTTGTCCAATAAGATTAGAATTTCAAAAATAAAGCTATATTAAAACCTACAGAAATCATGCGTGTGATAATGTTACAGATGTATGAGAATTTAGAAAATGAAAGAATTTGAAGTACAGAGATATTGAAAGATAAAATTAGAATAGGAATAACAGAATAGGATAACAGGTGAATTCCTTTGTGGAACTGACTTTAGAAAGATAATTTTCATGACTCTGAGTCTGTGAAATGAGATCAAGGAGATTCCACACAGCCTGCATAAAAATGGGACTTCACACCTAGAAAAATAAGTCCACCTTATAGGTAAAGATTGACTCAGCTTTCCCAGCACAGCCTTGCCTTACACTGGCTTCTGGCTCCATCTTGTTTTCACTGCTTTTGTGTTTATTACATTCAGCAATGTCCTGGTTGGAAATTATCATCACCTGATCAACATGCAACAGCGAAGGAGGATGGAGAGAAAAGACAGTGTCTAAGGCCAATATAAGGAATGAGACTCCGACTCATGGCTGAAAATGATTCTTTGAAAATCATGTATAGTAAAAAAAAACAAAACAGACTCCACAGATTGGTGTTTACAATTTTGTAAATATTTATAGAGTTTATCCATATGGATATTGGCTTCTTCACAATTCCCTAAAAGTTGGTTTATGTCTTTGGTTATTGTTAAAAGAGACTTTGCCAGGTAATTTTTAAAATGGGCAATGCTCACCCTTAGGAAAGTTTAACTATCCTTTCCTTGAAATGGTTTCTAAATGGAGTCTATCCTTGTGTAATCAACAGAAGAAGAAGTGAAGTTAACCAGAAGTGAAGTCAAGAATGCATATCCCAGGCTCTGCTTGCCAGATTTGGAGTCCCAGCTTTAACAGTGACTGATAATTCAACCTGGAAAGTGATGCACTCTCGTAAAACATGTCAAGTAACAAACAGTCATTAGGTTGTTTTAGAATTAGGAAAAAATTTTGTAAAGCCCTTAGGCATCTTATTTATCAACATTTTATTTTTTTTCAGATTAGAAATATAAAGGAAAAGATATATTTCCTGATATAAAAGTGTTTATAATCTCAACAAGCAGTAAAGATGCATGAGGAAAATTATAATAAAATATAAATTTTGGTATAATGAATGTATAAGAGGAAATTCCTTGATCTCTGGGAAAAAGTTACAAATTTCGCAGTAAAGGAGATTTCAACCCACACATGAGAGGCTTGAAGAAATGAGACAGAGCAGAAATAATAAGTTGTACAAAATCTAAATTTTGCAAGGAAGCTTTCTCTTTCTCAGTAGTGGAATAAAATGTGCAAGGGCAAAGAGGTTGTCTGTGTCCTAGAAATAAAAGTACATTCTCTTCCTTAGGTGGTTTGGGACCACTGAGGAATATTCGACCAGAGAGTTATGTGTGTAATTTCAAACATATGACCCTCAGGGCAAAGTTAAGTATAGATCGAAAAATTATTAGAAAAGAGGTAGCTCATGGTATTTGTCATTTTGTTTGGTGAGATTATGACAAATGACATTACAGTAAGATAAATAACTAATAATTTTTGCTGAAAATCTCTGAAACTATATGGGAGTAAGAAATGCAGTTTGTGCACAATTTTATTGTTATGCTCTTAAGTGTTCTGAAAAATTCTATTTAATTTGTTAGATTCTAATTTAACATCTCTCAAGCACAATGTAACATTTTAATTTTTTTCATGCATCATGTGACAAAGAGTTTTCAAGGGAAAAAGTTTTCACAGGAAAACATTTGAGGCAACTCCTAAAAATCAGTCAAGCATTGCTCCTCTTCGTGATCTAGTTTCTTATCTTAGCAAACACATAGCTATTTCTACAATTTTTAGTTTTTATATCTTTAACTTTGTAGATGGTTACAAACAGTTGATGTGGCTCTTTCAAAAAATAATTTCTATTGATTTTTATGGAAAATTATCGTTACTCCACCCTGAAGTATGAAACTATATAAACTCAGCATATAATTATACAATAGCAATTTGATTCGCCTATGTCCTGTGAATATTCAAATACATATATATACACTGATTCTGTATTTATAGTGTTAAGAATTGGCATGTCAGCTGCAAGTTTGGTATATTGTTGTTGCCTCTGATCTAGAATACTTATTCTGAACATTCATGACATCTCAGATTTCAGCTGGGAATAGTCTCATAAGGCACCTGCTTTATGATGCATGCAGATCATACTGGAAGAGAATGATCTATCCCATTTTGGCAGAAGAATGTGTAAAGATGCCCTAGTAGGTCTCTTTCTATCTCAGTGATCCTATAAAACACAGGTTTCTTCTGCCTGCACTGATGAATATTGAAATGAAAATGAAAGATTCTATTGTAGTATTCAAAACTACTGACCTTGGCTAGAGGGGCAATATACATGTTCATATTTAACACTTTCAAGCAAATTCTCAAGTATGTGTGAAAATAAGGCATACTCTCTCCAGGAGAAAAGTACCATATTATGTATTTATCTGAGTGTCTGTTTTTATTGCCACTTTTGTTTTAGAATACAAACTGATTCCAAAGGACACTGCACTGTCTTTTGAATAGTATATAAATATGCTATAAACATACTGGAAATTTTTAAACTTCATCATTTTGAGCTGACTTTAATTCATTTTGAAATTAGTCTAGTTGCAGTTATCCATTTTGTGTAATGTTTTTAATAATAGCTTGATTTTCTTAGTTTTTCTATAATAAAGTATGAGATCAATTACTATACTTTTTATAAATGAATAATTAATAAAAAATGGGAAGCATATAGATAACTGAGAAATTGAAATTTGTCTTAATATTTTATTTAGAAAACACATGAATGTATATGATATATCATTGTTAAATATATTGTGTGAACCTTGCACATAATAAAATAAAATGTAACTTTTCATAATGAAAATAATTCCAACATCATTTGAAAACCTTTGTAAGGAAAATATTAAACTTTGAAATTTATTTTAACATTTATTGCAACATACATAAAATAACAACAGTTAAAGACAGATAAAAAGAGAAAAATTAAACCTCTCCAAGAATAGTTAGAATATAGGATATTTATTTATTCTGTATTATTTTCCTTTATAAAATTAGAAGCTAGTAAATAATGCCTATCTTTAAGATAAGACACATTGAATTCTGTAAACTTGGAATCATTTATGTTAGCTCAACAAAGATGCCAAAAGATGCCATATTGAAACAATTTAATTAGTGAATTCAGATTAATAAAAATGTAACATTTATTTCGTAGTTTTAAAACTGTTATGATTAACAATCTCTAATAACTAAAATGATATAGATAAAAAATTAATGTTCAGAGTATATTTCTCAGTACGAATAGGTGCTTCATCACGTACTTTAGACATTTTTAAAACTACCTTTCACAAGCTAATGTGAAATTCATGCTAAGTGTATTTGCACACCAAGGTGACTTTTACAGTAAGTTTTGACTGCAGGTTGCTTCACAATGTGCACATGATCATCAGCACTTAAGTGACCAGTTGAAGTCTGCTCTGGTATTCTGTTTGCACAAGCAATGACTAGACACATCTGACATTGATCATCTGTCAATTTGATTTGCTATTCTTACAGGATTCATTGTAAACAACATAACAAAGTGTTGGCAACCCCATGGAGAAAACACTACAGGTCTGCACTTTATTTGTGTTTGACATAAACATGCTTTTCAATCAAGCTTAAAAATAGAAGAAAAATGCAATATTTTTCTCTTTTATGATTCTCACCAGATGAGTGGATTTAGGAATTTTAATTTAAAAGCAACTAATCTAAATGGAGGAAAAGCCTGCCTTGTGAAGTAAAATCAGGCTATGGAGCCTGTAACAAGCACGTGTTAATGAAGACAAGAAATCATTGTGTCATTTCATCTGTCTTAGTCAGAACCTGTCAGTGTGTTCGGTGCCTAGTAAATCATATCCCCAAAGTTTACAAGCAAATGATACATTTCAAAACCTACAAATAAAGATAATATGGGATATCTCAGACAGTGCACTGTCGCAGTTAGTGTAAACAACATGAAAACAACCCGTATGATTTACATTTTACAAAGAACCCTTAAAGACTTGTTCATCATATGAGCATCCTGTCCCAAAACAATGATACAATATTTGTATGTATTGGAAAGGTCAAAGATTAGGCAGGGTCTAAGGAGAAAGACTCTATTTCATGTAATATATTTGAATCTTTCTTACTTGTCTAACAAAGGAACATTGCTGTAAATAAAAATGGTGGACTTTCTAACTCTTGACACAGATGTATTTGTCTTCGATGTATAGATAAGTGATGTCTTAATTAGGATGGAATTTCAACTTGATTGGGTGGATTTGCCCGTGGGAGTGTGAAACAAACTTCAAGGTGTTTCTGGAATGGTCATGGTCATGGAGGTGGGGCCTTGAGATACATTCAGTCTCTTTTCCCTTCTGCTCTGCACCTCCTGGCCCCTCTGGGGTTCCTGATTCCCAGGAGCTAACCTTCTTTGCTCCAGCACACACTTCAGCCTGGACGTCTCTGGCTTGGAGACAGCAGATCATGAACGGAAACAATGAGTAAACTAAACCTCTCCTGCCTTGAGATGTGCTCTGAATTATCTGTCTATTTTAAACCGTTGAGAAACCATCAAACTGTACATATAGGCTTTCTTCAGTGAAATGACAAGAAGCAGAAGTGATCTGGAATGATGGAGAAGGGATGCAAGGGCAAAGCAAGCTGTGAGACAGTAGAAAGAGAAGGTAATCAAAGACTCGATAGTGAAACCTCTCCATTAAGAGAGCTGAATTTGGGTTTTACCCTTAGGACAGTAGGTAAAAACATATCAAACACATTTCAGAACAGAAGTTAAATAATCCCAGTTTTATTTTTGGAAAGATAATAAAGCATTATGGCTACTGACAAGTTTAGATCTTGTGAGACCAATTAGTAAACCATGGCGATAATCCAAGAGAGAAAGAAGAAGGCGATGGGCTAAAGCTGGGCTGGAGATACTGAAAAAAGGAGTGGAAATATTTCAGTGAGAGAACCTAGGAGGAAGGATCGGTAAAAGCTTTTGAAAACTGGAAACAACAAGGTTCGGGATTGAAGGAGAAACAAATAGAAATATTCTAAGGCTAAATGGGAATATTTTGGCTATCGAGATTTAAATATTGCATTTCACAATTTAGTTATTTTTACTTTCATGATAATATTAATCAAAATGTTCTTCCTTATCATATTTCTCTCATTGTTCATTAAAATCTCTTATGCATAAGCCTGCACTATAATATTCACTATATTCATCAAATCTCTAACATATTTTTCTCATGTATGTCTAAAATTGGAATGCATCTTACATTTCTCCTTGTTGTTAACATACCCCTGTCATTTTTCAGCCTGAGGGTCATTTTATATTTTTTCCTAATTTTTTTTCTCTTTCCCACTCCAATCATAGAGACCATGTGGAATATGTTTGATCTATGTTCTTAAATATAGACATATTTTTGTGAAATATTGTGTGGTTTTTTGTCTACATTCAATTTATCAAATGTTTTGTAAATTCTATCCCTGTCCTATATTTTGAATCCACCCTTGCTTGGAGAGCAATCCAAGTTACATATCTGGTTTAATTCTCCTTTTGATAGTGGGTGTCTAGGAGTGTACTTTTTTTTTTTTTTTTTTTTTTTTTTGGTACCGGGGATTGAACTCTGGACCTCGCACTTGCAAGGCAGGCAGCGGAACCACTGAGCTAAATCCCCAGCCCTAGGAGTGTGCTTTTCTATATTTCATGTATCCACTCTTCTCCAGATGGATATATAAGTTACATCCAACTCCCTACTGCCATATATACTACCCTTGCATGTGTCTTTGCAAGAATTTCTTTGGGTTTATATCTAAGAGTAGAATAACTGTCTGTGCTTTTTAAATTTATTACTTCCTCAAAGAGTATTGAAAAACTTTTTGACTATGAATATAAAAATATTTACACAATCTTTGATTATTAAATTAATGACATTGCATCAATAGGCTATGTGCAAAAAGCACAATGGATGTCTATTTGACTCTTTATACCAAAATAAAAGGCATATAAACAGTCAAACATTACCCAGATAAGAAGCCATATTAATAGGGAGATGAAAAAAATGACAAAGATCTGTCTACTTTTTGAGCTTCCTATTAGCACCCTCCTTAATTTTTGTTCGTCTCTGCAATCGGTTCTAGCAAATCCAACTCCAGATAATTATTTTTACAAGACTGATCAATAACATTTTCCCCTTGTTTTAAAAGTAAACAAACAAAAAATCAACAGAAAGCCAAAAACTCCCTGGAGTTTCCCCTTGTCTTTCTAAAGCAGTGTTCCTCTCCTGTTCTGATCTAGCATGGGCTCTGAACCCTGGGCATCTCCTCCTCAAAGGCTTCCACTCAGATTTGCCATCCCAGCTGTCCTGTTTATTCCTCCCTCTATTTGTTCTGCTTGTACCAAGTGTACTCTTCTGCCTGCTACGATTGGCCAGTTTCATTAATATCTAATGGGCAGTCTAACATACTCACTCAAGCAGTGTCTTCCCCCCCTTATTTTTATTCTCTGTAAAGTTTTAAACTCATTTTATTGGCTTATATATTTGCTGATTTTTCTGCCTTTCCTAAAATAAAAGATTAGATGAATTATAAACTTTTCTTTTCTAATTTATTATTGTTTTCTCAGAAGCTGGAGTACTGCTGGGAACATAACAGATGTTCATAACTATTTGTTGAATAAATAAATGAATCAAAGGGCACATATATATAACAGAAAGGTGTGCAATTTTATCACAGCTTAGAAATATTCCATAAGATATTTAATTGCATTACTCCGATAAAAGCACATGTATTGTTCCAACTCCAGTGTAAATCCACAAAGGCAACTCCGAACATCTAACCATCAAGAGGAGATCAAATTCAGATTTAAAGAGCTAACCTGGCCATGTTGGGCCAGAAGACTAATGATGGCGTGTGTTTAAGTCATCATCTCAGTAGGTTCACAAGAAGATGAGGAGCAGTTTTCTTTCCCACTGTGTCCTCTTGAACTCTCTCGTTTCTTCTGTGTTTTGGGGGCAGTTTTTATTTATCTGTTTGAATTTTTCAAAAAAAAATAAATAAAACAGGATTTTTTCTTTCCTATTATATGTTTCTTGAATTTGCTGAAGCTAATTAGTTTTACAGTAAGTTTCAATATTTCAAAATAAGGGATATATTATAAATAATAAAAACTCATTAATTTCACTATACTAGTATAGGATTTATGCTGATTTTATGATTGGCTTGATTATTTTTTAAAAACTAAGGAGACACATTAGCTTTCTAAATATATAAGATTTATACCTGTGTGTGTATGTGTACTGATGGTTCATTTTACTCTATATCTCAACTTTGTTAGACCACGGTTTTTACTTTTTGCTCCAATACCAGCGTGGATATTGCTGTGAATTTTTATTACATAGGTTACTGACATCTAAATCAGTATATTTTGAGTAAAGTATGTCACCTTCTTTAGTATGCACAAGTCTCATCCAGTCAGCATACAGCCTTTGAAGGTTAAAGTTCCCCAAGGAGGAGGGAATTCTGTCTCCAGTCTGCCTCAGACTGGACCTGCAGCATCAGTTCTTCCCATGTATCCCGCAAGCTGGCCTGCAGATTTCTCCCTGCCTGACCATGAGCTAAAATGAATCTCCCTCTCCCTCACTCCTTTCACTTCCATTTTCTCTCTCTGTACACCAACATATACACACCCTCTTGAAGCTGTTTTTCTGAAAAACACACATAAAGGGAGATGGGTAGATGCATAGATACACCTATGTGTATGGATACATGGGAAATACTGACCTTAATAGAGAAATGTTATATTTTTATAAATATGGCAGTTCATACAAATATTCTAAAATGGGATACAAATTTTGAAAATAGTACATATTACATATAAAATAGACTAAGTGGGCTAATGTTACATCCTTATTAAGAATATATTCATCCAATTATATGAATGAGTAAAGTGATTTTGTTCTATGTATATGTATTTTCTACATATAAATTGAGTTTCTATTAGTTTTCACAATTAACCATTTTTACCTATTCTTACTTTTAATTTATAAACATGCAAGACAAATTTTCACATTAGAAGTAATAGAAGAAAGATCTTGGCTGTTGAGTTGAAATTGTGAAAAGCTGACATTATCATAAATAAAGTGTATTGAGATTTGGGAACTGTAAGGAGGCTCTCCCCAAGATCTTGAAGAGAGAAAAATGAATTTCGGCTGAGCATTAAGTGTGAATTCGTCATGTAATGGATTGGCAGAGAGTTATGAAGGTGCTTCATAGATGTCGTCCCTGCCTGTGGGCCTTACTGTAATCTTACAAAGCAGAATTAAGCTGTCTGGAAATGACTAAGTGAATTAAACACTGGAGTCCTTGAGAAGGAAGGTGAAAAGAACGGCCATGGAAACAACCTTGGGCACAGCTGCAAGTAGCCACTCAGAATCTCCATGTTGAACGTGCCCGCTCAGGGTAAATGGAAGCATCGAACACTCCTTGTATGATAAAGCATGCAAATGATATGATATCTAATCTGTTACAAGTGTGGGGCACTTGCTTCACAAGTACTATGCTCAGCACATCACATACATTTCATTTAATCCTCAAGTTGATGAAATAGGTACTATTTTTTTCATCTCATGAAGATTACTTTGCAAACCTAACATATCAAAAGGCAAAAGTTTTAAACCAATTGTATCTGGTTCAGAGCCCATATTTAACTGCTAAACTAATAATATCTCCCATTTTCAGATTCTAAATTCAGTAATCTGGTTATAATGATAATTTAGGTTTATATTTTCTTATTCAAAGGAACAAGTGTTGGATAAAGAAACTCTCCTGGCTCTGATGATCTTAGTTTTTATTTTAAATAATAAATTGGTAAAATTTATAATTGAACACTCAAATATATTTGATTTTTCAGTGGCTTTTAAAATTAAAGTATAACAGCCAATCATGAGATATTTTCTTTTTCTTCGAGAAGGTTAGTAAGTGCCACACATTTAGTAACTACTCTTTGATAATCTGCATATAAATTGCACTTTGTGAAAATTATTATGACCCTAGCCATACAACTTCACCACTCTAAAATAAGTTTTCTGAGAATATCAGAGGCTCTTACATTTTCTAAGACAATAACGTTTTCTGAGTTTGCTTGGAGCAAAATCCAGAATATCATCTGTGGAAAATTTCCTTTTTTATGTTTCTTCTCATTTATTCAAAGATGAAGAGTTTATGCAGTATTATTTTCAAGAAAGCTGTCCCCAAGTATTAGCTTTATTACCTTTTTAAAGTAGGATTTCTTCTAAGAACTATGAATTTTATGAGATGATATACCTTATTATTTTCACTTTGGGGATCTTATTATGTAGAGATCGAAGAGAAATCAGTATTTGCTCATATCACTTAGGGTTAAAAACAGCAAGAAGCCTCAAGGGGGACTGTTTGAATCCGGGAGTTCAAGGCTGGTGTAAGCAGCATAGTGCTATTCCATCTCAATGAAAGCTAGGGATGCAGCTCTGTGGTTAGGGTCAGGATTAGCACATGCAAGGCCCTTGTTGCCATCCCCTGCACCACCTATGCACAAATATCAGATTTCATTGTCCATAAAATTATGTTGAAACAAAAAAAAAATCAGACTAGCCAAAAACTTTAAGTAGATTGCCTCTTCTGGGACCATACTGACACCATAGAAGTACCTATAGGCCACTGGACTCATACATGATTTTAATTAAGATTATTAAGTCATAATTGTTTGATGCTTTAAATGATGAATAAAAATTATTAATTAGAAAATTTTTTATTCCATACTAAATGATGATATCTGTCCTTTTCATCTCTAAATAATGAAAAGGTGTTCTATATATTTCTTTAATTTACAAAGACAATTTTAGGTCAGTTAAGGTTAAAGATTAAGATTTACTGAAGCTTTCTTAAAAATCTGAACTATTTACATAATTTTGGCTGATAAGATAAACATACTTCATTGACAAAAAAATATTGTTTTCCATCTTGTTAATAATATTAATAGATGCCATTTTTACTACATTGTTACTAAATATTAAGTTTTAAATTAAAACACCCATCAGAGAAAAGTAATTATATACTGCAAAATTAATTAATACACATGTACCTACATTCATTATCATGTATTTTATGAGATTTAACATTGAATTTTTTTAGGCAGAATGACAGCCTAAGCTATATACTTATATTGGTCCCATGATGAAAATCCATTTGATTGATTTATAGAATAAGATTAAGCTTTAAGACACAGAACACTCATAAGAGATGTGTCGGGTAATATTATGACTCTAATGGACACCAGTGCCCTGTATCCATGGCAGAGGGTGGGCACGCAGGCCTGTGGTCTCAGCTATGCCGGGGGCTGAGGGCAGGGCTGGACACCACAACTTGGAGCTCATCTACCGGGGACCGTCCTGGTCAACACAGCAAGAATCCATTTCAAAAAATTATATATATGTGTGCGTGTGTGTGTGTGTGTGTGTGTGTGTGTGTACATATTTTTTTTTGAAAATTGTTGAGAGTAGATGTTGTGTTTTCACTGAAAAAAAATGAACAAACAAATATGTAATGCCTGCTAGACTGATTTACCCTCACCTCAATATCTACATATCTCAAAACATATGATTTTTGTCAATTAAAAAATAAATGGTAAAAAGAGATGATCTGTTTTTTCATGTTACACAGTAAATAATTACAAGTAATTCAAAACAGGGCTGCTGAAATATTTGATTGACCAAAAATTTTTAATGAAGTAAAATTATAGAAACTAAACAGATTTTTGTACAAAATCTTTTTTAAACTACCTGTGTAAACCATAGAATTACTTTTGCAATTTATATTTCATGGTAGTATATATGGAGGCAAACAAAAGGGAAAATCCTTAAAAATCTCAAGCAATCATGAATACTTTATGACTCAATAAAGATTCTCTAGCAATCTCATGAGAAATTATCTTGCAGAAGAGACAAAAAACTATCCTATTTGAAGGTCTAATGAATATAAAATAATTTGTCTTGATCCCAACAAAATCAATACCTTTAAGAAAATAATAGAGAAAATTTTGTGAAAAGTCTTTGTAGAGGAAAGGTAAAAACATGGTTTTAAAAAAACCATTATGACAATTATTAGAGATGTTCATGGCATTTCAGTAGGCCAGGTTATCTTGTAATAGGAAAGCACTTTTTAAGTGGAATCATATATAACTTAACCCTGATTGCCAACACTCAGCCAAGGAAGCTTGCAGCTCCGGGAGGCTTCTGAGTACTGTTAATGACTGGACATGCCTAGCATGTATCCTTTTGTTTCTCAGAACTCTAATCCAATAAATCGCCCTTTATGTGTGCCTGCCGAAACAAAACCCTAAAAGCCCTAACCTGTTGCAGTATAAAGGTAAACGCATTAAAGCCATGTGCAGGCTGACAGAAAGCCTGGCCTTTATTTAGCTAATCTGAAGATGAATGCAGCCAGCCACAATCTGGAGCTTTGCATAAACCCATAAGCAAAATAGATCTCCTTAATTTAATTATTTCCAATTTAATGTGAAACTCAATTGTTTTCATTGCTAGCTTCACCTGTCTCAGTCTGAATGCTTTCTTGTGTTTTCAGAGATTATTACAAAATGAATTTTTAAAGTTTCAGATATAAACGGTGGGAGAAAGAAAAAAGCTTTGTGTTTCTAGGGAAACATGATGTTGAAGGTTTAGTGACAGCCTCAGATGCTGCTGCAGAAGAGACAGGCAGGAGAAGAAAACAGAAAGAAACCTGTGATGCGAGGAATGGATTCAGAACACTTCTTATTGATTCCATGATGATATTTATAGAAGAAGTACTGCAGACCCGTTCTTTTTCTAAAGAAGAATTACAAGACTATAGTAAGAAAGCCTCAAGGAATTTATATCACTGAAAAGGAAAATACACAAAATCTTACTCCTATTCTCGCATTTTAGAGAGAACAGGAATTACTGGGTGCTTTAGAATTGTATTAAGATAACTTTAACCCTTTTTTCTATGTAAATACTTTACTTATTTTTATTTTTATATTTCCAAATTACTAAATTAAGCATGAATTGCTTCTATATAAATGATCTTGCAGTAAGTTAAAAATATATTTATTAGTCTTCTAATGAAAATATTATATTTGGGCCGGGGATTTACCTCAGTGGTTTCGACCCCTGCTATGCAAGCTCAAGGACCTGAGTTCGATCCCTGATACCAAAAAAAAAAAAACAAAAAAAACAACAACAACAACAACAAAAATTATATTAAGTAACAAATAAATATAGTAAACAAATTTTTATTTTTATTTCTAGTAATAAATGCATCTATAAATGTGTGCATATTTAGTAAAATTTATTTTTGTTGCATAATTTGTTATTTTACTCACGTATTTCCAATTAGATGCTATTGACATTTTTTTCAAGGAGAAGAAATACTGGTTTCTAATTCAAACACATGGATTAGAAGCAATTTTATAGTAGTTTCCCTATACATTGAATTATTTATAAATACCGTATAGTAAGTTATATATCTATTAATACCCTGAAAATATTTCTCATACCACACTTTGCTTTTTGTAAGACTAGTAAAAATCTAGTTCAAATTGCTTTAAGAAAGACGTATTGGTTTTCTCCTTCCTTCCTTCCTCCCTCCCTCCCTCCTTGCCTCCCTCTCTCCCTCTGTTCCTTCTTTCTTTCCTTATTTTCCATCAAATGACCAGGAAAATTGTTTCTTTTTTTTTTAATTTAAATTATTTTATTGATACATTTTAGGTATGCAATACATTTACATTTCTCATTGGGAACTTGTACATTTACATCATGCATCTTGGTTCTTATTTTTTCCCCATTCCTAGCCCTCCCTTCACCCCCTCCACCCTTCCCTATTTACAAAGACTTTATTTGAACATTTTCCATTTCTCATCATTTTTCCTTTCCCTTCTTTCTTTCCCCTACCCCTCTCACTATCCCTACCCCTTTGACCTTTTCTTCCTATTTTGCATCAGCGATTATTCATTCTAATCATTGGTACATTTTAGGTATACAATATAATGACATTCATCATTGGAAATTTGCACATTTACATAATCTCTCTTGGTTCTTATTCTTTACCCTGGCCCAGCCCTCCATTCAACCCCTCCATCCTTCCCTATTTACAAAGATTTTGTTTCATTTTTCCATTTTCTCATATTAATTCTTTCCTTTCCCCTACCCCTTCCACTTCCCCTTCCTCTTTGCCCCCTTTTTTCCTATTTCACATTATCTATTATACCTTTTAGTCCTTATTTACACTTTCAGTTTCTCACACCAAAGAAACTATTCGGTATTTACACATGTATGTCCTATTTATTTCACTTAAGAGTATCACCTCAATGGGCATCCATTTAGCTATAAATGTCTCTAATTTCTCATTTTTTAAATACGGTAGAGTAGTACTCCATTTTATTAAAAAAAAAAAACACATTTTCTTTATCCAGTCTCCAGTTGATGGGCATTTGGCTGTTTCCAAGTTTTAACTATTACAAATTGTGCTATTATGAACATGGGTGCACATATATCACTGTAGTATGATTCTTTTAATTCTTTGGAGAAGATATGCTGCAGGGGAGTAGCTGGGTCAAATGGGACTTCCAGTCCTAGTTCTTTGAGGTATCTCCATACTGATTTCCACAGTGGTTGTACCAGTCTACACTCCCAACAGCAGAGGAACAGTGTTCCTCTTTCCCCACAGACCCACCAGCATTTGTTTTTGGTTGATTTCATGATAGCAGCCATTCTTTCTGGACTGAGGTGGAATCTCAGCATTCTTTTCATTTGCATCTCTCAAATGACCAGTGATGTTGAACACTTTTTCATGTATTTGTTTGTTATTTCTACTTCTTTGTCTGAGAAATGTCTGTTCATTTCAGATGACCATTTTCAGATTGGGTCTTTAAATTTGGGAGGTCAGATCTTTTTAAGTTCTTTATAAATGCAAGATAGTAGACCTTAGTCTGAGAAAAAACAGGTGAAGATTTTTTCCCACATTGTGGCTTGTATCTTCATACTGCTGATGGTTTCTCTTGCTTTGCAGAAGATTTTCAATAAGAAGAGATCCCACTCGTTGATTGTTTGTGCTAGTTCACGGGCAGCTGAGGTTTTGTTCATAAAATATTTTCCTACAACAATGTCTTCCAGAGTTCTACCTAACCTCTGTTCCAGGCAGTTCAGGGTTTCTATTTAAATATTTAGATCTTTAGTCCATTTCAATTTTAGTTTAGTGCATGGAGAGATATAGGTCTAGTTTTAATCTTTAGCAAGTTGAAACCCAATTTTTCCAGCACCATTTATTAAGGAGGCTATCTTTCCTCCAGTGAGGGTGTTTGGCTCCTTTATTGAAGATGAGATGGCTGAGTGTGTCTGGCATTGTTTCTGCATCTTTTAATCTGTTCCACTGATCCTCAAGTCTGTTTGTTTGCCAGTACCATGCTGTTTTTATCACAGTAGCTTTGTAGTAGAGTTGCAGGTTGGGGATTGTGATACCCCTTGCCATGTGTCTGTTATCTAGAATTGCATTTGCTATTCTGGGTCTCTTCTTGTTCCAAATGAATTCTTGGATTGTTTTCTCAAGGTCCAAGAAGTATGCTGCTGGGATCTCAATTGGAATTGCATTAAATCTATATAGCAGTTTTGGAAGTATGACCACTTTCACTATATTAACCCTTCCCACCCAGGAGCAGGGGATGTCTGTCCATTTTCTGATATCATCTTCAATCTATCTTTTCACAGTGCTATTGTTTTCAGAGAAGAGGTCTTTGATTACTTTCATTAGGTTGCTTGCTAGGGATTTCAGTTTTTTGGATGCTATTGAGAAAGGAATTGTTTGACGTATTTCTCTCTCAGTGAGTCTGTTATTTGTGTAGAAGAATGCTACTGATTTTTGTGTGTTGACCTTGTAACCAGCTACTTGACTGAAATTGGTTATTAAGTCTAGAAGACTTTTGGTGGAGTTCTTGGGGTCTTCTATATAGAGTATCATGTCATCTGCAAATAATGACAATTTGAATTCTTCATTTCCTATCTTTATTCCTTTTATTTCTTTCTCTTGTGTAATTGCTGTGGCTAATATTTCCAGAACTATATTGAACAAGAGTGGTGATAGTGGACATCTTTGTCTTGTTCCTGATTTTAGTGTGAAGGATTTCAGTTTTTGTCCATTTAGTATAATATTGGCTGTTGGTTTTTCATAGATGGCTCTTATCAGTTTGAGGTAGAGACCATCTATTCCAATTTTTGGAGGGTTTTTATCATAAATGCATGTTAGATTTTGCCAAATGCTTTTTCTGCACCTATGGAGAAAATCATATGGTTTTTGTCCTTGACTCTATTGATATAGTGTATTACATTGATTGATTTGCATATGTTGAATGATCCCTGCATCCCTGGGATGAATCCCACTTGATCAAGGTGTATGATCTTCTTGATGATCTTCTGCATTCTATTTGCCAGTATCTTATTAAGGATTTTAGCATCTATGTTCATTAGTGAGATTGGCCTATAGTTCTCCTTTTTGGTTGGGTCTTCTCTGTTTTGGGGATCAAGGTGATGATTGCTTCCAGGAATGAATTTGGGAGTACTGCTTTCCTTTCAATTTCATTGAAGAGTTTAAACAGTAGTGGCAGTAGTTCCTCTCTAAATGTCTTGTAGAATTCAGCAGTGAAGTCATCAGGGTCTGGGCTTTTCTTAGTTGATAAGTTTTTTATTATGTTTTCAATTTCATTGGTTGGTATTGGGTTGTTTAGAATTTTTAGGTCTTCTTCATTCAACTTTGGTAATTCATATCTATCTAGGAATCTGTCAATTTCTTCTGTGTTTTCCCTCTTATTGGTATATAGGTTCTGGAAGTAGGTATTGATGATTATCTGGATTTCTGCTGGGTCTGTTGTAATTTCATCCTTTTCATTCCTATTTGCATGGATTTGGGCCTTTTCTTTCCTTTTTCTGATACGGTTGTCTAAGGGTTTGTTAATTTTGTTTATTCTTTAGAAGAACCAACTCTTGGCTTCATTTATTTTTTGTATTGTTCTCTTAGTCTCCATTGCATTGATTTCTGCTCTGATCTTTATACTTTCTTCCCTTGTATGAGCTTTGGGTTTGTCCTGCTCTTCTTTTTCTAGAAGCTTGAGGTTCAGCATCAGGTTGTTTAATTGGGCTCATTCTGTTTTCCTAATATGCATATTCACTGTTATAAATTTCCCTCGTAAGACTGCTTTCATTGTGTCCCATAGATTCTGATATGTTGTATTGTCATTGCCATTTAATTGAAGGAACTGTCTGATTTCTTCTTTAATTTCCTCTGTGACCCATTGGTTATTCAGAAGTGTGTAGTTCAATTTGCACATGTTTATGAAATTTTTCCAGTTTCTTTTGCTGTGGATCTCCAATTTCATCGCACTGTGGTCTGATAATATACAGGGGATAACTTCAATTACTTTGCACTTACTTAAACATGTTCTATGCACAAGTATGTGGTCTATTTTGGAAAATGACCCATGTGCTGCTGAGAAGAGTGTGTATTCTGATTTTGTAGGGTGGAATACTCTGTAAACATTTGTTAAGTTCATTTGTTCAAGCGTTTGATTTAGTTCTAGTATTTCGTTGCTTGTTTTGTTTTCTACTTCATCTATCTATTTGTGACAGTGGGGTATAGAGGTCCCCCACTACTACTGTATTATTATTTGATTTTTCATGTCTGTTACTGTTTGTTTTATATAATTGGGTGCACTTGTATTTAGTTCATATATATTAATGATTGTCATCTCTTTCTGTTGGATTGTTCACCTTACAGGGATGTAGTGTCCTTCTTTGTCTCTCTTCATCAGTGTTGGTTTGAAATCCACTTGCTCTGCAAAGAGGACAGCTACTCCTGCTTTTTTGGGGGGGTTCCTGTCTCATGGAGTATTGTTTTCCACCCTTTAATTTTCAATCTATGAGTTTCCTTTGAAATAAAGTGTGTTTCTTGTATGCAGCATATTGTTGGATCTTGCTTCTTGACCTATTCTGCCAGTCTATTTCTTTTGATTGGTGAATTGAGACCATTAACATTGATGGTTATAACTGAAACACATTGAGTTATCACTGTGATGACTTTTTCTTTTTGTTGGGGTCTCCCCCTTTACATTTAATTTCTTGTCACACTAGATGGATTCATTCTGCTGTGCTTCCTGGGTTTGTGTTCCCCCATGTCTGTTCCTTGAATATTGTGTAAAATTTTTTGGAGTGCTGGTTTGTTATTCATGAAGTTCCTAAGGTGCTCTTTGTCATGAAAGTATCTTATTTCTCCATCCATTTTGAAAGATAGTTTTGCAGGGTACATCAATCTGGGTAGGAGGCTGTTTTCTTTTAGGGCTTGGAATATGTCACTCCAAGCTCTTCTTGCCTTGAGGGTTTGTGTTGAGAAGTCTGCTGTGATTCTGCTGGGCTTGCCTTTGTATGTGATTTGTTTCTTTTCTCTCACTGCTTGTAGAATTTTGTTCTTCTGTTGGGTTTCTGGAATCTTGACAATTATATGCCTATGTGTAGATTTTTTTTAATCAAGGCTATTTGGAGTCCTATATGCCTCACTTATCTGTATGTCAAGTTCTTTTCCCCTGCTTCAAAAGTTTTCTGCCATTACTTCTGTGAAGAGTTATTTTGTGTCATCTGCACTCTGTCCTGTTTCTTCTTTGACTCCAATCAGCCTTATGTTATTCTTCTTTGCATCATCTAGCAGCTGCTGGATTGATTTCTTGTGCCCCCTTAAAATTTTGAAGCAATTTTTCTTTTCCTGTTCATTAATTGCAATCTTATCTTCTATATCTGAAATTCTGTCCTTACATTGGCTCATTCTGCTGTGTAGACTTTCATTGGAGTTTTTCATCTCCTGGAACTCTATTTGCATCTGTTTTAAGGATTCCATTTGTTTCCTACATTGGGATTCCATCATGTTCCTCAGCTCCTCTCTAGATTTATTATCATGTCTTGCACTATGAGCACAATTTCTGCTGTTATCTGCGAAATTATTTCTGATTTCATTTTTTCCAGATCCTCTCTTGTTGCCAGTTCAGTGGGTCCAGTTGGTTGTGTATCAGAGTGTTCCATCTCATTTCTCTTTGGGGTTGCTGTAGGTGATCTGGAAGTCTGGTTTTGAGACTTACTTATGTGTTTTCTCATTTCAACCCGGGGATGGGGTGCTGTTGGCATCCACAGGGCTCATCTCCTCTGAGCTGGGAGAAGTGGGACAGTGGCTCAGAAGCCCCTTCCTCTTGGCCAGGATCGGTGGGATGGACGGTGGCCCAAAAGCCCTTTTCTCTGGGCTGGGAGTGGCAGAATGGATGGTGGCCAGGAAGCCCCTTCCTCTGGACTGGGAGTGGTGGGCTAGATCGTGGCCCAGAAGCTCCTTCCTCTGGGCCAGGAGCAGTGGGATGGTGGCTCAGAAGCCCCTACCTCTGGGCCAGGAGCAGTGGGACAGAAAATTCTTTGTAATAAACTAACATCTGATCATAGAAGAAAAGGATTCAACTACAGAAATATCAGTGGCAGATTTGTCTAGGTAGGAGAAATAGTTTTATATACTCTTCCTTGAGGTAGAGAAGACTAGAGTGGAAACTACAACTTGGAGAGTGGCAGCAGAACAAGTTAAAGAGGAAAATGATCAGTGTGTAAATTTCTGTTGCTCATTTCTTGGAATTTGGTGTTTATTTCAAATGTAGTGGAGGGCGGGGAGAGTCAGTCAGGGGTGTGGTGCCCGTATAGCCCTCTGTTCAACACTTTGGCCCCAAAAGAAGCAAAGAAACTAATAAAATGGCAGGTTTGATGGAGAATCTGGGCAGAGGAAAGACATGTCAAAGGAGCACTCGTATTGTAGAATGATGATGAGCGTGGGGATGTGGGAGAAAATAAGAAGTCAAACTATGTAATAGTTTATTGTATTAGCTCAAGCCCAGACTAACAGTTGGGTCAAGTGGTTGGATCAAGTTGCAAAGCGTGAATGCATCATCCAGACTCTGGATGTAACTTAAGTAGAGTTGGTCAGTGAACTGATGGATTTGTTATAAGATGCAAGAGAAACATATCCCAAATCTAGCTGTTCAACATCACTTCTGCTGCTATTACCTGGTCAGACCTTACCACTGATCAGAAAGGCAAATGTAACAGCCTTTTAATAGATCACTTTCTTTCTGTGTGGATCTATGACTATGCCTTTTTCATGTTTATTTTTGGCACAGTAGTCAGAATAATTCTTAGAAAATTTAGGATATATAATGTCAAATAGTCAAACTCTTTAATGCTTTCTCTCTCACTTGGAATACAAAATTAGAGGAGTTACTATTGCCTAAAAGATTTTTTTGAAGACATGCCTTTCTTTTGACTACATTTTTATTAGTACATGTCTGCAGTACATGAAGATCATGTTCATTGTGGGCGTTGGTTCATGTGCACAACAATCTTAATTGCTTTTCATCTCTTCCCCTCCCTTTTCTTCCCCCTCCCTCCAACTCTTTGTCACCTTCCCTTTTGCAAAATATCTTCTCACTGTGGGTTTTCTTTCTTGATGAGCCTATTCCAGACACATTATTTTTGTTGCTATTTCTCAAAGATGCCAAGAAAATTATCTCTTTAGCTCCTTTATTTTTTATCCTTTTTCTTAGAATGATTTTTGCCCAGATGTCTCTACTCTGTCAAGTGAACTGTCTCATGTCTATGTGTTTAAGTAACCTTCTCAAGAGGCAGATCACAATCTTCCATTCAGTGTTTCCATTTCCTTTCCTCTTTCCAGTATCCCTCACATGCTCCAGTTTTCTTTGTTAAGAATGTTACCTTTTCAGACACCATATTATCTGCTTATTAATATGTGTATCAAATAATTTGGATGCTCCTAAACTGTAATCATAAAGACATAGTCTTTTTTACACTGTTTTACTAATACAGGAATATTTTGACCTATACTAGGAGCTCAACAATTACTGGAGACCTGTGCAGTAGGTTTAAGTCTCCTGCACAGTGTTCAATGCATGGTTAAAGAAAGGCTCAAAGACAGAATTAAAGAAACAGAGAAGTGGGGAACCAGGATGGCCAGTGCTGATTAACTAGCAAAGGCCCTGGTCAGTCCAAACCACTGATTTTTGTTGATAATCAGATGGGGGTAAAGGGGAACTACATGTGAGGATGTGCAGTCCTGTAGTTTCTATGGATACCAAGGTAGGGCTTGTAAAGGCCAAGACAAAGCATTCTTGAATTAGGAACAGGCAAAATGTAGGGTTTTAATTAGAACCTTGTCCTTCTAGTTAAGGAGGTTTTTGTCACAGGAATGAAATTTGGATAGGAGTTACTCTGACCTTGGCAAGTAGGCTTCAGCTGGACTCACTTCTATAAACAAGCCAGTTGTAGGGTTAATTCTTTACAGCCTGCTTTGGACATAATCAATAAGGCAGTCTCCCAATTTGGTGGTTAAGAAAACAAAAGAATAATGGCTATAAGGCTAATGACCTGGCTTAACAAAGAAATTGAATTTTATGTACATATAGTGAAATAATATTGAAAACACAGGTTGGGGGATGGTGTAGAAACATTAGTTCCTGGACATTAATTGTGACAGGACTCTTAAGCATGCAAGTTAAGAAACCGTGGAAGCAGGAAGATACACATATTTCGTGGTTAGGAAGGGATTCTAGGTAGAGATATAATTAGCACATTTATTGTCCAATAAGCTATGGGTCTATGAAATCCTCAGTTCTGTATCATTGCAATATGCTGAGATAAAATGCAAAGAGAGAATACCTGAGATGGATGGAAAATAAAGAGAGTAAATCCTCAGAAGGTAGTGAAAGAAGCACCCAGGAAAGAAGAAATGACCATTTGTATCATGTGCTACAGTCAAATATGAAGAACATTGGATAAAGCTCCCTTATTAGTGTAATTTTTCATGCTTAATTATATGGAAGCTAATCACCATCCTGCAGCAACAATTCAAAAAAGTTCACCTGAGGTATTGGGCCTCCACAGGCCTTCTCTGCACCTGAAATACACTGGGCCTGTCTTTATGTCTTCATGCTATGTAGTCATAAAGATGACTAAAAATTATTGGTGAAAGTAGGACCATGGGTGCTTTCTACTCCTAGTTGCTTGATTTGAAAGAAGTTATCTTTCTTCCTCATCTACCTAAGCATGAGAACAATGGAAAGAAAAAGTATTTTTTCTCAGTCAATAATGACGCATATATATATGTCAGTGTGTATTTGCTATTTAACACTTACTTTCCTTTGTTATTACCATACCATATATCCAAAAACTGACAGGTTTTAAAAGGCGAAATCTACACTAACAAATTTTGTTAATGTAATGTCTCATAAAATAAGCTGATCTTGTCACAGATTAGATAGGATATATGATTGGTCCTTGGTGAACCCAGGCCCAGACTGTTAAACCTAAATTTTTACCCTGAGATTTTCCTCCTTTAAGATGATTCAGAAGAGCCTTCTATAAAATCTATCACAAGTGGTATTTTTCTTATCCCCTGGCCCCCATAGTAACAATAATTGTAATATGAGTAATTTTTCAGGTTTTTAGAGGCAACAGACAATACTTAAGAACTTGGGCTCTAGAGTCATAGGGTCTGGAGCAAAGACTTAATGTTTCAGTGACCAGTGCTGTGACCTTGGGCAGCATACAGACTTCTATATCCTAAAAGAGATAGTACAGTAATGTCTCTATTTGAGGGATGCCAAGAGTATCAAATGCTTGGTACATGTGACATATGTACATGCACAAAGCAAGTAGAAAGCACTCAGAAGATGGCTATGTTCTGCATATGTTCACTGGCTTTATTCAAAAGGCATGGCTAGGACGAACACAAAACCAAGTAAGTGTGAAATAAATATATGTCTTTATGTGTTCTCTTGTCTTAATCTGTTTCCTCTTGCTTTTCTACATTGATTGGTCAAATAAAAACAAAAGCATGGGTCTACACACACACACATGCAAATACTAATACATTGCACTAGTCATTTCCTTGTTATTAGGACGAAATACCAGACACAACTTAAAAGAGGAGGTTTGTTCATGCTGACCATTTTTAGGTGATTCGATCCATGGCTGGCTGGTTCCAAGGTAAAAGTGACTTGGTAGAGGGGGATGAGACTGGCAGGAAGCAGAGAGAGAGAGGAGGAGTTGTGGACAGGACACAGCGACAGACCCAAACCAGTGGGGATCCATTTTCTAACACCCTATTTAGCTCCTGAATTCACCAATGGATGGGTTCACTGATGAGTATAATGCTCTCTGATTCAACTACCTTTCAGATGCGTGTGGATTTAGAGGACAGTTTAGATTTAAACCAATACATACGTAATTTTACTGGATACAAATATTTACCAAGCAGACACAATAAAAATGCATGAATATGATTCTACTCAAAACAAATTAGTCTTTTAAAATATTAGAGATCCTACTTTTGGGCCGGGGATTATCTCAGTGATTTTGCCACCTGCTGCACAAGTGCAAGGACCTGAGTTTGATCCCCGGTACTGAAAAAACAAAAAATCTGGAGCGAGATCGTACTTTTAGGGGGATTATCTAAAAATTTATCATTCCATTTTAGAGCATTTGTCTAAATTTTTGAATAGTTTTCTCCAAAATATAAGATATTTTGTTAGACAGAATTAAACTATCAAAATAAATATATAAAATAAAAAAATAATATTAAGAACTAAAGTAATAGACTTCCTTCCCTTTCATTTAAAGTTCTCAAAAACTTAATTTTGAATAGTTCAATTTTTAGGTCAAATAACTCCTGGCTCAGTTGCTTTATGTCTCTTAAAAAGTCGTTCCCTGCCGCCTTCCGACTAGCAGTTTTAATGGTTTCTGGCAGTGGCTATCTCCCTTTTGACACCATTAATCCTTTGAGTTGGTTATCTTTGTCTACTTGTTCTTAAGTCCTAAGAGTAGTGCCCATTTTCTTACTATCTGCTTACTCTTAAATCTTTTTCAGTTTCCGTTTTGGTTCCCACAATCCTCCAGAAATGACTTTCTAGATGATGAGAAGTAACCTCCTTATAACTACTTCAAGTGGATTCTTAATGATCTCTCACTTGAACATCTAGGAATAAGTTTCAGTTCTTCCTTTCACTGGTTCCATGACCTTTGTCAACCCATTACAATTGTATGACTCTCGGGTTTTCACTTCCCAAATTGGTTGTGAAGAGAAAATTCTAATACATTACTTTTTAGTAGATGTCTCTTTCTGACTCTTGCTATCCTGTCTTCTTTCTACTTTTTAAATCTTTTGACTCTAGCTTCTGCTTTGAAGATCTCTGCTAACTTGGCTCCCATGACACTCACTGAACTCTTCTTTGGCTTTGTCCTTCATCTTTCATTTACTCGGCCTGTTTTGTTGATTTCAGGATGACATGATCCAACTCCATAGATACTCTGTTTGTTGGTTCGTATTTCTGCTTCCTCATTCATAATATTTCACTACTTAGAAAGCCAAGCCTGCTCCCTGAATTAAACTGTACATTTTCAAGACTCAACATTAGAGTTTCATACTACAATATTTGAAAACAAAGTAGATTTCCTATTCATATATTAAAAATGATGGCATTTAGGAACATGGTTTTAGTAAAAACCATGAAATCATTCTCACTAATATTAGCAATAATTTAAATATGATTATATATTTAAAGATAAAAAATAATCAAATGATCAGGAGAAAGGATAAAGAAGGAGGAAAAATCAAAGGAACATTTTTGAGTACCTGGGTTTAGCATGATTATGACAGTATTTTCACACAGTATGGCACTTTATCCTCATAATAGTGAATTTACAAAGTAAATATTAGTATTAAGACTGAGATGAATCAAACAAATAAACTCTAAATGATTTTCCATGATTTAAATTATAAATATCAATAAGTAATCATAACCCAGGTTTAAAACACAAAGATGCTCTATTTTCCTTTTGGTATCACCAGTGCTTCTTTGAAAGGTTTCAAGTTGTATGTAACATTCTTTCCCACACATTAACCTATTTACCAATAATTACCAGTTACTGTGGCTTGTACTTGTCATGTTCATTTACACATGATTCAAATTCCTGTTGGTGGTAATTAGTAATATCACTAGTAGACATGATTTTATGTCATGGTTCAGAGGTTAGTGTAATCCATCGGAAAATTAATTTCCTGTGAAATAATTGGGTAAACTTCAGAGAACATAAAATTTTATTACCTTAGTATGGGAAATTAAAAGCTGTACAAACAAGTAGCAATTTTTTGACATTTTTAGAGGAAAGATTACGATACCTTGATAATCTGAATGTCCCTCTTTGGAAAATGATTGCCACAGCAACATACATGGCAAAATCATAACTAGAGATTCCACACTGCCAAGTAGAGCAGCATTTATTTAATAAAAAAGAACTAGAGAAAGAAAAATACCACTTTTCTATTGAAGCCCCAACTTGATGTCAGCTCACTGGAATAAAATTCAAAAACAAAATGTATGAGCAAGACTAATGTGCATCTATTTTGGAAATGAACCAGTATTCACATAAGATAAAAAAAATACTTGATTAAGATTTAACAAATATAAATTACACTATAATTGTATAGTACTGCTACAGTCCCTTGTAGAATTCCACTTTTATTCTAAAATCATTTGTATAAAGAAGCTAATAGTTAATTTATTTCATATCCATTAAAACATGAGGGATAAGTTTTTATTATGTTTAGGCAATGTGTATGGTGGTGTCGGTCTTTCTGTCTTTTTGGAAATAGATGATGTTCAATAGTTAGGGTGATTCTGACACTGAAAATAAGTTACATTAATTTAAATATCGTTGCATTAATTTTTTGTTTTGTTCATAACAAACAAGTGTTATGCACTTGGAATGTCAAAAATGAATGTTTTAAACAATGTCTGTATTTGAGAATACATACAAACAACAATAATAAATATTTTTCTGATTTATAATTCCTCTGTTCTTGTTATTTGCAAATTTGTGCTAAGCTTTTGAAATGCTTTTTATTTCATACCAAATGCCATAATAATGTTCATTTAAATATTTTATGTAAAAGTCTGAATAAATTTCTTCCTTATGTGAAAAATAAAAAAGGAAGGTTTGGAAAATTTCCTTGTAGCATTCAATACAGATATTGTGTAAGAATGAGTTTTAAACAGACAGATGAATGAACTTTTCAAGTAAAATCATTTGATAAACTTATCATTAAGATTGAAGTGAATCAAACATATAAACTCTAAATAAACACTTGATACTCAAGAGCTCAGACTAAAATTTTACTGGTTTATAATTTCCCTAGATTTTCTCTTATTCGCTACTTATACTAGCTCATAGTCACAAGACAAAGATTAAACTTCAAATAAGACAAAGTATTTTTAGATCTAGAAATGTAATAGTCACTAATCTAAATGTAATAGACTACATAGACTATGATCTGTTGATATCAGTGAAGGGTTAGTTATTACATATTTATTATTATTGTTGTTCATATGTATCCCCAAATTCAGACATTGTTTAAAAAATTAGTTTTTTACTTTCCAAGTGGATAAAACAGATACCAAAACCTGTAGTTGTTCAAGTCCCTTATGTAAAATAGCATAGGATTTTCATATAGCTTACAGTCTATTGTAAATAACCCCTCAGTTACTAACAGCTAATACTCTGTAAATGCTATGCAAATGTTTGTTACACTACAAGTTATTATACTATTTTCATAGTGTTTGGGGAACTAAAAAGAATTCCTGTACATGTTCAGTCGGGAGGTATGTGTTCTTCCCAGATATTGTTAATCCATGGGTTCAGAACCCACCAATATAGAGGATGGATTGTATATAGGTGGAAAGTACATATTGGCTTCATTTGGGTCCTCAATTTCATAAACTTTTTAAATTTATCCCATTCTTTAACAGCCTGTTATTCATACTTTTGGAAAACATTATTTTCCATAATTTCTTCGGAACTGTTGTGAGTGGCAGCTGCTTCTATCATCCTCCCCAGCCCCAGCTTCTGACTTCTCTGGAATTTCCATTCCGCGTCTCGTCCTCCTGATGTTACATTTCTAGGCCACAGGGGGCAGTAATGGGTTCTCCTCCAAAGCTTCACTCAAAGAACTCAGTAAAACAATGCTGTGGATCAAAACCTCATGGAAAAACTGAGAGAAATGATAAAAAAAGTTAATAGCGTTGTACTCTAAGCAACAACGAGAAACGAAATGATTGGCATCCTTCTGTGGAGACAACATTTCTTATTCTATTCGATATGGCCTGGGCTTGATGCAAGTGCTTACGTTTTATATTTTAGTTTATGAACACTTTTCATTTTTAGTTCCCTTAAAATTCCAAATGTTTGTATTACTATGAGAAATAAGTATCTTACGTTGTTTTATTTCCTCTCATCTAACTTAAACCTTTTAACATCTTCCACTTTCATTTGGCAAACCAGACTTTTCTCACTGTTTTTCTAAAGTAGTCATATACTCCCTTCTCTATGCCACTTTCCTAGATTGTATCAATACACTGTCTTAACGTAGTTTGTTCCTCTATTTATTTATACGATTAATCCGTATGATCTTTATGAAGCATGTGTCATATGTTGAATACCCTTTTTAGGGATTTTTAAAAATCAAATACTGCAGGGCCGATTTATTATAAAATTGAAAGAGCTTTAGATTTGTAATAAAAGTCCACATTTGAGAAAGGATGAACTTTAAAGCAGCAGGCAAGTTGGGGAGACAAATCAGGTAAGGAGGGAAGGCGAGCAGGTGCGTTGGAGCTGCGGGCACAGATGGAAGCATCCGCTCTCACGCAGCCATGTGAATGAAATAGTCTCCTTAACTGGCCCAGATTCTGAAGCTCTCACAGGTAATTCACCAAGGGAAACTCATGTTTTCTCATTCAAACAATGAAGAATAAGAGAAAGTTTGATTTAATAAGATGAATTTCATTGGCATAATACTTTAATATACAATGCATTTGACATTCTATATAAGTGTATGAAGAGTACATTAGAAAACCAATCAAGTACTCTGCATTCAATATTAAAAATAAATTTCTATATAAAAATAAAATCAGTAAAGATAATTGAATATTATATTGACTCAGAAAAAAACCCTCATATTTAAAAATACGTTAAAAATTGAAATATTTGGGACACATTGCACTGTAAATGATTGAATTACACTTGATGTTCACAGTTCTCATCAACTATCCAGGAATTACTTCTGCAGTCATAAATATACTTATTCATCCCAGAAAGATAATCCAAGTTATGTTTCCACTTTACATGAAATAGGATTCACATTTTAAATGAAAATATTTCGTAATATGAAAGTTTGCTGTATTTGGGTTGTAACAGAATTTATCAAGGATTTTCTAGTCCCGAAGAAAACACTAATTAATATCTATAGGCTCCTAGGAAGAGCCTTTTTTCTCTCTGTTTTGGTTCAGGCCTAAAATGTCCCCAGAGCCTCACGTGCTCATGCGCAGTGCTTTGCAGGGTGACGACTGGGAAGCGGAATGGCTGGCTTATTGCTGGGAGCTGGGTTCGCTCACCAGCAATGGGCAAGGCCGGAAGCAGGCGTCCCCTTTTCACTCCTTCCTTCTCTCCTTGTTTCCAGTCTCCCCTGTGGTGACACTGTCACACTGTCAATCATGGGCTGAAATGGGAGCCAAAATAAACCTTCCTGCTAAGCTCAGGGGGTCAGGCATTTTGCCCCAGCAATGGAGAGACTGAAGAAACAGATCTTGATACCCATGGTGAGGCTGTCGCTGCGATGCTACTTGACAGGGTCTTTAGAAGCCTCTTGACGGGAGATTCTGGTCAGAGTGCAAAATCTATCCGCTGATAAAGAGAAAGAAAGAACGTCACTGATCATTGGAGAAATGCAAATTAAAGCGACACCGAGATTCCATCTCCCTCCAGAAAGACTGGCTATCCTCAAGAAATCAATGACCAATGCTGGGAAGGCTGTGAGGGAGAAAGGAAGCCTTCTTCATTGTTACGTGGGACTGTGAACTGATACAACTGCTATGGAAATCAGTATGGTGATTCCTCAAAAAACTAAAAGCAGAGGTTCCATTTGACCCAGCTATTCCCCTTCTAAACATCTTCTTGAAAGAGTTAAAGTCATTATACCACAGTGATACATGCATACCCATTTATAGCAGCACAATTTATAATACCTAAACCTTGGAAACAGCACATATGTCCATTAACAGATGAATGGATAAAGAAAATGTGGTATTCATACATAATGGAGCACTACTTTGCCATAAAGAAGGATACATTTGAGACATTTCTAGGTAAATGGATGCATTATAAGAACATAACCTTAAGTGAAATAAATCAGACCCACAAGTTTAAATATCACAGTGTTTCTCTAGTGTGAGAAAACCAAACTGTAAATAAGAACCAAACTGGAGAATAAATATTGGGAAGGAGAAACTTGTTCAAATCTGAAGGGGACCAAGGAATGGGAGAGGGGGAAGGGAAGGAAGGAAAAAGCGGTTTTTAGAAAAGAGAATTGTAGGGAAAAAATGAAAATAACTTTTGTAACTGGGGTAGAGAAGTTGAAGGGAGGGGAGAGGAAAGGGAAAAAATGAATTAAGGTGTAATAGGTACAGGTATCAATTCCTCATGATGGCTGTGATCATTATGTATGGCAAACATACTAATAAAAAAACCAGACAATAAAAACCAATCTCAGGAGGTTTCAGTTAGGAACAAGGATTGCACTGATAGTTAGACCACCTTAAATAGGCACATATATCCCTAAATTTATTTTACACTCTAAGAAACATTTCCTTCTCCATTCTTATATGGTAAGCTAACATAGTAGGCCTTACATTTTAAGAACTTATCTTATGTTCTACTAATTAAACCAAGGATATTTATTTTTTAAATAAATATGTATCTTAGAATCAATTTTTGTGAAGTTACAGCTTACTCATTCTAAGGAAAATTTTCAAAAGCTTTAATAAATTTCAGCGATAGTGCGTAAAGTGAACTGTCTTCCTAATTCATGTTAATTTATAATTAACATACTATAAATTCACCAAAAATCTGGAGAAATATCAATTTTGGGAAATATATTAACTGCAAAAGATTAACACTGATGCATTCTTTTCCTGGTTTCCCCATTTATATTTACCTTGATAATTAGTTTTATTTTATTAAGTAAATGTCTGTTAAAAACTGTCTTTGGTCTGTTTTGATGACATTTTTTAATATCATGATACAATTTTCCCCTTAATTAGTACTTAATCTTATTTTGAAATAAGTTTAGACACTATTTAAACACCAGCGCACAATTGATTTAAGGTAGAAAAATTGAACAAAATGTATTTCTATTATAATTGAATTCAGAAAGTTCCTTACAACAGTCAGTTAAATGAACATGCTACAACTGTAAGCAGAGAACCTAAGTCCATAAACGATTTTAGGTTTAAGCAAATTTCTTTATTCTTGTCATGGATTTAGAAATCGAATGGTTCTCATCACTGTCATGTGCATGTGATATATATGTATTTCCCCTCCTCTCTGATACATGGGATAAATCACCGGGGCTACTGAGGTGTCTCTTAGATATTAAATCATTGGTGTCGGCTGCCAAATCAACTCAATGAACTCAAAAGGAGAAATCTTGGCTCCTGACTCTTTTTGTGTATTTTTGTTTCATTACTGATTACCAATGGCGAGCCATCAGCCTCGGTGTCAAAGATGATGGATACTATTGAAGATTTATATCCCTAACTTGTCAGACACAAACTTATTTGCCCATGATCACTTAGGCTATGAGTTTTGGACACCCACTTCTTTATCAAACTTAGAAGATTAGATCTTGTGTATCTCTTCCAAAACACAAATTATTATAGTTTTTGCCCACCATTTGAATAGGGTGTAATACAGTAATTTGGCCTAAACTAGCTGATAGAACTCATGTTATGCTATGATAATAACCATGAACTTTACAATTGGATCTCCCCACTGGCTATGTGTTGGACACTTGCATTGATTAAAAATGACTCTTACTACCAAGCATTAGCAAGATTTACGCAGGATGCTTCCAGTGTCCTTTGTTATAAACTGACACCTAGAGAGATAAACCATTTTGTTTTCACTCATAAGCAAAAAATATGAATATACTGGGAGACGTTTCTCTCTTAAGATCAAATTTTCTTGACTTTTACTTATGTCAGATACTCTTTAGTATTCAAAGTTTCTTGTAAAAGAAAACTTTTTTCTTAGCTCACTGAGCTCATAAATACTCCTAAAGCCTTACTCCATAAACATCTACTTTTTCTCCAGAAAATCCAGGCATAAGTTAAATAATTATTGCACCATTATCACTGTTAAGAACACAGATTTTACATACTCACCATCACATGTACACTTCTGACTTTCTCCTCTTTAGACAATTGTATTAAAATATTCAACAAAATTATATTTCTCAATTATCATGTAACTGTGCATTGCCTACATGTTGCTATGCCAAAGAAAAATTGCACCTATTCAATTCAACAGGTAAGAAAGGGTGTATTATGGCCTTTGAAATATAAGAAAGAAGCAAGAAAACTGAACTCAATTTCACTGAAACAAAGGGCAGGAGGTTTTTGAGGCCAGAAGTGAGCTGTTGGGAAAGTACTGGGATTTTGGGGGAGGTAAATAGGACATGTGGAGCAAACAGAGTTATTCCTGAGCTTGCAAATATTTGAGTCTATGATTAGGGCATGGCTTCATCACTTTCCTCTTCACAGGCACAAAATACCCAGCACCCATAACTTAAAGGAGAAGTTTATTTGGGCTCCTGTTTTTCCAGGTTTCATTCCATAGTCACCTGGCTGCAAGGCAGAAAGGACATAAGGGAAAGGCCTTGAGCAAGGGAAGCTCTTCACTTCATGACAAACAGGATGCAGGGAGAGAAAAGGGAAGAGCTGGGGAGGGCATCCACCTTCCAGGGCTACGTACGCTGCAACTCCTCTCCTCTGACCAGGCCTCAGCTCCTAATAGGACACTGAGCAGCTGATTCCACCAGCCAGTGATTCACCTAACACTGCAGCACCCCCATCCAGCAGCCCCCAAAAGCCCCAGCTCCGACAGCATGAGAGGACACTTCCAGATGGAGGCCACAGCAGGGTCCTGTGATTACTAACTGGTGCCCTGGAAGGCGAGGTGTGTGTCCTCCAACAGGGACCCGGACACATGGGCATCGCCCTCTTCGTGATGACCTTGCCTAGGGGAAGCTCCAAGGCCCTTAGAACTGACAGAAGATTTTTTAATGAGGTTTACATCTCAAAGTAGCAGCAGAAGGATTTACAATGACAAATTTTCTAAACTAAATCCTTTAAGAAAAGGGAGGTCGGCGCCTAACTTCAAGAAGCCCTTGTAAAATTTAGTTAAGCACAGGGAAATTTAAGGCCATCTTGGTCATATAAGAAAGTTGTAATGAAATTAATATTTACCTGACACTTGTAGCCAATTCAATTCTCGAGTATGTATTTTTCAACTCTTATCAGTTCACTGCTTTGATTTAGAAAATAGTATATAAATTTCATAAGGCAGAGTTTTATTTGTTTAATTCTACATTTTAACCTCTTCAGGAATGTCTGATATATAATTGGTTTTCAATAAATAGTTATTGAGTAAATAAGTTAAGAAACTGTATACCCAATATTTTCATCTGAGTAAGATAAGTACTAGTATTTGCAATTATAATCCTGGAGATAATACAGCTATTAAGACACCGAACAGCCATAGGAAAAAAGGATGATAGAAATTAGAACGTATAAAGTGTATTATGTAATTAGTAAGCAATATCTAATGTTAAAGCATATTTTAGATCCTACAAGCATTCCTTTCACCTTCCCATTTGAATTATACCCGTTTTTATCTATTCTTCTCCTCACATGCAGATTCTATCTCTAAAGCAAAACTATGATCATATCAACCCTTAAGTAAAGCCTTGAATTATACACACATGCACACATACACACAAACATAGAGCAAGGGATTTATTAACTAGAATGTTCTCAGAATATCACTGGGATACAGTAGATGCTTTTATTGACCATATAATTACAGGTGAAAACTTTGAAGTACAGAAAAGTGAAGTCAATACCCCAAAGTCACACAGCTACTAAGGGTGAAGTTGGGTTTCATTCTGAGTCTGGCTCCATCTGTCCCCTCACCCTGTGCCTGGTCTGAGTCTGATGCTCCTATCTTGCCTTTTTGTCCTCAGGATCTAGCTCCAGCCCAGGCCCCTCCTCACTCTTCAGATCCCTTCTTGTCCCAAACACACCAAGTCCTCTCCTGCTTCAGGGCCTTTGCTTAGCTCCACCTTTCCACCTGGGGGCTCAGGCCATCCCCACCATTCTCCCTACCTGTGTTCAGGCCTTTCTCAGTTACTGGGTCACACACCAAACCATTTCCCTTTCCTCACCTAGGCCAGGCCTTCTCCAACCATCACTGGCCAGCTTTCCCTTATCAAAAGTGGTCATTATATACTCTTTCACTGATACACTCTCTGGTGCTTCTCCATATTTAAATTTCTATAAAGACAGGCAATGTGTCACCAGGGTCCCACATATTGTCAATATGTCTTCAATAAATTTTCCTTGATTAGATATATGAGATGTGGTTCTGATTCCAAAAAAATTCCTCAGGCATGTATAACTAGATGCATGAGTGTGCTCCAAATTTGTGCACACATCAGCAGCAATAGTAACACAGTTGTGTGTTGTTGTTTTCTGTGAGACCACAACAGGCTGTTGTTAAACAACTAGCAGTAGTTCTCTCTGGTCAGAGCACAGTGTCAGCCAAACTGGGTCCCGCTCAGATTCTAGCTCCAAAGAAGGAGGCTGAGCAGGGGAATTCAGAATCCTGCGCTCCTCCAGTCTCTATTACAGGGTCCAGCAGGTCCAGTTATGTCTCCTGCTGATGCTGTCAAGGACGCTCTCTCACTTCCCCTCCTCTGACAGTGAAACCAGCAGCTTTGTTGTTTTTGTTCTCTGGACCTCATTAAAACAAACCAACCAACCCTTTCCCTATGAAAACCTTCTGCATCAGTTAAATAATTCAGGCCAGACAGTAACTAACTGCAGCCCAAGGTTGTTTTGTGGATCTCTATGTTTTCCTTCCTCTGGGGATTGACAGGAAGCAAACTGACTGGTGGCTTCTGTTTCCCAGGGGAGGGGAGCCCAGGGAGAGCTCTGGAAATCAGCTGGGTTCACATACCAGGCAGGATGCCTCTCTCTCCACCCCTGCCTTGGACTTGCCTCCTCAACTCAGATTTGGCAAGTTCAAAGTTTTTATTTTTTCTCTTTTCTCTCTATTTAAATCTTTTGCTCACAACTGTAACCAAGCATTCTGCCGATTTGAGCATGCTCAGAGCTGGGCCACTTGAAGTTTCCTAAAAGAGATGAGATTGAGGACAACAAAGGGCAAAGGGAAGGAATCAAGTCGGTCTGCACAGAGACAACTGTGAAGTTCATAATTTAGGAACAGGAATGCATGTTATAACCATGTCATGACAACAGGGGTAGAGTAAAACTTAGGTAAATAGAATGGGACCGGGAGGCAGGCGGGTTTGTCATGTACTATCCTGATGGTAAAGAGTTTGCATTTCTTATAAACAGATATTAAATATAAATCTTTAGAGTCAAACAGTGTAAATTTAGATTTTTGACTCTGTGGCTTACTAGCTTTGTGACTTGGGCAAGATGAAAAATTGCCTTAGGATTTGATGTGTGCATGTTAGCAACATTACAATATTTGCCTCAGATTGATGTAAATACATTTCAATGAATTTAAGGAGTTGTTTTGTACCTCCTTGCATTCTTCACTATTTTTATGTTCAGTGTTATTATTTAATCCAAAAGATGAGTGAAAGCAACTCTATTGATTAGAAAGAGAACAATCATGATGAAAATATCTACATATTATAATGTATTACATAGCAGATATTCAATGATCATTTAACAAATAAAATTGTACCATATACATTCTTTGAAAATAGTATTAACAAAAGAAAATATATATCATATGGTACACAGTACTTTGAAAATATGCACAGAATGATGCTATACAATATAGTACTGAAATTAAAAGCTTTTATAAGTATTTTCCTTCTAGTCCCGTGGTGTAGAAGAATGAGCATCTCGAATTTGAGTATGACTGAAAATGGTCACTCCTAGTTACTTAGGTTACCATGCAGTATTTATTAGTACCTTTCCTGTCACTGGGATAAAATACCTAATACCCAAACTCAAGGAGGAGAGGTATATTTTGGCTTACAGTTTCAGAGAGTTAAGTCCATGGTCAGGCAACTTGAAGGCTGAAATGTTATGTGAAAGGATATGGCACAGGGCAGCTGTTCAACCTACCAGATCTAGGAAGCAGAGAGAGATAGGAGGATCATGGAAGAGAATACACCCTTTCAGGTCAGACCCCAGTGACCTCCTCTTCTGACACGACCTACTTCCTAAAAGCTCATTCAGCTATGAGTTCATCAGTGGATTAGTCCAATGCCCCTATGATCTAACCAACTTCCGAAGCCCACTTCTGAATACATAATACTTTTGGAGGATATAATCTCAGCAGTTAAAAAGATAAAGTATTGTTCTAAGAAGCCAAAAAATAAACACAGCAGCTTTTTCACTTCATCCTACATTTTCAGTAAGGAATATTTTTAATTAGCGAACAGTATGAGAATCTCTACACATTTTTTTAATGGGGAAATGTTTGTTTGTTTATAGGCTTCACATTTTCCAGGCTAGACCTGAATGATCAACTTGGAGATTTCTTCTTTAGGTTCTAAAAGTCACTGGAAAGGGCTTCACCTATTCTTTTAATTATGCTGTGTATGAAAGCAAAAGAAATAGCCTTGGAAGCTGGATGATATGGACTGTGACACCCAAGTATTGCAATGTCAGTATCATGGCTGGGCTCTCCTCTGCTAGAGATCTTGAGCTCAGAGGCTAACTCACATGAGGGAGCAATGTGCTATCATATCTTTCCAAAACACGCCTGGCCTCCCTGTTTTTAGAGCTCCATGACTCTATCAACAGGTAATTTTGCAGAGTTCTCTTTGGAGAATAGGATTCATGGACAATATCTAACTCTGTGACTCCATTACAATGCTCTTCGAATGAGAATAAGGTTTACCTGATACATATTAGAGCTTGACTGTATTTTAAAACAGAAACAAAAACTCTACACTAAAATGTGGTTTATTTGACTTCTGCATCTACACCTGGCGCTGTAACAATTTGAAGTATTATCAGTATAGGGAGCAGGAGTTATATATTTAAAGAGAGAAAAGTGTTTTCTTATAATGGAAATTGAGTTTGAGCTGGCCACATTTCCTAGGAGCTCAAGAAGAATTCTCATATAAAATTGATTTCAGACATTGTTATGCTCATAATGAAAAGATCAGACTGAGTATGGCGTAGCACAGTGAGCATTCCCACACATGCCAACTCATACTACAACCCAGCCTCTGTGCCTGGGCCTTGTGGGACCATTTTCTTTTCAATTCCCCTGGACCTGCTGTCCCATCCTCCACTTTTCTTTTATCACTGAGTCTTTCATTCCTGAATCCCATTTTCCCAGATTTTCCTCATGCACATCTTTTAATATTTTATGCTTCGCAAAATGTAGCATTAAACAGTTAAAAGTGAGAGCATTACTCGATTGCTGTCTCTATCAGAGTGCTGCCTCTGAAGAGTTGCTTGTAGCTGTAGTCCTACTTCTTGGGTATTCATTTCATGGTATTATGCCTTTCAAATTCAGTAATTAAAGGCCAGCACTACTAGATCAGTATGAGGTTATGTAACTTTAATTTTTAACAGCAATATTAAAACATATATGTGTGTAAATGCAGACCTATCACTTACTTGACTTTGACCTCTAAGTAACTAAAAGCAGTATGTTTTTTAAAATCAGTCTTGAAAATAGAAGGTGAAAACCCACTACACAAGAATAGAAATTCAGAGCAACTGTAATCAGTTTCAGTTGTTGAAATTCTCTGCCACTTACTAATTTTATGATCATGGTTAATTAATTACATCAATCTCTCTCAGCTGAAAGAATAAATATAATTAAAATAATATGCATTTTCAGTGACAATACAAATAAAAATGTGGAGTAGAATTTGGCACAGATATTCCAGAAATATTATCTATAACCATAACAGGAATAACACCACTGGCTGCTGGTAAATTTCATTACTACTGACAGAGTAGTCTGAAAAGAATAATCACATTCAGATGACTTAACATGATTTTTTAGTTCACAAAATGTGTTTCTCTACAGTGACAATTCAAATAGGAATGGCAAAGCTTTGCCCAAAAGATACAAGTATGCTCATACTCAAAAAGCTCAAAAGCTAGTGAGAATGCTCATTATTAGGGAAAGAAATAGAGAATTAGAAATGACTTTTTAGGATTGATAAAACATTGACCATAATCTAGGTTCTCAGGAAAAGTTCCTACAAGATTTTGCTGGAATTAGGTCATGAAGAATAAAGTTTTGCAAGGTAAAGGAATTTCAGATGTTTTTCATAGGCAGATAGTGACATGAATAAAGATGTAAACAGAGATCAAAATATACCGTGGATGTTTAAATTAAAATATGATTACAATAAAGGACTATTTTCAGCAATCCTCGTCAAATACTCCATTTCATTTTGAATACATTTATCCCATCATTCTTGACACTTTCTGAAGTAGATCTGGAAGTACTCCTTCATGGAATCTTTACAACGTAGGCTCAAAATGCTACTGCCCAGTGTCATGAACTGGGTGGCGAGTGTTAAAAAAATATTATGCTGTATCCTTTTTCTCTTTATTATTTAAATGGGATAGGGTGCAACTTTTGTCACTTCTTTAATGTCAAAATGACCATGAAGGGTGAAAGGTTTGAATTAATTCAAAGCTTCAAGCTATCTATGACAATGCAATTAAGGATACTCATGAAAGAGGGCTTACTTTCTGAACTGCTTGGGAAAGTGGCAGAAACGATGGGCCAAGTGTGTTTGAAGTGAAGAAGAGAATTTTGAGGGGGATTAAGGACAATATGTCTTTACTGTAATAAATATTTTTTATTTAAATGTATACTCCATTTTTCAGCACACTTCCTCTAGTGGATGAAAAATGGTGTTCAAATGAGCTTCAAGGAGTTCACTATTACTGAAGCAGAAACCATAGAAAATGTACACACACAGAATCAGAGGGTAGGATGCAGAAATACCATCATAGTCAGTTCAGATTTCTGTTACACCTACAATTGACTAGGTGGCTTTAAAAACAAATGCTTAGTTCTCAGAGTACTTGAGACTAGGAGGTTGTAGACTAAAGTGCTGAGAGAGCTAGGATATGGTGTCTTCTTGGGGTCTGCTTTCTGGCTTGTAGACAGTTACCTGACCACTGTGTCATCACATTAGGGAGTGAGAGGGAAGATAGAGTAAGAAAGAGATTTTCGCATATGGGCTATTGTCTTATCCTGAGGACTCTATTCTCAGGAGCTAATTGCCTTCCAAAGTTCTCACCTCTGAATATCATCTCCCTGGGAAATAAAGACTTCAAAGTATGAATTTTAGGAGGAAATAAAAATAGTATTCCTAACAAGCATCAACTTCTTCTCGTTCAAACAAAAAATTTGGACATTATTGCCTTGGTGGAAATTTTATTCAATTATGTATAGTAGAATAAAATAGAAAATTGAGCATTGAATGAGATACATATGATAAGGATTGAAAAACACTAGTGGAAATAATAATAGAGAGAAAAATGTAGACAACAAAAGAAACATTCAGAAAAAATGGCCTGAATGTACAACATGGTAGATAGTTAGAAAAGGATGTCAGATATCATATTTCGGGTTATTATATTAGGTACATAGTTATACCACTAATATAGATATAAAGTGTATAATGAATACTGTATGTAGAAAGTTATGAAAGTTAGGAATTCTGGGCTCTTCAAAATGGAGTATAAATCAGATATTTGGGTGTGCATGTCTGAAAAATGAAGGGAAAAGTAGGGACTGGAGATATATCTTTTACAATTTAGGAGAAAAAAATGAATTCAGTGGAAAGGATTGCCAGTGTGACTGTGCAGAGAGAGAAGCACTGGTCCAGGATTCCACTCAGGACCACAAAGCTTCAGTGTAGGATGTGCTCCAACTCCCCAGATTGTGATGAGGTTTAAGTGGTCGGAAAAACGAAAGGAGAATCTGGTGAATGAAGATCAAAGTCAGAAAGAATAAAATTAATGTAAAGTAGACCTGAACAGTGTCTATACACCTAAGGATTCCAGCTACACAAAAAGCTAAAAATGATCAGGTAGATTTTGCAATTGGAAGAAAATTGAAGGAGTTGATCCGGCAGTTTCTGTTGATAGTGGAGTTCAGAAAAGTACTGAACTGATATCTTCATACATGGATGGAGAAAAGGAAAGTTGTATAAAGGAGAAGTATATAAATTGGCTTTTTATGGATACTGGATAAAAACAGAAGGGGGAGAATGGAAGGACGTTGCAGGGAAGTGGAACAAGAAAATCCAGACCTGTGTTACTGATGGAGGAATGAAGTTCATGAAGACATGGGAGAGCCTGGATGAGGGGGCTGGCAGAAGTTCTCAGAGAAAAAGATGACTGCAGCTCACACAGCAAGAGGGAAGACATCTTATTCCAAGAGATTTTAGAAAATAAAAGCCTTAGACATAATAAAATTTGCAAGTTAGAGGTAGGAAATAGAAAGGACAATGAGGGATACAAATAACGTATTTTCTTAGGGAATCAACACAGGATGTGGGGAGCAGATCCAGACAGGAGGGAAAACATTGAGAAATGCAACCAAGAGTAAAATATCAGAATTTAATTTATTAGAAACTAGGGGATCGAACCACACATGGTCTCCCAACATAATGGAGCCCTCAAGAAGATGCCTATTAAGCAGCTTTTCTCTAGCTTTTGAAAAAATATGAGGCTCAATGAAATAAAGAGATCAAGAGAAACTGCCGTATGCAAACTTTGTACAAAATCTTGGAGATTTGTGAGCTGCATTCTTGTGACTCTGCAGGTGTGATGAGGCTGGAGATTTTATTCAAAAACATTTTCCTGGGTTCCCCTTACAGATGCCATATAATCTCAGGACACTTTATTAGAAGGACCCGAGGGGATAAATGTTGGTGACTTCAATGTGCTGACTCACAGACCAGAAGGTGCCAGAGCAGTTTGAGGACCATGAACCAAGGGCTGCAGGTGCCCTAGAAGTTAGAGGACAAGAAGGACTTGTCCGGGACCCACACAGGAAATGCTGTCCTGCTGAAAATTGCCCTGTAGCAGATGTGATTTCAAAACCGTGTTTAAGCTATGATGCAATGTGTTACAGCAAAAGTAACAGCCCACAGTTGATGCAGTGTAATCAGCTTCTTCTTGTCACAGTTGCTCCTATTTGGGTAAATGTAACCATGCCTAATCTAATTGTAGTTGGAGAGTAACTGTTTGGTACTGAGCTAATCTGAGGAGTTGTACTATTGAATTCTGGCCCTAAGAATCTGTTCCCCATGACAACTTAATACAATATACAATTGTGTTCCACCAAAAGCATAAAAATATTCCCATAGAGTCAAGGGAAATGGTCTTTGATGGGAATCTTATAACACTGAACCTATGTGCCAGATAAATTCCCTGCATGGTTCTGAATTTGCAATAAACTTCAGTAAAAGTTCTGTTCTGGTACAGGCAGATGAAAGTGTGTAAGAATAATTGTCTGCATGAGGAAAGGAGTACCTTCTTTGGCACTAGAATTGGCTATAAAATTTGATACCAATCAAGTTGATGATACTCCCCGAAGCAGTAATGGAAATGCCAGAAACACCCAGGGCAGATAGATATCTACTCACAACACAATAGGCCCAGCTTTGGAAACACTTATTTACACAGTGAAATGAAGCAAAGAGAAGGTTAGGTCATCTTAAACATACTGCAAAAAGGAACAAGGAGAAATGAGCTAGCTTCCAAGCACCTGCACTAAGGAAAACACTTTTCTAACACACTTCCCAGGTGACACACAGCGAGCTGCTCAATTATGGCAGAAGTGGTGCAGAGCCAGGTGGGCTTCTATCATGTGGAGTTTTATTTCACAGAAATAGAACTTGCTGTCCCAAAACAAACGTGCAGAAATCCTGAAGCCTTCAAAGGAAAGGTAAAATTGAAAAACCACCAGGCTCACATTTTGTTTTCAGCATGGCTAGCATGCCTTCTGATATGTAAAGTATATAAGAACTTGATTGTCCTTTCATAAAAAAGCCCCTTAATTGATGACAACTTCCTACAGGATCATTAAGAGAAATAAATACAAGTTAAAACCAAAACTGTCACTTGTTAGTCATGGGTGTTATCTAGTATCTAAAAAGGTAAACAATTTTTACTGTTCTGTATCATTTTCTATCATATATACAAAGTGTTTTCTGTGAAAACATATTGTATATGTGTGTGTAGACAGAAGGGAAGAGAGAGGCCTCTATGGAGAGTAAATCTTTGTGTCTAGGTTATATTTGCTCAAAATATTTAGGAATTAAGACTCAGAAACTATATGAAATCTGATGAAAGTATTTACTTTTAGAAGAAAAACTTTAAGTAGAAAAAATCAATATATAGTAGAAAGAGTGAAATTTTGATGGGAAAATTGATAAAAGGAATTATTAGAATGTTCATGCCAAATATTATATATATATATATATATGAATATGTGCATATGTGTGTATATGCTTGTGTTTGAAGGACAAAGAGGCAAAACTGTATGTTTGTGCACACATGCCCACATACAAATACACCAAACTACAAGTATTGGAGCAGTAACACAAGAAGCTCTGATTGACTGCATCTTCATTATAATGGGAGAGACAAACCTTGGGCTTAGAATGGATTTTATCACAGAAGCTTAATATGCTTTGCATATCTTTGTTTTTGTATTGATCTTCTTAGATGTAGGCTGAGCAAGGTACAAGCAAGTTAGATAAAGACAAAAACCTCTTGCAGTATTATAATGACCTTACCACAGCAGGAGATAATGGCTTTGTAAGGGGAGAACATTCAGCTGGGCAGCTTTCTGGGCCTAACTAAAAGAAAACACCAAAACAGAGGCAGGCATTGCAAGAAAGAGCAAAAAGTAGTGTGGAAGATTTATATGGGCCAAGGGCTAGAAGTAGCACATGATGCTGTCTTCTTTTTTTTTTTTTTTTTCAGTACAAGGGATCAAACTCGGGACCTTGTGCTTTGGAGGCAGGCACCAGAACCACTGAGCTAAATTCCCAGCCCTGATGCTGTCTTCTTAATCACTATTAATCAAACCTTAGTCCAATGGCCCCGCAAGTTAGGAAACAGGGTTTGACCTAAGTAGCCTTTTAGCAACAGGACTCCACACTAGAGAAAGGTCTGTGTTCTACAATTTATGCACAGGCTGGTGCCCTACAAAGACAGAAAGGAGTTTCTAATTCCTACCATCAGCTTATACACTATTTGCCAAATATTTGACTTTCCACAACTTAGTTGATATTTATTATTCTCTAACATTAAGTAAACTGAACTTTTTCAGCCTAATCTCAGAGGTGTTTGGTGATATTAATGGAAGTTGTTCCTGAGGCAAAAACATAAAAGTAGGAGTAGAGAATTGCCACCAAATCAGCATTGTATTGACAATGTTAGTCATTAATGAGTGAATTTGGACAGGCTTTGATATAAAATATACCATGGTTTCTTTCCTCTTCCTACTGATATAGAAGAAATATAACTCCCAACCTGTTAGGCATCAGATGTGCTGAGTTCCTGTCCCCACAAATTAAAGAATGAATTCCAAGGAACAGCAGAGATCAAGAGTAGAAAAATTAAAAAAAAAAAGAGTAGGAAAATTTATTGAGAGATAGCTCTTGAAAGACAAGAGGGGTCCCAAGTGGGCTGCCACCAAGGCCCTTTGTCAAAGGTAATTTATACCACAAAGTCACGATGTGTGTACAACTATAATGAACCCACAGGATTATAAGGATAGCTGCTGCGCTAATATTGACCTAATAGGGAAGCAGGTCACATAGCAAAGGTGCATGGAAAGAACAAAGTCATTTTGGGAAGGATGGGTCCGGATGCTCTGGTCACCCACCTGGGAGACTGATACCTGTCTGGACTTCCTGGACCAGGTTGTACTAATCATAGTGTAATTCCAAGTCATTGTTTATCTCTTAGAAGGCTGTGGTTCTGACCATTGCATGTGCATCTTGAGGACTGGCCTTCTTCACATGCACCTCCAGCCACAATCTTGACATCTTCATTTTCCGCTAACTTCCTTGAGGGTCAATTCATCTCTGACTATATATTAATTTCTATCTAATTTAGCTACCTGTGATACTATCTCCTTTTCTGAGTTTCTGAGAGCATCTTTCTGAAGTTTATCTTAAGCAATGTGATGTTTAAACACACATTGAGCACGAAAGCCACACATTGCTTCTCTATCTTGTTTTTGAAATTTAGGAAGTACTATTTGGGCAATAAAATACAAATTATAATCCTTGTCTTCAGCCTGTTACTACACCTGCCCTATTATTGCTAAAAGTAATATTGTCAATATGCAGATATTCTACATTGACTACCTTAGTCAGAAAACCCAATGGATAGGTAAACAAATATATTATAACCTATTTGAAGGTCATAATCTCCTCATAACTTTCTCTTCTTCCTTAAATGTAATACAGAAACAACCGATCACATTAAAAATGATTCTGGATGTTTTTCAATGAAAACTAATTTTTTAATTTTATGTTACACAGAAAAATTTTAAAAACATCTTATTTTAGCTTCAAATTCAAGAAACTGCTAAAACTTACCTTTTTTCAGTGAAAGAAACCATTACCAAATGTGGATTGAATATTCACCTGAGATTCTAGGCTTAAAAAGTTTTAACAATACAAGAACCATTGTACAATTTTATTCCTGACTGAAAACAAGGCTGACTGATCCTGAACTTCAGTGTGGATATCTGTGCCTTCCATAAATTATAAATCAGTCAGCAGAACACACATGGAAGCAAATACAAAACAGAAAGTGATATGACTTCTAAGTGCGAGAAAGCACAAATATCTCACTTGCAGTTTGGCTTGAAACTCTGTCAACTATTTCCTCACAGTGTGTTAACTGAAGTAAAAAACTGGAGCTCCAGAACATGCGTGGCCCTGTAGCATTTCAACTGCAGCTCCTAATTGTGGAGGTGAAAAGCCATTCTTCCTTTTCAGCTCAAAAAAAGGTGATAGTTTGTGACCACAGGGCAACTTGTTCCAATTTCAAATTGCACTCTTCTTTGGTTCCTATGATTGCATTACACTTGGCTTGCACTTGCCTGTAACTTTTGTTTACCCAGAAGAATAAAAATGTTACTTTCTCTCAACACTGCATGTCTCAAAATGTGAACTTCTGCACCTACATTTTCCTTACACTTTTATATTATCTAGCTTTTTTTAGATTATGTATAACTGTGAAACTTTTAAAAAAATTCTCCTGTATATATAAAGTCTATAAAAGCAATGAAAACATGGTTTCCATTAAATCAGCTAAACTAACTTTATAAAATAAATTTTACCTTTCTGGGCAATAGATGCAAAAAAGCTAGGAAAAAATAATTCTTAAAAAGTGATATGTATATAGTGATAATAATAGTCATGTTATTTGGACATGAATATTTTAAATTTTACATGGGAGATTTATTTTGTAAGGATATCTTCCCAAAAGACTGAAATAGATATAAAATTGAATGTAAATAAAATACTTTTTTTTTTTTTTTTGATACCAGGGATCGAACTCGGGTCCGTGCGCTTGTGCAGCAGGTGGCGAAACCACTGAGCTAAATCCCTGGCCCATGCAAATAAAATAAATTAATCAAGTAACCATTTTATAAAATATCCTTAATTTTCTGAACATTTGTCATGTATGATTCTTATTTTCTTTTATTTGGGCATTTTGTATCATACATTATATTCACATCTTCCAGAAACAAGGGAAAGCTCCTGAAAACTATATTATATATTTTAAATTTCCAGTGTGAAGAAAACCAAATTCAAGACATACAAAAGTATTTTAGGCACCTTTTCCATGGAGGTGATGCTTTAAAAGGCTCATCCAAGGGGCCTGGGATTTAGCTCAGTGGTTCTGTTGCCTGCCCCGTAAGTGCAAGGACCCGAGTTCAATCCTCGGTACCAAAAAAACAGGCTCATCCAAAGATCCAAGATCCAAGAACATAGGAGCTTCTGTGTTCTGAGTTAACTACACAAGAGTTTTAGGCTGCACGTGGTCAATACAATCCAAACTATTTCAGAATCCTATTGTTTCTATAGATTTAAGGCACATATTATTCTAGGAATCACTATAGGTTCTTTAATTTTAGTCATTTTTCAAAGAACTGACCTTTGATTTCACACTTTCTTTAATTCAATAACATTTTTCCTTTTGTTTTTATAATTTTCTTGGTTTTATTTTGTTACACTTTTCTATTTTCTTGAGATATACCATTTGATAACATTATTCAGCTCTAATTTAAGTATTTATATATTTCCCTCCATACTAAATCTGGGTCCCCTATATTTTCTGTTATATTTTCATTTTAATTCTATCTCAATGTGATTTTTAAAGCTTTCTTTGAGACTTTTTGAAATATGGATTACTCAGAAATATTTAATTTACAGAGGGTTAGAAATTTTCCTGTTGTCTTTCTGTTCTTGATTTCTACTTAGGTTACATTATTAGTATAAAATATACTTTGTAGGATTTGCCCTTGCTGCAGTTTGTTTTATGGCCCTGTATGTGTTCTGTCTTGGTGATTATTCCATGAGTACTTGAAAAAGTAAATGTTTGATCTGCTCTTGTTGAGTAGAGCATTTGATATACAAGGTGTGATCTGAAAGTAAGGTGAATATTTATATTGAAAACATTATTACAGTAAAAGACACATTGGCATTAATAACCCTCAAAATATTTCCCCTTGTTTTGAACACACTTATCCCATCATTGGTGCCATTTTCTGAAGTACTCTAGAAGTCCTCTTTCATGAGTGTCTTTACTTGTACTGTCCTGGTTGCTTCAATGTTCTGAATCCACTCAAAAAGTTTACCTTTAATGGAAATTTTAAATTTTGGAAAGACCCAGAAATCATAGGTGTCAGATCTGGTTAAGATGAACGGTATTTTTTTGAGCCTGCCTTTCCAATGGAGGCCATTTGGTGACAGCACTCATGGGTTCTTTTTTTATCACACTTCTTAAAGATAATCCCAAAAGAGAATTTCTAGATTTGCTTCAGAAACTAACAAAACAATGCGTTAAGTGTATTTGAAGCAAAGGGGAGTATTTTGTGGGTGAGTAATGGCAATATGCTTTCACTGTAATTTTAAAAAAATTAACCATATTCTTGGCATATCTCTTGTGTTTGTTAGAGTTAGTTGTTTCATTGTGCTGCTCAGATGTTCTGTGTCATTGATGATATTCTCTCTTTTTTGTTGTTGTTTTTATTTTTGTTTTGTTTTTTATTCTCTCTTTTAAAAAAAAGTTTGGGGGATTGTTCACCAACTTTATGAGTTTGCCTATTTTTCGCTTCTTATATGTTAGTTTTTCTTTCATAAATTTTGAGAGGCTGTTTTTGGTACATTTAGGGTTGTATATATTCATGCTAGTTATCAAGGCTAATAAAACCAATCCTGCTATCTTTTTTTTCTTTTTACTGATCCTTACATGGAATACAATGATACTTTAGTTCATGAATTCAATTCTCTCCATGATTCTGGTCACAAACTGGACCAGATTAGAACCAAATCGCATTTGCCAATAAGGTCAACATTGAACTGATCCATTAAATTTGATTTGCTTCTTGTCCAACTCGGTTGTGACCAGAATCCTGGAAAGAATCAAATTCATGAACCAAGGTACCTTTTTTCTTCCTTTCATTTATCAGTTTCATTAAAATTAAAGTGAGATTCCTGCAAGTAGCACATGGTTCTGTACATTTTTATCCCAACCTAGCAATATTTGTCTTATTATGAGTATATTTAGACTGTTTACAATTAATTGTTGATATATAATATTTTAAATATGAAATTTTATTATAGTTTGTATTTTGTTTTTTGATTTTCTCTTTTCTTGTCTTTGTGAAAATTTTTATTATTGCCTTTATTTAAAATGTTTTGTTTTTTCTTTCTATTGTTTTTGTAATTACTATTATTGTAAATAACTGACTTGTTAAATTTTACTGTTATTCTTTTACAACTTCAATTAGAATATGGAGACTTTAATTACATTTAGTTTTCTTTAGTGTCTCCCTAGTGTGCAACAGTTTTGAGTTATATTTCACTTCAATAATCAGATATGCTTTATAAAACTTATGAGAAGTCTAGCCTGTCCTCATTTCTGCTTCTTCAATTGTTCTAACTTCATTGACAATACTCTAATACTTCTTTTTTGTTTGAAGAAAATTCTTTAGCCATTATTTACAGGTTGACCTACTAGCAGAAAATTATTTTAGGCCTCCTTTATCTCTTTTGTTTGTCTTTCATTCCTGAAGTACAGTTGTGAATGATATAATATTTTTGTGTGGAAAGTTGACTCTTGGAATGCTAAATAATACTGTTCTTTCCTTCTGACCTCCCAAGTCTCAGATGATAAATCAGCTGTAATCTGTTGTTCTCCTGTAGGTCGTGTACCATTTCTCTGGCTGCTTTCAAGATTGGCTTTTTGGTTTTTATTTTCAACAAACTGAAATATGATATGCCTTCATAGAGGTTTCTCTGGGTTCATCATACTTGAAATACAGTCAGATTTCAAATCTAAGGGTTTCTGTTTTTTCCAAATTTGGGAAGTTATCAATCATTACTTCTTTCCAGATTCTTCTAGCCACATTTTTTTCTCCTTCTGTGGGACCAGTTATACAACTATTGATCCTGCAGTTTTGCCACAGGTCCCTGAGCCTTTGGCTTCCCACTTCCATCCTTTTATTTTCTTTTTTTTTCAGATTGGATACATTCTAGCAATCTATAGTAATTCACCGATTCATTAGTCTGTCATCTCATTTCCTATTGGGTCTATTCAGTTAGTTTATTTTCCTGTTATATTTTTACTTCAATAATTGGTGTTTAGCCCTTCTTATAATTTCCATTTTAATTAGGTTTTCTGTATTTCTGTCTATTTTAAAATGCTTATAGTTAATTTGGGGGAAATGATTTAAAATCCTTGAAAGATAATTCTAACATGTCACTTCTTGGGGTTGGTATCAGTTAATTGTCATTTCTTATTAAAATTATGCTCTTCTCTAGTTATCAGTGTGATGCTTTTAAAAATATATATATCCTGGATACTTTATTAGGAGGCTCTGAATCTTATTTAAATCTTCTTTTACAGACCACACTGTAAGTTTTAGCCCGCAGGGTGTAGCATGTATTTGCCAACTGTGCTTCACCTGACAGTTTCAGTTTTAAAGATTTGGCAGTGATACTTTGTACTGTATGGTCAATTTGTTGTTTTTGTTCTCCAGCAAGTCCTTAGTAGTGCTGTCTGCAGAAATAAAATAATTCCTTCCACCCAGAGCAGCTGATAGCTCATATTTTCAGAGAGGGGTCTTGGATCAGTAGGGATAAGGAGATTTCCTTGCCTGGGTGTTGCAGCAATGGGATTCTCACATGTGATCATCCTGCAGCCCCCAGTACTCCCCAGTTCTGTCTCTGAATGAAGCCCAGGGTCTTTGACTGTTGAATCAAAAGAGCTGGGTAAGCACTGAGCCAGGGGCCCCCATTGCCTGAGGTGCACAGGCCCATTAGAGAAGTGGAGCTCCTCTATCTGCACCATTTTTCTGGTCTCCTGATCATCTGCCTTTGCTAGGAGTACCTGGCTCACATAACCTTTTTATAAGAACTCTCCTCTGATCTGATGGGAGAATTTGTGTACATTTTTTGTTTTCTGTTGCTTGTTTGGATCTGGGGAACCCTGGGTTTGGATAACTTTTCAGGCAACGAAGGATGCCCAGGTGCTTTGACTTTCCTGTAATTATGGGTTATCAGACCAAGGTGTCTTCTTCTTACTTTCTTTCAGAGCTTAATTTTGGTTGCCACTTTTGTTATTTCCAATGTTTATAGTTGTTCTTAATGGAGAGAGGAAGAGAGAAGCAAATCTACATCATCTTGTCTAGATAAGTATTTCTAAAATGAGTTGTAATCAAAGTAATGATCACAACAAAAATATTGACTGCATTCCATGCAGTTATATTTCATGTCTTGAAAATCTCCATTTGAGGTTCTCTGATGGGTGGAAAGATAACTCATTACATGGCAAGGATGTCCATTATGCATATGCCTTTTCTAGAGCCTTTTTGTCCCTTGACATTCCTGGTTAGTCACTGAGCATAGACTTCTCTTTGAAGTCACATTATATAAGACAACTTTACAAGATCTTGGTTATTTTTTCTCAAACATGTAACATACCACTGCCACTGCCACCATTGTCTATACAATGTAGTGTCTTTCTTTTATGTAAAAATTGAATTTACTTAACATAAAATTCTATTCACTCCAATATCCTTCTCTTTCCTTTCATTCCCTTTCTCACAGAAAATCAGTATGTCTCTCCTTTTTAGCCGGTATGCGATTCATTGGAATCACCATGGGCCTGAATCTATGCCTTATGTTTACTCATTTGAATATTTGATCTCTTGTCAGCTTTTATCCCTCAGCAACAATAGTGGCTCCAGGAGTTCTGCAAGATAGTGGCCATAAAACATAAGCTGGAACTTTAAAAATTGCTTGTGAATGATGTTCAGGATGAAAAAATATTTAATAATATATATTTGCTTCTGGAAAAACACATATGTAAGCTGAATCTATTGTATTCATTTTTGGAAAATAAAGTAAGTCAATATCTTTTTCACAATTCAATAATGAATTCTTTAGCAATGTCTTCTGTATTAAAATGCACTTGAGGTAATTGTCGTATTTGTGCAGACAGTAGACTAATTTACAGTAAAATATTACTGACTAATAATAGTAACTATTATAGTTTTAGTAAGTGATGATTTTAATATTTAAGAAACAGCATTCTGAGAAAAAAGATAATTTGAAATTTACTATTCAGAGAAGTTGAAACTATCTTCTATTATCTATTTCAGAAACTAATGAGAAATTGTCTGGAAATGAGAAACTAGAGGAAAAGGATTAGAATATTATTGTGTCTTTAAATATTTTATTTCATTTCATGCACAAGAGGGATTAGATTTTTCTATATTTTTTCAAAGGACAGTGCAAGAAATCAAGGACAAAACCTAAACAGATGCTGGATATTAGCACAATTATGAATACAAATAAGTAAGACTAAAATAATCAAAAATTTTAAAAATTACCAATGCCAAAAATTAGTTTCTTTTAGCAGGTGTTGAGTTACTCATTTGTAGAGGTGTCTGAATCTTTGAGAGGAACCAATCTTTTGGCAAAGATACTGAGACAGAAAACAAACAAACCAAAAAACAACCTTAGATCAAAAGTTCTCTATTGTCCTTGCCAACCCTGAGGTGATAAAAACCTAAGGTTTAACTATTTCTCCAAAGTTCACACTTGTGGCCAAAGCAGCTTTTGTAGAGCACATAAGCAGCAGCAGAGCAAGAATTCTTTTACATCAATAACAGAACCACTAACATAGATAATCAATGTCAAAATGCTAAACAACAGTTCACTACAGGACTACCAAAAGTGTCTAATTCTCCATGTAATTCAGTACTTTGATGTGAAGATTCAAGCTTTTAAAAATAGGCATCTAATTAAACCACACTGTGCTTTCCAAAAGAATACGATTTTACTTGAAATTCATTTTCATCTGTTTAATTAAAATACTTCTTTCATCGAAGGTGAATTCATCTGCCTTCCTGTACTTAAAGCCAATCATAGAGTGTATTAAATCTAAAAAGAAGTATACTCAGTTCTATTGAAGTTTTTTATTTTAAATTATCATATGGAAAAATCTCAAAAATTATTAACAATTTTGCTGGCAAAATGAATTCATGTTTTTGTTTTAGAAATGTGTTAAACAAATGAAAATATTCCACCAAATAGAAAAATATTCCACAAATTAGTCCTTTTAAAAATTTTCAACTGTTGCCAGAAAATATTAACTTTGGAAGGGCCTTTTTTCCCAGTACTGGGGACTGATAAATGCTCTACCACAGAGCTACAACCTCAGCTCTGGGGGAGTCATTGTCAAGCCAGCCCCGCACTCTGCTGGTGTTTCCATAGAGGCAGGTGGATTCCATGTCCTCCCTGGAGTGCTCTGATACCTGCCTTGGGCTTTATGATGTCCACAGACCACTCGCACTTCCTTTGCCACCCAGCTGTAAACCTCCTGTTGGCTTTCATGAAAGAAGTCTAAACACACGGGAACATTTCATGAATTTTGGACTCGATGAACTGTTGAAGAACATTTGAGGAGATCAAAGCTGACAGCCTTGTGCAAATGCTATCTTATTTCCTTTTCCTTCAATCAGATTTCAGGATTTGCATGTATCTGCCATATATCGTCTATTCTAAATGAGCTTGTCAGAAAGTTATTTTAAATGTAAATAATTTCATCTACAAAGGGACTTTGAAAGAAACTTCTCCTGATGAGAAGGAAAGTTTTCTTCAGGTATGATTTTTCATTTATTTACTTGATTTGTTCTTTATTGAATCCTCAGGGCCTAGAAACATACCTGGAATATGGTAGTTTCTCAGCAGTTACTTGTTTATTGAACAACTAAGTAGAAGACTTTCCTATTGAGTAGTTTCTGATACATGGAAAAAGGGCCTTTCTAATTCCTCCTTAGCTATCATTTTATAGAGCAGGAGAGAATCATCAGTGGTACTGGCTGCCTAGGGACGCCGCCTGCACTGTCCCCAGGGCACCACTGTAACCAAGCAGCCGGGCCTCCCACCAGGTAATTCTGAGTACCTGAGGACTTGGGTACTATAGTACTTGTTAACTCATTCTTTCTCTTGTCTCTCTGAAAGCATTTTTCCTAGGAGAGTGATGGGATTTGACACATCAAGTCATACGTGAATCAAACCAAGATCTCTAAAATGAGGCCCACACTGGTCCCACCTGTCAGGTGCTGCATCCTGAGATGACCTCACTCATTCTCACTCTGGCTTTTCTTAGGAAGCAACCTTACTTGCATTTTTATATTTCCACCCCGCACAGTAACTCAGGAAGGCAAGGGTGAAGTCCACAGGGAGTACTGTACCTTATTTTATTATCCATCTCCTTCCAATATTGGTGTATCTGTTCTCTTCTGTCTCGTTTTCAACTTCAACTATTTATTAATATTGTCCCTGATGTTTAGCAAGTGCTCATTGCCTGATGTTCACAGGAGCTAATGCACCAGTTTTTATAAAAAGAGTTTTAGTGCGAGGTCAGCCAACAAGGCAGAGAGGAGCAAAGGCTCCTCTGTTTTCCTGATAGGTTAGAGGTGGAAGACTTTATAGACAGGAGAAAGGATATGCTCCCTGCACGAACTGCTGGGAGAAATTTTAGCCAGATTTCTTCTTGTTATTGTTGTTATTTGTCATGGTAACAGGGATGGAACTCAGGAATTGCTGAACTATATACTCAGCCTTTTTTTGATGTTTCATTTTTTTCAGACTCATTCTCTTTAAGATACAGAGACTAACTTTCAATTGAAGATCCTCTTTTGTCAGGCTCATGAGTAGCTGGAATTACAGTTAGGCAAGAAAAAGCAAAATGATATATATAGGAAAGGAGGAAATTATATTATCATTATTTGCAGATGACATAATCCTGTACTTACAAGACCAAAAAAGGCACCAAAAGACTCCTGTAATTAACAATCAAACTCAGTAATGTGGCAGGATACAAAAAAATATCCCCACAAAAATTAATAGTATTCTTATACACTAACAATAAACTCACTAAAAAATAAATTAGGAAAATAATACTATTCACAATATCATCAAAAAATTAAAAAGTTAGACCCACATATCCCACTGTGTACTAAACTAAAATCAAAATAAATCAATGATCTAAATGTTAAAACAGAAGAAACAATCTGCTGGAAGATAAAATAGGTGCAATTCTTGAAGACTTAGGTGTAGGAAAAGACTTTTTGAACAATATCCTAGTGGCACAAAAATAATACTAGGAATCAACAAATTGGATCATATTGAATTACAAAGCCTCTGCAGAGCAAAAGACACAACCGACAGAGGAGGGACAACCTACAGAATGGAAAAAATATTTTTGCAAACTATTCTTCGGACAGAGGACTGATACCTAAAATATATAAAGAACTCAAAAAAATTAAACCACCCAAAATAAAAGACTCAATCAAAAATTGTAAACAAAAAGGAATAGGCAATTCTCAAAATAAGTAAAAATGGCCAATAAATACATGAAAAAGTGTTGAACATCGCTAGTCATTAAACAAATGCAGATTAAAACTACAGTGAGATATTCTCTTACCCAGGAAAGAATGGGTATCATCAAAACAATCTAACAATAACAAATGCTGCCAAGGATGTGAGGAGAAAGGAACTCTTCTACATTGTTGGTGGGGATGTAAAATTAATACAACCACTATGGAAATCAGTGTGGAGATTCCTTAGAAAACTAAAATTAGAAATTACATTTGATCCAGCTATCCTCCTTCTAGGTATCTTCTGAAAAGATTTGAAATTGGCATATTGCAGGGATACTTGCTTACTCATGTTCATAACAGTGCAATTTGTAATAGCTAGTGTATATGCCCATAAACAGATGAATGGATAAGGAAAATGAGATATTTATGTATAATACACAAGATATTTATACCTTGCCATAAAGAAAGACAAACTTGAGGAATTTGTAGGAAAAAAGATACAATTCAAGAACATAATGTTAAGTGAAATAAGTCAGATACACAAGATTAAATATTACATGGTTTCTTTTATATGAGAAACCACATATATATGGGAGCAAATAGAAGCTAAATAGGAAACAGGAAGAAGTTCAAGTAATTCCCCAAAATACTTATTCTGTTGGTTCAAATGCATTTAAATATATATTCTAATTTGTTTCATTTATACTAATATTCTCTCTAGTCATTGAAATGAAAGTTTTGTGTTATTGTTTGTTTCTTCTTTGTAAGACAGTATCTCATCTATACATTGAAGTTAGTGACACACAATTATTAACTATTGTTAATATTCTTTTATTATTTTGTTATGAAACTTTGTTTTATTATTTCATAAAATTAAAAAATATAGATTTCAGTTTCTGGGACCCCGTAGTAACCTACTTTCCCAATTGGGACTCCTTTCTCTCCTCTTTCACTCCATAAATTGCTGTCTTTTCTAGTATTGGGGATTTTGTTTGTTTTCATCCAATTTATAAATTCTGGGATGTAAAATGGATGTTCTTTCCAGTACTGAGCTGTGGTGGACAAAGGGGTGGAATCCATTGGTGAACGGCTTCCTTGGGGAGCTCTAGCTGGGCTGAGGGTAAGGAGTTACAGAGCCTTCTGCTGGCAGGCAGCATCGCAGGTGGAATCAAGAGCCAGTGAGGGGAAAGGAGAGGATTCCAGCAGTAGGGAGAACTAGGTGGAAGCAGCCTTTCATGGTTCATTTATAAAGGCAATGCTCAGAGGCAGGGAACTGTCTCATTTATAAAACTATGATAACACTTGTTTCCAAGTATCTTCTGTTATCATCAAATTCTCACTGCATCACAGAATTTGATTTCCCTACTACCTAAAAATAATCACTTGACATGTAATATAAGTTTTTGTACTTTAAACCTTGTTTTACCACTTGTCTCCTGGATGGTTATTTTACAATCCAATATAAATGTAATAATCTGAATAAAAATATGTGGAGCTCTGACCGTTTTAGAAACAAGCACTCATAAGGATGTTATTTCACTAATATTAATGTAGTAACTCTTTTAGTATTGAAGGTAACAGATTTTTAGTAATAGAAAAATGGAAGACCTCCCTTTCTGTTTACCAAGCACCAATTCAGGAGATTTCTGCCTCTACTATTATCCATGAAAGAGATGGTAGTTCCATAATGGAAAAAGTATACAGCAAACCTGCAACCACCGATTGTCTATGTAAGTCACACCAATGTCGATTTCTATCCAATAATTCATCCTTCCCCTGCACTGAACTGCAGTAAAAGCAGATGCAGTACGTAGGCTCCACTCAAATAACTTAAATTATAAACAGTATTTCCCACCATGGATCATGTTGTAACCTCCTGATTGCAGTGATGTTGCTGCTGCCTCTGTCATGATACATACTATGAAAACAAAGCAACAACACACACTGAATTTCAGTTTTTAGAAAATATCCAAGTTAAGAAATATCAGCATGAAATATTCAACATCTAAGAAATCAAAGTACTGAACCAGGTAGAGGTTTAAATGTAGGGCTGACTTTTTCTGTGTGCCTAAATCCAAATATTCTATTTTACTGGTCAGGCCCAGGGAAAATCTGTTTCCCTTTGATAATTCCTCATAGTGCATCCATCATTTTGACACCATGAAAAATTCCAACAGGAACTTATTAATTAGAGTACTTAACTCCTTAAGATATTCTTTACTCTGTTACCACCCAGCCCCAATAACTGTGACCAAAAGAGAACATTCGAGAAATCCACAGTGCTGAATTTAGAAAAATACTGCAATGACTATGATTTATTTGGTTACTGATTTTTTGAAATTCTCCCAAATTTTGTTCAAAGCCACTGCTTTACTATTTGTTTAATTGTTCCCCAGGCCAGTATTGGCTTCAGAGTTTTGAAGACGTCCTTTGCCACCTCTTTCTCTCAAGGGTGGTGGGTTCCTTGACTTCTACACTGAGTCACAAGCTATTTGTTGGCAGAGACATAGCAACATACATATGTCTTCCATTCTGTTACTGGTTTCTTAGTAACACTGAGCTTGGAAATGTATTATAAGCTCCAATTAATAATTATTTTTAAGAATTTTGTTTTGAAGATAGAATTTTGTTTTGAAGATATTAAAATTCAAACACAAACACACACACACACACACACACATTTTTATAGGAGTCATCTATAAGAAACCAAGGGCAGCTCCCTACTGGAGAGATTTCCCAAGGCCATGTGAAGAATTCATGCTCTATATTTGGTGCTTCTTTAAAGATGTTCAAGTTCCTTATGACCACCCTTACGGTTCAGGGCACCATCGTTTGGAGAGAGAAATATTAATTAATTATTAAATTATAAATTATAGAATTATTAAATTAATGCCTGATAACACATAGAAAATCAAGTTCCATGGGTGTATGTAGTCCTTCTAAGATGAAAATGTTAACAATTTTGTAGAACCTGTTTCAAAAGGATTAGCCAATTGGCAATCCTTCATTATACCTCTTCATTCAAAGGGTAAACTATGTAGCTTCAGTTGCAACTGTAATGACTGGAAGCTGGAGATGTAGCTTAGTGGTAGACCACTTGCTTAGCATGTGTGAGGCTCTGGATTTGATACCCAGTATTAAAATTAAATAAATATTTCTACTTTTGGTGGAAATCAAGACCAAAATGTATAATAGACATTGGGAAATGGGAAGGAAATGTTCAAATGAGAAGGAGAACAAGAGAGGGGCAAGGTGGAAAGGAAAGAAGGGACAAGGAGAAAAAAGAATAGAAGGAAAAGTGGAAACAAAGCTTTAGTAAATAAGGAGAAGAGTGATCAAAAGGAGTGGGGAAGTGGAAAAAAGAAGGAAGATATGTCATATAAAGGTACAAACTTCTTATGATCAATATTATCATTATGTATATCTAAAATGTACCAATAAATGTTTTCTTTCAAAGAAAAGAGACAATTTTAAAAAAATAAAAATAAATAAATAGCTAAATCTAGTTCTTATTTGGATGATTCCCAGGGCCTTTCATGTCAACCTTTGGTATTCTTTACAGTGAAAGTTTAAAAAAAAAGATCTATAACCTTTCTTTTAAAACTGAATATACTTTTCTTCCAACTAATAAAGGATAATAGAAGTTCAACAACCAATGCAACCCCAAGGCTAATTAAGTAAAAGTGATTCTACTCCTTTGTTTTTTGCTAGAACTTTCACTTCTGTGCCTGGCCCTTGGCTGGCACTCCAGCAGCCCAATTGGCCTGACGCCCTTGTGAGGGACCAGAGAACCAGGGAGAGAGGAGAGGGAAGAAAGAGAGAGAGATCCAGGTCTCCACTGTTCCAGATCTAGCTACATCTGTAATATGACAACAACTACCTGAAGGACTCCAGCTCAGAATCACCAGCTGAGATGTCTCAGGATTCTTATCCCGCAGAAATTCTAAGAGAAAATTAAGTGATCACTGTTGATTTGAAGCCTCAATTGAAGACTAAATTTTAGAGTGATTTGTTCCATAGAAATACATAAGCAGAACATTATGTTTGTACTCTGCAAAGTCTGTCTTACTAGAGAGCCCAAATCTCTGCTATTCTTTGTTTCCTTGCAGTTTGTGTGCTTGGGTCAAAAGAAATGCTATTTGTACTACTTCTGCAAATGTTCTGAGGAGCAAATTAACTGATGATTATTAGTTCAATGCAAAACAAAACAAAACTTTTCCTCCACTCATGTATCTAAAAAGACTTCTTTTGGAAGTTATTATTTCCTTTCCTAGTCACTGCACTCAGATACTTGCCTGCCAACACCTAACCCACTCTTTTTACATCTCATCCAATTTAAAGCTGACATCCACTCCACTCCCTGTACTTGGTGTTACAGTTGTATCTACATGACCTTCCAAAGCCTCATGCTTTGAGTCATAGGTGAGGGGTTTTGAAGGTTGATGGATTAGGCACTGCGATGCTGGAGTTAAAGGTTCTCTACCCTGGGTGTGGGTGGCACTACCCAAAAGGTAGGCAATCTGGCTAGAATATAAAGGGACAAGAAACTGCTTCTGCTGCCTGCTCCCTTCTGCCTACCCTGCTTTGCCATGGACTGTTTCTCCTCTGTGATGCCCCTCTGCCATGCCACCCTGCTGTGGAGCCAGCTGACTATGCACTGAAACCTCTACAGACTGTGAGCCAAATAAACCTTTACTCCTTTAATTTTGGGTGCTGAGTATTTAGGTCTCAGAAATGAGAAAAATAACTAAGACCTTTGGTTCCAGTGTTGTTTTTCTATCATAAGTCATGTTTTACAACAATACATATTTACCTCACACAAATACATGCATCTATTTGTAAACAGAATATTTTACAGCACTTAGTTTCTTGTGGAATCTAGAATACTGGCCAGTATAGACTCTACAATTTTCTGATACTAAAATAATGTCACAGATATTTTATTTCATATCTTGTATAAGTAATTGTTAATGACAGATAAATATAGAATATAAATTTCATCCATTTGGAATTTTAAGAAATTGTGTAACAATATCATTTAAAGCAGAACAAAGCAGAATACTTCAAAAAAATGTGGCTCAGCTCACAATGGACCAAACCTGGGTCACAAACTCTTTTGTGACCAACCACCACAGTGTCCTGTGTGGTGGCAGTAATGTGATACAAAACAATCAAGGTTCACTTTTGGATTTCTGAGCAGGGGATGTCTAAGAATGTAAGAATTCTGTAAGAATGGGGGAGAAAGTGTGCCAGTTAGTACTGTCTACTTAAGTATATAAAATATACAAACAAGTTCTCCAATTGCTGCTGAAAAAATTATTGTAAATCTATCAGAGATTTCCTAGAACTTATTTTCTAATTCCCAGGCATGGAAATGGAGGGGAGCACAAATAGAAAAAAAAAAAAAAGGCACCATAAATTCAACAATCCCCTTGGGATGGCTCAACTAACAGAAGTTTGTCAGGCTCACACAGGACCTGGTACATCTAGAGCTCCCAAGGCAGTGTTGCTGACCTAAGGCTTTCCGGGTCCTTCTTCCAAAATGCTGATTCTGTGAAAGGCACATTATTTTCCTGGAATAGTTTCTACTTGAAAGCCATGCTCTATTAACTCTCATGGAGTTATCCAAATTAGCAGATGTGACACAATCAAGTACAGAAACAAATAAAATCTACAACATTTCTAATTTTCTGTACAATATTATTAATGAACATTAATTTTCTAACAGAAAATAGTGTTTTTTAGCACATTAATTGCATTACTTTAAAAATTCAGTTGTTCTCCAAACCTCAATGTTCATGATGACATGACTGAATTTTACACATAAAATATGCATAATACAAACTATGAATCTTAGAAAAAAATATAAAATGTTCTTATATAATACAAACATTTTAATTATACTTTATGTATTTGTATATTTTATTCATATAATTATGTGTAATGCTTAGCATTATATTTATATTTTATTCGCATGATTATATAACAGAAAATAGAAAAAATTATACATCTGTTGTGGATTTTAACTAGAGGTCCCTCTAATGCTCTTATAGGTGGGGTTTTTTGAAGCTGGCTGGATCTAGAGCATGTGATTCTGGAGTTAAGGGTATGTGGTACTAAATTAGTCCAATGATTAGAACTAGCATAGTTCTGGGTTGTACCACCCAAAAGGTAAGTAGCCTGGATGGGATAAAAGAGAAAAACAGGTCAGCCATTTGCTGCTGCTATTGCTGCTGCTTTGCTGCCTTTTGATCCCTGCCACACCATGAACTATTTCTCCTCTGTGATGCCTCTCTACCGTGCCACCTTACTTTGTAACAGTGGTCAGTGCACTGAAATCTCTCTGAACTGTGAGGTGAAATAAATCTTTCCTCCTTTAATATGTGGGTGTTGGATACTTTGTCTCAGCACTGAGAAAAATAACTAAGACAATATCTATATTTACATGAATATATATTTCACTAACTCTATTCATATGACAAAGTCCCTCTTGCCATGTTGGACAATATATTAACAGGATCTGAAGATTAGAAAGTTTACATTTTTGTGAGGCTATTATTCCACCTACCACTATGTGGTCTATCTAGATGTAGATATACATGATATAGATGAAACAGTCATAGATATAAATCCAGGTATAGATACAGATATAAACTCTGTCTTATGTGTGTCAATCAAAAAGTAATTACTAATGATTTTAATGCAATTAATAATCATGAATACATTGAGTAATTAGTTTTGAATTGGGATAACTGGAAAATATAAGTTCATGCCAACTTTTTTGAATTTTTAATCTTGGAATTATGAATGTACTATAGCTATGGTGAAATTCATTAAACCTAGCATAATATCAGTGTTATCAAAATAGTTTATTTCAGATTCCTCACTATTAGAGGATGAAATTGGAAATAAGCAACTGAGGAATGTGAGAGGTAACCTTACAGTACACAGATGCAGAAATACAGATGAATGTGTATGAATGAGTTAGAATATATGTCCATAGCTCTTAGGTTGGTTTTGTGAAGGTTGTAGTAGGAATGACACCTCAGTAGTAAGGAGCATACCAAATGCCCAATCTTGATTTCTAACCTCTATTAGTCAATAAAAATTGTCAGGGATCCTTGAAGAATCTGATTCCATCCAGAGGTAAGACTAATAAAAAATAAATGCAACAATACAATGTTATAAATGTCTTAGTGCTACTCTGTAAACTTTAGCCTCCTGAACTTCAGAAAAAAATAATTATAAAGTTAAGAGTTTTCCTTCAATTTCCATAAAAATATATTGTGTTTGACATATGCTGAGGACTGGACAAATAGCCATTTGTTTTCCTAATAGTGAGTCCAATTGCTCCCATCAAATGAAACATCTTTTACTCACCAAGACCAAAATGGTACCTCCTGGTATAGGCATATGTGCTGTGCTAGGAGGTGTTTACACTTCAGAAAGGTGTCATCCATAAGCCTGGAGACATCTGCAGTTTACAAAAAGGGTTTTCTTTACCCATAGAGATTAATTTATGTGATCATTAAGTAAAAGTCACACAGAAAGGAAATAAAGTCACTCAAGAAGGAGTGGGGGAGATGAGCACATGGAGGGAATGCACACTCTTTCCTCTGTTGCCTACAGAGCAACCCCAACACTAACATGAAGTTCTACCACTTGCCATTTTTTGGGTTTCTTTCAGGGAAACGAATCTGCAATGTCATCTGCATGTTGATTGTGCTGTTAGAAAACAGCAGAAACAAAAACAAAGAGAAACAGAAAGAAAAACAAAAAGAAAATTATTTTTTCTGATCATGATGCCATATATGTTCACATATACCATGTACTCATACCATATATGCCATATATTCTCAAATATACATATGCCTTAATAATTGTATGAGTATGCACACACATTTATCATACATGCATATATATACAAAAAATCAGGAATTAATACAGCAAAATAATAGCAGCAGTTTTTTCCACCATAAATTCAAAACATATTTGTTGAAATCATCCTATGTGTTAAGCAAAGTGATAACATTAGAAAAACATACACAAACAAGATAAAAAGAATCCCTGCTTTCAGTAAATTTACATTCTCTATTGAGAGACAGATGAAAAATAATTATTTAACAAACTAGGGTATTGATTAACCAAAACTAATGCTATAAAGCGATGGGAACATGGAGCAAGTGGATAAGTTGGGCAGTGGATGGATCAACTATAAAAAAGATGGTCAGGAACAGCTCTGGGAGAAGATGACAGGTAAACAGAGAGCCAGACAAGGATTGGAAATTGGCCTGAGAAGAACAGGAAGACAGTTTTCAGGAAGAGAAGAAAGTGAATACAAGGAGCATTCTTCAAAGAGCCAAGCCTGTGAGTCCATGAAGAGGGAGAACAAACTTCGTAACTTGAATGTAGCCTGTTATGAACATGAATAGACAGAGCACAGTATACATGCAGGGTCACCACGTAAGCAAAAATGGGTTTAGATTTGTATTTCCTAAGCAAAATGGGATGCCAATGAATGGCTGTAGAATAGAAAAGAAATACAGATTGAAATAAATTGAGGAGAAAAATTTCAGATTTTCTTCAAAATTCACTCAAGAGATAATGGTTCACTGGGCTGAGAGGTTTGGGTTGGAATTGTAGAAAATCAAGGGCATGAGATCTGCCTCTGAGAGAGAAGAAACAGAAATGATGGTGGCCTGGGTGTGGAAGATGACGAAAAGTGAGAAACAGACTGACTGAAAATTTTGTATTGAAAAATATTATGAGAGGAAACACTGGTTTTGTTTTTTGCTCTTCTAAGATTGGAGGGAAACCATGCTAACTTTTCAAAAATTGTTTTGATGTTACCTACCATGAGATTATTAGGATTAACAGTGGAGGAGATTCTGTAGGAGAAGGAAGCAGGTAGAGTTGAGTGATATCTAAGGACTAATGTTCTCTCACATTGTTCAGCAATGGGGTTTGAAGTGCAGTACTGATTAATTATGTCAGGGGTGATTTTCCCTCAAAACTCAGAGGTTAAAATGGGTCTTTAAACATTAGGATTTCTTTAAATGGTAAGTTTCTTCATACTGAGCGAGGAAATCGTCCACATGCCTCCCCAACCCCGGAGTAGTGAAGATTCAGCATTTTCTGAGTCTTTTGGTGCCAAAGCCTGGCTAACTCTACCTATGCAGAATTCCTGCTCTTTTCTGCCTCCTCTAGAAATTGCAGTGCTTCTGCAGAGCTTGAGGAGGAAGGACTCGCTAACCTCCCCATTTGCCCAAATTGTGAATAAACTCCTTTTTCCCTTTTTATAGGCTTCTGTCATATTATTATTGTTGGGTGACCAAATGAATCTAGATAGTCATTGGCCCCACAAGCCTTTGACTGAGCAACCCACTAGTAACACACTTGGTAACATTTCTGACAGAGAAGAGGTAGGAGGGGGGAAAAGTTTATTCCTAGCCAGAGGGGCCTTGTATGTGTTTTCCATAGTTCTACATTAATTTATTTCACACAGTGCATAATTACTACTTGACAACTTCAAAACTACTGATAATTGTAATATTTTAGCTGTGGAAAGTCTTCCTATACTGTTTTGGTGGAAAAAAATGACTGCATCCAGATAAAATAAAATAAAATAAACTGCATCCAGATAGAATAAAATAAAATAAACTGCATCCAGATAATTTTTATAGATGGATATTACTTGATTGAGAAAACATTTTGAGAGACTTCTTTTCATTTTTAAGGGAATTCACATAAATACAAAAGCAGGTGCACACTTGTACTCATAATATGTGTGGACAAATTTTTTTGTGTACCGAGGATCAAACTCTGGACCTTGGACTTGTGAGGCAGGCGGCAGAAGCACTGAGCTAAATCCCTGGCCTGACAAATTTTATTTTTGATATGTCATTTTTGGTATAATTTATTTTTGCATAATTTCAAAGAATTGCACTTCTTAAAAAGTATTATTAGTAATTTATTAATGTACATATACATTTTAGAGTTTTAATAAAATATATTTTAATATATTATTTAAATTTAAATGTAGTTAATGTCAAGAGAATATGGCCAACATGACTTTTTTTTCACAGATGTCCTTTGTCGTTTATCCTTGCTTCTTGTTCTATCATTGAAAAGCCACAGAAGCTCTGGCTAGGGGTTGTCCTTCTGAGACTCTCTCACTCTGAAGGATCCAGTTAGTGGCAGTCCCTCTGAGCCTTCTTGGAATTTGAAATGGACATCGACTCCAAGTAATCACTCATCCTTTGCACTGTGCCACAGTCATGAACTGCAACACTGTAACTCCAGTATTTAACAATGTCTACTTTTCACAGACTCAGGGGCTTGTTCCTAATTTACAGTAAAGAGAACTTAAGTGACAGCTCCCTGCATCTATTTCAGTTAGTTAAGATTTAACAATTAGGCTTCCATGCAATGTTTCTTTATTCCAAAGAAATGAAACACAAATTAGATCTTTGTTCATTTCTTTCAGTTTGGAGATGATAAGGACATTCATACTTATACTCATGACCAAGATAATGCATGTACACAGTAGAAATCTTATGTAATGAAATTATATTAACATTTTTTAAAAACTATCATCATTGACCTGACATGTGGGCTTCAATTTGTATTTCAGTAGACACTGAACAATGAACAAGTAGTGTGGAGAAGGCTTCTAAGACTTAACCAGGGCTTAGTGTCAGGGGAGCCTTGGTCATTGATGATGTAGCCATTTTTCATGGAAGAATGAGAGAGAGCCTTAACTGCCACAACTGTCCACCATTTAAAAGCAATGAACAAGTAATAGAAGCATATTTGTCCTCAATATGAATGCTTCCCAATCTTAGTGCATTCAGAATGAACTTACAGACTCATAAATATTTCAGATCAATGATGACCATTTCTGGAGTTTATTCTTTCATAGCTAAGTGTTAGGGCTCAACAATCAACTTCTGCTTCAAACATCCACATGGGTCTGACGACAGTGGAATAGCAGTCATGTTTTGAATATACTGTTCTTTAACATACTTACTGCTTTGGCTAGAACCCAAACAGTTTACTGAAATTATATAATGACACGATTAATGAAAATTTGAGAAGCTACCCCAATATTAGCTCTTTATCTGAATTCTTACTGTAGAGAATCAATTAAATTTCAATTTATAAAGACAGTCATTTATTCAAATCCTGATCTGAAAGACTCATATTGCCCCTTGGTACCTGTGTGGATTCTAAGAGTCCAGGTTTATTTAGGTTTGTTTATGGAGCCTACCAGACAGACCTAATTCTGTTCTTTGGGATGAGCCAAAGTAATTATCACTTTTTCATAAATGATGGTCATATTTTCTCTTTTTCAATAACTCCTTTTCTTAAATATACCTTAGTATTTGTAGTGAATGCCATTGCTTCAACTCTATCTCCTCTCATTAACTAGTCACCTTATAGCCATCAATGTGGCAGATCAGCAAATTCCTAGGAAGAATTCAGCAAGACTATATTAGTTAAAAACTTAGAGATTTTGGAGACACAAATGAGTCTAGATTTTAGCTTTGTTACTTAGATGTCTAAAATTGGAAAACACTATTACATATGGATGGATGGTAAACAATTTTTCAGAAAATGTGTTAATATATTTTTTCATTAAAAATAATGAAAGATTAATTAAAATTTGTTTGTAGCTTTTAAATGTAAAAATCACATTTTACAAGTTAAGTAATTTCTACTGGAAGAAAAAACAAGTTAGGAATAGGATTGTGGCAGATCATGATGGCTTGCTCCTCTAGTCACAGCATACTGGAAGGCTGGGCAGGGGAGTTGAAAGTCAGAGCTTAGCTTGGGCAGCTTAGCAAGTCAGCATAATACCATCTCAAAAATAAATAAAAACAAAAACCAGGGAAGTAGCTCAGTGTGAAGATCTTGGGTTTAATTCTATTATGGAAAAAAGAAAAAGAAGAGAGAGAGAGAGAGAGAGGGAGAATTATGACTGTAAATTATATAGCAAATCAGATTCTAGGAACAGATTCATATCATTCCAGTTAACTTGCTCAGAATCAGCAGTACAGACATGACATTTCATATAGCTGGTGTTTCCTCTGTTGAAATGTCCTGAATCTAAGAGAGGAAAGCATCATGCTGGCTGAGCTGTCCATCTCCATCAGCTCCAGGTTTCTCTCTTCCCCAGAGTCAGGGATCTGCACCCAGACCGAGTGATCCAATCTTCCATAACTGATCCCCCAAACTTTGTACTTCTTATCATTTCCAATGAAAGGATGAATTATCATTTTTAATTCTTGTTGCAGAAAGTATCTGTTTTCATTCATTCTGAATGAGTGGATTATTGTTTTAAATTACTGTCTCTAATTCATGCAATCTCATCTTCCTCATCAACAGGAAGCTGATTTTGTATGGAATGTGATGCACTTGCCAAAGAAAACACACTCTCTCCCTCTCTGTACAAACTGGCCTTGCAAGTATGTCCAGCCAGTTTGCTTTAATGATTTTTCCTCATGACACCTGGAATCTCAAAAGGAGGTGACACAGGGAGGGGTAACTGGCATGTGCCATTTTGTGGTGCTCTTGTCTTACTGCCTGGGTAGGAAATGGAGGGGTGTAAGTCTTCATTGCTGTTATGAGTCCCAAGCCCCCTTGAGGATGGAGGCTGATAGATGAAAGAGCATATGTGTGGAAGCAAGGGAGAGATCAGTTATGTCGCTGAGTGGCCACCTTGGGTCAGACTGCCCAGCTGTACTTTTCACTATTGGAAAGATAGGTCCTGAACTTGTTTGAGCACTATGATATATATTTTTCAAAATTTCTGTTACTCAGAGTCTAATATCTTGATTTGTCATGCTCAGAGAGATGATTTCAATAAAAATGGCTCTAATAGCTTTTATAGTATCTTGTAATTTTCTAATGGAAAACTTTGTAGCATGAAAATTCTTTTGGCATTTCTATTTTTGACTGGTTTTCGGGGAGGAAGGTATTCCCAGTTATTTGAGCTGCCAAATACACAAGAAAAAAGTATTAGTGAATATTGAAGTAAGATTTTGAGAACATTGTAAACAAACGTGTGATAGAATGCTTTCTGCAAATTTCCAAATTTATTCATATCACTTTAAATGTTAGGAAAAACACATCAGTCTGCAGGTATTACTGGGACTTAGATTGGAACAATAATTGGAGTTTCAAGTTGCCTTGTTTCCTGTAGAAGTCTCTGAACACACCCACTAAGCCATTGTTGTGAGGATCAGAAAATGCCTCTTGGAAAGATACTACTTCTCTGGTTTTCCACCTGGCAATTCCTCCCTGGTCGCCCAGTTGAAAGTCACTGAATCTGTGCAATCAGAGACTCTTCTGGCTTCAGAACAAATTCACTTATTCCATTTGCTTAATCTGTAAATATGGATAAGTATTTCTGTTTTGATTTATAATTTTGAAGTTAGGTAACATAAATGTGTTTGTAGTAATAAAATTCTGTCCATCCACCTTTTTTTCTCTCTGATTTTCATGACATAACTTGGAAAGTAGTAACCCATATATATTTTTTTTAAATACATGGAAATGAAAGTATTAGGGATCTATAATGAAAAAAGAGAAAGATTTTAGTCTAGATTGACCAGTAAACCACTTCTCCCAGATTTTATTCATTGGTGTAGTCAGCAACATCTGCAGGTTCTCACCACATGGCTGTGTTACTTGGGGGACATTGAATGATATATGTATAATAATGTCACACTAAAGCACAGGATAGTATTATGTTTTGAAATGTAGACAATTGGCAATGTCTAATAATCACCTATTCATGAGTACATTTGTTGAGGTTTGAATAATCAGACCATTAAATTTATCACTTTCATGTTACTTATACCAGACATACAGTGGTAGAAAAAATATGAATGTGATATCATTCTTCATATGTAAATTTATATTTGGTGTAACAGAAAGAGTCACAGGTAATTTTAACCATTCCCTTTCCTATTCGTTACACAGTCCATTATCCTTATACTATACATCATCTCCTTTCCAAAATCACCCACATTTTTAAAACAAACACATGTAGCATGGACTTTGTGTCAATTCATATTTACCAGTACTAACTTAATCTACTTAATGAGCAAAAAGAGAGATACTGTTATTATATTATACATACAGCAAAACTAAGGCACAAAGAGTCTAAAAAAATCCTGAAAGATTACACGACTCTTAAGCATGGAATTCCACATTCTAATTTATGAGGTCTGAATGAAGAGTTTATATTTCTAACTACTAACAAAACAAATATTTATGTATTTTATGTAAAAAATAATTTCAGGAAAATAGCCACTATATTTTAAATTTTCGAAGTCATTTTAAACTACACAGAATATACTTCAGGTTTGTCACCTAATGGAAGCTTTGTGAAAAATCGTATTCTTTACTGTCATTATGAACAAACATCTGACTTAAAAGGTCTACTAGTTACTCCAACTTCTGAACTCCCTCTGTTTGTCTCTTATAATTGTGGTACAACTGGATTTGGTCATTTTTGCTCATAAATGACAAATAACATTGTTATGGGATAGGGTATAATAGAAATGAAAAATGCAAATATTAATTAACTGGAGGATATTACCATGTATTAAAGTGTGAACTGTATACAAAGCTATATATACTCTTTTCCTAATAACCTATGACACAAAGGTAGGGGAAAAATGTAAGTTGATGTTAAGTTATGAAAATGTCCTATTGACATTTCAAATAATACATTCTTCCATATCTTTATATATAGTTTCACATATTTAAAATACCATCACTAATAGGCTTGATAGCTTTAATATTCAGGTATGACCAATGTGACACTACCAGTAGTTAAGATGTTTCTTGTTTTCTTGAAATTTACTTTCTAAACTAAGTCAAAGGAATAAACTATTTTTTTTGGTACAGGTTACTAAAATGTTTAATGTTAAGATTAGGATCGTCTGTTAAAGTGAGCAATTTTCTTACTTTCTGTTTGCTGGCGTGAAGATATTGTAATTTCTATAATTAAAATTCCAAGGATTGTATCAGTTTGAGCTGCCTCATTCTGATAATTTTAAAATTAAAATTAAAATGAAAAATGAAGGTTATACCAAGCTCTAGATGTTATTTCTAATAATATCAAGTTTGCAAAAAATGACTGAAAACCCACCAACTTTTCCAATCTATTGCATTTGCTTCTTCTTTATTGATATACTTCTGGTAATAGGAGAAGAGCTATTGAACAATTTTACATTAAGCTTTAAAGCCAAAATATTTTATCACAAGACCTAAGTTTCAAGTGATATCTTAAAAACACTGATGTCTAAAGAAGAAATAAAGATGTGCCTGCAGGTATTGTATTATATTATTTCAAATTGTCTCTCTTATTTAAAAGAACTCATAAAGATTCTAAAATATCTTGTTTTTTGTGGTTCTTAAGTGTGTCTTAAATTAGGAATTTTTAATGAATATAATGAATGATGGAAAACATTACTGGTAAACAGACTTGCACGCTTTTTAGTATTTTAAATAAAATGTAATAGTTTTTACAATCAGCATAGCTTACATTCTGAAAAAAATTCTATTATTAATAGTTTTTTTTTCATTAAATTCTTTTATTGGTACATTGTAGGTATACAACACAATTACATTTCTCACTGGGAATTGTACCTTTACATAATGCATCTTGGTTCTTATTTTTTCCCCATTCTTAGCCCTCCCATCACACCCTTCACCCTTCCCTATTTACAAAGACTTTATTTCCATTTTTTCCATTTCTCAGCATTTTTCCTTTCCCTCCTTTCCTTTTCCCTGCCCCTCCCACTACCCCTACCCCTTTGGACCTTTTCTTCCTATTTTGCATTATCGATTATTCATTCTAATCAATGGTACATTTTAGGTATACAATATAATGACATTCATCATTGGAAATTTGCACCTTTACATATTCTCTCTTGGTTCTTATTTTTCACCCTTGCCCAGCCCTCCCTTCAACTCCTCCAGCCCTCCCTATTTACAAAGATTTTGTTCCTATTTTTTCATTTTCTCATATTAATCCCATTTCCTTCTATCCTGACCCTAGCCCTCCCACTTCCTTCCCCTTTGCCCCTTTTCTTCCTATTTCACATGACCTATTATACATTTAGTCCTTATTTACACTTTCAGTTTCTCACACCAGAGAAACTATTTGGTATTTATTCATGTGTGTCCTATTTATTTCACTTAAGAGTATTGCCTCAATGTGCATCCACTTAGTATAAATGTCTCTAATTTCTCATTTTTTATGGCTGAATAGTACTCCATTTTATTAAAAAAACACATTTTCTTTATCCAGTCTCCAGTTGATGGGCATTTGGGCTCTTTCCAAGTTTTAGCTATTACAAACTGTGCTGCTATGAACATGGGCACACATATATCACTGTGATATGATTCTTTTAATTCTTTGGGGAAGATCCCCAGCAGTAGAATACCGGAGTGAAATGGGACTTCCAGTCCTAGTTCTTTGAGGTATCTCCATACTGATTTCCACAGTGCTTGCACTAGTCTACACTCCCACCAGCAGTGGGGCAGGGTTCCTCTTTCCCCACAGCCCCACCAGCATTTGTTATTGGTTGATTTCATGATAGCAGCCATTCTTCCTAGAGTGAAGTGGAATCTCAGCGTTGTTTTCATTTGCATCTCTCGAATGACCACTGATGTTGAACATTTTTTCATGTATTTATTTGCTATTTCTACTTCTTTGTCTGAGAAATGTCTGTTCATTTCAGATGCCCATTTTTCGATTGGGTCTTTAAATTTGGGAGGTCTGATCTTTTTAAGTTCTTTATAGATTCGAGATAGTAGACCTTTGTCTGAGGAAGACCAGGTGAAGATATTTTCCCACATTGTGAGTTGTCTCTTCACACTGCTAGTGGTTTCTCTTGCTGTGCAGAAGTCTTTTAATAAGAAGAGATCCCACTTGTTGATTGTTTGTGCTAGTTCACGGGCAACTGAGGTTTTGTTCATAAAATCTTTTCCTACACCCATGTCTTCAAGGGTTCTACCTAACCTCTGTTCCAACTGGTTCCGAGTTTTTATTTTAATATTTAGATCTTTAATCCATTTTGATTTTAGTTTAGTGCATGGTGGGAGATACAGGTCTAGTTTTAATCTTTGGCAAGTTGAAATCCAATTTTTCCACAACTATTTATTAAAGAGGCTCTTTCCTCCAGTGAGGTTGTTTGGGTCCTTTATTGAAGATGAGATGGCTGAGTGTGTCTGGTGTTGTTTCTGCATCTTCTAATCTGTTCCACTGGTCCTCAAGTCTGTTTCTTTGCCAGTACTATGCTGTTTTTATCATAGTAGCTTTGGAGTACAGTTGCAGGTTGGGGATTGTGATATCCCCTACCATGCCTCCATTACCTAGAATTGCTTTTGCTCTTCTGGGTCTCTTCTTGTTCCAAATGAATTTTTGGATTGTTTTCTCAAGGTCTATGAAGTTTGCTGCTGGGATCTCAATTGGAATTGCATCAAATCTATAGAACAGTTTTGGAAGTATGGCCCTTTTCACTATATTAATCCTTCCTACCCAGGAGCAGGGGATGTCTGTCCATTTTCTGATATCATCTTCAATCTCTCTTTTCAGAGTGCCATAGTTTTCAGAGAAGAGGTCTTTGATTTCTTTCATTAGGTTGATTCCTAGGTATTTCAGTTTTTTGGATGCTATTGTGAAAGGAATTATTTGCCCTATTTCTCTCCCAGTGAGTCTGTCATTCATGTAGAGGAAAGCTATTGATTTTTGTGTGTTGACCTTGTAAACAGCTACTTGACTGAATTTGGTTATTAAGTCTAGAAGACTTTTGGTGGCGTTCTTGGGGTCTTCTATATAGAGTATTATGTCATCTGCAAATAATGACAATTTGACTTCTTCATTACCTATCTTTATTCCTTTTATTTATTTCTCTTGTCTACTTTCTGTGGCTAATGTTTCCAGAATTATATTGAACAAGAGTGGTGATAGTGGACATCCTTGTCTTGTTCCTGATTTTAGTGTGAAGGATTTCAGTTTTTGACCATTTAGTATGATATTGGCTGTTGGTTTTTCATAGATGGCTTCTATCAGTTTGAGGTAGAGACCACCTATTCCAATTCTTTGTAGGGTTTTTATCATAAATGCATGTTGGATTTTGTTAAATGCTTTTTCTGCATCTATGGAGATAATCATATGGTTTTTGTCCTTGGCTCTATTGATATAGTGTATTACATTGACTGATTTTCGTATATTGAACCATCCCTGCATCCCTGGGATGAATCCCACTTGATCAGGGGTATGATCTTCTTGATGATCTTCTGCATTCTATTTGCCAGTATCTTATTAAGGATTTTTGCATCTATGTTCATTAGTGAGATTGGCCTATAGTTCTCTTTTTCAGTTGGGTCTTTCTCTGCTTTGGGGATCAAGGTGATGCTTGCTTCCAGGAATGAATTTGGGAGTATTGCTTCCCTTTCAATTTCATTGAAGAGTTTAAACAGTAGTGGCAGCAGTTCCTCTTTAAATGTCTTGTAGAATTCAGCAGTGAAGCCATCAGGGCCCGGGCTTTCCTTAGTTGATAAGTTTTTAATTACATTTTCAATTTCATTGGTTGATATTGGGTTGTTCAGAATTTTTAGGTCTTCTTCGTTCAACTTTGGTAATTCATATGTATCTAGGAATCTGTCCATTTCTTCTGTGTTGTCCATCTTATTGGCATATAGGTTCTGGGGGTAGGTATTGATGATCCTCTGGAATTCTGCTGGGTCTGTTGTAATTTCACCGTTTTTATTCCTAATTGCATGGATTTGGGCCTTTTCTTTCCTTTTTCTGACAAGGTCGGCTAAAGGTTTGTCAATTTTGTTGATTCTTTTGAAGAACTAACTCTTGGCTTCATTGATTTTTTGTATCGTTCTCTTAGGCTCCATTGAATTGTTTTCTCCTCTGATCTTTATAATTTCCTCCCTTGTATAAGCTTTGGGGTTATCCTGCTCTTCTTCCTCTAGGAGCTTGAGGTTCAGCATCAGGTTGTTTAATTGGGCTTGTTATGTTTTCCTTATATGCATATTCACTGCTATGAATTTCCCTCATATGACTGCTTTCATTGTGTCCCATATTTTCCGATATGTTGTATTATCATTTTCATTTAATTGAAGGAACTGTCTGATTTCTTCTTTAATCTCCTCTGTGACCCATTGGATATTCAGAAGTGTGTTGTACAATTTCCAAGTGTTTATGAAATTTTTTGAGTTTCTTTTGCTATGGATCTCTAATTTCATCACACTATGGTCTGATAATATACAGGGGATAACTTCAATTCCTTTGCACTTACTTAAACATGTTCTATGTGTGAGTATGTGGTCTATTTTGGAGAATGACCCATGTGCAGCTGAGAAGAATGTGTATTCTGATTTTGTGGGGTGGAAGACTTTGTAAACATCTGTTAAGTTCATTTGTTCAAGAGTTTGATTGAGTTCTAGTATTTCATTACTTATTTTTTTCTAGTTGATCTATCTATTTGTGACAGTGGGGTGTTGAGGTCCCCCACTACAATTGTATTAGTGCATATATGACTTTTCATTGTCCATTAGTATTTGTTTTATATAGTTGGGTGCACTAGTGTTTGGTGCATAGATATTTATGATTGTCATCTCTTCCTCTTGGTCTCTTCCCTTTACAAGGATGTAGTGTCCTTCTTCATCTCTCTTAATCAGTGTTAGTTTGCAATCTACTTGATCTGCAAAGAGGATAGCTACTCTTGCTTTTTTTCAGGTTCCTGTCGCATGGAGTATTGTTTTCCACCCTTTAACTTTCAGTCTATGAGTTTCCTTTTGAATTAAGTGTGTTTCTTGTATGCAGCATATTGTTCGATTTTGCTTCTTGACCCATTCTGCCAGTCTATTTCTTTTGATTGGTGAATTGAGACCATTAACATTGATGGTTATAACTGAAACGTATCGACTTGTCATTGCCATGACTTTTTCTTTTTTGTTGGGTTCTCCCCTTTTACATTTAATTTCTTATCATGCCAGATGGGTTCATTCTGCTTTCCTTCCTGGCGTTGTGATCCTCAATGTCTGTTCCTAGAATATTGTATAAAATTCTTTGGAGTGCTGGTTTGGTATTCATGAAGTTCCTAAGGTACTCTTTGCCATGAAAGTATCTTATTTCTCCATCCATTTTGAAAGATAGTTTTGCAGGGTTCATCAATCTGGGTTGGAGCCTGCTTTCTTTTAGGGCTTGGAATATGTCACTCCAAGCTCTTCTTGCCTTGATGGTTTGTGTTGAGAAGTCTGCTGTGATTCTGATAGGCTTTCCTATGCATGTGATTTGTTTCTTTTCTCTGACTGCTTGGAGAATTTTGTTCTTCTGTTGTGTTTCTGGAATCTTAACAATTTTATGCCTATGTGTAGATTTTTTTGGATCAAGGCTATTTGGAGTCCTATATGCCTCACTTATCTGTATGTCAAACTCTTTTCCCCTGCTTGGGAAGTTTTCTGCCATTATTTCTGTGAAGAGTTTTTTATGTCATCTCCACTCTCTCCTGTTTCTTCATTGAGCCCGATCAGTCTTATGTTATTCTTTTTTGCATCATCTAGCAGCTGCTGGATTGATTTCTTATGTTCCCTTATAATTTTGAAGCAATTTTTCTTTTCCTGGTCACTAATTGCAATCTTATCTTCTATATCTGAAATTCTGTCCTCACATTGGCTCATTCTGCTGTGTAGACTTTCAATGGAGCTTTTCATCTCCTGGAAATCTATTTGCATCTGTTTTATGGATTCCATTTATTTCTTATGTTGGGATTCTGTCATGTTCCTCAACTCCTCTCTAGATTTATTAATCATGTCTTGCACTAGGGACACAATATCTCCTGTTATCTGAGAAATTATTTCTGATTTCATTTTTTCTAGATCCCCTTTTGTTGCCAGTTCAGTGGGTCCAGGTTTTTGAGTATCAGAGTGTTCCATCTCATTTCCCTTTGGGGTTGCTGTAGGTGATCTGGAAGTCTGGTTTTGAGACTTATTTCATGTTTTCTAATTTTGACTGGGGGGGGCGGTTAGCGCCTGCAAGGATTACCTCCTCTGATCTGGGTGAGGTGGGACTGGGGCTGGGAGCAGCGGTAGGGATAGTGACCCAAAAGCCCTTTCCTGTGGGCTGGGAGCAGTGGGAGGGATGGTGTCCTGGAAGCCCCTTCCTCTGTGCCAGGAGCAGCGGGACAGAAGGTGGCTCAAAAGCCCTTTCCTCTGGGCTGGGAGCAGCAGGAGTGATGGTGACAGGGAAGCCCCTTCCTCTGGATCAAGAGCAGTGGGACTGCTGCTCAGAAGCCCCTACCTCTGGGCTGGGAGCAGTGGGACTCAATACCATTGTCTGGTGGTCTGGTGTCCTCTGCATCTTTGTAGTGTGGAACCAGGTGGCTGTCTGTCTGCAGCAGGATGATTTGGCGTCTTCTGCACAACTTGGGACCTCAGTAGGGCATGCACAGGCCTGCCCTTCTGCAGCGGGGTGATTCAGTGTCTTCCGCACGACTCGGGACCTCTAAACTACTTCTTGAAGGAAAGAGTAGCATGTTCAAACTCAGAAACTTCACACAATATGTTTTTTGCTTGTTCACCTAACAGTTCCAAATCAAACTGCTTTTATTCAACTCTCTATTATTAATTGTAATTAAATTTTTCTGAGATGATCTTCATTTGTTTTTCAAATATCAAAAGCCTGTAAACAGATATAATTTTGTGGAGGTGAATTCATTGATGTGTAAATGCTAGACAATTATGAAACAAATAATTTGTTGCTGATGTTGTAATTCAGATATGGGCAAACTCAGTCCCTACATTTCCTACATGCTTTTTATGCATTGGTAAGATCTGGTGATCTCACCATTTAACAACTTATATGGCACAGGGATTCACTAGATGCTAATTTGAAAAGTAAGTAAATGACAAACATGTGCACAGCTTAAAAAAACACCAGCCTGGGTGTGTCACACTGCTGTGAGTAAGTAGCGGGCATCTTTGCACTCAATCTTCACCTCCTGACTGCTCTGCCCTGGAGAACACCTATTTCTTTTGTTCAAACAGGAATCTGTATTGCCTGCTCCTTGAGTGGCCTCTTTGACAGCATCCACAGATTCCTCATCTTCCACCCCGCACTTAGCGAGCATTGGAAGTTAGAAGAATATGTACCATCTGTCCTTCTTCATAAGCGTTTTCCCACACATAGCTTCAATATTTTACTTAGGAGGCAAATGTCCATCTCACCTAACTAAAATATAAATTCCATGGAAGCAGAGATTTCATCTCTTTTTTACTTTTCCTATTTTGTCACTTTTGTATAACTCTCTTGGCTATTAATACCACTGGGCACATTTCAGACACTTAGTAAATACTGATGTATAGTGTAATAAGTGAACAAAATAATGAGGACTATTTACATATATTTGTTTTGTTTAATAATTTGTCTTTGGGGCAGGCAATTTAGGTCAGTGGTTCCACCACCTGCCTCGCAAGTGCAAGGTCCCGAGTTCAATCCCCGGTATCAAAAAAAAATTAATAATAATTTATCTTTTAAAAAATTTCACAATTTATTTAAAAAGGCATGAAAATTTAATAGAAATGAGACAGTATAGGAGGAGAATATATGAAATTTATTATAGGAGCAAGCGAAAACATAGCCAATTGACAGTCATGAGGTAAATATAAAGTGTCAAATGGTTAATGACATGGTTTTTGATATATTTACATGTAGTGCATTAAACTTTTATATACACAGGTAAAATCCACTGACAGAGAGAAAAATAAAAACACTTTATTTCTTTGGAAGCAAAAGTGACCTTCAATATTGTTATAGTTTTGATGTGGCCAGAATTGAGAAAAAGATCTAGGATGTGAAAGCAACCTAGAAGAGAGAGCCTAGTTCATTTTGGTGTTAAAAATAGACAAGAGCAGTAATGTGAAGAATTGTCAGATTTGAGCAAATGGTATTAGAAAATGGATTTCAAAAAGGTCACAAGAATATAACATACAATTCCAACAGTTATTAGGTGTGAATATAACTTAAAACAAATGGAAAGATGTGCTAAGAAAATTCTGATAAAACAATAGGAGACGTTATTGGCAAGGGAGACATGAGCGAAGCATTCAAGAACTGTAATAGTTTCTTAAACTACAAGTTATAATAATAGCTTATGTACAGAAACTTGTCAAACATTTTTAGTCAGATAAAATGAAGATGGGATTTTTAAAATGCTGAAGGCTAAAAAATCGCATGTTATAATTGTTAAGAGACAAAAGATAAAAAAATAAAAGGAATTTGGGCACTGATGGGAGAATCTGGTGCAGTGCTGCACATTGAAAATAAGAAGAAAGACTCCCCTACCTTGCAATGGCAGCCTAGGTTTCCAGGTTGTTGGGAACAGATGCTGAGACAGAGATTCTTTCCTGCTTTTGGGGTTAACAGCTGTAGCAGAGAGGGAAGGAAATAGAGAGTTGAGCACAGGCAGAGACAGGTTGTGATGTACTCAACCCAAAGGGTCCAGACAGCCTCTTCTACAAATGGTGCTGGGAAACCTGATTATCCACCTGCTGTTGACCTCAGCTAGACCAGTGTCTCTCAATCTGCACTAAAATCAAATAAAACTGGATCAAAGGCCTAGGTATAGAAACAGAAACACTGAATCTCCCAGAAGATAAACCTGGTAAAACTCTGGAAGATATAGGAGTAGGCAAGGGAGTTCCTGGAAAGCATGTCAAGCTATGTGATGAATCACCATGTGAAATGGGAAGGTCTTACTTGAGTGGTCTCTCAGCGTGGGTCTTCCAGGATCCCCGGGGACAGCTCTTGCTGAAGCTCTTGGAAAATGAGACTGGGAATGAGATCGGGGCTTGGCTCGGCTGCTAGGCAGGACCATAGCAGTGCAATCCCAGTGCCATCCTCTGTGGTTGCTCTTGGTTCCTCTCACAGCCTCAGGCTCCTGTGCATTGCGATCCAGAAACTGGCCTGAGTATTCTAAGGTGGTAGCTCCAAGCGCTTCTTTGACTGGACTTATTTCATTATTCCACTTATTCTTCTTCATGGGTCCTATATATTTCCTACGCATTTTCCTTCTTCTTAGTAAATGTACCCATCGTTGAGAGTTGGCATCTGAGTTACCTACTATTAATGTTTATGTGCTTATTTTGTCATTTAATTCTCTGTTTGCTTCTTTAAGCTGTGTTAACATGCTTATACAATTTTCATATCCTCATGACCACAGGCATATTTATCATTTCGTGTGATAGCCATTTTTGTCCTTATAACATTTTATTCAAAGCCTATTATGTAAGATTAAAATAGTCCTTTCAGCTCCTTCCTGCCTTCTTCTTGCATGGTACATCTTTTTACATCCTTTCAGTTCCTCAGTCCTTCAGTATACTGATAGGTGCAGAACTGAAAGTTGTGGGTAGACAAGTTCTTCCTTCATGTCTCATCAGTTTATTAGTGTCATTCTACTATCCTCTGACTTACCTGTTTCAGATGAGAAGTCTTCTGTATTTTCTCTATTTTCTGTATTTATATAGTGCTTTTTGTTTCTAGAATTCTTCAAGAAGTTATATTTAGTTTGCAGAAAATTAAATATGATTTATGTAGGTATCTTTTTTGCAGGTGGAGTCACTTATCTTGGCTCGATGTTCTCTGAATACTTGGGTCTGGACTTGCTCTAACCTAGCAATTTGGAAAATCCTCATCCTCTCTCTCTGACTTATTTGGAGACTCACTTATATATGTACTAAATGTTTTACATTGATTCCGAACTCTTAGTAGTCTTCTTCTTTTTTTTTTTTTTTTTGGTACCTGGGATCCAACTCGGGTCTTTGCACTTGCGCAGCAGGTGGGAAAACCACTGAGCTAAATCCCAAGCCCTCTCAGTAGTCTTTTTATATTTTTTCTTCTTCCTCTTTTTCTCTCTTTGTGTTTTGGTATGAGTAATTTTTATCCATGCATTTCTAAGTTCATTGGTTCTTTTGCCTCAAATATGTTGAGTCTATTGAAGTTTCTGTCCAAGGCATTTTTCCTCCTTTAATTTTATAGTATGTTCATTAGATTTTTATTTTAGTGCTAATCTCTATTCTCAAAATGTCTATCTGGTCTTGCACTTTTTCCATGAGAACCATTAACATCATTATGATTGTTTTAAATTTTCTGTCAGATAACTTTCAATATCATGGACATGCTTGTGTGTACTTCTCAGTGTTACTTTGTATCTTTTAGTCATGTTTGCTTTCATTTTCATTACTTATTCATGTTTTCATTACTTCTTTATAGCATCATTAAAAGCTGGACATTTTATGTAGAACAATAGATACTGAGGAGAAGAGCTATATGCCTAGACCTAGGCACTCTTCTACTAAGACCTTACTGCTGGGAATTAGGTTAATATGATCAGTAGTTAGGTGAATGTGAGGGTTTTTTTTTTAAATTTTGTTTAGTTTGGTGCACAATCCCTCATGAACCATAGGTTCATATTCCTGTAAATGCATTGTTTAACGTGAAGATTAATTGCTCAAATGCATGCCTATGGAAGTGTGAACTTTATTTCGTCCATATGTATTTATCTCCTGTTCTTTTCCTGTCCTCTCCAGAGTGATCTCTTATGGCTTGTTGTTCAAAGCTTGTTAAAGGAAGGCATTTGGGGGAGTTCCTTCTCTTTTGTTCTGAGGGGCCTCACTCCTAGACGTAACTATGATCTCAGGATTGTGCTATTTTCCCTCATGCTCCAGGGACTGTGATCTGTGTGGATTCTGCCCCTTCTCTAAACCTGATTTTCTTCCCTGTTTTCTCATACCCCAGGTGCAGTGAGGTCTTACCAATGCCCTGGAAACTGCAATACTTTGACCATAACACATTATACCTTCCCTTCTATAGTAGAGTAGAGGAGAAACTTCTGAGTGGAATTTTTGCACTTTTGTGCAGTTATTACTATTCAATTCTAGACTGTACCTCAGTGAAAAGTGGTTAGAGCTTTTCTTGCACTTTTCTGAGACTTTTAGCAGATGGAAGGTCCGTGGGGCTGTTCCAAACAGAGAGTTGGACAAGACACACAGAGGAGACAGTGAAAGGGTACACTTAATGAAGCCTGAAAGAAATATGCTCCAAAATGTGAGAGTAGGCCAGTGGAAAAGCTCACAGTTGCCTGAGGATAAGAGGAAGGGATGTTTTGTATCTAAAATTCTTGGGTTATCTCTCTTTTTTATAAATAAGGCATTGAGAAAGCCATTTTGTCAAATACTCACTTGGCATCATGCCATGTGTGAACTGTCCCATCAAAGAACTCACGTGGCTTCTGGTCGCCCACCTTTTGCCCTGTCTTAAAACCACTCAGTAGAATTTGTAGAGATAAATGTTGCAAAGGGCTATGAACATCTCTCTTTTCTATAGCCCCATCCCATATATATATATATATGTATATATGGTATATATGAGATATATATATATATGTATGTATATATGGTATATATGAGATATATATATATATATATATATATATATATATGGTTGGTTATGTACTTGCAAGTACATAACCAACCTTTTGTACTTTTTTAGACATTTTACTTGAACTCTTACTGATGTTCACATACTTCTAATCCAGATGAGCAACTCTTTAGCATCTCCCAACCTCCAGTTATGGGTTTCCATTGCTGTTGATGCAGCAAGTGATTTAATTCCAAAAATTCACCTCAATTTTCTTTTTGAATATTAATGCCTCTATCATATTCATTTTGGGTTGTGCTGGAAGCAGAATATAAGCTTTAACTAATGGTGAGGGATATTTATGAGCGAGTATTCTTGGAAGCACCAACCTCAGAAAAGAAGGGGAAGAAGAATAACTGGACATATGAAGAAGATGGATTAATGCAGTTGAACTAACACACAGGGTTCCCTGGAGCTCGGATGGCATCAGGAGGGCAGTCTATCACACTCCTGTGTTGGGAGGTCAGCAGAAAGACCTGCTTAGGGAATGAGTCATGACTTTGAGAAAAGTAGCTTTCTTCTGCTGAGTCAACCCCCAAAGGAGTTTACAGCTAAAATGTGTTAGCTGAGAACTATCCCAGGAGGTGGGGAAAATACACCTTTCCTTTCAGAATAGACATTATGGTGTCCATCATATTTGCATTTTGCTTATCTTTTTCTATCAAGTAAAAATACCTCTTGATCTTTGATAAATACATGTCTTTCAGTAGTTAAAATGACAGTTATTCTCTGCATTTGCCTTTGTCCCTTTTCTGAGTGTTTAACAGAAAGATAATAACAGAAAGAAGGAGAAGATCTAAGAAGTTTGCACTTCAAGATGATTCCATTGGCTCACAAGACAAAACTTTGTCACAATTTATTTTTATAGTGTAAACCAGGCCTTGATCAACTTTGCAAAGTATTACGAACTTTCCTATGTTTTGTCTTTCCTTATCTGTTTTCTGTTTTTCTGTATCAGGAATTGCCAAGCTGTGGCCTTGGGGGCACACAAATAATTCACTCATGTGTATAACTGGGAAAACTGGGAAACTTTTCTTTCTTTCTTTCTTTTTTTTTCGGTTGCTTCTGTGAAGCCCATGGCTTCATTGCCCCAGAGTTGTTGTTGATTGGTCTCTGGATAGTTTCTGAGCCACATTCTCACCAACTACTGCTTTTCTCTTAGTATTTAACCAATCATTTTGGGGCTTGGAGAAAAATGCAGCCTTTCTCTTATTTTAATTGATATAAATAGCCATCTAAATGACATAATTTGAACAAGAACAATTTGGAATTGCCCTATACATTTCAAGTATGTTTTGATCTGAAAGCAGTGGCTGATTTGAACTCACAGGAAAAAATCTCCATAATGCAAATCATTTTCATCTCTCTAGAGGGAAAACAGGAAATCCCCTTCTTGCTTGCCACACTTCAGAGATTAATAATCTGTTGTACTTTGATATTAATGTTTCTATTCATTATTTTCTTATCGAATTTATTATTTCCTGCCTTGTGGATTAAGCTTCTAGATTGTGAAGTGATAGCTATTATGTGTGATACCCACAAGGCTTTTATTCTTAGAAATATTTTTTGTATTGAGTCACTTCTTAGCAGGACTAAAGTGACTAAAGTTAACATATGATTCCACTAAAGTAAGTAATCACATTGTTGTTCTTTCTACACAATGGGTGAATTTTTAATTTTTTTAAATTTTAGTTTTATGAATGGATGTTTGCAGTACATAATGATTTCATTCATCATGGGGAGTCAGTCTATGTATATAACACATCTCAATCCTTTATTGATGCCACTTGTACCACTCCTGTTTCTGAGGTAATGGCCTCCAGTCACAAAATAATGTTTAGATGGTGAAATCTACAACAAGCCAGAAACCAGTAACTCATTATATTACCCTAAAAATAGAATGTTCCCATCACCACCCCAGAAAAACTCACCAGCAAGACTTACACAGGGGCTAGCTTTGGTTACAAAACATCTGTGGAACTAGAAATACACAAAACTAAAAATGGCTATTGCAGATGAAGTTTCTTTTATAGACCTTACTGAAGGATGTTTTGCTCATATCACATCTGACCATGTCACAATTTGATATTCTCTCTTTTTATAAATTTAGCTGCCCAGTATTTGATTAATCCAGTTGAACAGCTGTAAGTTCAATACATCATGGGGCTTTGGGGGATAAAACCAGCCATAATATCTGTAAAGGGAAAGTAAATTATAAAGAAGAGGTAGTATTTGGAAAACTGGTTTGTGAGCTGCAGTTTTAGCAAAAATAAAAGATTATGGAGTTTTGAACAAAATATTGAACTAAATTAGAGAACTGGGAAATAAGGAGATGGAAAATGAAAAAAAATAAAGCAAGAAGGACTTGACAGTTGATTAAGTTTTAAATTCCTAATTGAACATGTAGAAAACCTAGTACGAGTATGTGAGATCAAATTTCAAAAAAAAAAAAATTCTAAATGAGATACCACTATGTCTCTATTAGAATGGCTGAAGTCCAAAACAATGACTATGCCAAATGCTAGTACTGAGGGAATAATAGGAAATCTCACACATCATTAAGGGAAATTCAAAATGAGCAGTCACATTAAAAGACAACTGGCGGTTTCTTATGAAGCCAAATATATTCCTACAGTAGGATCCAGCAATAACATTCTGATATTTACCTCCAAATATTGAAGCTTATGCTCACATACAAAAAAATCCAAGCACAATTGATGATTATAGCCACTTTATTCGTAATTTCCAAAAGTTGTAAACAATCAATTTTGACTTATTGGTGAATTTACAAATAAATTATGGTACATCCAAGCTATGGAATGTTAACAACACTAAGAAGAATTGCCATGAGAAGAATGGAAGACTCTTTAAATCCATAGCACTAAATGGAGGAATTCACTCTGAAAAGACTAGATTTGTGTGATTCTAAGTATATGATATTCTGGAAGATTCAATACTTTGGAATTCATATAAAGATTAGTGGTTTCCAAGAGTGTGGGTGGGTGGTAGATGAACAGATGAAGAAAGGAAGAATATTAGGGCAGTGGATTTATTCTGTATGACATGAGCCCCCAACTCACGGGCCATGGAGTAGTAACAGCCCATGGCCTGTTAGGAACTAGGCCGCATGGCAGGAGGTGAACGGCCAGCCTATTTGCTAAGTTTCATGTCTATTTAAAACCACTCAACAGACCTGGGTTACAGTTTGAGCTCCGCCTCCTGCTGAATCAGCAGCAGCATTAGACTCTTGCAGGAGTAGACACCCTGTGGTGAGTTACACATGGGGAGCGATGTAGGTTATGCACTCCTTTTGAGAATTATTATGGCTTAGATATGGATGTGCTACTAAAGCTTCATGCACTCAGAGAGGGGACTTCTAGAAGGTGATTGGACTGTGGGATCTGTCCGGAGAGGGTGATCAATGGGATGTGACCTGGCAAGGTGTAATTGTGCCCTGACTCCTGCTTTTACTTTCTGCTTCCTTCCTGTCGAAGTGAGCAGCTTCCCTCCACTCGGGCCCGTGCTCCATGCTGCTGACCGTGCAAGGACTGGAACTTCTAAAATGTTACCAAAATAAACCTCTCCTCCTTTAAGTTGTAGGAGTCCAGTATTTAGTCCCAGCAATGAGAAGTTATGTAGACAAACCTACTGGTCTGAAGTGGCACGGAGTCAATGGTAGGGAATGGGTGCCAATGCAGATTATCCGGACCAGAGGTTTGACTGCACAGATCCCACAAAAATCAATTGCTTGCAAACTCACATCAAGACTCTATCAGTGACAGACAAGTGACAAAGCTGAATCTTGGGACAGGCATTTTAGTGGCAAGTGAGTGATATACTTCAATTGTACCGCTGCATCTCCTGGCAGACTTTAGTTAGAATCTGCCACTTATTTTAGTCCCTTCATGGCCTGCCTATTGTATTATTTATCACTTCTGACAGTGCCTCTTTACTGTACTATATCCTTGTCTCAGTCATGGTTTTGGTAAGCTCACTAGCCAACCTTACACGAATAAATAAAGAACGAACATCAATGGAGACCTTCTTTGAAAAGAGGGGAAGACTCAAGGATGAGACAGCAGAAGACTCTAAGCTAGCAACAAAAATAAAGATGCATTTAAGAGAAAATATCAGATGCCCTACTTAAATTATGGCTTCCTAACCAGTGATTCACATTTTTCAAACCCACTTTGTATAATATGTTGCGACTATCTAATAAAGTCATGAAATCTTCAAAACTGCTTCACCACATGGAGACAAAGCAACTATATTAACAGAGAAGCCTTTTGAGTTTTTGAAAACAAACAAACAAAACAAAAATAGTGAACACAAAGAACAGAAGTAGTTATTGAAAGTCAACATTTCATTAAATGTCTGCATTTAGGGAATTATTATTATTAGTGTTTAAATAAAGCATCATAGCTAAGAAGCCATTTACTGTTGGTGAAGAGCTGACCTGCAGGTTGTTAAGGACACTTATTGTAAAGTTTTAGGAAAAACTGTAGTTTTTCCTGACGCCCTTTTGGGCCAGGGATTTAGCTCAGTGGTGCCACACCTGCCTGGCAAGGACAAGATCCTTAGTTTGATCCCTGGTACCAAAAAAAAAAAAAAAGTGGCACTATTTCGGCTAACATTTTAACTAGACAAATTGATGAAATAGTAGAGGATATTGAGGAACAAATTCAAGAGAGGATTAGTGCGTCATGTGGTATGTAATCCAGTTTCATGATTCCAATGATGTTGACAAGACAGTAATATTTGTTTTGTGTGATGTGTTTTTCAGGAGGATGTGCATGAGGAAGTTCTATGTGCTTCTGATGCCAACCAACACCACAGCTGCAGAACTATTCATGGATAACTGAATTGGTCATTTTGTGTTGGTGTGTGCATGGCTGGAGGAGCTACCATGACTGGATGGCTTTCTAGTTTCATTGCTTGGGTCAAACTCTTGTTTCTGAATGTGGGTCTATATAATCTGTCATCCACACAGAAATGGTCAGTATTAGAAGGAAGTCACTTGAACTTAACATTTTACAGGACGTGATCAGAATTCTCAACCACATCAAAATGCATGCTCTTAATTCATGTATGTTCACAGAACTCCATGAGGAGATGGATAGAGAGTATACATATCCTATCACAGAAGTGAGATGGTTTTTTAAAAAATATGCCTCTGGGCACCATTTTTGAGTTATTAGAGCTGCTCTAGAGATTTCTTTAGAAAATTAGTCACCACTGAAGGATATTTCAATGACAGAATTGGCTGCAAAACTTGCTCATTCATGTAACATATTCAACCTGCTAATAAAATAAGGCTGTCATCTCAAGAGACAATGACAACTGTTCAAGTCAGTAGATAAAGTGGCTGCATGCAGTGTTAAACTGGAATTATGGGGGCAATGAGTGGATACTGGGATTTTTGACATGTATCAAAAATTGCCAGAAAGTTTGAAAAAGACTGAGCCAGCCAGCACCTTCTTTCTCCCATCTGGTGCACTATTATCTGTCTCAACTTTCAAAAGAACTTGAGTGCTACTTCCCAACCAAACACACACACACAGACACACACACATACACATGCACACACACACACACACACACACACAAACTGAGAAAGAATGGATTTGTGACCTGTTTGTGAATCAGTCAGGTGAATCAACTTGGTCCTTGCTAGAAGGGATTCAACTGCTTGAGATTACAAATGATGGTGCCCTTAAAAGTATGTTTGAGACCAATCCTCATACATTCTGAATTAGTCAAGATGGTATATCCTGAGATTGCCACAAAAGCACTGAAAAGCCTGCTTCCATTTCCAATATCCTATCTTTGTGAAGCAGGGTTTTCTGCAGCAACTGGAAGGAGATTACTGAGTACACTGGACATAAGCAACCCACTTCAGGTGTTAGTAACTCCCATCACACCCAGGGTGGCCTGGCTCATTGCAGGAAAACAAGATCAAGGCTCTCACTGATGTTACATTATGCTGAGGTATATCTGTTGCACTACAGAGGAAAGTTCTGAGGAAATTTGGAGACTTTATATAAGCTAAAAATCTTGATTTTAACTCATTACAACCATACAACTGGAAAATAATGTTATACTTATGTCCACTTGGTGATTTCATCCTGCAAATTTCCAATCATTCACAACTATTAAAAATAAATAAATTTCTGTGATTTTTTTAATCTTTGGATATTAAAATTCTATCTGGGGTTTTACATTCTATTGAAAGTCTTATCTTAGTGCTACACTCCTTTATGAGGAGGCCATTTCGGCTGATCTTGTGGTACAGAGTTGGAAGATGCGCTCTCATTTTTCAACTCCATTGTCATATACAGACCTGTTAACTTTGATTGGATCTGGAATAAAAATTTTAAAGTAATATTTATTCAGGATATTGATGCATTTTGCTTCAGTGTCTCAAAAAAGTTTACTTTTACTATAACAAGAGCTGTGGTGATAAATTTATTATAATTATACCTATACTTAAACTATTTCCTAAGGTCATACAATAAAAATTTAGCATGTTTTGGTAAAATATTTAGATTTAACATGTTTTATTTCCATTCAAAGTTGCATTTTGTTTTGATTTTATAAATAATACCTGTGGAGATGCTGCATAACTTGCTCTCCTAATTTCTATTTATCCAGTACTTTCTGAAAACCATCTCAGATATTTTAAAACATGTTCATTGTATTATTTGTGTATAAATAAAACAGAGAAAGACAAGACTTTCAATGACAATGGAGTTAAATTGCTTTCAAAGTAAAATTCAAGGTCTTTATAGGTCACAAAAGACCCTAAGTTCAAATAATTATGAAGCAGAGTGCTTAACATCAGGAAGAAAATATAGATGATGGAGTAAAATGATAATGTATTAAAAATAATAAAAGATGTGCAAGAAAATGTGCAATTAACAAGTGAACTGAACGGTAAAAATACTTATTTATCTAGTGAAGATCAATAGTTCAAGGCATTAAATGTTTAAGAATAGCTTCATGAAAAATGGTGGAACTCGAACTAGAATTTGAAAAATCTACAAGGTTAGGAAGATAAAGGTGAATTTTAGTAGCACAATAAGTAAAAGTGATGAAAATCACAGAAGTGCAAAATCAGAACTTTGCAGGATATTTAGGGGGTGAAAAATACTTATGATTTATCTGTAGTGTGCTCGATGAGAATTAAAGTGAGCAGTAACCCTAGAAGCCTTCAGCAGGTAAGAGACTATTGTTGGAAGCCATGGGGAGGAGAGAGAAACAAAGATTAGAAAGTTGTTCCGGAAAACCGGGAGTGAATCCAAAGGAGAGTGTATCAAAGAAAGGAACTGATCAGTGGTGTCAAATGTGGGAAAATGCCCTGTATCATGAAGCTTGCAAAGATAATAAAGCATTCTAGTAAAGTATCAATCTAATGAGGCCCTTAGGTACAGTTTATAAGGAATTGGTAAATGATTTTCTTCAAAGAATTGGTAAATGTTTTTCTTCCTAGATTTATATTCATTACAATGCACTGCAAGGATAAGATACTCTATTTATTGTAATAAATTGTCTCTAGAGCACATTGAACTTCCCAGTTAATTAAATAACACCATAATTTATTTCTACTTATGTTTTAGTATTTTTCCCTGGTGGAATCTGAGACATCTTTGATAGATTGCATCAGAATCCATAGGGGATTTTTTGAGCTACATTAACTCTTTCCTTTTCATTTAATTCACTGAAGGTTATAATAATCTTGGTATCCCCAACAAATGTAAGGAAATTAGCTTCATTTTTCTTTGAGACCACTGATAGCTCTGCACTAATTGTGGAAGTGATCTCTTCAGATAGTTAGTTTTAATGTGCAAATTCCTTCCTGTAAGAATTGAAACATTTGAGTCAATCGACTTTTTCTAGGTCATAATTAGTTACATAGCATCCACATAACAACCAGTTTACATAACAACAAATTTATGTAACAACCACAAGACATGTTGGGGAGAAGAGTAAGCTGCTAGCATGCACAGACACATAATCATGAAGAAACTCTCACACACATTCAGATACACACAGACACACACAGAATGTAATATAAGAGCCTTCCAATTTACCTTGCTTTCTTCTTTGATCAAATTCTTTTTTTCATTAACTGATTAAATAGTAGGTATCAAATTGATTTATTAAATTTTCATTGACTGTGTACTATGGCCCAACACTGTATGCTTAGGTCTGAAGAACCAGCAGGAAACACAGTATAAATGTCCCCTCTTAAATCCAGCAGGGCTCCAAATGATGAATAAAGTGAGAGCAGCAAGTGGTATTAAAAGATTTGGTAGGGAGTAATGAGTTGAGACTGATTAAGATAAATTAGTACAAGTTGTGAATTGCCTCTCTCCCACCTAGTTTCTTCCTATTCTGTCTCACAATACCCCAAATAGTATTCACTCCACCAAGTTCCTTTTCTGTCTGTTTTCCAATAACTGACTCCACTCCCAAGCCCCAGGGTCGGGCACGGATCTTAGTGGGGATCTTCTCACTGGTGGATGGCATGACTGACTCCAATGGTGGGCCCTCCCTGCCCCACACTCTTTACCACATGATCTGCAGAGTGTGTCAGATGTGCTGAAGAAGGGTCATAATGCTACTGCTTTGTTCCATAACCCGGTGTTTGGCCAGGAGCTCTGCTTCCATCCATAAGATTAGATGGATGGGATAGCAGATAGACAGAAGCTAGGATAGAGGAGCCTACCTTGCATGTTTCTTGTTACCATCTTCTTCCTTCACCACCACCTCAAAAAGAGCATCATTACCCCAGAGGGAAGATGCAAAGTGTGTGAGCAGAGGTGAACTGCCCAGGGGAAACAGCCTGTTACTGCGATTTACGGGATTTAAGGCAGCACTGTCTGCCTAGAATTACGCCATCCATGCTCTGTCCACCAATTTTGTTTTTATTTATCTCTTTGCTATCCCTTCAGTTGATATATATTGATTTATTTCTCCTCATTTTACTTGCTAGATATCTTACGTGTATTTGCACTTTTCTTTCATGAGCCAATTCTCCCATAAGTCAGGGTATGATAAATGGACTTAAAGTAGGCAAATCTGAGTTTTTCCAAGGAATTTTTACATATACTACAACGTTTTAAAATGACCCTTTGTCTACTAAGATCACTGCAATATGTAAGAAAAAATCATAGTTGCATATTTTAATACTCTTACCAGAGAAGCACCAAGATTGGTACAAAATTATTTTGATACAAAGAATCAGTAGAGTTAAGTATAGAAATCAAGACAGTTTTAGCCACATCTCGGTCTCTGGGGAGTGTTTTTCCTAATACCATCTCCACTCTCCTTTTCACTGGTGCAAAAGCCTCAGCTATGTTGCAAGAGCCATGTTCTAGAATGTGAAACTGTGAAACTAGTTAGGTGGAGTGATGCTCTGAGGCAGCAGTCTGGTGCTTTGACTACTAATCCCAGCTACTGGGGAGGCTGAAGCAGGAAGATTATGAGTTCATGATTAGCCCAAGCAACTTAGTGAAACCTTTTCCTTAAAAATAAGTACAAAAAATGTGCTAGGGATTCAGGTTGGTGGTAGAACATTTGTGTACCATGCATAATGCCCCGAACTTAATCTTCAGAACTATGACAGAGAGAGAGAGAGATGAAAATTCTAAGCTACAAGGATAAGTATGTTTGACTTTGGCTCTCTTGGGGTTCAAATCAATGACTACATAATCTTAATCTTTATTTCTTCCCTTTGTCCCATTTTAGTCATTTAAGAAAAAAATTAAATATATTGGTACATTTTAGCTGTACAATATAATGACATTCATCATTGGAAATTTGCACCTTTATGTAATATCTCTTGGTTCTTATTTTTTCCCCATTTCCCTGCTCTCCCTTCAACCACTCCATTCTTCTCTATTTACAAAGACTTTGTTTCCATTTTTTCATTTTCTCATATTAATTCCATTTCCTTCTTTCCTTTTTCCTACCCCTCCCAATTTCCCTTCACCTTTGCCCCTTTTCTTCCTATTGCACATTATCTATTATACCTTTTAGTCCTTATTTACACTTTCAGTGTCTCACACTAGAGAAACTATTTGGTATTTACACATGTATGTCCTATTTATTTCACTTAAGGGTATCACCTCAATATGCATCCATTTAGCTATAAATATCTCTAATTTCTCATTTTTTATGGCTGAGTGGTGCTCCATTTTATAAAAAAAAAAGAGACACATTTTCTTTATCCACTCTCCAGTTGATAGGCAATTGGGCTGCTTCCAAGTTTTAGCTATTAAGAATTGTGCTGCTATTAACATGGGTGCACATATAACACTGTGGTATGATTCCTTTAATTCTTTGAGGAAGATACCCAGCAGAGAAATAGCTGGGTCAAATGGGACTTCCAGTCCTAGTTCTTTGAGGTAACTCCATAATGACTTCCACAGTGGTTGTACCAGTCTACATTCCCACCAACAGTGGAGCAGGGTTCCTCTTTCCGTACAGCCCTGCCAGCATTTGTATCATATAAGCTTGAATACAATCATAGTGGGGGACCTCAATGCCCCACTGTCACAAATAGATAGATCAACTAAACAAAAAATAAGCAATGAAATACTAGACTAGAACTCAATCAAACTCTTGAACAAATGAACTTAACAGATGTTTACAGAGTGTTACACCCTACAAAATCAGAATGCACATTCTTTTCAGCTGCACACAAGTCATTCTCCAAAATAGACCACATACTCACTCATAGAACATGTTTAAGTAAGTGCAAAGGAATTGAAGTTACCCCCTGTATATTATCAGACCATAGTGGGATGAAATTGCCAAAGAAACTGCAAGAGTTTCAGAAGCAAATGGAAATTGAACAACATACTTCTGAATAATCAATGGATCACAGAGCAAACTAAAGAAGAAATCAGACTGTTCCTACAATTAAATGACAATGACAATACAATAAATCTGAATCTATGGGACACAATGAAAGCAATCTTACAAGGGAAATTCATAGCAGTGAATACTCAATTAGGAAAACTGAGCGAGCCCAATTAAACAACCTTATGCTGAACCTCAAGCTTCTAGAAGCAGAAGAGCAGGACAAACCCAAAGCTCATACAAGGGAGAAAATTATAAAGATCAGGGCAGAAATCAATGCAATGGAGACTAAGGAAATGAAACAAAAAATCAATGAATCTGAGAGTTGGCTCTTCAAAAGAATAAACAAAATTGACAAACCCTTAGCCAACCTTATCAGAAAAAGGAAAGAAAAGACTCAAATCCATGGAATTAGGAATGAAAAGGATGAAATTACAATGGACCCAGCAGAAATCCAGAGGACCATCAATGCCTAGTTCGAGAACCTATATGCCAATAAGATGGAAAACACAGAAGAAATGGATAGATTCCTAGATATGCATGGAACACCAAAGTTGAACAAAGAAGACCTAAAAGTTCTAAACAACCCAATATAAATCAAGGAAATTGAAAGTGTAATTAAAAATTTACCAACCCAGAAATTCATAGCAGTCAATGACCCTATTAGGAAAACACAGAGAACTCAAATAAATAACCTAATGCAGAGCTTCAAGCTCCTAGAAAAAGAAGAGCATAACAAACACAAAGCTCATACAAGAGAGGAAATTATAAAGATCAGAGCACAAATCAATGGAATGGAGACTAAAAGAACCATACAAAAAATTAATGAATCAAAGAGTTGGTTTTTCAAAAGAATAAATAAAATTGATAAACCTTTATCCAACCTTATCAAAAAAAGCAAAGAAAAGGTTCAATACCGTGCAATCAGGAATGAAAAAGGTAAAGTCACAACAGATCCAGGAGAAATACAAAGCATCATCAATACTTCGAGAACCTGTACTCTAATAAAGTGGAAAACACAGAAGACATGGACAGATTCCTAAATACATATGAATTACCAAAGTTAAATGAAGAAGATATAGAAATTCTAAACACCCCAATTACAATGAGTAAAATTGAAAATGTAATAAAAAATTTAACAACAAAGAAAAGCCCACGTCTGGATGGCTTCGCTGCTGAATTCTACAAGACATTTAAAGAACTATCATTATTCTTTAAACTCATCAAGGAAATTGAAAGGGAAGCAAACCTTCCAAATTCATTCCTGGAAGCAAGTATTACTTTGATTCCAAAATGAGAGAAAGACTCAACCCAAAAAGAGAACTACAGGTCAATCTCCCTAATGAATATTGATGCAAAAATCCTCAACAAGATACTGGTAAACAGAATACAGAGGGTCATCAAGAAGAAGATATACCCTGACCAAGTTGGATTTATCCCAGGGATGCAAGGATGGTTCAACATTTGAAAATCAATAAATGTAGTATACGATATTAACAGAGTCAAAGACAAAAATCATATGACCATCTGAATAGGTGCAGAATAGGCATTTGACAAAATCCAACACCCATTCATGATAAAAACCCTACAGAAAATTGGAATAGAAGGTCTTTATCACAACTTGATTAAGGCTATCTATGAAAAACCAACAGCCAGCATCATGCTAAATAGTCAAAAACTAAACACTTTCACACTAAAATCAGGAACAAGACAAGGATGCCCACTATCACCACTCCTGTTTAATATAGTTCTGGAAACATTAGCCACAGCAATTAGAAAAGAGAAAGAAATAATAGGAATAAAAATAGGAAAAGAAGAATTTAAACTGTCATTATTTGCTGATGATATGATACTTTACATAAAAGACACAAAATACTCTGCCAAAAAGACTTCTAGACTTAAATGGCAGATTCACTAGAGTAGCTGGATATAAGGTCAACACTCCAAAAACAATAGCCTTCTTATGCACAAATAGCAGACTCACTGAGAGAGAAATTAGGGAAACAATTCCTTTTACAATAATATCCAAAAAAATGAAATATCTAGGAATCAATCTGAAAAGGAAGCAAAAGAACTCTACACTGAAAACTGTATCACTTTGAAAAAGGAGATTGAGGAGGACATAAGAAAATGGAAAGTCATCCCTATTTCCTGGATAGGAAGAACTAATGTAGTGAAAATGGTCATACCTCCGAAACTATTATATAGGTTTAATACAATCCTGATTGAAAGTCCAACAATATATTTCACAGAACTGGAGAAAACCCAAAAATTCATTTGGAACCAGAAGAGACCTAGAACAGCAAAAGAAATTTTAGGCAACAGAGATATGGCTAAGGGTATTACAATCCCCAACTTGAAACTATACTACAAAGCTACTGTGATAAAAACAGCATGGTATTGGCAAAGAAACAGACCTGAGGATCAGTGGAATAGATTAGAAGATGCAGAAACAACTACAAATATGCTCAGCCACCTCATCTTTGACAAAGGAGCCAACCATCTTCATTGGAGGAAAAGTATCCTATTTAATAAATGGCATTGGAAAAACTGAATTTCAACTTGCCAAAGATTAAAACTTGACCCATGCCTATCACCATGCATAAATTATGATCAAAGTGGATTAAAGATTTAAATATTAGGGCAGAAACACTAAATTTGCTGGAAGATAAGTTAGGTAGAACTCTTGAAGTTATTGCTATATTAAAAGACTTTAGGAACAAAACCTCAGTGGCATGGGAACTTGCACAAAGAATAAACAACTGGCATCTTACCTTATTAAAAAGTTTCTGCACTGCAAGAGAAACTACCAACTGAGCTAAGAGACAACCTACAATGTGGGAAATAATTTTCAGCAACTGTACCTTAGACAAATTATCTAGAATAGACTATTATCTAGAATATATAAAGAACTGAAAAAAATCAGACCCCCCAAATTCAAAGACCCAATTCAAAAATGGGCATCTGAAATGAGCAGCCATTTCTCAGACAAAGAAGTAAAAGCAGCAAATAAATATATGAAAAAATGTTCAACATCACTGGTTATTTGAGACATGCAGATGAAAACAACACAGATTCCACCTCACCCCAGAAAGAATGGCTGCTATTAGAAAATCATCCAATAACAAATGCTGGCAGGGGTGTGGGGAGAAAGGAACCCTTCTCCATTGTTGGTGGGAGTGCAGACTGGTGCAACCACTGTAGAAATCAGTATGGAGATACCTCAAAGAACTAGGCTTAGCGGTCCCATTCGACCAAGCTATCTCCCTACTGGGTATCTTCCCAAAAGAATTAAAAGAATCTTACCACAGCGATATATGTGCACCCATGTTTACAGCTACACAGTTCGTAATAGCGAAAGCTTGGAATCAGCCCAAGTGCCCATCAACTGGAAACTGGATAAAGAAGATGCGAGTTTTTTTTTTTTAAAGCGGAGTACTACTCAGCCATAAAGAACAAGAAACTAGAGACATTAATATCTAAATGGATGCATATTGAGGTCATCCTCTTAAGTGAAATAAATGGGATGCATATCTGTAAATATCGAATAGTTTCTCTAGTGTGAGAAACTGAAACTGTAATTAAGTATACACATGGATGAAATGGCCTAATAACATATTTCTCGAATTGTGTTTCCAACGTGTGTTATATGACTGTATCGAAATTTAAATTAGGGAGAAGTTTGGCTTATGTGGAGTCTGCTTACTAACTGGAGTTATTTTTCCATATCATTATTTGTTTAATGTTGGTTTTAGGGATCTTTCTGAAACAAATCACACCCTATGACATCTTGTTGGTGCTTGATATGCTTTTTAAGATATATGGAAAAATGTTTAAGTGCTTTTCAGTTTTATTTTGGTTGAGTTCTACTGTATTTGAATATTATTTTATTTTTTCACCTTGCATTGCTCTTCTTTGAATAGTTTTAATTTTTTGTATGCTTGTGTGCTTGGTAATAAAGTTATTAAAAAAAACCTTACCAACTAAGAAAACCCCGGGTCCTGATGGCTTTAGTCATGTTTTACTTCTTGTAATTTAGAGAAAATAAAATTATATCTATATACATGCTATAGAAAACACGTTTTATTTTGTCCATGTATATTTGTTCTGATAATTTCTATAGACATCTGTCTTTACACTATTTGATAGTTTTCCCTCCTTCTTTGACATAATAAATATATAGTCTTAGGTTTATTTTGGTTCTCCACATTCTGTTTTATTAATCACCTTGTTTGGCCTTCATTTATATTGTTTATTTTTACTAGTGAGAATTTATATTTGATATATGTTTATACATATTTATATACTTATATTTATGTGATTATTTCTCTACCATTCTTCTTTTTAATTTTCTGGATATTAACATTTTATCTTACTGCTGAATTTAGAGGCAGCTTGACTAGATTTTTATTGTTCTCTGAGTTATCTGAATAAGTTAAGATGGGGCAATAGATGCTCTTATACCATTAAATCTTTCCATTCAAAAATGTACCTTTTCTCCCCATTTAGTTGGTTCCTTTTTTCATGTCTTTTGGTAGAGCTTTGTAGATTTATTCATGTCAATCATATATTATCTCTTAAAGGAATATATATTGAGAAGATGTGGCAGAAAAATATTCAGGGGTGGTGGAGAAAGAGCATGTATAGCTTCTTTAGAAATGTCATAATATACTGACAACAGGATGGGAAGCAGGGTGACTAGGAAAGGTGTCTTTGAAAAGGAAGCCAGGAGGATCTAGGGAAACTGAGCACTTTAAGACTTACTCTGAAGCTTTCTCCTTGTGAATTCCACTATAGCCAGTAGGTCAGGGAGAGCAGAGCTTGGCACACAGAAATAATGCAGAAGTTTTCATTAAACATCTCATTATGTTGTGTAGATGCGCCTGCCACAGTTATAGTCCAACTTATGGCTGTTGAAATCATTTTCCAGGATCAGTTAACTATCACACCTGAAATTCTAAAGCAATTTGTTTGAACTAGGATAAAACAAGATGAACAAATTGGCCAGGATACACAGCCTGATATAATAGGTAAGTCATAAAAAAGGGGACTAATTTGAAAGCTTCATTTTCATCCATGCCAAATTCACAAAAAACACATGGCTACTCCTCTGTGTCACTTTCCCATCAGGTATTTGCAGGGGAATGATTAGTATTCTACAGAGGACTTTTCTGTGTGGGGACAGCTTATTTATGCTGCAGAGATAATAGGCCTGTGATGGGAAGGGTAATGTAGATCTGCACTGAGGGCACAATGCCGTGATCCTTGGAGCTTGTTAAGATCAGTGGGTACAAACAGACAATAGCACTATGAAAATGATGAGACAATTATTATATGTTTTAGACCATAGTTAATTGCACAAATTACACATATTAAGTGAAAGAAAATTAAGCATTCACTTTGGATGTGCTTATTTGTAGAAATAGGTGGCTTGGTGAATATAAGAAAACAAAGAAATAAAAGAATACACATTGTCTCAGAAACAACTCAAGCATCAGATAGCAAGCATCACTAGGAGATACACTTGGTCATTCAGTTCACTGTAGAAAAAGGAACAAAAAGATGCTCTCATGATGAGGCAAAGTCAGTTCACACAGTAGGATTTAACACATACACACAGTTGTTTTCATTCTAGTTATTTAAAGCCCTGACTTTTATTCATATTTGTTCATTCTTCCACACTTATAAACACTGCTGAAAGCTCTCCACGATGAAGTTCTGGACTCATAATCTACTTAATAATGAAGGGGAAAAGCAAGTACTGTCAAGTACCAAGATGTATGAAGTCTGAGTGTGAGTACACAGGGTGATGACCAAACACTACACTGGATGAAAAAGCTCCTTCAGGCAGAGCAGAGGCAGCAGGCTGATAAATGCACTGAAAAATGCAGGCACTGAGATGACACAAGCATGGGTGGGCAACTGGAAGTAGACGGCCAAAGGATGGTATGCTGGGGTATGTAGACAAGGAACAGGGCTGCCACTGGATTGAAGTATGCTTGTACTACAGGTCCAGCCAACATAGAGGAAGTATCTGGCCTCATGAGGGAAAAGGCTGAGTATAGCAGCAGAGGCTGGGCTGCTGCAGTTGGTATCCAGCAGAGCAACCATGGTCCAGTGCTCACCTGTCCTGACTCCCTTCTCACTGAGAGAAGGGAAGCCTGGAGAGTGAGATATTTGCAGATCAAGAAACTAAAGAAACCAAAAGCTAGAGACTTATGCAGAAGATTGTAGCTGAGTTAAGACTGGCAGGGCCTTGGGAAAGAAAAGAACAAGGGAGTGGTCTCAATTAGTGACCTAGTACCAGATATTAAGAGATCTGATTGTCAGTAACAAGTTTGGGCAGCAGTTATGACCAGTGTGATCAAGAAGATGAGAAGACACTGCAGTGGACCCACAGTGGGGACTCTTCCAGAACTCCTCAAACACCAGCACACTCTTGCATAGGGCTACCCTTCTCACCTCCAAATGCTGAAGAGCCTGGTGGCCATGTGGGAACCTCTTACCAGCAGCCAAAAGCTGCAGATCTCTGTGAGCCCTAAACACCACTGACATGGGCTGGCTAGAAACTTCTTGTGAGTTACACAAAGGAAAGGGTTACTTAGACAGAGACAGTGAGACCAACATCACTCATTAGCCTGAAGAAAATAATACATCTAAACAGGAGGGCAGTTAAACAAAAGCAAAAATAAATGAAGGAATCAGAAATGGACAAATAATGCAACAATAGGATTCAATAAACACCTTCCAATAATACCACTCAGTGTAAATGGTATTAACTCCCTCAACAAAAGACACAAACTGAAAGATTGGATCCCAATACAAAACACAACTATATGTCACCTACAAGAGATTCACCTCATCCACAAACACACAATCTGAAAATGAAAGGATAGAGAATCTTGCTCCATGTAGCAAGATCTCCCAACGCAAGCAATATACCTATCTTATTTTCAGACAAAGTGGAATTCAATCCAAAACTGATCAGAAGAGACAACAAAGATAACATACAGGTAAAGGGAATAGTTCAACAGGAAAAAAAAAATAACAGTTTTAAATATATATGCACCAAATGCCAGCACATCCAATTTCATAAAAATACTATTGGATATAAAGTCAGGTAAAGATCAATACAATAATAGTTAGGGACTTCAATATCCCACTCTTACAAACAGGTCAACTGGACAAAAAAAATCAACAAGGAAATATCAGAGTTAAACTAACTGCACTGCTGAATAAATTGATCTAACTGATGTTTCATCCCCAAAAAGAGAATATACTTTTTTGCAGCAGCACACAGAACTTTCTCCAAATACACCATCTCTTATGTCATAAATCGTGCTCAAATAAATAAAAAAAAATTGAAATGGGCTCTTGGATTATATTTTACCATAGTGGACTAAAATGAGAAATCAACAGCAAAGGAGAGAACAGAAATTATTTAAATACTTGGAGATTAAGAACTATAATTTTGAATAAATAATTGATCACAGAAGAAATCAAGGTAGAAATTAAAAATGTCCTAGAATCAAATTACAATAGGAATATAACATACTAAACCTATGTGACACAATGAAAGCAGTTCTAAGAGGCAAATTTCTGTGAAAAGCCACATTTAAAAAATAGAATGATTCCAAGGATATAACCCAATAGTGTCCTCAAGGTCTTAAAAAAGTAAGAGCAATCCAAATCTAAAACTTGTGAAGAATGAAAATTCATGAAATTGAGACAAAAAATACAAGGCATCAATAAATCAAAGAGTTGATTCTTCAAATTGATATATGAAAATGATAAATAATTAGCCAATTTTACTAACAGAACAAAAAAAAAGACTCATGTCAATAGAAATGGACTTGAAAAAGGTAAAATCACTACAAATACTGCAGATATCCAAGAGCATTATAAGAAAGTATGTCAGAAACATACATTTCAATAAACTGGAGAGTCTTGAAGCAATAGACAAATTCCTAAACATACATGAATTACCAAAACTGAACCAAGAAGATACAAAAACTCCATACAGAGCATTAACAGAGAATGAAAGAGACGCAGTAATAAAACTCTACTAAATAAGAAAAGAACAGACTGTGATAGGCTCACCAAGAATTTTACCAGAAATTCATGAAAGAGCAATAGCAACATTCCTCAAACTCTTTACAAATTGAAAGTGAATCAACACTGTCAAACTCATTACTTGAAGCTATCATTACTCTAATACCAAAACAGGAGAAGGACTCAACCAAAAACAAAAACCAGAGGCCAGTTTCCTTAATAACTACAGAGTAAAAGTTTTTAGCATGATACTTACAAACAGAAAGCAATAAAGTTTTAAAAAGATCACACATCACAACCAAGTCAGCTCTATCTCAGGAATGCAGGGATGGTTCAACAGTCATAAATCAATAAATACATGACAAAATACACCACATGAATAAAACTAATGTCAAAATCACATGATTTTCTAAATAGGTGCAGAAAAAAACCTATGATGAAATCTAAAATCCATTTAAGTTAAAAATTCTGACAAAAATAGGTATAAAGACATTACCTCAAAATGATAAAATTCATTTATGACAAATCCACTGCAACACCTTACTAACTGGGGAGAAACTGAAAGCCTTATCCCTAAACTCAGCAACAAGACAAGGATGTGCACTTGCACCAATCCTGTTAGGATAGTACTCAAGACTTCACCCAGAGAAATCTAGCAAGAGAAAGAAGTAAAATATTTTAAATAAGAAAGGAAGAAGTCAAACTATGTAACAAGAACCCTCAAAGCAATTAAAAATGCCTATCCTATTTTCAGACAGTTGGCATAATTCTTATTTGCAGATCACATAATTTGCAGATGACATAATTCTTTACCCAGAAAATACAAAAATAGACACACAAAGACTCCTAAGATTTATATACAAATTCAGCAAAAATGACAGGATACAAAACCAAAACCAAAAATCAATAGTGTTTCCATATACAAACAATGAACTCACCAAGAATAAAATCAACTCGCATTCAAGTACTAACCAGGCCCTACCCTGCTTAGCTTCCAAAATCAGACGAGATCGGGTGCGTTCAGGTTGGTATGGCCGTAGACATGTCTTTGATCTGTTGAGAAGTTTCTGTTCTACTTCTAGTCTCCTGATAGCTTTTACCATGAACAGCTGTAGAATTTAGTCCAATACTCTTTCTCCAACTAGTGACAGGATCATATGGCTTTCTCCTTTCCTCTATTAAAATGATGACTTTTGGGGGTGGATCTTCCAATGCTGAACCAACACTGCCATCCCTATAATAAAACCACTTTGTACATACTGCTAGATCTGACTTCTAATAGTTTGTTTTGTTAAACAAATTTCTATCTATGTTCATACTTTTTTCTTCTATTATCTTTATCCAGTTTTAGGATTAGCACAATGTTGAGTTCCTAAAATGAGGGGAGAAGTGTTCCTTCTTTTTTCTGCTTTAATTGTTTGATATAATTTATCAGTTAAAATGTTTATGAGCCTGCTGTTGTCATATAGGTAGGTTTTCAAGCTAGGAATATACTTTCTTTAATAGGTGCTTTTCAAATTTTATATTTCCTCCAGAGTTAGTTTCATTGATTTGTCTTCCAAGGTACTTCTTAGAAGTTGTCAAATTTATTTCAAAATGATTTTTGTAATCAGCTTTCTATATCCTTTTAAATTCTGTAAAATCTGTGGTAATGTCTCCTAGATCTTAATCTTATAATTTAAAAAATGTATAACTTATATTGTGTAACAGGAAGAAAAGGTCTAAAAGAGCAGGGGAGTTGGGAGGGGTAGGGGAAAGGAAAATAGGGAGAAGAAAAAATATGAGAAAAGAAAAAAATGGAAACAAAGTCTTTGCAAATAGGGAAGGGTGGAGGGGGTGAAGGGAGGGCAAGGGAAGGGGAAAAAAATAAGAACCAAGAGACTCATGTAATGGTACAAGATCCCAATGATGAATGTAACTGTATTGTATACCTAAAATGTACCAATAAAGTTAATGGGGGAAAAAAAAGAATAAAATCAAGAAAACAATCCTGTTGAGAATAGTTTCAAAAAAATTAAATGCCTACCTGATATTTATAATAACTGAGGAAATACAAGGCTTCTATAACAAGTACTCTAGTCCCTGGAACAAAAAGAGATTGAAAAGTATTTTAAGAAAGAGAAAGTCATCCCTTTTCTTGGCTAGGTAGATCCAATACTGTCCAGATGGCCATATTACCTAAGACAATACATAGATTTAATGCAATTCCAATCAAACTAATAGCATTTCACACAGAAATAGAAAATAATTCTAAAATGCATATGGAACCAGAAGAGACCCACAATAACCAAATCAAATATGAAAAACAAGGGCAAAGCAGGAGAGATCAGGATCACAAATTTCCATTTATGTTACTAAGCTACAGTGATGATAACAACATAGTACTATCACAAAAACAGACAGGATAAGCAATGGAATAAAATGGAGAATGCAGATGCAGCCCAAGCACCTTTGGCCATCAGATTTTGACAAGTGGGTAACAGCATATGCTGGAGAGAAGACAGCCTCTTTAACAAATGATCATGAGAAAACTGGTTATCCACATGCAGAAGAATGAATCTAGATCCATATCTCTCACACTGGACTAAAATCAAATCAAAATGGATGAAAACCTACATATAGAAAAGAAAAAATTGAATCTGGTGGGAAAAATTGGTAAAACTCTTGAAAACATATGCATAGGCAAGGACACCCTGAATAGAACCCAAATTGCATATGATATAATACCAACATTCAATAAAAGAGATTATATCAAATTAACATTCTGCACAGCAAAAGAACAAACAGAGTGCAGAGACAATATTGGGAAAATGTTGTCTACTATTCCTCAGAGAGAAGACTAATATAAAGAATATAGACCCCTCCCCAAAAAGAAAGGAAGAAGTAAAAAAATGGGCAATTGAAATGAACAGACACTTCACAAAAGAAGAAGTACAAGTGGCTACTGAGTACATGAAAACATGTTTATCAACTTTGGCCATCAGAGAAAGGCAAATCAAAAGAACACGAGTACCCTAAAAACAACAGACTCTGGTGAGATTGTGGGTAAAAGGAGCTATTCTACATTGTAGATCAGAATGTAAATAAGTGCACCAAGTATGGAAATCAGTATGGAGTTTGTACCAAAAACTAAAAACAGAAACTCCATTTGATTCAACTATACCTCTTCCAGGTATCTTCCCAAAACAGTGATAGTATAGTGATACATGCATATCCATGTTTATTGCAGCACAATTCACAACAGATAACTTATGGAAGCAGCCTGTGGGCTCATTAATAAAAAAATGATGTATATATGTATTATATGTGTATATATATATATTATATATATATAGAGAGAGAGAGAGATAGAAAGTAGATAGGAGCACTACTCAGCTATGAAAAAGGATGGATTTGCATGATTTGTAGGAAAATGGATAGATCTTGAAGTAATAATGCTAAGTGAAATAAATTAGACATGGTTAAATATTTCTTGGTCTCTCTAATATGACAAGCTAAACATATAAATAATTGAAAGAATAAAATATAAAGTTTGAAGCCACATTCTCTTCAAATCCGGTGCCTTTAACTTTCATAGCTTTGTCTGTGGGACTTACCACCGTGAGCTATTTGTTTCGTTTCTGTTTCCCTCAACTGCACATAAGTTGATGAAGGTAGACATTTTGCATATACTTAGAATGATGCTGTCCATAGAGTAATTCTGAGATACTTTTCTTTTGAATGAATAAAAATTTTATCCATAAATAAATGACATTGACCCTATGCATTTGTCTGATTGCCCTTGCTAAAATTTAGCTCTCAAAATGCAATTCCTTTTTTTATTTATTTCATGTAGATATTCACTAGTAACCACCTAGTGCATGCTTGTGTCATTTGAATAGTTGAGGTAAAATGGTGAAAGTCCATGAGGGAATAGAATGAAAGAGCAAATGGTTTGATTTTATTTCATATTTCAGAAGTGAATAGGTTTGTTTTTAATAAAGAGAATCAAGAGCAGTATGGAGAAGACTGCTAAGGGTCAACGCTGGTGTCATAGTACATAATCACTCCGTAATTACCACATGCTTCTTCTTAAGGCCCGTTTCATGGTGGACACTGTGGATGCACTCAGGGCTAGGAGTCAGCAGGGCTGGCAGGGAAGTAGTCAGGTGGCAGACGGGTCTTGAAGACATCAGGTAGAATGATCCTAACTCTGTCATGGAGGTGAGAACCCAGAGAAGTGTTCATGAACAACATCATATCTGTCATCATACAGTGTGAGAATGAATAGTGGTTGGAAAATTGTGAAATACAAACACACACACACACATACAAGAAGAAATGTAAATAACAGGAAGAACTTCATCCACTAAATAGTAGATACAACTCAGAAGATAAAAATCTTCAACATGTGGTGAAGAAAATTCTGAGTATAAGGTCTGTGCCACACGCTAGAGATTACATGGGCAGGAAGGGGGCAGGAAATGAAAAGCTATGTAAAAGACATTCTCAAGAAGATAAACTTGAAAAATTAATAGATAGGTTGGAATGTATTTCAAAGAGAAACATTAGTTCATACATATGCTGACAACATAATCAAATGAGCAAATCATTTCTGGAAAAAACACAAGAGGTTATTTAAAAAGAAAATGTAACCAGAATTTACACGACTGCTAATGTAATTTGCACAACCATAACAATGTAAGTACTGAGTCACTTTTCACTCAAAAAATTAGATAGAGGAAGGTAGGCAAGTAAAGTTATGAGAGAGGGATCTCCCCTTTTATAACAAAAAGTAATGAATGACATCCAGCTCTTCAAACCCAATGACAGCATAATTACTGCCAGCCTCCATACCTGTGTATTTCACATCCCTGCGTTCAATGAACCACAAGTGAAAAGTATTTTTTAAAGGTTGTACCTGTGCTGAACTTGTACAGATATTTTTATGTGTCTTATCTCCTGAATATTGGAGTATAATAGTTTATATGTGTGCTACATTGTATCATGTATTACAAGCCATCTACAGATGAGTATATGGGAGGGCATACATAGATTATATGCAAATACTATGATGTTTTTGTGAAGGACTTGGAACATCTATAAATGGTGATGTTCATGCAGGGTCCCTGAACCAATATCAGGAATACTGAAAGATTATTATTTTTTTAAATGTAATGAAAAATATTGTTATGTAGAAAAATGGTTTGAAAATAATTGCATAATATGAATTTCTATCTAACCAAAGAGGACTCAGGAAGGGTGTTAATGTTTTCCATTATAAGCCAGGTTGAAATTGTTATGCATTTATAACATTTATGAATATAAAACTAAAATAACAAACAGAACCAGTTTATATGTCAATATTTTGAGAAAAAATAGAAAGGTAAAAATATCACAAATGATTTTTGTGAGGCATGTTAACAATTCTTTTTATTTTTCTTACGTATTATCAGTAGCTTGACTATATTCATGCAGTAATTTCTCAAACATGCTAAAAAAGTTATATTGTAAAAATCTGTGACTTTTTAACCTGCTTCTCTCCCTCTCTCTCTCTCTCTCTGTCTCACATGAGTATAAAACTGTCCTGTGCTGTAGGCAAAACAGTGTGCGTGAAGATTTTGTCCTCAGAAATAATCATTAGTAGTGTTGGATAAAGAATTACTTAGCAGATAATCTAATCTGTGACCAAGACTGTCTGATCTATTGCACTAAAGTCCCCTCCTCACCAACACCAAGGACACAGAACTCCTGGTACTCACCCTTATGGTTCTTATCTTTGTCTCTTGTCTTTGTAACTTTCTTTAACCAACAGAGTCCTAAAGACATAAATGAGAACAGAAAAATGAATAATAAGAGCAATCCTGCTGAGGCTCATTCATTCATAGAATCATGTAAAAAAACAAAATTGCTTTAAACCTCTAAATTTTGGTTGGTGATTGCACAGTTACAGAACTGAAAACAAGAAGTTTTCTGCTGTTGAGTTGGGGAAACTCCAAGGCCTTTTCTCCATTTTGTTTTGGGTTTCCCTGGAGGAGTAAATCGTGAGTTACATGGCATGTCGTAAGATTTGTTAACATGTCTTTATAGTTTTCGTGCCTTCATTGGCTTTGTTCCCTAGTATCCCATATTAGTGTCTTGGGATCACTTCCCAAGTAAACAACTTCCATGGAAATCCTTTTTTAGAAATTCTGCCTTGATGGTACAGACTAAGGGGAGAAAAATTATTAAAATTATTATTATTATTATTGTTAGAGAATGACAAGTTGGTATTGGATAAAACTCATTCTCAATTTGAGAAAATGTTTTGAAGAGATGTGTACAGAAGAAGACTGAGTAGAAAACTTTGGGAGTAATCTGGATGAAAATGGAAGTGCACTGAAATAAAATAAGAGACTGGGAATGGAGGCAGATTGATGAACACGAGTGCTGCTGCAGAGGTAGGATCCTACTGTGAGCATTAGCAGTTGTTTTGGATGTTGGTGCTATGTGAAAATGAAAAGAGAAGGGAATCACTCTGCTTTAGGCACTCAGTAGGATGTAGCTGACAAAGGCAGGGTCAGATTTAGGAAGAAATTTTATATCCTCAAATTGAATATGTGATATATGGGCCTGGGGTTCTGGAGAGTATCTAAACTAGTAAGAAATAATAAATTTAAAATTATCAGATTTTTAATGGTCACTGATTAAGGATTTTTCATGAGATAACCCCAAGTGATAATGATAATTAATATTGTATGGTAATTTCTAACTTACATAATAATATCAAAAGTAAATTTGTTGCTGTAAGTCACCAGATAAGCACTAGAAATGGAATTAGATCTTCCAGATTCTTCGTGAGAACATTAGCTGTACTTCAAGTACCATACAGTGACTCCTAATCTAAGTAGAAAATATCTCAATTATTTTTCTACTCATACTTTTGTTTAAGGTGATAATCCGTTGTAGTATCTCTGAGAAGGTAAAATCTGATTAATATGTAGAAAAATACCAAAGTAGAAACAAGAACAGGTAACAAAATTGTAACTTCTAATAGAGTAGAGAAACACCATGGTCATGAGTGTGAGGTTGGAACTTTAAAAGTTACATCTACAGTTGGGCCGGGGATTTAGCTCTGGTTTTGCCACCTGCTCTGCAAGCGCAAGGACCCGAGTTCGATCTCCGGTACCAAAAAAAAAGTTACATCTCCAGGGGTCTCAGAATCTGAGTTGGAAAGGCTGCCTTATCTTGGGCATGAACCAGAATTTCCGAAAGAAATTCACTTTCTTTTAGAAATCTGATTACGGTCTATCCATGTTATGTCACTGTAAACTATGAATTCCTCTGAAAGATGCCTCAACTGAGAATGCAAGTCACAGTGAAGACAAAGACTCTGAACTGTAATCTTTTATTCCTGTCTTTCAAATCAGCAAGTAGCCACTGTCTATGGCAGGCCTAGCTGGCTCAAATCAGTCTGGATGCAGACTGATTTTGTAGATCAGAACCTTAATTTTGTACAGTTACTTTGACAAGAATAGATGCTGCCTGCATTTAACTGAGCAACTTCTCTTTATGGAAGTGCTTTGAAAGCTACTTCTGTGTACAGCACATTTTCCACAATAGAAATCCAATGATCTTTTCTATCTCAATGATGTCAGCATAAATGACTTCAAGCCATTTCAGTTCTGCCATCTCTAAGAGATGAATTGTTCAATCTAGTTACATCACTGCACAATCTCAGGCCCCACACCAAACACTGCTTACCTGAACTGTTCTCAAGCCAAAGCGAAACTGATGGCGAGGCTCCACATGAGTCATTTGTATATTTGTAATAATATCAATGTAAGTAGCTGATTTAAAACTAAGTCACATGAAATGTTTAGGCTTCTTCTCAAAACAGATTCCACAGTTCATTTTTTATTAAAGAAGATATTATTATTTTTTATTTGAATGTTCACCTGCACAAGGACCATATCTAGGTGCAGTGTATTCTATCTCAACATATGCAGACACACATGTACACATGCAGACATATGTGTAAGTGCTCAGCTTTTTTCATTTCTCCATTTTCCTTCCTTGGCTATAACAGCCATCAGCCTGTTCTGAATTATTATATATAGCAACTCATTTCTTTTATTTTCCTTTCCTACCATTTTCCCAGGGGGAAATTATAATTACTTATCATAGTGATTTTATTTATAGCAACCAGGGGGCCATGTTTTAAAATCAGAGAACAGGTCAATAACAGATCCATAAAGTAATAATCTCTCACACCTTAGATTTTACAATATACAAGGAGACCCACCTTGTTTTGTTTAGAACTGCCACTAGTGTACCTTATCAAGACGCAGAATAAAGATAGATGTTCTGACATTTCAGAAGGGGTATGGGGAGGCATTGTACAAATATTTTCATGCAAACATTGAGAATGGTTGTACTACAGTTACCAGAAACCAATAAAATGAAGACCATCTGAGAGGAAAAGTGAGTAGGAGGAAAGGCAGCAGAGAGAGACATTTCATTGTGTTAGATAAATCCATGTAAATGTATTACTCATTTTAAAACATTAAAAAATAAGTCAACCATTTCTGATAAGACAAGTGTAGAAAGCTCTTTGAATAACTGACCATGAAGTTTTGATTTTGAAAATCAGAATAAAAGAAATGTTGCACTTAAAGAGAAAATATAGGTTATACAGTCACAGATTGCATTAATGGCCTTTTTTTAACTCTGGTGCAATTGTAAAACTCAAAGATCAAATCAAGCAAATCAAATTTAATTGTTGTTCATTTATCAATCAATCAATATTTTACTTTTTTCAAGTATATGTTCCAGATATAAGATGTTTATTGAATTAAATATTGTCCTGTCAGGGACTGGGCATTTAGCTCAGTGGTTCTACTACCTGCCTAGCCAGCTCAAGATCCCAAGTTCGATCCCCAGTACCAAAAAAATAAAAATTGTCCTGCCTGCACATATGCATTATAACCTAGTGGGAAAAATGATATTTATTTAAAATATAGAAAATGAAATTCCAAATTATTAATTTCTACTCATGGTATGTTAAATATGGGAACATGAAACAGTAAAACAGGGGAGGTTAGTGAAGATCTCACTGAGGAAATAACATTTCATTTCAGAAGAATTTGGCAATGAAAGGGGAAATGTGTTTAATAATCAAGTTACAAGTGTAGAAATACATACTGAAATCAAATGATGCAAGTCCTTGTAAATCAAGACCTTATGGATTTTCTGCTATTTTGTTAAATGCAAGATAAATCCAAAAACAGGTTTTGGAAGCCAACTGTCATGGCCACATTTGCATTAGAACTACAGTCCTAACGGGTGTGAAGAGAGGCATATTTGATTTCAGATATATTACAGCAATAACGCAAGCAATGAATTCGTTTGTATTCAGAGAGAGGAGGAGAGCTGGATTTGAAAAACACTGTGGGTGGGATTTGGTAGTCTAGTGACGAGTCTCAGGGTTTGGGACAAGTCTGCATCTGCCCCAGTGACCCTGTGCTGAGGGCTGAGCAGTGGGACAGGAAGTCCGGTGTTGGCAGACAGAGGACAGATCAGAAGAGCGACGGCTTGGGAGGACAGGAGAGCTCAAACTATACATCATTTTTAAAATTCTTGTTGCCAATTTGGATGTTTTGGGTTAGGGGTGTTTTTAATTAAAAAAAAAAAAGTCTATTTTTGACACTAGGAGCAAATCCAACAGCAGCGAATGTCCCCTCTCTGTTTTCCCATTACATTACTCCCTGGTACAATCCCATCTTCATTCCGATTTGTCTGATATGCAAATGAGCTTAGTGCACAGAAGGAGAGATTCCGCATTGGAAAATTTCCTCCCGTATGGCAGGGCAGTGAATATTGTTAAGGAAAAACATGAGGACTATTATCACCTTTATCAGAAAATGACACACAAAATGTCTCAAATTCCCAACATCAATTAACCTGTTTGTTCAATGTCATTAGCAATTCTCTTTTACCAAGCAATTCTCATTTTTCACTTGGAACATTTCTTTATTTAGCCTTTTAGAAGTCAATTTCGAATTGGCATGTCACTTTGCCCCAGTGGACACCATGGAAACTAGGAGAGGCTGCCTAAAAGAGGTTGATTTCAAAATTAACTCGAAACAAGATTGTTTTTTACAAAAGTCCCTTATCTCTTTTAAACTGAGGAAAAAAAGGTGCTGTTTCATATTTTAACTAGAAAAAATAGCTCTTATATTTCAAATGACTTTAACACTTAAAGAAGTCATGTGAAATCTTGTGGTAATAATTTCACAGTAGTTTTATGTGTATTCTAGCCTCTGATCAATTTCTTACTATAATAAGAATTATCAATTTCTTGCTTTTTAAATGACAGAAATTTTGACTTGTTTTTGCACTTCTGGTTGCATCTCATTATTGTCCTTAAAACTACCAACAATAGAAGATGTCCAGTGTCACTGAGACCTGAGCAATGTGGAAAATTTACTGTCAGTGTTTTCTTTCCTTAGACCTAAAAAATGAGCAGTCTCAGGGCTGAGTGCTAGATAATCCCCTTTAGTATTGGTTGAGCATACTTTATCAAAAATGGTTGGAATAGAAATGATTCTGATTTTGGATTTTGGAATATTTGCATATACACAACAAGATATTTGGGGGTGGGACCCAAATCTAAACATGAAATTCATTCATGTTTCATGTACACATCTCATATCCACAGCCAGAAGGTACTGTACGTGGTATTTTTACTGTGCCTGCATTTTGTCTGCAGCCTGTCATATGAGGTCAGATGTATAATTTTCCACTTGCGGCATCATGTGAGTGCACAGAAATTTGTAGATTTTGTAACACTTCAGATTTAGAAATTCTGGATTAGGGATGCTCAATCTTTACTGGGCAGCTTTGGTTAGGATTCTAAGCAATATCAGTATTGAAATACAATTTTCTTTTAAAAATACTATATTTGGCTCTAAATTTCAGCTTGTAACTGATAGATGTTGACATAAATTCTAAAAGGAAATTATTCTCCAGATTTAGAGGTGCATATTCTAGGTATAATAACAAATAAACTGGTCTGGATCAAAAATATACCAACCAATTGGAAAACAATTCATTTGGGAAGTGTGAAGTGTCTACATATATATTGTACAAATGAAAACTTCTGTCATGCATTGTGTGTTGCTTGAAACATGTTTCTCCTTTGTAATTAGAGCATGGGAATAGAAGATATCAAGGTGAGGTAAACTTGTCAATGCATGAGGTACTAGAACAGGGAAATGTTTTATTAATTGGGTTCTGAGGACCTGCCACTTTCTGCTGCTCGTGGACAATTTGTGTGTCCTCCTTAAATGATTCTGCTAATAAGACGAAGTCCCAAACCACACATTGAACCAGACTGTACACTTTCAGTGGATATGGGTGTTATAGAATTTATTATGTATTATAATGTATTTTTTGTTCTTTTTCCATATTATTTCTTCCTCATTAAGATTGTCATAATTTTAGAGACAAAACATCTTATTCTGATTCAATCTATAATACAATGTGGTGCACACACAATGTTTACTCTATGTTTTTTGTGGACACACCAAAAGGTTCTGGCTCTTGTGCTGTAAGGTAAAACTATGAGACTATTTCTGGGCAAAGACATTGAAGTGACCTTTCCCACATCTGGACTAACTCTGCAAATATTCCTCTCTATCCTGGAACAACCACACTAGGGGAAATGTGTTGAGATAATGTACCATTCATTACTCTACTTTCTGGGTAGATGGGGAGAATAAGGGATACATTAAATTTGTTTGTGAGTTACTGATATTTTGGGGTTAACTTATTTACCGCAGTTTATTTTTACTCATACAGAGTGTGATGTTGTCTTAAAAATCAGAAAAAAGTCTAAAATGTGTAAAGGTATAAACTAAATGAATAAAAGAATGAATATATTACCACTTCTCAAGTAAATTTCAGATGTAATCACAATTGAAAAACTGATATTCATGTTGCAAACCTCCTGGTGTATTTCCCTTTAAAAATTCATCCTCTTCATTATTGTTACACAGAATGCTTAATGATGTTAAGAATTTAGAAGGAGCTGAGAGTTTAACTTGGTTACAAGCAGATGACTGTACCAGTCTCATACATGTTGGCAAAAAGACACGGGAAGCTCAGTTCAGAGACAGAGAACTTCACTGATCAGGATCGAGCAGGTGGTGTGCATTTTGTATTCACCACGATCGTCTTTAGGGCTCAAGTACCACAAGATGATGTACAGCGACCCAGGCAGCTATTGCACAAGAAGCAATGCGTCCTAAGAACACGGGTATTCCTTGCAGAGATCTCAAACAAATCTGCTTGAATGTTGTCCTGGACACCAAGTAACTCTGTTCTTTGCTCAGGGGGAGACACTAACTCCTTTCAAGAAGGTATGCTATACAAGCATACCTGACAACAGAGGAGCCCTGAACAAAAGTTGTTAGGATGTCTCAGGGTTGGGTGGCTTTCTGCTAACAGGCTGGACTAAGAGTATATCAGGGTATTATCCAATTAAAAATTAGCACTGGGAGCTGCATGGTTGGCTTTGATTATATGTAGTAAACTTCATGTCTAGGATTGAAGGATTGTGCATGAAACTAATTCACATGTAAAGAAATGCTAAGTACATATAATTTGGAATTAGTAGTAAATTTTCAAGAAACTGTACTTTGATATATAAAATATATAAGAACAGTTGACTATGATTTTGTGGGAAAAAAAAAAGAATGACTGTTAAAGAAAGCTATTTGGCAGGCAATGGAAGCCTGCTGGGGCTCTGAATTTATTGGATGCTTTGTTACATATTTTATTTTGTAGACAACACCACAGAATAATTCCTTAACCACTAAGAGGTTTACTACTTCCAGTGCTTCCAAAGTAAACCAACCAGATCTTTCCTCAAGAAGTAGTGGGCTTATTTCTAATGGCAGCTGATGCCTAAATTTGCATAGTTACATGTTAGATTTCTGAAGTCCCTGATTCTATGAAAATAAAAGTGAAGTGTTCTTGAACAAAAACTCATATAGTTCAAATATTCTCTACTTTTGAAGACTACCCACTCTCCCAACAGCATTTTGTACTCTACTTCGTGCTAGCATAGTCTATTGGAGACTGGGGGCAGGAAGAGAAAGATATGCTCAGGTATTTGGGGAAACATTTTGGGGGTGTTGCTCAAGTGGTTTGTATATTAGGTTAACATTTGAGTCTTAGGCCCAGTAAATCAGATTGCTTTCTTTAAGAAAGACTGGGGTTCATTTGGATGGCTGCAGGCCTCAGCAGAATGAGAGGATGAGGGAGCGGGATCCATTCTCTACCCTGATTGTCTTCTACCAGGGACATTGTTTTCTGCCCAGAATTTACCTCACTGACCTTCCTCAGTCTTCAGCTTGCCAGCTGTAGATATTGGGACTTCTCTCCTCTCTAACTACATAAAGCAGGGGTTTTTTTTGTTTTTAATCTCATGTAGACTATTGGTTCTGTTTCCGTGGAAATCCCCGGTTAATACAGATGTGCAGGTACAGAAGAACAGCTGGAACACAGGAAAAGGTGGTGCAGAGAAGGTACAAGGTTAAGGCTTCAGAGAGGAGAAACCAACACTCCAGGGAGAGCCCAGTATTCCTCTGCTAACCGGGGGTGTTAGACATGGAAAACGCACACCTGTCTGCTAACCAAACTGAGCTAATAATCCTCGCAAAGGATGTCATGGAGCGCCTGCAGCTTAGGTGACTCTGATACTTTGGAAATAATCCACAATTCTTTTAATGTTCAGGAAAATCATTTGGGAAAATTTTAGTCAAATTTCTTTTGAGTGACTTAGTCCCCTGGTGAATTATGTTTCAAGGAATCATAATGTGGTGGCTCTGGCAAACAAGCCGGGACTAAAAGAAAATTCGGGTACTAGCCAATTCAGAATTACCATTGGTGATGGCTGGCAGTGATCAAGCTGCTTCTGCCTGTAAAGAAAGAATATAAAACAAGGTTACTAAACTGTAACAGGAAGGAATAAAACAGGACTAAATAGAAAAGGGGTCATTCATGCAGCTTATTATTTTACTTAACATTGGACTTGATTTTGAATAGAATTGCTGGAGAAAGCCTGAAGTGATCAACAGACTATCTTTCTAAATTCTGTGCAATAAGAGGTATTTTTAAATCTTCAACAGGATAAAAATAAGAAACACATAACTAGAAATATTTAAATTATACAGCTAAGTGTTTTGTTTGTATAGTCCCCTGAATAAAAGAGAAGTAGATTATTTTCATATTTGCCTCTATCCATCATTATAATTCCAAGAAGAATCAAGCTAACATGCGTGTTGGAGACATCTAAAGTTGAACTGTTACACAAGGGAAATTTCTGAGCACACAATTGTCTGCTATTATAGTCTTGCTGATATTTTATGTTTTTATATATTTTATTCTTACTACCCTGGATATAACTGTGATTTCTTGTTTAGTTATACTTAGATTTCTTTCTATATTATTGAATGTCCCTTTAAATTTTTGAATAATATGACAGTATGAGATTGAGAAAGTTCCATTTTTCCTTTAAAATAAAGGAAGAAGTTTTATTGAGGTAGCATTTTGTTTTATGTTTTGTTACATGTTGTCTTTTTTTTTTTTTAATTGAAAGGGATGAAATATACCCTTCTCCGTTGCTGGTGGGAGTGTAGACTGGTGCCACCACTCTGGAAATCAGTATGGAGATTCCTCGAAAAAACTAGGATTAAAGGTCCCATTTGACCCACCTAGTCCCCTTCTTGGTATCTTTCCAAAAGAATAAAAAGCATCATACCACATTGATATATACACATGCCCATCTTTATGGAGGCACAGTTTGTAATAGCTAAATCTTGGAAACAGCTCAAATGCCCATCAACTGGTGCCTGGATGAAGATGTAGTATTTTTTTTTTTCTGTTTTGTTTTTATAAGTGGAGTACAACTGAGCCATAAAGAATGATAAACTAGAGACATTTATGGCTAAATGGATGCACCTTGAGATCATACACTTAAGTGAAATAAATAGGACACACATATAAATACTGAATTATTTCTCTGCTATGAGAAACTGAAAGTATAAATGAGGACTAAAATGTATAATTGATATTGTAAATAGAAAAGGTTCAAAGGGGAAGGGGAACTAGAGAGGGAGTTGGGGGTAAAGGAAAGAAGGGAAAGAAAAAAATGAGAAAAGAAGGAAAAAATGGAAAGAAAGCCTGTGTAAATAGGGAGGGGTAAATGGGTGGAAAGAAGAGAAGGGGAATGGGAAAAAAAAGAACTAATATATGTCATGTACAGGTACAATTTCCCAACTATGAATATTATCATGATTTATACCTAAACATACCAATAAACGTAATGATAAAAAAGATGTGTTATGTACATGTACCAATTTGTACTCATGAATGTTAAAAAAGAAAGAAAATAAAAATGTAGTTATATTAGAAAAACAAAATACATTGATCACATAACTTTTTGATATAAAATCTCAGATCATCAATAGATACATATGTATGAATAATACTGGCAAAAGTCGATTCTGAAAACAATTAAATACCCTTGCCTCCTGTGCTATCTTTTGTGATTGTAGTGTCTTCTACACTTTTGTAGTCCTCAGAGAAAGTTTTTCAGTCAAAAACTCTTTTTGAATCAGCCAATCTCATATGACTTGAAGGCTTTAGGTTGACTTCACATTTATCTCAGTGTCTGTGCAGGGGATGTGATTCTCCCTAAAATAGCCCACTGTCAGTTTCCTTCCGCATTTGTCTTTCCACTCAGGGTATTTTATTTACTAGAAACTTCATTAAAGTGAGGATTTTATTGTTCTCAGGACTCTAGCAAACTCATATTTTCTCTGAAGATGATATTTCAAATGTTAGTGTCAAAACATTCATTTTTTTCTAATTTCTGGAGGCAAGAAAGTATCTGGATTCACAGGCAAGAGGCAATGGTGATCTGATCTCTAACACTGTACCCATATTATTATGTGTTCATGTAGCAATAAAAACATTTGGCTATTAAGGGTGGGATTTACTTTTGTTAGTTTTCAGGGAGAATGTGAGCAAAGGACAGCTAATAAACCTTACAGATTTATAAATGTTTCACAAATATGTAAATTGTTTTCCATGAAAGTAATAATTTAATAATTTAAATTATGAACCACTCTATAATTCGGTGGAGAATAAGAGCTGGGTTTAGATGTAAAATGTCTCTCAAAGTCTCGTGTACTGAGAGGTGGGGTTTGGGAAGGTCATGAGGTCAGGGCTGCGCTGTAGTTGGCAGTGGGTTAATCTACAGATGAGTTCGTAGCTCAAGGTACTGTCAGAGTGGGTGTAGGGTCCAGTGATTCTGGCCACTGGATTCTTGACCTGGAAGGACTTAAGGGTGTGTTCTTTTTTCTGATCTCCCTTTCTCCCTCTCTCATTTCCTAGATGCCAATCTGTGAGGTGAGTAATGATACTTTGCCATGTACTTCCACCATGCTATTCTGCCTTGGAGCCAACAATTAACTGAATCCTCTGAAAACTGAGAAGCAAAATGTACCTTTCTTCCTATCAGTGGCAGATATTGGTCATTGTGTCCACTGCCTGGACAGTGACTAGTACAGAAAACTTGTTACAGCAATGGATCCATTGCTGTGTCTGTACCTGATCATGTGGTTCTGGAGCCTTCATCCACTGAAGAGTTCATAGCTGAACTCATTTTTAAAAATGCAGGCTAGTCCCAAGAGGCAGATCAGTGGGAATGGGACTAGGAAGAGTGTATTCTGCTCCCCAGTCCTCCTCTCTCTGCTTGCTGGCCCTCCTGGGGTGAGCTGTGCTCTGCAATGCCATTCTACCATTCATTGTATTCTGAATCCAACCACTCATGGGTGGACTCCTCTGAAAACCGTGAGTGAAAATCCTCTCTCCTTTAAATTTCAGGTGTTAGGTATTGTGTCACAGCAATGGAAGAGTGACGAATGCATTTTTTTCTTTAAATTGAAGTAGAGTACATCCAAATATCTTTAAATCAAACTACCAACAGTTATGTTTATATTCAAAGAAATAAGATCTATGCTCAAATATCAGTGGTATTTTCTTGAATTTGATTGTTCTTTCATTTTGTTTTCTTTTATATTTAATTTTTGAATTCTTGTATGAAATTGTTAGATGTGATAGTGAAGTATTCATGAAAACTCTTTTTGGAGTCCTGGGAATCAAAGTCACGGCCTCATGCATGCTAGGCTGGTGCTGGTGGTCTAGCATTGAGCTACATTCCCAGACCTCACAGAAACTTTTACAAAAAAGTTAAACTAATGTAATGGCAATTAACTGAGGGGAAATTATTGGCAAGAGAAAGAAGTTAATCTATGTGAGAATAGATCATTCTAAAATCAGGTACATGTGAATAAATTCATTTATATTTTTCATTTTGACTTCTTTGATAATTAAAATGTTCAAAACGATGCGTGTACTTCTCCAGATTTCCCCAACACTGAAGAAAGAGGGCCTGTTTGTGAGTACTAGATTCAAAATAGATGTTATCTTTCATATGGAATGGTCACAAGACAAATAAAAATGTAAATCATAAGATTGTGAGATAAAACTCCACAGCTGTGGATTGATCACTAGCCTGGCATGCGTGAGGAACTGAATGTGATCCCCAGCACTGCAAAAGAAAAAAACAGACAGACAGACAGAGACAGAGACAAGGGAGGAAAGAGGGGAAGAGGGAAGAAAAGAAGGAAGGAAGGAAGGAAGCAAGGAAGGAAGAGAAGGAGGGAGGGAGGGAGGAAGAGTAGGAGGGAGGAAGAAATTTTAACAAAAATGCTACATGCAGAATATTTCACGTGTAAGAGAAGATTTTTAGGATACGACCTGTCTGAGCTAAGAGACAATAGCCGGGTACATTTTTGGCAATGTCATAAAATTTGAAAATATATAAATGACATATACATTCATTTCAGATTCTCCCTGCAGCTGATTATGAAATTAATGAAATTCTCCTCTGTATGAATGTCTCCACACAAAGTTATTTTAGTCTACAAATTTAAAGACATTATTATGTCTATAAGGAAAATAAATATTTGATATTTTCTTTGAGAATGCTAAAATCTTCAACTCCTTATAAGATGTCCCAGACATTAGCTTTGCACTGAGATATGACTTTGAAAAAATTAAAAGGAGCGAAAACAGTGGTTCTTTATTTTACCGGTTAACTTTTAGTTTGCCTGTGTCCGCTGCGAAGGAGGAAGTCCTCCAGAGAGGTTTCAAGAATGGGTGCGAGAGGAGCTGGGCTGAGCTGTGGTCCCGCAGAGCAGGGGAAGGGAGGCTGCTTTCTGACTTTCCCCGACTGCCATGTCCGTGACCCATTGCCAGGTGCTGAAGGAGTGCGAGTCTAGTTACCCCTGGGACCTGCTACAGGCCATACTCTTTGCTGCATTTATCCTAAATTTTGGATGAGTAGCTATTCTTTTTCAACTCTTACTCATTTAACATCTCATGTTGCCTCGGGATTGTGTTAATTGATATATTAGACAAAACAATTTGAAACCAGAATTACAATGGAAAACAGCAAATAGCAAAATCCATGCTAGACAGAGAAAATACCCATTTTATGTTGATAATTGATATTTTGTTATCAGACTATGCTTAGTTACATTTTTATTACTTGAATTTTTAAAAGAAAATAAAAAACCTGGCATTTAAAGATAAAGAAAATGGCCACGATGATATTTATTTGGCTAAGAAAATTTCCTGTGCATTTTTATCTTAAGTAGTAATGATAATGAATATAATCAATAGGGGTAACTGTATATTTGTGGTTTATTTTGCAAATTAATTTGAGTTTCGTTTCAATATTTGGTACTAACTGAGTAACAGCAGAAATAATCATACGTTCAAAAAATACGATTGGAACCTTACCAATTCTTGCGGCCAAAAGTATAGCAGAAATAAAATAATATAGAAGGGTATTTAATAATATTATTATTATAAAACCAAGAATAAAATAAATATCCATGATTTTATGCTGATATACATTAATAATGATCATATATCTATATGTAATGTTTTCCTAACAGAAAATTACAATAAATGAAAGTGTAAACAATAAGAAATAAAAAGATTCAAATTGGAAAATTATGATACTAAATGGTTATGGGCAAAATCCACCAATGAATGTTAAAATTCTAAAAGGAAAATTTTAAACTTTAAAAACTTTAAAAGAAAATAAGTTATTGGGATAATGTTAAATATCTGCTCCAAAATATTCATTAATTATATGAATGATTTTTAATACATCTAACTTGCTTTGGTTATTTTCCCAACAAGAGGTAGAGTGTGGCATGGAGGACTGGCCTCAAATGAATACAGTGTGGAGGGAAGTGGAGAATTCTCACTGCGGGAACTGGTTGAATGTTGCCTTCATCATCCATGGAGATCCTTACCACCTGCCATAAGACACACTGCTGTCACTTATTCCCAGGTATGATGTGATGCCCAAGACAGATCCCTTTTCTGCTGTAATGTTAACCAAATCCTTCCCTTTATTGTACAACCCAATTAGATGTAAAAAATACCTGAGTAGTACGCAAAGCATCCTCAGAGTGAAGTGTAAGGAAAGGCCACGTAACTCACAGATCGGAGAACACTACGGAGACGGGACAACCAAGTGAAGGGGGGAATGATGGACTGGGTCTGAGAAACACTGTTGTGGAAAACGGGAAATCTGAATAAATTCTATGTTTCAGTCAACAGTATTATATCATTCTTCATTTCTTCATTTTGCTTGCTATATTATTGTACTTTTGTTTTGTTTTTTTTTGGTACTGGGGATCAAACTTGGGACCTTGCAGTTGAGAGGCAGATGCCTGAACCACTGAGCTAAATTACTAGCCCTATTGTATATACTTTTTAATATTAAGTAAAATTTTTTGAAAGACATTTGAAACCATGGATTACCATTTTTGGTATTCAATAAGTTTAATGTAATTTCAAAATAAAGAAATGTTTAAAAGTATGTTCAGAATTATTATCATATTGCATATAAAGAAAAATATAAAAACCCTTTGGATACTTTCACTGTCCAGTTTTTCTCACTGAAAGCCAGGAAAATGGGAACAATATGTTGGTATGTTTGCCTGTATCTTACCTGGTGTTCTCCAACATGGTGCTTGTGACCACTGGCTGTTATATATTTTGATGGTGATATAGCACTTTATACATCACTATTCATAAAGCACTCCATATTTGAATACCTGAAATCCATTTCTAAGTATTTAGAAAGCTCATATTAGGCTTACTACATTCTCAGTGTATTCAATATATCTGTTTTATTTAGTTCAAAGGAATATAAAGAGGACTATATCAAAATTAAAAACCTACTACTTCATTGTTTCTTCAAATTAATTCTTCATAGAGCACTTCTCACACAAAACAATTTAAGAGGGATATTTTTGTAATTTGCTAAAATAGGATATTAAATTTTCAATATCTCAAATTTAACAATTTCATTGAAGTTATAACCTGTTATAACTTATGCCTCTTAAACTTACTATTCCTCCAGCATAATAAGTTTTGTACATGTACCCTTTTTCCTTCAATTTGAAGAAAACTAATCAAAGTTCTTCAATATCAGTCCTCAAACCTCTCAGCACTTCTAACAACTCATTATACTGTAGCATAAGTATAATATAGTCATTTTAATTATTTCTAAACCTTCTGAGAACAGTTATGATTATTTTTAAATAAGCCATATAGCACTGTACCAATCATCCTGAGAAATGGAGGTTCATTAATTTGAATGAAATTGTTTAATAATGGAATAATTCTTGTCACATAGAGAATCTTGAGAAGAGAAAGAAATTTCAACATGCATTCCCTAAATATACATAAAATTTGTTAATATTTTAAAATATTGAAGTTTATTTTACAAATATTAAATGATAATTTCCTTTCTATATACGCTCTTTGAAAATTTGTGTTAAGTACAAATAATATCTATTATTTCTTCTTGAATTTTCTATATTATGTGAGTATATTTTCTTTATATACTGTATGATATATATGTTCTTTACATCATTGATGATATATGTACACATTATTTATGATATATGTATATTCTAAAATTTTAAAATAAATATACTTCCAGACAATGAAACAATGTAAAGAATCTGATTTATCAACAGACTACTTCATTAAATTTGTATGAAAATGAATTTATTAGAAGCAAAGTGATGTTAGTTTTCCAGAACATATTAGACATAAGGTCTGTGATGATGGTTTCAAAAACAGCTAAACTTTGACTTTTGTACTATGAGCTTTACAAACTTGTGTGGACAGGATGATTATAGTTATGCTTATTTTCTAGATGGAGATAAAAATGGTATAATTTTTCTGAAATTGGAAAGCAAGTATTCAAATCTATGCTGGAATTTGATTCCACATAAGTTTATTTATTAGGCCTGAGTTACTTCTGGTATATGTGATGTACAGGGCCTACATTCTACAGCAGTGCTCACTGAATAATGCAAATGTATTTCTCTAACATATCCTATATATTCAGGAAGTACTTGCTATTGAACCATTGATATAATGAATTTGTTTTTTGGAATTATTTGCTTTATGTCATTACTGACTGCAAATTCTAGACAAAATTGTTAAAGTGTGATTATTGAGGAAAGATACAAAATCTTGAAACTAAAGTTTATTGTTAAGGCTGCAGAAATGAGCCCAAAGCTCAACTCATAGCTGGGACATTCATTCAGAAACATTTTCACGCTGATGAAAATTATGTTTGACAAGGACATCCAAGATTATAAGAACAGTATATTTTCATGAAAGTATTTTCATTACTAGAACTAATCACTATAATGCTATGTTCAAATTTTTAATATCTTACTATGTTCAAACTTTTTTCTTTATGGAAGAACTTTTCATTAAGTACCCATTTTGTATAAAGAATTAACTGTTTCATGTTTGTATTAAAATATTTTATTTTCTTTGTAGTTCTTACAGATTAGTAAAGCTATAATAATAATATTATGATTTTTGACTGTCAGCTTCCTTGATATCTGATATTTTCTAAAGATACTACAGCATTTTGAATCTTTAAAAACAGGTTCCTGGTCACATTTCCTTAAAAACCATATTCCATAAACTTTCCAGACCCTATGATCAGCTAATTGACCTTGACAGGTCATTCCTATATTCCTGGGAAAAGCCTCTCTACAATGTAGTATTTCCTACTTGTATTTCCATTGAATGTAGCAACTTACAGAAAAGAAAGAACTTGTATAACTTTCAAGTACAAATAATAAAACTTTAAAAAGTATGGTGAAGAATTATTGTATAAAAAGCACTAAAGTACTGAGCCAAAGTAGAGACTGTTAGCAATAGCAAAGATGTAAAAACTAGGCAGTAGCAAATATAAGAACAACAGTGTAAATTTTGATCAACCATTTTTTATAACCTATATTGATACCCTTTCCTGTCACAGCAATCTTCTCTAATTCTGCTTTCATCTTCTCTCCTCAGGTGCAAAGCCTAGGAAAAAGACAGAGGAGAGATGTCTAAGTTCAATTTCTCTTTATCCTGTTACAAAGGGATGAGGTAGCATAATTCCATGGGAGTGTGCAGGCTTTAGAATAAGATATATTTATCTCTGAATCCTAACTGAAGTCATTGCTTTAATAAGATGCCTAATTCTAAGATTCAGAACAATATTGCAAGTCATTTTAATGGCACAGGTATGCAGACATATATTAAGCTGGTGACAAATTTATGGAAAGAACATGGTAGTTTTTCAAAGAAATAAAAAATAATGATGAGTAAAGAATCAAGAAGGGAAAATGATGCTGGAATTGGGAAACTTCATTTTTCTCTCTAACATTCATCCAATATATTTTTTTCTAATTCTTCACTTATAATTTGTTGAGCAAGAGAATATGCTGAATTCCCCTTGTATTCACCCTTCTGAGTCATCTGTAGTTAGATGAATGAAATTTAAAATTGATATTGTATCTAATCCTTAGATGGCTTCTGGGGCCATTTTACAAATAGTGCATAGTCAGTGTAACCTCCATGCAAGATGCTACTATGTTTGATTTATTAACTGCTCAGCTAACAAATCTCCTCTCATGTATATTATACCCCATTTTTAAGAATATTTTTCAAAAAAAATCATGATCCAAGTAAGGTCTATATACTACACTGATTTGCTGAGTACTCTAGCATTTTTTGTTCTCTTTGTAACTTACTTGAAGTTAACCCGATTTATCCAGACCAGCTGTTTCCACTGTGTCACAGTATTTCTGACATGACTACCAATGGCTGATGCCTCCTGAAACCCATTTTTTCCCATTTAGTCTGCTCAGGCCACTATAAGAGAAGAGCATGCACTAGGTGGTTTATGAGAAAAAGACACTGATTCCTTGTGGTAACAGAGTCTTGGATGTCCAAGGTGAAGGTGCTGGTGCAGACATTGTCTGGTAGAGACAGCATCCTGTCCATAGACAGGTGACTTTTAACTGTGTGCACATGAAGAAAGTCTAATTGAGCATGCAAGGTAGTTCCTTTCTGGTTTCTGTCCCCATTCGGTCTCCCCTCAGGAGTCAGTCAATTCCCAAAGGCCCCACATCCCGAGACCACCATATTGGGGACCAGGTTTTGCTGTGTGAGTTTGGGGGCAGGGTTTGCATTCAGTCTGTAGGCCTCATACAATGTGACTACTACTATCTTTCTATTTGGAAGCACAATCTGTTTCATCTCCTCCTCAAAATGGAGTTGGCTTTTGGCTTGGTTTTAACATCTTCGGATAGCAAATACGGCAGTTTCAGGGACAGCAAATATTCTAGGTGCTGGTCGTACCTGTTCCATGGGACCAGCTTGACCACGTATTTGTGGGTGAATATCTGGATTCTCTATTCCATTCTACTGAGGATTAATCATCTTTATACCTCTAGAGTACTGTCTTGATTCATGTAGGTTTGTTGAAATTGATTTTTCTGGAAAGCACAAAGCATGACTCATTTAACTTTGAACTGTTTAAGTATTCTAATTTCTGCATTTTCATAGGATGATTTGGATCAGCTCATCAATTTTTACAAATAAAAAAGGCTTGCTGAAATTTAATTTGAAGTTTTGCTGAATCCATAGATCAATTCATAGAGAACCAAATTCTTAACATTATCAAGACTCCCAAAGAATGAGCACCATCTCTCTCTCAATGTATTTGGGTCTTTTAGCATCATCTCAGTAACATTTGGTATGTTTCAGTATGACAGTGCACATATTTGTCAGGTTGTTCTCTAAAGTATACCAGTGCTTCATGATACAGTTTTCAAAAACTTTAAATTGTAGTTACTTATTGTTAATTTATGAAATACAATTGATCTTTTTATGATGATCTTGTTGACTGCAACTTTGTGAAGTTAAAACTGTAGATAATAACAGTTTGGTAGATTTCACAGGACTTTTTTCATGGACAATTAGTGTGCCTTCTCTAAATCTGGGGGGGGGGGGCTAGAAATCTTGGGACTGTTAATTAATTTCTACATTGTAAAAGCTCATTTTTTAATTCCTCATATTTTTTTCACTTTCCTCACCTTATTAATTAAATAGTAAGTTTTACATTTTAACAAGTCTTTTAATGTCATATCTTATGGCTTATTTTCTAACTCTCCATTTCCCAGAGAAGAAAATCATACTCATAACGTCCATCTTTCCATTTATGTAGTTGATTTTCACACAGACCATTTTTAATTCCAATTGTGTCTACAGCAGTGTTTTTCAAACTGTGAGCTGAAGATACCTACAAGTCCTGGAAACGCATCCAGTGGGGCTGTGAGACCAAATTATCCTCATAAATAATGCGAAGATGTTGTCTTTTCTGTCATGATCTTTCACAAATACAGAACATGTCTTTCGGTTGGCTGTGTAGAAGTGGGAACTCAGGCTCCTTTTACTCGGTCATGTAGTAAGGAAATGTGGGAAAGTGCAGAGCAATGCCACTCCTCTCCTAACATTATTTTTGCTTTTGAAATGATCCTATGTAAAGACAATGCTATTATAAAATATTGGTATTTTAATATGAATTGATTTTTAATTTTAAAAATGTTCGTTTACAGTTTTCCAGTGGTATCCATGGATGCAAATATAGTAAATATTAGGTTTTTAATTTTTAAATTTTTAATTAAATTTATTAGTACAATTAATGTATATGTATATATATATGTCACATTTATCATATGAAATTTGTACCTGTATGTGATATAGCTTAATTCTTATTTTGTTCCCACTTCCCTCCCCTCCCTTCAGTCCTTCCCTAGCTTATTTATAAAAGCTTTGTTTCTATTTTATCTTTTTTTATCTTTCTTTTCTTGTTTTTCTTTCCCATTTCCCTCCTCCCCTCCCTAGTGCCCCTTCCTATTTGAACTATTTACATTATCTGTTATACATTTTGGTCCTTTTTTACACTTTCAGTTTCTCACACCAGAGAAACAATCCAACATTTAAACGTGTATGTCCAATTTATTTCACTTAAGTGTATAGTCTCTAGGTGCATCCATTTAGCTATAAATGTCTCAAATTTATCCTTCTTTACAGCTGACTAATATTCCACTGTATAAAAAATACCACATCTTCTTTATCCATTTATTGGTTGATGGGCATTTGGGTTGTTTCCAAGATTTAGCTATTACAAATTGTGCTGCTATGAACATGTGTGTGCATATATCGCTATGGTATAATGCTTTTAATTCCCTCAGGAAGATACCAAGAAAGGGGATAGCTAGGTCAAATGAGACCTCTAATCCTAGTTTTTTGAGGAATCTCCACACTGATTTCCACAGTTCTTGCACCAGTCTGCACTCTCATTAACAGTGGAGAAAGTTTTCTTTTTTCCCTCAGCCCTGCCAGAATTTGCTATTGATTGATTTCTTGATAGCAGCCATTCTTTCTGGAGTGAGGTGGAATCTCAGTGTTGTTTTAATTTGCATCTCTCAAATGACCAGTAATGTTAAAATTTTTTCATATATTTATTTTCCATTTGTACTTCTTCATCTAAGAAGTATGTATTCATCTCAGATGCCCATTTTTGTATTGGTCTTTAAATTTCGGCAGGTTGATTTTTTTTCAGTTCTTCGTATATTCTAGATAGTAGGTAAACCTTTTTCTGAGGAACAGCTGGCAAAAACTTTTTCCCACTCTATTGTTTATCTCTTTGCTCTGTTGGTGAATTCTTTTGCCGTGCAAAAGCTTTTTAATATGATGAGATCCCAGTTGTTGATTCCTTGTGATATTTCCCGTGTAACACTAATATCCACAGTGTTTTCACAAAACTTGACTCTATTACCAACTGTGTATCCACTGACATCAAATGGTAGCTTGACAGTGAAAGTTATGAAATTATTTACAGTACAAAAACCAGCCAATTCAACAATTCAGGGTTTTCCCAGACATCCTCTCTCCTGAGAGCCTGTTGCTAAATATTTATAACATTATTGGATATAACGTTCAAAATTCTTTAAAAAAATAAGTTGTATTTCTGTAAATAAAATTATTGAGAACCTTGGCTCTGTGGCACATCGGTATTGAAAGTCTGCCTAGAAACTAATAACTTTTATTAAGGGTTTTCTCCTTTCAAATGTGAAAATCCCTTGGCAAGTCTGTAGAAACATATGGAACAAATGTGAGTTTCTCATAATTTTGCTTCAAACTATACATGTCAATTTGCGGACACAGTGGGAATTTGGCCAATAATATTGTCATTTTTCCAATAAAAATATTAAAAGTATAACTTTTTGTTAGGACTTTTAAAAAGATACTATGTATCACTAACTCAAAACAAAATAAAAATGGAAAACCAATTTATTGACTCTCTTCAGAGAACAGAGAGACTGTACGTTTTTGTGCTAATGCAACCAATATCTACATTCTGTCAGAGAAGCAGAGAGTTTCACTGAAAATGACAATTCACTAGAAATATGAATTATGAACCTTAATTTTAATCATACCATGTACTATATAGTTGGAACAATTGCCTCTTAGTAAGCTTAATAATCTCAGCCAAATTATCTTCACCAGTTCTCAAATTGGAATAATAGAACCAGTACTGCCCAAATCATTGAGCTATTTTAGAATAAAATGTCTTTTTTATTATGATATAAGTGAAAGAGTGAAGATTAAATCATAGTCAAAGTGTCTTTATTGTACATGCCAATCAATGATTTCAAATATGTTTGATTTAAATACATATACAGGCATAGAGTTATTCCTTGGAAGAGGTATGATTTTATTATCAGCAATTATAATGTTAGGAAATCATAGATTCATAAAATGGTGAATTTCAAGTTGTTGAACTTGGGAATGAATTATACTAGTGTATAACAAATTTTAAAAATGGGAATTTTTGAAGTATTAGAAACTTTATATTTTGAGGAGACCACATAAACATGCATTTTAAAATAATAAGCTAAGGTTTACAACAACACTTTCTGTAATAAAACTCATTTTTCATGGTGTGACAGAGGAGGAAATTGAAATCTGCTTCTCATTTTATAGCTGAGCAACCTTCTAAGAAGTACACGAATTCACACATTTCACGGGTTCCTTTTGTAAATAACGTGTGTAAGACCTATGAGATTTAGCAGTGTGCATCAATAAATCCATCCTTTATGAAGTTATACATTTTATAGTGACCAGCTTAAATAATGTTTAACTTTAAACTCTGTATTTTCTTTCCCATTTTCATATCTTATACATGTGATTATTATTGGGTGCTATTAAAAGCCTGAAAAAAAGATATAAAATTCCACCAAACTTACTTCCAAATATTTATTATTGGCTATATTACTCAGAAGACACTAATGCTTATTACAAATACTTGCTACTGTTAGTATTCTCATTTAGAAAATAAATCACATATTGACAAAATACTGATTTTCTTTATATTATTGATCTTTTATTCTCATCTTTCATTGTTCTTTAGGAATTAATTTAATTTTTCTTGCATTGCACTTAAATAATACATGTTTTCATTTACATAAATCAAAATTATCCTTTAGAAAAAATTCAACATAATTTAATTGCAAATATATATGTGCATGTGTATATTTATATACATATATTTATATTCATTAGCATATTGAATTTATGTACAATTATAAAAAGAACATGTTTGATTACTACCTTTCACTATGAAATTGCAGAAACAACTAGTTTCCAAATCTATCCCTTAACACAAGTTCTTTTTGGCATTATCTTGTTTTATTGGTGGTATTTAAATGGAATATACTTAAATAGGAAAATCATTGATTAAAATTTTCACAAGTGAACTGTAACAATTAATTTGTCAAAAGCGGCTTCCATTGTCTTTGATGTAGGCAAATTTTATCTTCATGTGCTTTTTTTTTTGTTTCAATTCTTTTATTGGTACATTTTAGGTATACAAGACTTTCACATTTATCATTGGCTGCTTGTACCTGCACATGATGCATCTTGATTCTTATTTTTCCCCATTTCCTGTCCTCCCTTCACCCCTCCACCCTTCCCTATTTACATGGACTCTGTTTCCTTTTCTGTTTTCTTTTCTCATAATTTTTCCTTTCCATTCTTTTCTTTCCCCATCTCCTCCCACCACCCCTACCCTTTTGGACCTTATCCTGTTTCAAAGTATCAATTATTAGTTATTAATCCTTTTAATCTTTATTTACAATCAATCTATATCTTCAGAATTAAATCTAGTAACAGACAAAAGATATGACTTGAATCAGATCCAGTGGCACTCGTCTTTGCAGCATCCTTGTTAGTTTTATTGCAGTTTTACAGTCATCATTATTTACCCTACCCTGGTTGCAGACTGTCCCTCCACACTGTGGATGCAGGTTCCCGCCACATTTCAGCTTGCTAATTATTCACTTGCTCTGTTCATCTCTCCTCGCCCTCCCATCCAATTGCTGTTTTTTGGAGTGCACATTAATGATCTGGATCATTACAACTTATACATCATGGCATTACTTTTTGTCCTTTTTAATCATGGTTTTGAGGGAGAAGGCATGAGCAGATCTGTTCACAACATTGATCATAGGTTTATCTTATTTTTTAGGCCTCATATAATACAAAAATGACAGCTATTTTACATTTGAATTTTTCTTTCAATACTTTTCAGGAGTATTCTGCAAACAACATTCATACAAATGATGTATATTTTAAGTATAGATTCAGTTCTAATCTCTTATGTTTCTTATTATAAACAGAGGGGAAAACCATCATTTTTTTTACTCATAGAGTAAACTTTATTTCCTTTAGCCCTTATTAAGTGTTTTTAAAAGATATTTGATACAAAATCTGAAGAAAATTCAGAACTGCTGTTTTTGAAACCAGAAAATAAAACATTAATCAAGTTAACATTATGCCTAATCTCTACAAACTCATTATTTCACTGATTTCTGTAACATATCTTGGATCCCTACAATGTTTGGATATTGCACTTAACATTATGGAAGAATAATAAATGTTGTCAACTATGGAAGTCTACTGTGAAAAGTATGATATAACAAAATAATAATTCCTTTAGCAACACTTTTATTTCTATATTTATCAGAAATGAGTGTCCCTGGGATGGGAATAGTCATGTTAACTATTGGTAGTAATCTGGAAGATGTTCACTATTATTTCAATACCATAGTTTCACATAAATAAATGTGTTCCAACCTTACATTTTTGTATCAAAAGATTTATGATAAACATTACTAGGAATTTGACATGATATAAGTTCACTCTAAGTGTTTCAAAATATTAATCACTTGAAGTATTAGTGTTTTTCTTAATGAAGTTTTTTCAATGACTTCCAAATTGATCATTTGAAACAAAATTATGGTATTTTTTTAAAAGAAATCCTTGATGTAGGACAAGAACTGCATTGAACATGGATACACTATTCTTTATCTTAAATTGCAACTTGAATTCACAGTGGACAGAAGCCTGTGTTGGGGAACTGTCTCAGGGAGGCCAAGGCAGCATGTGGGAGGCCGATGGGGTCACTGGGGTGCTGGCTACAGCGACGGCTCTCACTCATGAAACATGCGTCTGCTTCTCCTGTCCTGGCTTATGCCTTTCAATTCCCTTTACTTTGCTGCTACAACACATTACCAACAGGAAAATAGCGATACACTTTAGCTTGCAATTCCTTCTACTAAAGTGCCTGAGATATCTCCAGGTTCAATTCTTTCTCCCTTAGTTGACACCTCCCTATATTGGTGCAATTCAAATACTCAGAAGAAATCTTCTTTGGCAGAATATTGATCTATGTGCTTGCTATGATTGTATTAGTTTTGTAGTATCTTTTGGTCTTTTTCAATAGACACTTTTAAATTTTATGAATGAAAATCTCAAAACTATAAAACCCTCTGTGTACTGATCACCCACTTTTAGCAATCGTGCCCTTATGACCAGTCTGACACATTCTTACTCCATTCTACTCTCTGCTCTGTACTCTTCTGAGACAAATTCTAGATACTATTTCATTCTATTTGATAAAATTTCAATATGTATCTCCAAAGGTTCAGTTTTTGGAATACAAGATACTATTATAGCTTGGGCCGGGGATTTAGCTCAGTGGTTTTGCCACCTGCTGTGCAAGCACAAGGACCCAAGTTCCTTCCCCGGTACCAAAAAAAAAGATGCTATTATAGCTTGTAAAATTAAAAATAAATTCTTGATAGTATTAATATGCACCTTGAACAGAGCACTAATATCTAGAATATATAAAGAACTCAAAAATCATTTTACATTGCCTGAAATAAATGATACAATCAAAAATGGTCTACTGAAATGAAGAAATATTTCATAGAAGAAAGACAAGATCAATTAAGCAAAGCTCAATGTCACTGGCCATTAGAGAAATGCAAATTGAAACAATACCAAGATTCCATCTTCCCCCAGGAAAAAAATGGCCATCATCAAAAAGTTAATGAATAATAAATGCTGGTGAGACTATGAAAAAAAAGAAAGCTCTAACATTGTTGGTGGGGAGGTAAACGAGTACAACCACTATGGAAACCAGTAGGCAGATTCCTTAAACAACTAAAACTACAAATTATATTTGATCCAGCATTTTTCCTTCTAGATTGTCTTCCCGAAAGAGTTAAAGACATTATATTACATGGTGATACACACATACCCATATTTATAGCAGCACAATTCATAATAGTGAAATCTTGGAAGCAGTCTATACGTTCATTAACAGATGAGTGGATAAATAAAATGTGGTATTTACACATAATGAAGTACTACTCTGCCATGAAGAAAGATAAACTTAAATCTTTTGTAGGAAATGTATGCTCCTTGAGACCAAACTTTGAGTGAAACCAGGCACACAAGCTTAAATATCGCATAATATCTGTTGTATAAGAAGCCTAAATTATAAAGAGCAAAACAAAAGATAGATAATAGGAAATAAAGGAAATAGATCTTTCTCAAGCAGAAAGGGGATCAATAGATGGAGAGAATGTGGAGGGAAAGAGATGAAAAGCAGATTTAAGCTGTGTTACGTATATGTACTGACTCTGTATGTACTGCAAACATGTATAAATTAAGAATAAATGAATAAAAACTGGCTTATGCTAACTAACCTTAAAGTCCTCTAAGAGAAAAGAATTTGAAGGCTAGAGAGAGAAATGAAACAAACAAAAATACATTTTTTTTGATACAGCACAAGGGATTTTGGAACATTAGCAAAGAAAAAATAGCTCCTTTGAAACACTAAAAAACTGAAATACTGTACAAGGGAGATTTAAATGAGTTATATAGAATAAATACTCAAATATTTTGAATATGAAAAAGGGGCAATGAACATCAAAACAGCCATCACGTTCATCATTTGGATTTCAAGTTAGTGCTAGGAAAATGTACATGGTCTGTCTGGTCTTTCTTTTGCATGGACATTTCTTTTTCTCTCCTGTGGTTATCAATATTTGAGGGATTGGTAAGATGTCTTGGTACTTCTCCTTCCTCACCAGGAACTTTTCTCATCCTGTTAGCAGGACAAACCAGAATGGTACTAAGGTTTTTTAAGAAGATGAAACTAATATAGTATCAATTCTAAAATTTGTAATATAATTAAAAAGACAATGTTGATTTCTGAATTTTCTTCTATAACCCTTTTTCCTTTTGTCGTATCTTAGAGAATTGAAGAAAAACACATCACTACCAACATTCCATTGTTTCATTTATTATTTTTAATTCTTTAATGTGTTGAAATACAAATATAATTGCATGTACTTACATGGCACAACATAATGTTCTTAAATATACACAAGTCAAATTATAAAATCTAGCTAAATAGCATATATATCATCACACATGTATCATTTTTGAGGTGAGAACACTTTATATCCTCTCTTTTAGCATTTTTTCAATGATATATCATGGACTATAACCAATGTGTTGTAGAATAAATCTCTTGAATTTATCTCTTTTTGTCTAACTGAAATTTTCTATCCTGTGACTATCCACTCTTCACCTGCTCTTCCATTCTTCTCAGCCACTCCATCCTGCCAATATTCTATTCTCTGTTTCTATTAGGTCAACTTTTTTTTCCCACATGTGAATTAGGTTAGGTGATATTTGAGACTTACTTTATTTGCCAAAATGTTTTCCAAACTCATTCATGTCACACGAATTACAGTATATCCTTACTTTCATGATGGAATGGTATTTCACTGGATATATACATCACATTTTCTCTATCCATTCATGTATGGATAGACCCTTGAGTTGATTCCATACCTTGGCTACTGTGAATAGAGCTACAATCAACAGAAGTGAGCAGATGTCTCTTCAACATACTGCTTTTAGTTCCTTTTATTATATGCATCATTTTAAGTGACATGATTTTGATGCTCATACATTTTGAGCTCTGGGAGAAAGATCAATGTTATTTAAGACCATATATATCTTTGGACACTTCTTCATTGCACTGTTCTAATTATATGTTAGTATATAAACCTATAAATAATTTTGTCAATGACAAGTAACTTTTATCTTCTTTGATTGAATGCAGTTAAAGGAAAAAAAGATTTCCATGACTTTTTTCCAACACTTTTTAATGATACAATACCTTGCATACAATAGCATTAACTCACATTAACAAAAACAGCATAGATGCATAAAATGATAAGAAATTAATATTTACTAGGTCTATATGCATCCATTGCCTAGCTTTAACTGCATGGAATCACAAAATATCTCTGACAAAAGAATGCCTTAATTTCATCCTAAGTGGGAGTGGAAAGCACATACTAATCTATTACATGGAACCACTTTTACTGTACACTGACTGCATTTACTGTGTTTTGTAGGTTCTGGATTTTTAAAATTGTTTTTCTGATTTTACTAAAAAGTAATTAATTGCTTAAGATAAGATTTAGAGAGTTTTCAACTTTCCTTGTAATCCATTTAGCATATGGCTGTGTTTGTTCAAAATCTGGTTACTCTGAAATAAATGCTCAGGATGCCCTGGTTGTGACTGTCAGGGGATATGAAGTACCATTTGCTAAGACAACACAATGCAAACTCAGGGACATGTGAAAAGCCAAGCACTTCCCTTTCGAACACAGTGTCAAGGAGGTGTACAAGCCTCTTCTCCACTCTCAGTGCTGCAGGTCAGAGGCAGGGAAATGCAATCTATCGAGAAACCCATTTCAGTGCAGTATAGAAGTCACCCTGACATCCTGAACGTCCTGGAAATGATACAGGCACATATACACAAACTAAAGAACTGAAAATATGGAACTTCCAAATTTGGACAGATCTTAATACCTGTAAACTATATGTTTCTATAAGTAAGCATAAGAACAAGACACACACAGATTAAAATGGTTCTCAACAGGTATGAAATCACAAATGAAAATGTAAGTTAAGTAACCCATTCTAGTGTAGATGACATGAAATATAGAAGAAGAAACATAATGTGTAAAAATTATGTTTAGAGTCACTACATTTCACTTAAGAATGCTTAGACAAGACTGTCTCTCATAATCTAGCAAAATCTGGAAAAAAAGAGCTCAATGAAATTTGAAGTATTTTACAGTTTTATACACATACATGGGTATATCCTCTATAGACACACATAATATTTTACATATTTTCAAACTTATCTTTTATTAGCCCTTTATATTTTATATTTAAACATAACTGTGGATAATTCACATAATTCAACTATGATTCTGGGATATCTGAAGGGACCTTTCACAGAATAATTACTTAATTATTACCATTTGTGCATTCCCAATGACTGATAAATACACATTTTAGAATACATCAAATCAAGGGGACAATGAAAGTTTTCATTTATGCTGAGTATGGTGATGCACAGCTGTAATCCCAGCACTTGGGAGGCTGAGGCAGGAGGATCACTGTGAGTTCCAGCCCAGTCTGGGCTACATATTGAGCTCAGGGCCAACCTGAACTACAAAGGGAGACTCTGCCTCAAACAAAAAAAACAACAAAAAAGAAGAGAAAAGAAAAGAAAGTTTTCAATTAATGAATCAATTAAATAAAAGCACTTTCACAAATAGGTGTGGAGCTCCTACCTGCATGTTAAAAATCATCCTGCACATTTTAAAAGAAGAAATTGATATTTTAATAATGAATGTAAAAGCAATAATAGCTTAAAAGGAAACTGTATCCAGAGAAGTCTATTAAAAAGTAATAGAAAAAAAAATAAGAACCAAGATACATCATGTAAAGGTACAAGATCCCAGTGATGAATGTAACTGTATTGTACACCTAAAATATACCAATAAACTTTATCCAAAAAAAAAAATAGTAATGCTTTGGCAACTTTTTCATTTTGGAAAGAAACTTAGAGATACCTATTTGTAATTAAAACAACTGAAATCAGTTTCATGAATTTTGTGTGTGTTTTGGAATAATTTTTAAAAAATATAAATGGGTATACAATCTGATTATTTTTCAAAAATACTAATTTATTTTAAGTGGATGGAGATTTGCCATGTAAATTATAACACTACATCCTTCCTATATTTGGTGAAAAATATTATAAAATGTTATTTTGACCATCACAACTAACAGGACATTTAAAAAATACTGTTTACATGCTAATTTTAACCAGAGCAGCCATTAAAATTGTGTCTTTAAAACAAGGTAATAAAAATTACTGTTTTCACTATAATTACTACTCCCACTATAAAAATAAAGCTAGCATGAGCAAAGAAATGAACTTTGATTTATATAATAAAAGTAATTTGAAAATATACTGAAGGCATGTTGCAAAATTTGTATGATGTTTATATATATGAGCATGAAATATATTGTATATGGACATTAAATATAATACTGGGCTATGGATTTAGCTCAGTGGTTCTGCTGCCTGCCTCGCAAGTACAAGGTCCTGAGTTTGATCCCTGTTACCAAAAACTAATATTAATAACAGTAATTATATATATATATATCTTGGGTTAAATGATAGAAAATTAATTTGTTGATAGAAATATGTAACCAAAACTTCGGAGATCATAGAACAAATATGCAAACCAAATCTTTTCAGAAGGCAGATGTATATAAACTGTATATTAACTCCTACACAGTGAAAAAGTGGAACACTTTTAGACCAGGTGTTCTGAGGAATTGTGATAAACAAATGAAGAGGTGGAATACGCACGTCAAGGGAGGGCTTCTGGAGACAGTGGGCAACCTGGAGCAGTGGGGTGTCGGGAAGACAGCTGTGAAACATGGCGGCAGACAGCCAGGTGGCATTAACAACGAGGAAAAGGGTGGTTTGTACATCTAGAAAATCACATGGAAGCACGAACATGGAGAGGAAATTAAAGGCACACAGGCAGGACGTGGGCTTTAATGCACTCTCGCCAGGTGAAGTCATACTCATGAGACGGCAAGACTACAGATTACAGAGCTTCAGCGTTGACATGTTCAGCGTAAGTGAAGCAAGAAACCTGATTTACGATCTGTAATTTTCATTTCAAGGTAACTTGAAGTTGGGGGGGAGTTGTCAGTTGTTTTGTAAAGGTATTATCAAATTGATAAAAAATTAAATTTAAATAGAACTCCTAATGATTTCCGTGAAAATAAGGATTCATTTCCTATAGTAGTTAAAATCAATATTGATTCATTGAAATCTATTTTAGTCAAATATAGCCACACCTAACAATGTGGTTGGGAAATGTCAATATTTATGCATATGACAAAAAATTTGATGTTCAGCTGTCTTTTTAAAAATATTTTACCAGTCAATTTAAAATATACTTATTTTGATATAATAAATTACATATTGCATCACTTACAAAAATGTTAAATATGAAATAAGAATTTGGGAAATCTTTAATTTTGCTAGCCAAAATGTTTTAATTTTTTTGAGTTGATACGCTCTATAATTTTTAACTGGAAGCCCAATGTGTTCCGTTTGGTGAACATTTCCATTTTTACAATCTAATCATAAAATATATTTAATCAACTTAAAATACATAGTTTTACACTTTAAAAAATATGCAATATTGCATTTTATATGCAACAGGTTGAATTTTACAAGCATATATTGAGCTTTCCACAAACTCAGTGGGCTTGGTCCGCGACTCCGAAGAGGAGTGTGGGCAGCGGGACAGCCCCAGCCCAGAGGAGCCCAGTATCGGGCTGCGGGCCAGAGTGGCCGCCTTCGCGCGGTCCTCGCCCAGCCCGGCCCACGGGGCAGAAGGGCCGAAGCAGAGAGCCAGCCCCGCATCTGAGAGAGCACCCCTTCCTGGGTCTCGGAGCACCCCGGTCAGGACATCTCCATCATGCGGCCTCTGAGGGCTCTGATGCTTCTTCGGAGGGAGATTTCGGGAAATAATTTTCTGTCTGACTCATACTGTGAATTACTGAAAATTTTACAATGAGTAATGCAAGTTGTTTTCTTGGTACTTTCATACAATTTACCTGAGCTTTTATATTTGCTTTCACTATATCCTAGGAATTTCTCTTATGGAAAAAGTGCAAATCATTCCTTCACCTCTTGAAGTTGCCAGTGAGGTACTCCCAAGACAAGGAAAGACCACTGTTTTACTTGCAGAATCAGCTTCGTAACATTCATTTGTCTTTCTACTTTTGGAAAGGTTGAAAGAGACTCGCAAGTTATTGATTCTAACACTGTGTTCAGTAAAACCTTACTAATTATCTAGGACCTGGATTTGTCGGTTAAAATTAGAAGGTCTAAAATTTTTCATGTCATAAAAGTCGAGAACAGAATAATGGTTCCCACATACTGGGAAAAACTGGCAGAAAGAGGGAGGAGAAAGGGTGATCTACAAGTACAATATTTTTTTTGGTACCAAAAATCAAACTCAGGACCTTGTGCTTGCGAGGCTGGCAACGGAACCACTGAGCTAAATCCCCGGCCCAACAAGTACAATATTAATATTTGATGGGAAGACTAAATTCTGATGTTATATGGTACAATAGTATTAAATAATTAACAATAATGTATTATGTATCTCAAAACAGATGAAGTCTTTTTAAATGTATTCATAACAAAGAAATGATAGAAGTTTAGTGATAGAAATGCCATCTGACCTGACATGACCATTATCCCGTGTATACATGAAATAAAACATAACACTGTACTGTGTAAACATGTATAAAGATGTGTCAGTCATATCATAAAATCGAAAAAGATAAAGAAAAGTTAGGGTATTGGCTCCATTGTCTCTGATTCTTTCCTTTAAAATCTTGGGTAATCACAATGGTATTTGTACTGCAGTACGGAATTCCATAGAGCTAATATTAAAATTCGAAGAAGTTTAGCAGAAATGTACTTCCTTACAAAGGTGCATCTAATTCATTTTAATATTAAGCCTCTAATTAAGTTTCTGGCAGGTGAAAGTCTGTCTTTATGGATGGGTGACTAGTGTCTTTTTCCCCTGAAGAGCACAGAACTTGTGATTCTGGGCTGCTTGGCGCTTGGTGGGCTCAGCTCTTCCCCAAAAGATGTAGGACTCTGACCCTCCAGGAGCCTGCTTTTGTAACCTGGGTCTTCCCCACCTCACTCTCAAAACTGGTACAACCAATTCTTTGAAGAAATTGAAAGTAATGTCCATAACTGATGTAAGATTAATTTTTCTATATAACTGTTAAAATCTAAGGTAAAAGTAAGATTTATAGATAGAAAAACAGGTAACACAAAATATTATAAATAATTAAAAGACAACTACAATGAACCATAATTAATGTTCTAGACAAGTAAATATATTTAGTTTTCCAATCTGACTTAAAAGCCAAATACAGAGTGTTTAAAATAAATGGCTTTCTACTTAGTGCTTATTTATTTAGGATCATTGAATCACTAAACTATAGTTATGATCAGTAATGAAACTTTTCCATAAATTATCTGGTCAGTGATCTTGATTCTTCACTCCATTTGGCTGTGTTAAATAAAGAAAAAGAAAAAAATGCAGTGAAGTTTTTCTGTTTTGACGGTTATTACTTGGCTCTAAATTGGTTTCATGGGGAAATAGGTGGGGTCATGGTGTTCTTAACTCGAATGACTTTCTATTTCTGGCAGAGTTTAAATTCAGAATGAGAACTTGTTGTCCATGACCATAACTGTATCAGGTTTCCACACAAACATGCTATTTATTGTGTGTAAGCATCTGGGAGGTTTACTAACTGATCATCCAGAGGTTTAGCAACTGCTCCTGGTAGCTGTACTGATTGTTGTGAATAATGACATAAATGCTGTAGCCTTGGAGAGAACTGTTAGTAAATCAGTACCCAAAGAATGGCATTTGTGCCTTTTAATTATTCCTTTCAGGGACACCAAAACACCAACAGTTGTTAGTCAGGTGGTTGAAGCCCCTAAATCCATTAGTTAATGTTTTATTTGACAGCTTTTTTAAAGGCTAATACTGATATCTCTTAATTTTTAAACAAGAAGAAGAGGGAGAAAAATACATATAGTAAGTTTAAAAGCGGTTGTCTCTATCCTTACATACATTATATACTATGCATCATTTATAATATATTTCATGCATGCATATCAGTACCTATTATTGGCCACACATAGTTCATAGTGGTATTTTGTGCTGTACAGAAAAAGAAAATAATATTTTATTTTATTAAAAAACTAAAAGAATAAGTAAATCTCTAAAGAAATATACCAGAGGTTAAGCTGTGATACATTGGTTTTGGTCAATTTGATTCTGTTTGTGTAGTTATAGACTCAGAGAAGGTATAACTGTTATATTTGACATCTTGCCAAATATAAAACTTCTTAAATCTACTGCTATATGATTGTGTATATTGAGCCAATTCCATGTTAGGTCATTTATCAAAACTTCCAGTTGAAAATCCTTATTAAGTTATCAAGAACATACAAGCTTAATTTTCAAAGCCATTACCCAAATTTTGTGCTTAGATTCCTTTACTGATATTATAAGCTCTGTCATACTTTGAATTTTTTCTGAACTTTATTAAATATATGAGTTTTTTCATTCATATATTTCATGATCTTAAGAAGTAATTTCTATTATTTATGTTGCTATTCATGTTGAAGTAATTTATAATTATATTAAATTTACAAAATGGAAAATTTATATAAAACACTTTTGGCTTATACAAAGCTTGCTCTTGTTAGTATTTTAAAATATTTCTGGGGGAATAAAATAAAACAAAAATGTATAACTTGAAATCAAAAGTATTGGGTAATTACACAATGTGACTGGAATTATATAAAATTTAAAAAGAGGTTATACTATAAGGCTTATTTTAATGAATTTAAATATAATATCCCAGAAGAAAAAAATGAGAACATGCCTATAAAATAAGTGACATTTATATTCCCCTTTTACTATACAAATAAATATATTTTATTTGAATAGTGATATTACTTTGCTTTAATACACAAAAGTACAGTTACATGAAATTTTTTGCAAACAAAGGACTGTCAGAGATGGAGGACAACCCTAAGGGAATATATATGCCTAGTATTGTGTAGGTAACTAATGAAAGAAATAATTGATATCCCAATTTCTTTTTTCTGGATGAATAATTAAATACGAGTCAATAATAAAATCCAATTAACACCATCAAAATGTATTAGCACTTTGTTGCTTGCATCTAAAAGATTTGGTATGATACAATGATTTTGTTGAAAGATGAATTTAGGAATGTTGCTGTTCATGTTCCTATAATATACACCAACTTACAATATTTAAGTTATATTAAAATATTTACACCATACATTTATTTTAACTCCATTGAAATATTTATAGCAAGTATTCATTTTCAGAAGTGTATGACAAACAAAAGGGTTATCATTAGCATTCGTTATGTGTATGCCCCTGTTTCCCAAGAAAAAGACCAAGCTGAAGAATGATCAGCCTTGAAAACTGGAGGCCAACAATGCCAGCCCCCTCAGTCTGTCCTCGCCTCACCTCAACCAAGAGAGAAGAGTGAGGGCAGGGAAGGCCAGGAAAGGCTTCCTGGGCCGGCATTTTTCATCTCTAGTTTTCAAGGCTGATTATTTTCCATATTGGTCTTATTTTGGGGAAAACAGTATCTAGATATATATCTCCAAAACCTCATGTGCTTCTGAAAGGTGCTGAGATTATGGCAGTTTACAGCTGACTTGCTGTGAGGAGCGGACCTGACAGAAGAGGTGGCTCCCTGGTGAGTGGTCTGGAAGGGTTTGTCTCCCGCCAAGTTTCTCCCTTCACTTTCTCTGCTCAGTCTGCATTGTCATGAGCAGCTGTCTCTGTGTGTCCCTGTACCAAGCCATCCTGTCTGGGACCCAAATGACTACAGACTTTACAAACTATGAACTAAAATAAACCTTTTCTCCTTTAAATTGTTGGTGTTGGGTATTGTGTCTCAACGATGAGAAGATAACCTAAGACAGCATTTTTCAGATGAAAGTCAAGGAGTGGAGCCAGACCATAACTTTTGACATTTGTGACTCCTATATCGACAGTATTTCTCTTGCACCTATTTGCTCAGTGTAAATATATTCCTTATCTAGGATAAGATATTCATTAAAATGTCACTATCACCTACTGTATTAGGTTTCCTGATTCTGAGATATGATATATGACACCTACAATTTAAAGGAGGAGAGGTGTATCTAGGTTTATGGTTTCAGAGAATTCAGTCCATGGTCATTTGGGTCCAAGGCAGAAACATCATGGTGGAAGAATGTAGTGGAATGAAGCTTCTCAGTTCATTGTAGCTGGGAAGCAGAGAAGGCGGGGCAGTGATAGAGAAGAAAGGATCAGTACCAAAGGTCATGCCTCCATTATCCACTCAAAGATACCCAGAAGTGTGCTTGGCCAATCATGTGGGCTTCTCCCAAGCCAAGCAAGTTGACACAATCAAGCCTGACTGTCACAACTGTCCCACAGAATTACTGAGAAAGCTCAGTAGACTTTAGATAATAGTAAGCTTTCAAATAGATCCTATGGGCCTTCTTACCATGACTAAAGTCAGAAGCAAGCAATTCAGTTCTATGTCCAGACCTCCTTTCCAAGCGCTTAGAGATGGAGAAGGGATTCAAAAGACTAATAAAGCGGGGTTCACTTTATTTTAAAGGCAAGTTGTTAACAGAATAGAAAAGGCATTAACTCAACCTGAAAATTTTACTAGTTTTATGAAACAAATGAAGAGAGAGGATGAAGATACTGTTCAATCAAAGTGTTTATAATTGTAATTGAATTTTAATTTGAAACTGTGTTTTTAAATTTAACTCTCTACATATGGATTTATATAGATGTATCCATTTATATAATTCACCAAAGAATAATGAATCTATATCCAAGAATTTTTTAAATTTATAGGTAAAATGCTTTATTTTTGTTTTAAAGTTAATATTAAAATTAAAGTCAGTATTTGAAAAAGTACTTTCAGTATGTTCATAATAGTTCTATTTATTTTTATAAAAATAAAACATAAATTTCTACATGCTTATGATTAGAAAATCTCAAATATTATTAAAAAATCATAAATTTTATTTTACCTCTTTAGAAAAAGAGTACCTTAAATATATGCAAGCAATCAATGCATGTTTGAGTTTTAGAAATATTAAATTATGAGCAAATGTGAATTAGGTTCTTTAAGAAATAAGATCATTACCTATAGAAATTATTGGGCCATTTTAAAACTTAAAATCATAGTCTCAATATGGTGTTGTTGACGTAATTAAAATCTGTACTTTTAAGATTTGTCCAACACTTAACTTTACCAGTTTTTCTTTTAAGCTCTCAGAAGTTACTTAGCTTCTTCCTACTTCTGTTTGCTCAACTATAAAAAGAGCATAATGAGCATCCATCTCACAACTGTTAAATTCAGCTGATTTAAACTAAGTGATGATAAAAGGCTTAGTATGGAGCAAGAATTCAAATTATTGGTAGCTCCTCTTACATTTATTATGATTTTTCAGACAAATAAAATAAATTAGTTAAAATTAATTCATTATAGGCAGTGTTGCTTTATTGAGTTCAAGTCTTTAAATTTAACAAAAGTATTCTCTTTCAAGTACTTTTTCATGCACATTTTTAAATTTAGATTTTCACAAGACTTGACATATTTAAAATCAGTTTCAATGTTTAATGTTTAAAGATTTTAATGTTTAAAAACCATGAATATATATTTGTTGCTCCTTAAATTTTTATGAATGGGGGGGGGTTGTACTTAAAAGCCAAACTTGGTTAGGGAAAAATTGTTCTCACTCACGACTGTCTGATAGAAATTGTTACAAAGACTTGATAGAGCCACAGCTTTGGACAAAGACTGCTGTCACCTTAAACAAAGAACACTTGTGCAAGTACCCTGCCCAGCGAGTGACTATGCAATCTCAAACTGGCCTTACTGCTGATATTGATCCTGTTCACCACGGATTATTGCTTCAAAATATCTCCTTTAATCCTTTCAGTTATCCCATTGAAAAATTCCTCTTTCCTTGACCTCTCTGAATATCTCATGGTATACCACAGCACATTCCATGCCAGTGTAGCTCTATGACCACATAAACCTAAGCTTTAGGGCGTATGTCTCTAATCGTTGCTCAGGTTGACACTATTTCTTTTGAAAATGTTTTTGTTCTTAAGCATTAAGTAAGAAATTCTTACTGATAACTGATATTTTAATACTAATTTAAGGAATATTGTTGGATGAAATATTGTTATTTAGGGTCATTTAAAAAGCAGCCACGGGTTCTGACTGTATAACTCAGCGGTGGAGACATGGGCTGGCCTTGAAGTCCTGTGTGTTCCATCCCCACCTACCACAAAACAAAACTGAACACAGCAAAACATTTGATTCAGGAATAAGTCAGGACTTCTCACTCCAGAACACACCAGAAAACGCTTACTGTGCTTCATCCAGATGCCCCACTTACACGCATCTCTTTTCGAAGCATCTTCCCCACGTGTTCTGTTCTCCTGTATTCTACTTTGACCTTATCTGACTCTTTTCTTCAGATAGAAGCTAAATTGCATTTCAAAACACAAATCAAGCATGCTATTAAATATACAAAGTCACTCCAATAAGTTCCTACTAAATTACAGTAAAGAAACCCTTTTACAAACTCAAAAATAAAATTCATTTTCAGGAAATTACCCAAAATGTAAGTGACTAAGAAAATAAGCTATATATTAATACCAGCTGTCTGAGTTTTGAGGCAAACCGAGCCTAAGGAAAAGCTTAAGACAATATTAGAGGCAGACATACGTTTCTTCAGAAAGTGATCTCAGGGAACAGGAGCAAGAGAACAGCAAGAGGGGCCAGAGAGGCAGTGATGTTTCTCCTGTGAAAATTACAAATTCCAGCCAAATTCTGCACCTAAGAGAAATGTAAAGAATCATTCAGCTCATTGGCTATTAAAGAGACAGAGATGGAGCCCTTACTCACTGGCGTCATCCACATTATATACAGATTGCTCCAGGAAGAGTCAGCCTTCCCCCACACGGTGCACTTCCATGCCCTCCAAGCTGTGTGGTTTTCCACTGCTTCAGCTGGTCCTGTGGCAGAAAACTGGGATCCGGGAGAGGCAAGTGAGGTGAGACATTACCAGCTTCTTGTCTGCATGGACCGGCCTGATGCTGATTGAAGGGGTATGAGGTCAAGTAGTCCAGATCCTCAACCAGGATCCATTCCACTCATTGCGCCCATTGTCTCATGTTCCATATGACCTAATCTGTACAAGTCATAATGGAGCACGGTCTCTAAAACATTTTTTTTTGCTTTTTAAAATAAGTTCCAGTACTGCTTTATTACCAGAAAACTTTGTGCTATTTCTTTCGTTATTAAAGATTTTATGTCCATATGGTTAATTTCCTTAAATATTCTATTGCATTTGAGTAGCCACATTGCCATTATTGCAGTTAAAATTTGATAAATATAACAACAACTATAGCTCATTTAGCTAATTGTTTTTAGTATCCTTCTTTCATTTTTTAATTTAATTGACCTTTCTAGGTCAGACAGTGGTGTGCATCTCTTTCATTTTAGGGTTTCTTCTATTTTTCCTTATATCTGGATGAAGATGATTGCTGTGTAGTTGAGTGTAAAGGAACCATAAATATTATATTTCCCTTAGGAATTGTGACCTTTAAGAATATAAAATGTTTGCCTTTTATGTTTGGCATTTGAATTTTATTCCCTCTGACATTAGAATTGTGATCCCCTTTTGAGCCTTACCTAGTTGTCTTTTTCTTTTACTTTTTTTCTTTTTCTTCTCCTCTCTTCTGTTTTCAACTAGCTTCAAGCATATATACTATAAAACTGAAAACCTAAAGCCAGATAACTATCTATGGTCTGGACATCTTGACTGTAGGACTCAGCTGTCCTAACCTCACGTGTCCCTGTCCACCCTACTCCCATATGAGCTTCTGCAGCCAAACACCCTTCCTCAAAGGGCCCCGGGAACAGTTCTTACTTATCTCTAAGTAGCAGTGGCCAATTTCCTTTATGCACACAGAAGACTTCCAACAACCCAACTGCATTGTCCCAGACAAGCCAGGGGTCCTGAACCTCCTTGGTCCCACCCTGCTGTCTCCCAGGGCTGGCCAGGTCTCCCTATACCTACTTGAAGCCCTGCTGGTCCTGCACAGCACTTGGTAGGCAGAGCACTCAAGACCAGTCCATTACTGTTGACCTCATCTCTTGGCAGTCTTCTGTTTGCTGTCCTTTTCTCCTTATGGCAGAAATTCTTTCTTCACCAGTAGGGTGAATTTGAGGAAATTAAAAGAGAATGTCCCTACAAACAACAGCTTTAAAAGTATCTATTTTTAGCACAAAGGACTGGTTTACTGACTAGAATAAGGATTATGTCTCCTTCTGAGGCAAAAGTCAGGCAGATTTGCTGCAGTTCTTTTGAAAAGTCTCAGTTTCCTAAATTCCGGTTTCCAAAGTTGTGGCATACCCACTGTGTGGTCAGGTTAGGTTCACTGCCTGCTGGCTGGACCATCTCTCCTTCCAGCAGAAAGCATGGAGTGGCAGCAGGACTGGTTAACTTGCAAGCAGGGAAAATCTCCCACCACCTTTCTTTCTGAGTTTGTATTTACTCCTACACTCCTGTCCTCCAGCTCTTTTTAGCTGTTTTTCAGTAATTTAGCTTTGCTCTTTGTGTACTTGCACACGGTATTGAGTTCCATTTTGTTCAGAGGCATTAACAAGTATGTTAATAAGTGATCATAGTGATTTACATATATTGATGTGGCTGCTCTTTTTTGGCTCAGTTTTGTGTTTTGTTATATCCCTGGTGTGGATGTTATATTTACTTGTTTGTCTATGGGATTTGTTAACATCTCTGAGCACTACTGTTGTGTTGGTATTTTTCATGATTTTCCATTGCATTTTTTCTAATGATTTTCTTCATAATCATACCATTCATAGTTTTTGTCATGATCTAGTTTTGTTTGCTTTGTGTTGGTTGTTAAATGCTAACAATGTATTCTTTCTCTCATTTATTTCCTCAACATTTATCTATATGGCTTTAATTTTTTTTTTCAAGGAGTCTCACTCTAATATGGTTCCCGAGAGCTGACAGCCAGGTTCATGAGGATGATCCTAGGTTGTAAACCTGGGAAGAAGGGAGAAGATTTACATCCCCAAGGGGTAGGGTAAGAAATTCTAAGTACAAATTTCCTAAAGTAAATGCTGTAAGAAAGAGAGGTCAGTAGCTACAGTCAGAAATAAATCTTTCAAATTTTGTCCCTCTAAGGGGAATGTTAAGGTCACCTTGTGCAGTTTCAATGTTTGTCATTCATGTAACTTTCAAAATGTTTATGTCTCTTTCTTCTCCATAAAAATGTGAGCTTTTAAGCATGGATGTTTTAGTAAATTATATGGTATCGTATTTGTAGGATGTTCTTCCCCTCTCCCTACTTATGCTCTTTATTTATATCCTCCCAAGCTGATGATGGGCTGACTTTGTGACTTATTCCTTCCAAGAAAACGTAAGCAATTATGACATGAGCTAAACCTTGAAAAGTCTTTGTGCACCTTTCTCTTTTTTTGAAATCTTGATGTCACCAAATGGAGAAGCCTTGTGTAGCCTACTGGCAAAATAGAAAACTACATGGGACCACAAGACACTGTCCCTTATTGAGGACCTCCTAGATCCATGGAAAAGTACCCCTAATTCACGTACAGCACTAACATAGATGCAAGCAAGGTCATGTTAAGGACCCATAAATTATGATATCCTGATCTAAATTTCTGCTGAGTTTACATTGGATAGAATTTGATCTAATTTTAAACATATGTACGATGTTAACCCAAATAGTGGTTTAGATTAATTCAGCACATGTCAGCCTTAATTTAGGGAAGATAAACAGTGTGAAACATCAAGTTGTTGCTTTACAAACTGCAGAGATACTGCTCAATCTCCCTAAATGTCCACCTTTACCTCAGAGTAGTACGGGCTGAAGCCCAGCAGTTCAGAAAGCAGACCAACCTGACCTGGCGCTGAACACACACACACACACATACACAGGCTTGATTATTGATCTCTCTGAAATCCTTGAAAACTCCTGTTAATTAGTCCATGATTAATAACCTCACTCTACCTGGAAAGCTTTCTCCCCTTATTCTGTAATAATTTTTCAACTCAAATTACATCTTCTCTGCCTTGACATATAATTTTGTGAAACCTCAATCATATCAATTAATTTACTCAAATTTCTTTCAGAGTTTATTATTTGTAAATATTTTAGCTTCATTTTACTTCATATATCTGGTATTTACTGTATGTTCACAGCTCTTAGCACAAGATTGTGTGCATAATATTTACCTAATAATGCCTATCAACTTTAATTTTATCCAGAAAAATTGACCATTAAAAATTTTGGAACTATATCATTATTGTGATAGATTATATTTTATAAAAATTAAATATTTAGTATTAATATAGGATATATATTAAATAATTTAAATAATAAAAAATTACATTGAAAATATAGATATGTATGAGAAAAAATTGTTTTCAAAAAGTTAACACTTTTCATAGTTTTATAGTCAGACATTTTAATTTCTCTATTTTCATATCTATAATTTCTAAGTATGTACTTGCTTTGTAATTAGAAAACAATTTTAAATTATGTGGTTTTGATAAAATTCATATGTTCTCATAGATTTTTGAATAATGAAAATTTTCATCCAATTCAGTTTTGAAAACTATTTAACATTAAATTAAAATTACTGTGGTTAACAATATGTACATTTATATTGTAAAATATCCACAAATTATTGCCAGGTGGCTTACCTGGTGAATAAATAATTTTGTTATAAATTTGACTAATTAATGTATACTATTACTTATCTTATACATACATTTTTCAATTGAAAAATAAATAGTTCAATAATTTAATTAAATCTTAACCCCTTCTTTTTTCAGAACTGAGGAAAATTCTATTCATTAATTTTACTGGAGTATGAATTACTGGCTAGAATTCCAACAGATCCTTCTTGATTAAATTAATATTAATATAGAAAAGGGAAGAAACTGCCAGTAAATGAGCAGACACTTTCTGAGACACTGGTGTCTTATTTAACATTGAAAACACCCTACAATAAATGTAGGTAGAAGCTAAGGTTTAGCAGTGGATGAGGGATTTCTTCTCATGCTGCCGGTCTTGAAGCTTCATATTTATTCTGTGATATGCTGCTCCCTATAAACTGAAACAAAACTGAAATCATGTTGAGAATACTTTACTGTATCTTTATAGTATTCAACCTCTAGTTGTTTAAAAGTATATGCAGTGTATATACGAAAATCTGTAGAGCCATAGCATCAAATTTGTTTGATTTTATGAGGCTATATTTCTTACACATTATTACTTGCAAGTTCTTTGAATAGTAATGCCTATCATTTTGTTTCTTAAAATGAGACATTCTTTGACATATGATATTTTAATTATTTCTTTTTCATCCTATAAGTTATAAAAGCAAAATCACTATATTTTCATGGATATGATATTTAGAAGTAAAGTTATTATCTAGTTAACATTTCAGGTGGCTTTACTGCAAAGTAGAGTTTATTTCAGTTATAAAATAGGAAGAACAGGTGCTATCAAACCATTTTATATCTTTGCATGAATAAAATTTTAGTTTTTCTTCAAACACTAAAGTATTGGGAAATTTTTAAAATGATATGTTCAAGGTTTAAGGAGATAGAAAATTTTACTAGAAAGAAGCAGAGAAAAGTTACTATCAATTACTAAACACACAACAAAAAATGCAAAGTTTTTCCAGTTCTACCAATTTAAGGGAAAATAATAGTTAAACTAATTGTAATAGCTGTATACAAAGACTATTCTGAACACAACATAAACATAATTACCATATTAAGACAGGAGATTAGGGCATGGCAAAGCTGGCTGGGGAAGTAGGCCTGACCTACTAATTACAAAATCCCAGAACACATGTGCAGAACCGCACCCAAAGCCCTGTGCGAGGACTTCTCAGGAGGATTCCAGCAAGTTTCCCATAGGACGGCCTAGACCTGATATCAGCCAGAGGAGTGGGTGATACAAAAGGATAGTCCACAGTGAGATTTTGCCGCTGCGTTCACTCTTCCATGGTGTCCGCCCTCACGCTGTAGAATGCACTTCCTTTCCTGCTTTTACTTGGCCCAAACTCCCTCTGCAGAGCCTGTTTCGTTTTCTACCTCTAATAAAATTTGTTACTCCTTGCACTTGTCTTGACCAAATCTTTGCTCAGGACAGAAAGAACCTAGAAACGACCTCCAGGAGAGGGCAGCTCCTCAAACCACAGTAACAATGTTCAGAACTACAGTTAAAATGTTACTCTGATACTCAAAATTTGGGTCAGATGAAAGTCATCTACATCACATGTATTGTGTAATTTGAGTTAAGCTTTAATACTTTGGCGTATATTTTCTATAAGTATGACTACTATTTGCTGCTTAACAAAGGATATTTATTTATTATTTATGTATTGATATGGCATCTTACAATGTAGTTCAGGCTCTCCTTGAACTCACAGCAATACTCATGCATCAGCCTCCCAATTGCTGGAACTACAGGTGTTCACCAACATGCCTATCTTTAAACAAAGGATTTTTGAGTCACATGACTAGCCCTACAAAATACACTGAAACTACTAAACATGTTTCTTTCAAATCACTTCTCAATTGCCATAAGTATGTTTTAAGTTTAAGAACATCACTCACTATCTCCATAGAATGTTATTGCTGATGAATGAAATTTTTATATCCTAGCAATATCTATATAACTTAGCAACTCTGGATCCTGGGGGACTTTGATTTTCCAAGAGAATTTTCCTTTTCTTAACTTGAAAGTCTCTAAAAGAACTCTTACTTAAATTAAAAAACAGCTGGTCAATTGAACTTAGTAGAATCCTATAGTTAACTTAAATTGTACTTACAATATCTAAGAATGTTTGATTGAGTTTTGATAAAATCCCAAATATTTAGTTTTCACAGCACCTCCCTTGTATCTTTGCAAAATTGTAATCAAATCTAGTGATAGATATTGTAAAATCTACTATTTTTCCTTAAAGAATTCCAAATTCTACAACACTTCTGTTTTTCTTTACATACCACTAACAGCTCACTATTTCGTATCAGTGTAGTTAGTATCATGTGACAGTCAGAATCCTTTGCATATTATTGGCTGTCCCAAGAAAGGTGCTTCATTATTCAAGCAACAGTAGGCATGCACTGGAAAACTCTAGAGTTGCATTAAGGTATTGTTTACTGATACATATTTAATCTTAACTTTAAACACCTGAGAAATAGAAATGTCTTTAGGCAAAGATCTTTCTCTTGATGAATTTATGTATATTCCCAGCCATATTGCATCAATCTTCAGCTTATTCTGATATGGTTGAAAAAATATAGTTGAATATAGTAGAAAATATAGGCATACATTTTGATTTGCTTGTATGGGAAGTACTTATTTTTTTTTCTGTAAGTTTTTCTATAAAGAAATGAAACGGAGTACACATATTGTTTGCTTCTTTTAGTTTTTTGTTCCAAGTTAATTGGATTCTGTCTGAGTATTCACAAAAATTAACACACACACACTCATGCTGTGAACAGTCATAAAGAGTAATAGTCACAATTGAATAAAAAGATTTAAAGGACCAGATTAAATGCTGCATGTACTCATTTGGAATTTTAATTCTAGAAAGGCCCCAAGTAAATTTCAACATTGAAATGGTAAAATAAAATATTTTGTATTTATCTCTTCTATGTCATAGAGGTGATTGCATACAGCTTACATTATTTCAAAATTTAGTTAAAATTAAGTAAACTTTAAAATAATGAGACAAAGAAAAATGACAAAGCAAGATATACTCACCATGATTAGGTTAACATAGACACAAATGTTAATCCTTTCATACCTATTATGCTGGGCATAATTTTTTCATTTTGTTTATAATTACCAACAAAAGTAGAAATCCATAGATTTTGTTACAGAATTCAAAAAGTTGAAGAGACAACAAACCAGATACTCAAGAGGACAATGATTCCCAGAACTGAGGCCAGGAAAAGTTTCATTCAAATGTTCACCCTACAAAAACTAGATCACTGGCCTTCCTTCAAGTAATCTGCTCATTTAAAACTGCAGTGGGACACACAAGGCAATTTTCTTGTTATAACAAAAGTATGGGTTTGTCTTGCTATGTTGGAAATGAGCTATGTTGAATAGTTAGAGCCATAATTTCTTTTGAGAGCAAAAGTTAATTCTTACATTTGTGTTTCCTATAATTCTCAAGAATTTAGGCTTTTTTAAAAGGTTATTTAGGTTAGGCCGGGGATTTAGTTGAGCAGCATAGCATCTGCCTGGCAAGTGCAGTGCAAGGTCCTCAGTTTGATCCCTGGCACCCTCCCCCCCTCAAAAAAAAAAGATTATTTAGGATGAATACAAGTCAGATTGGCCTTTCTAAGTTCTTTTTCTTTATTACCCACTTAGGGAGAAAAAAGTTTGATTTTTTTTCAATATTTTCTAATTATCTCCACAACACAATTTTCAAGAATCCAAATACAGTGTAGCATGTACCTCTTTATGTGTTGCTATGTATCTCTGCTTTCTACAAAACAGAAAGATTGCTTTTGTCTCTTCTCCCTCAGAATGTATTCTCATCCTTCTTGGTACAATATCATGCTTTATTAAGGAAACATGTTCTACAGAAATAGATTTTCCTCTCAACACTACTAATGATTCCTCACAATATAATTTTTATAGGGTAAGAAAGGACAGAAGTAAAATATGTCCCATTCTACCATATCTAGGAGCACTGTAGAAACAAAATTTTGTAAAGACTATAGCATAGCAGTCTAATAAAGCACTAGCTGTCCATGTGCACATTTTCTGGTGGCCTTATTTATTCCAGAAGGAGATTTTAAAGTGTAAAGTAAGTTCATGTTCTTTTGAAAGAACTTTTGAAATGTATTAGCAAGTGTAAGGTCAGTTTTGTGCTGACAAATTACGAGTGCGCATCTGAAAGTTCTGCATTACAGCAAGAGGCAAAGAGCTCATGCTCTGAGATGAGAGAACGGAGGTGGTTTTTAATTCTCACATGAAAGCTGAAGTACAAGCATGAGCCCAGAGAGGGAAATCAGGGCTCTGGATAAACTTTGGATCTTCAGTTGTGAAACATCTAATAGTGAAATTTCTACAGAATCTATTTATTTCCTGGACAGTGAATGTGCCTTTTAACTGAAATGGGATAATCCTTTGATACTCTCCAATATTCCAGAGAAGCTTTTACACAATAAGCTATGTAGAGTTGAAATTACTCGACTTTGTATTCACTACTTATTTTTACATATTTTATTCAAGGAAACAAAATCAATTTTTACTTGAGTATTATGTCTTAGGCTCTCAACTCTCATGATTTTACATTTCACCGCTGAATTCTTTGTTAAGTCTAACCTTGATGAAGTCACTCGAGGAATTTGTGCCCATTCTTCCTTTGGTAAAAGTGTGGATACCAATTGTGCTCATCTACCTTTTTCCATATGTTTGGCACATGCAAAACAAACTAGGAACTGAATTCAGCAGGAGACACTGGAGGTAATTTGATATGCAAAATAAAATTAGAAAAAAATACTTTTCTGGGTAATTACATTTTGTACAACACATGGAAAAAAGGAAAATTAGAAGAAGAAAAAAGTTTCAACAAGATTAAAGATAGAGGAAAACATGGATCTATATAAACTATGTCCAGAAAACTTTGTGGTGGTTGAGTGGCAAAATATATTTTCATCTGTTATTAAATTTCAATCTATTTGGAGTGATTTCAATAAATTATTTTTGGTCCTCCATTTTAATAAAGTCTGTCAGGCATTCAAAACTAATCAGGAAAATGTATGTTTAAAGAGATTGCTATTTTTTAAAAATCTATCCCATTTTAAATCCAAAAATAGTAAACAATCTAAGCTTCAAAAATTGCTATGATCCATAAACTAGGATATTTTAATTAGCATTAAAGTAGAATATCAGAGATAGGCAATGTATCTTCAGCTTATTATTATCAAATATTTTTCATGCTTTGGACGAGAAGTTTCTGTTCATTTTAAGTAGAATATTCTAAGTGGTAAAGTAGGGGATAAATTAATAAATATAATGCATATATTGAAAATGCCATCAATTTATGAAACACATTAATAGTTCTTATTGGCCCTACTTAAGTAATGTACTCATTTCATTTTCATTTCTTTATATATTTCATTAATCCCAACCAGTAGCCCCTCTCATTCAGTGGTTATATCTTTCAGCTTATAATTGATTTTCTAAAATCTGTAACATCACATAAGCCACTCTGTAGAAAACCATGTGATAGCTTGGCATTGAATTTAAAAACACAGTTCAACATTAGCACGGTATGAAGCTGCTGGCACCCTCTCACTTCTCTCCCTTGTGTATGCACTTTCTTCCTGCTCACTGGGCTCTACCTGCAATGCTCTTCAAACTTGCCAAATTCATGTCTTTATCACCTTGGAGTTGTCACCTCTAAAAGAAATGCTTTCTCAAGAACCAAATACTTGATGGTGTTTTATCTTTTACTTCATTGTTCAACTCTCTCTAGTCACTTGCTGCTTATCATACTTTCTCCTGTATAACCACTGTGATTTCATTTTTCCCCTAATATGTGTCTTCTATTTTTCTATTAGTCCACCTCTTTCTTTAGGGGTTCCCAAGTTTCGACTCTCTTAGGCATCAAGTAAACTATGACATAGAGAATTCTGTGGCACCTAAAGGTAAATAAATAAAAACACAATAATTAATAACTTTATTAATAAGAAGAGATGTTCATTAAAACTTTGATAATATAGAAAGCAAGAGCCCAAGAAAAAATATTTTTGTTCTGGATTTTTTGTATTAAACCAAATTACATTTTTGGCACAAACTAAATCTACCTTTAAGAATATTGTTCCTGTATGGAGACCTAGTGTGATTGTTTCTAAAACTTACAACGTGGCTGGATGTAATTTCAAGAGTCAAGGAAATCTGAATTGTCTCATACTTCCAACTGTAAGAAAAATTGGAACATTTAGTTTTTTACCTCATTTTTTTTACCCTGGACTTCTTTTTTTTAACATGGAAGCAAGGATATTCAACTTATTGAGTTATTTTTCAATTTTCTTTTGAATTTTCAAGACTTTTCCCGCCTAAAAATCCTATCCTATATGCTTCTCTAAAAGTAAAGCCTGAGCAGTGGTGGAGCTGAAGACTTCTTCCTTATTTCACCCTGAAACACGGGTAACACAGTCACACAGCTTGCAAACAATTTGGTACAAACATCTGAAGAATGCATACTTCAAGTCCTGATCTAAGAGATTTTCCCAAAAGATGGTTACCTAGATAACTTTTTCAAACCTAGGAAGCACATAGAGGTGATATTTTACACATGCAATTGAATATTGCATTTTCTTGATTAAATGTTGAAAGTTAAGAATATTGATATGGATCTCACCTAATAGAAAATATAAACACAATTAGTACGATGTTTATTGAATCAGTCAAAATAGAGAAAACCAGTCTGAGACAAATTAGTAATTTCTTCATAGGTCATGGGAGGATGGGAAAATCCGTGTTTTATAACTGATATGTATGGCCAAAATGAATGTCTCTCAATAATGCTCTCACAGATTTTTCAAGGAACAGTAGGTTTGACTTCTTTCGTCAACATAAGATGAAGAATAACATGTTGAAATGATATCATTTTAATCTCATCCCAGAGATACACAATCCATCACCTAACAGATTCTGAATTTGAATAAAACATTTTTAAAAATCTATATTTCAGAGGCAAGAGGTCTTGATTTATATATCAAGGTCTGGCAGATATATTCTTCATATAATTTGATAAATAATGAGAAAAATAAGAATATTTTTCATAATATTTAAAACAACATTCTAAAAATACTTAAATATCCAGTATTATATAAAAATTTAGGTGAAGAGCTAAATATACATACACTCAATTTAAGTATCAATAATTGCATATATTTATGGAGTATAACAATGTTTTAAAATATGTGAACATTTTAATCAATCAAGCTAATTGATATTACCATCACCTCATTAGCTTACTTTTTTCTGTGATGAAGACATGAAAAGTCTGCTATTCTACCAACTTAAAAATACATAATGCATTATTATTAACTGAGGTCATGATGAAGTGTAATATATGCACATTTCAAAATTTTCTTTTGCCAAACTGCAAAATGGCTATTATTATTGTATTATTATTTATTATTATGTTGTTTTTGTGTATGCCTAGATTCATTAAAGCACAATAACATTTTTATATAAATTTTATATAAGTTTCTAAAGAATGAAAGTTTTGGATTCAATAACAAAATATCTGACTGTAGCTTTTTAGCAAATCTGACTAAAATGATTTACAGATCTAGACAGTTGAGGCATCTGGATTTGGAAAACATGGAGCTTTGGAGTTAAAATTTGCAACTCAATTTGTCTATAGTATACCTCACTTCATTCATAAGATTTTTACACAATTATTAAATGATTATCCATAAAATTATATTTATAATAAAACATTCTAAAATACTTATTTTATATGAAATCATAGTTCTAATTTCAAATAATGTCCTGTATCCATGAACTGAATTCCTGGTTTCTTGACACATTATCCCTATTCACAATGTTTATTGTGTATTATAGATCTCTAGAATTTAATGAAGTATTGCTCTGGTGTTGATATAGTTTATCTTCAAACATACACCAAAACTTAACAAAGCTATTTTTATATTCACTGCTACATATTTTAAAGAATAACATAACTGTGACATAACTTAGAGTTTATGTTGTGAAATTTTGAAATAAAACATGTTTTCAGGTATTATTTTTTTTTGTTTTATTTCTACTTTTTATTTGTACATGTTGGTAGTACATAATGATTCCATTCACTGTGAGGAGTTGGTACATGTACATGACCTTAACTCTCTTTTTAATCTCTTTCCCTTCTCCTTCCTCCCTCTCTGTGCATCTGTTATACCCCAATCTGCTCAGTGCTATGATGCAAAGGGAGAAGAAAGACTCAGAGACAGAATCAAAGTGAAACAGGAAACTGGGATGGTCAAAGCTGAGCAAGTAAAGACCCCCCGCCCCAGCAGCCAGAAAGAACCACCAGTATTTATTGGTGTCACATCATTCATTGAGATGAGGTAAGGGGGCTATGTGTGGTTGCTAGAGGTTAGTTGCTGATACAAGCGAGACTTATAAGAGAAGGGACAAAGCATTCTTCCATTAGGGACAAAACAGACCAGAAATAGGTTGTGTTTAATGATTAACTTTTCTTTATAGCTAAGAGGGTTTCATTTCTGGGAACTAAATTGGGGTAAGAGTCACACTGACCTAGGCTGTCTGTCATTATCAGAGCCACACAGCTTTATGGACCATTTCTCTGGCCTCTGCTCTGTCCACTGGTGGGGGGATAGATTTTTAAGCCATTTGCCACCACAAACCCCCTATGAATCACATAAGCTTCAGTCAGACTCACTTTTTAAAACAAGCCAATTGTGGGTTTAACTCTTTACAGCCTGCACCGTTTGCAGCTTGGTTTGGGAATAATCAACAGGGTCTCCCACAGCATAGTACATGATGATCACATTACTCATAGAGACTCTCTGTATGTACACAACACTTCACTTTCCTCCCCCTCATTTAACATCTTGTTTCCCTCCCATCCTCTTTCTTTCTTCCTCCCTCACCACAAGGACTATAATTGGAATAAACAAAGTAGCATTTAGGTCAATTGTTTCCAAGATAATATAAATGTAGTTTTTGAAGATTAAAAATGATCACCTAAAACACTGACCAATTCAAAACCCCTAGAAATTGAGAAAGTGACCTTAACTAAAAATATAAAGTAGACTTTATCAGAAAACAGCAATGGGTTGTATAATGTTTGTGATTTTCCCACAAGCAAAAGCACACTATTTTCAATAGATTTGAATTTCAGATTTTCTGTTTCTTATCAGTGTGGCAATGCTATAAGTCTGAGTTAACATCAGATCCTCCACCATCTACTACACAGAAAATCAAAGTGATCTTTTCCTAAAGGGTGTGCTGCAATCTGCCGCAGATTTTTGGTCAGAGTGCCTCTGGATGACTCCATTTTGTCCTGGGTCCTGACAGCAAGCTGGTAAATTTGGTGTCAATGCATAGAAAAAAGTCCATGCATTGTAATTATAAGCTACCTAAAATGTTATGAGTTCATACAGTCAGAAGGAAGTTGAAGTGCTGTTATCCTGGAGTGCAAGTGTGCTAATAACACCCCAGTTTTTTCTAAATTACCAGATCTATTCCTTGAGAAGTTACGGCCCTCAATGTTCTTGAAAGTTCAAACAAATAAAATCTTGTTGCCTGAAAGAATCTTAAATTGTATTATATACAATTATTTACTCTATGTAAAACAGGCAACACTAACAACTACACTGACTAATGTGAGAAACTGCAGCCCTATCTTTTCTATCAAAGGATATAAATAGGAACACCTACATTTTAAACTCTGGTCCACTCAGATTACCATAATCCACCCCTTATACCAAGGTTGCAGTTGTTACTGTTGCAGTTGTTACAGTTGTTGCAGTTGTTACAGTTACAAGGAACTTTCGCTCTGCTTGGATCCTAGGAACATAGCACCCCTTCAGCCCCTGCCCTCAGGCCCCTTAGACATGTCAATGGGGGTAGATTGTGGACCTTCAACCAGCCAAGAGGGAAAAGGTCAGCTGCTTTGCATGCATTAGGGAAAAAAAACAAGCCTGCTGCAGCCTCTGTGTGCACATGCTACCTCACATTAGGGCTGTTGCGCAGGCTTCTGCAGAAGTAAACTTGTCTTGTTGAGATGTTTTGGTGTCTGAGGGCTTCATTATCTGCACTGACAAATTGACTCTGGGGCATAGTCCCAAGACTCAGACAGAAAAACCTTTTATTTAGATTTTATAAGCTCCAATATTGTAAAGTTCACGTATTGTTAAAGATGGTCTCCATTATTAACATGACTACATAGCATGCTAAGTATCTAACCAGTTTTCCTTATAATCTCTTTAAGGGTCCTGAAACCAATCATTGTGATTTGACTCAAGTTAGCTTTTTTTCTATTAATTTTGTTCTTATATTAAAAGTATAGAAAATAAATGAGGAATTATTTAATAATTATTTGGAAGAGCACAACAAATAAAGGGTCAACAGGAAACATCAATAAACAACATATTTAAAGGCTTTCACAATGATTTGGAGAATAAAATGAAGGTTAAATTCAAGTGTTTACATCTCCACAGAGCTTATTATAATTCAACTTTAAACATTAATATTCTTCTATATTAAAGTAACTCATTTATATGATTAAACTGTACAAAATGCATCAAAATTAATCTTATTGATTCTGAAACTTGTATTTTTTTTCCACAAGTCAGATATGTTTAGTTTTTCTAGGCACTATCTATTTTGCTACCACTGGAAATAAGTCTACTTAGAGAATTTTAGGGATACATTTTAGTCTCTATTATGACAAAGTCAGTGAAAGGGCACCTTGTAAAACAGTTCCTCAGAAAGATTTTAATGGCTGAACAGATTTTTCTAAAAATCTGTAGAAATAATTGCAGACCAGACAAATGAGAAAAAAACAAGAGCCAGTTCTTCAGATCAGTTATAACAGGTGATTCAGGAACTATCACTTGTATTTGGCAGTGATTCCACAGTACACAGAGGAGGGAAAGTGCATGTCGGGGGAGGAAGGTTAATATGTTCCCTGGTACAAAGATGTTGACTTGGACAAGTTGTAGGCAGAGTACAACTGGTATTACAACTAGTAATTAGGCATCTTATGAGATTACCTTTCTCTGCTTGAAGTTTGAAGTGCAAGCAAAAATTACAGAAGCTGACAATGATTGATCAAACCCTGTCCATCTGGGGCCCGACTGTCAAAGAGGTTGTTGTTTGTCTTCCTGCACTGCTTGTTTCAGCAGTACCTGGCTTTCTGACTGATTCCATAGACCAGTATCCTGGTGTCCTAGCTGGCTTCTGGAAGTTGGTGGAGTTAGAGGGTGTGGGCTTAATGTTTATCTAATCTTACCCTTGTGTTTATATATGCAGCCAAATCTGGGTATTTATCAGAAATCCTTATTTCCATCACAATGTATTTTTCTACAGCCAAAGATTAGGCATTAAACTGTGTAAAATTTATATAATCATAAAGTATTCTAAATATAATTATCAGAATTTAATGTCTCCCATAAGTTTCAAATCATTCCAATCAGTGTATATTTTGCCAATAGAGATATTCAACATGTCAGACTAAAACCTTAATTTATAAAAGATTTATTTCAGTTTGAGGAGTGTCTCTATATTTAGTAAGTTATGAATGACAAAAGGGAATACAAAATAGATAAATCATTTTGAAAAGCATTGGATTAATTTAAATGTTTTCAAACTTTCTATAAATCATTTGACAAGAGTAACCATTTCATGGGATTGCATTTATTCTCTCAGTAATTCCATATGTTATATATGTCAATAACAATAATGACAACAGGTACATTTTGAGCAGTTACAAAATGCTAGGCACTTAACTGAATGAAGGCAACTCAAACAGTGAGAGGCAGTGTACATTATAATTGCATTCAGGTCCCTGAACCAGGTCAATATAAACACTTGCTAGTTAAAAGGACTGGGTGATATTTTATCTTATCCCTTAATTTTACCATCATTGAAAAATGGACATTTCAGTGTTTTACTTTGTTATATAAAACGTTTATAGTAGGTAATATTACATTTAATCTTTAATTTTATTCTTTTATATTTAATCTTATTTTATATTATATTTAATCTTTGTGAAATATTTTATTATGTATGCTACAAGTTAATTTCTTAATATGGTTAAACTTCTGCAAAATATTCAAGAACACATTATTAGGAAGGAGTAAGGTCATATTGAGTATTCTTTGTTATAGCAGGAGTGTTTTATAGAACTTGGATTCATTGCAGAGCAATTCAGGATTCATGAAATAAACAGTCCAGGACTTTTATGACGGGAAAGTTTGATAAGAGAGTATTGGCATAGTATTAGGAATATTATTTAAAGCTAGAATATGAAAAGCCTCATAAATATCCAAGTTAAGCTTTTTCAGGAACTCAAAAATCAGTGAAAAATTTTAAGCAAAGAAATATCATGAGATTTATAGTTGATAAAGTTTACAGTGCAGTCATCTTTTTTGTAAGATAATTGTCCTGGTAAGTATGGTGGAGTTGAGCCCATTTCCTAGCTCAAATGCTAATGAAAAGTAAAACATGAGACTAAAGATGAGGAGGATTTGTTAGAATGCAGCAATAAGATTTTCAGTGTAAGTTATTACAAATGTATAGAATTGTGAAAAAAATCCTATATATTTTCAATTTCAAAATACTGTGAAGTGCTACATCAGTATTAGCTTTTAAAACAATTATAATTTTTAAATGAACATCTCTCAATTAATATTACATGTTCTCTACGTAGATGAAGCTGCTTATTTATATATTAATTTTTACAATAATGGATTAATGTACTCAGTCTAATTAATACATTAGCTTTCAACTCATTAAATTTAATTAATGAAATTTGGTTAAAACTGGGAAATACTTTCATTTCTGTTGCCAATTTATAGTTAAAATATTAACTAAAGATCACTGAAAAATTATTCAGACAACTATATTTCTCAGATGACTCATTTTCTTGACATTTATCAGTTGTTTCTATATTGTGAGGAAAATTTTGCCATATTCAATACTTAAAATATCTTTTCATTATGTGTCTTTCTATTATTTGAGTCTTTCAAAATAATAAATTAACTATAAATAATTAAGTCTTGGAAGGATTTCTTTGTTTTCCAACAGATTTCATGGCTGTTATTATTTTTGTACAAAAAATAAGAGACATATTTATATAAAATAATACATAATTCCCCACTGCTGGCTTTGAAATAACTTTGAGATCACACTGATATTTGCTTCCCATGATTTTCTGAGCATTTTGGTTACATATATAACATATAATAGGAGCAAATAATTACAAATAAAATATTCTCTTTCCTTAAAGGATGTATGTTTACATTGAACTCTTAATAAAACTAAGGTATATAGTTTAATTATTTTAAATTGCATGATATAGCATTACCACAAGTGATCTTAGTAATATTGGTTTCATTGCCCTTGTTAATGACAATATTGGAAAAGCTCAAAATAAGCAATGAATGGAATAATGATTACTTCTTTTAAGGAGTTAAATTATTTATGAAATGTGGAAAACTCCAACTAATTTCAGATGCACTGCATAGCAGATGTTTATACACATTGTACAAAATCTGGGAGGATATCTTCTCTAATACTTTGTCATCAATCCGTTAATTGCCTTTCAAACATTTCTAGATGTAGAGCACATAAGAGCTTAATCTGTACAAGTTCCTACATTAGTTCAAAAATCAAGGAAATGCAATGTCTAGTGCAACATAAAAGGCCTAAATTAATGTCAGGCTTCTAAGATAATTTAACATGAAATCAAGACTTTCTCTCTTCATCTTGCCATTCTCCATTTTGACTTCATTCTCCAACACTTTATACAGCATTAATCCTATGTTAATATCTGACTGTTTTCCCTGTAAAACAGAATATTTTCTTAGTAGTTACAGAAAAGCAGTCGGGTAAATGCATCAGGTCAGTTATCCATCCTTGGATCAATCTCTGTGATTCACAGATTAAAATACATAATTTTCCAAGACTAGGCTGTATGTCCACTTCAAAAGCTCTTATAGTTGTAAAGTTAAGCTTAACCTGAGAAATGCTGGAGTGAAATCTGGGCTGGATACGGTGACACAATATTTATCAGAGGCAGGAAATTAGAAAAGGAAGAGAAGGGGCAACTGGACTGAGTTTTTAAAAGTTAAATGAATAGATATGTTTGTTAATACTACAAGAGTACAAATCATAAATTATCCATAAAAATATAGTTATGTTATAGTCTTAATCATTTTCCTCAGACAGTGAATGTTTGTCACACATTTTTAAAATAGTGTGATACATACTGCTCAATAAAATCAGTGATAAATTACTTTAAAAAAGTCCAATCTCCATTTAGATACCTTCCATGGATCCTGTTAGCTCTTGCTCCATTCATTTCTGTGGCCCCTTATGGGTAGATTAGAACTGCACTGTGTAAAGCCATCACTTGTGGTCACCAACACCTTGACTCTTATTCTGGGCAGAGAAACCTTGAAGTTACCTGTGAACATAGATTTAGCTCATGGTTACGGAAATATGAACAAAAGTAGTGTGTATCATTTGGGATTAGATGTATTTGATAGCTGATAACTGACCTTCATGCTATCTGATCCACTGTAATGAAGCTGGAGCCCTTGCATGCAAGGCCAGCAGCTTCCATCATGCTTAGAGAAACATTGTGTCTGTCCTGTTGGCCTGCACTGGAATTGAGACATGAAAAAATGTTACCTTTTCTTTTCTAAGACTCTGAGATTTTGGAACTGTTTTTATCCCCAATGGAATTTAGCCTACCCTAATACTATGGAAGGCTTATCATTTTTTAATGCATACTTTGCACAGTTGATAAGCTCCATTTTACATAATAATTCCAAACATGGTTACTGCTAAAGATAAAGGAATAAACAATTATATTCTAGTCAATAGGAGAGATAACGTGAGTCATTTGCTGTACTCACACACTTGTAGGCTAATTTTAGTGTAATGATTATTACAGGAGTACAAGGGAGAGGAGTATACAAAAGAGTACTTACACTGGGAAGAAAATGTGACACAGATGTTATCATTTTAACTTGCTTCTAGAGGACAAGAGAAAGATACTAATAAATACTAAGGGAGTATTTTATATCAATGCAAAATACTATTTCATGGTTCCTTTAACTATTTAAATGGTAAATTTTCTGTAAACATGAATTTATAAATCATGTTTGAAATTACTAAGAATTCTGTATTTTGGCTAGTGCTTAATAAAAATAAAAATGTTACAGAAATTTCAGAATAAATTTTATATTGCTTTTGCAGTATTACAATGTATCAAACAAAATACGGACTCATATCTGTGCATTCTGGAAAAACTTTTAAAGATTTAATAAAATTAAATATCCTTAAATCCTTCATTTCTCAGACCTACAGATTACCATGGGGTGTGTTTAATAGCTGGTCTTCAGTACAAATCCAGCCCTCATATTATCGGCAGCTCAGTTAGGTAGAAATTAATGTATGGTCAGCCAGGGACTGGGCTCAAGCAGGTCAGTGAAAAATAAAGACATTGGAATTGTAGCTGGAGGTGCATCTGAAGAAGGCCAGGCTTCAAGGTAAAATCACAATGGCCAGACTTGCATACTACCCTAAGGGATAAATGAGAACTGGAGATTATACTGTAATTGGTAACACCTCACTTCTTAAGTCTAGATATTCATCAGACACCCAGGTAGGTGACCATGACACTTCATCCTTCCCTTCTCAAAATGTTCCTGATTTAGAAATCATAGATAATCCAAGGCTAATGATGTCAGCCACACTTGATATGTCCTCTGCTTCCCTATTGGGTCAAAATTAGCTAATACTTGAAATCTTATAGGTTAACTATAGATTGACCCAAGTTATACCCATATTTATGACTTTGCTGTATAAATTACCCCTGACAAACGACCTCGGTGGCAACCCACTTGGGACCTCTCCTGTCTCTTAGGAGCTATTCATATTCCCTAATAAACTTTTCCTACTTTTAACTTCCTTTTTCTTTGGGAATTCATTCTTCAATTTCAGGGGATATGAAATCCCCTCACCTGACATCTAGCAGGTTGGAAATTATATTTCTCCTGTATCTCTAAGATGAACTCAAACCGGGCCAATAGCTTGACTATAGTCTCATGAGACATTCTGAACCAGGATGTCCAGCAAAGTCATTCCTAGATTTCTGTGTCATAATAAATGTTTGATGTGTTAAGCCAATAATTTATTATAAGATTTATGCAGCAGTAGATGCAATGCATTACCAATGCGGGTCTCATAGAGTTTATCATATAAAACAAATTCACAACTAAAAAAGAACCTGAGAGAACATTTGATTATGAGCATTTCAGGATAGACCCAGATAAACCCTGATTTAATGTACACGGTTCGGTCATCCTTATGGGTGCTGAAATGACAGGATTAGATCAGAAATCCCTTCTTCACCACTTTCAAGAGGAACAGCTCCATTTCTATTGTTTTATAGTTTGTAATGGAAAATAAGCTTCCAAAAAAAAGAAAACCAGGGGTGGAAATATTACACTAATCTTTTTTTTTTTTTTTTTTTTACCAGGGATCGAACTCAGGTCCTTGCTCTTGTGCAGCAGGCAGCAAAACCACTGAGGTAAACCTCTGGCCCCTTACACTAATCATTTTAAAGAAAGTGGAAAAAAGTATTCTATGAAATTTAAGTGGCTGTATTTTGCAAAGTTATATCCAAAATACGGGTCCCTTGTTCAACCAGATTCTGTTTGTTCAGTATAAGATTAAAATTACTCCTTCTCTGAAATGACGTATCGAATAAGTTGTGCTCTATCATTTGTGAAGCTTTAACAAGTTTGTGAGGTCCTAGTGAGGAAATCATTTTCTCCCATCATTTACGTTATGATATGTATGAGAAGAGCAAGGAGTTTGTGTGCAGATGCTATGATTGATTATTTGCCCTCAAGTAAACTGCTTAATCTCTTCAATCTTTCAAATTGTGTTGTTGTTGATTTAAACAGGAAAATAATATATTATATATTTCTTGGCAAGCTACTTGACAAAATAATTGGATTACACTAACAATAATTTTTTTAAAATGTATTTTGGGTACTTTCAATGGACAGTGATTAATTTTTATAACCTTTTATGACTTGCATATTGGAATTAAAAAACTAAAGTTTTCCTTTGACCAGTATGAATTTCAGAGACAGGTCATATCACTTTTTAGTCTTAATTTATTTACTCATTCAACTCATTCATATTAATAGCCCTGCTCTATTCAAGAAACTGACCTACAATGAATCAATAAAGGAAGGTTAATAAGGTAAGCTTAACCTTTACTTTTAAAATTTTATAATTCTCTTCGTATGAACACTGTTTCCCATTATTATTACTAACTACCATACTTCAGGAATATTGAGGGTCTAGTAATAACCGTGATTCTTTCTCATTTTGCTGCCATTGTTGGTATAAGTGGAAAGCTTTCATGAGTCCCTGATGTTCTGTTTATTCTGGTGATGAATGTGTTAATGGGGTCAGCATATTTTTCCATGGGCAAGTGGAGGATAAAGAGGTCTTCCTTCTTAGAGTAACATGGAATCCCTTTGGCTTTATTGGATGATATTTAAAGAATGTAAAAATGTTGCCAGAACAGAGGATCTGGGCTGGATGATAATCAGGACTGTGGAATGGTATTGCCTCTTGGGTCCTTCCCAAGGACCTCAGAAGCAACTCAGAGTCAAGAGTGGAAATGTTTACAATTCCTTTACTGAATAATGAGCAAAACAGGCTCACTGGACAGAATAGTACACTTGGAATGGGCAGGGTTGAGAGGTGACAACTACTAATGATGAAAGTACATCCACAAAAGTGAGGGTGGGCAGTGTCCAGAGGCTGTTAGTTCTTTTTCTCATCTGTTTTTCCTAGAAAGTGAAGGAGCGGTGGAGGGGTGCATCCAATGGGTCTTTGTACAGTCACTAGGGGGAATCTGTGTTTGTTACTTTTCTCTCATTGCTGAGATAAAATACCTGACACCTAAAATTAGAAAGGAAAGGGTTTATTTGGCTTAGAGTTTGCCGAGGTTTCAGTCCAAGGCAAGGATGCCAGAGAGACATCACAGAGGAGAAACACTGCGGCATACACAAGGTGGCAGAGGTAACAAGAAGGAATGTAACAGTGTTTTTCTCCCCCTTTTATCTTATGCAAATTACTTATGGGCAGCACTCACACCCTCAAACCTAGTGCCCTTGAGTCTAGCATTGCACCATAGATCAATTCCAGAAAGAGCTTCACCTATGCTTGCATGTGGCTTTGGGGGGACATCAAGACACAAGCCATAATAGGCTCCATCCTTATAAAGGGAGGGGAGGTTTGGAACTTACATGGTCATAGAGTAAACATGGCAGCTGAAACTGTGTGTATGTGTGTGTGTTTGTGCAGGGGGCTGAAAACTACAATGTAAATGGATGTAATAAGGCTAAAAGATAGGCAGGGTTACGATGGGCTGACTTAGGGTCTGCGCCCTTTGGTTGTACACATGCTGGCACCAAAATTGTAAGATTATATAGATGCAGGAACCTGAAAGAGCCTTGATATGCACTCCTCAAGAAATTTTGAGATCGCAGGCCCAAAATCTTAGACTATCATGTGCCTATAAGTGCAAGATTTTCTGCTTTTGCTCACCTGCCACTTTTCCAGCTCCAGGCTATGTTGAGCACACTACCTATGCTATCAATATTTCATTACTCAGTGATTTAGTCACATTTTCCATAGCTTGCTTAACACTGTCAGGATAGCCCAAGGGAAAGAAATATTAACCGCAGCCATATTTTGAGACTGGGATTAACTTTCCTTTAGAACAATGTCTCAGACATTGTGTTTGGACCACCAGTAAAAGCACTCCCCTCACTCATGAAGAGTTTCTTCCTTAGTTCTTGAAATCCTACCTGATTTCAGGCTATCTCAAGCCATTAGTCATGGTCAGAATCACAGCAAAATTCCTGCAAATGTAACTATCCAAAAGTTTGGTGACTTAAAACATTCACTTCATCAGCTTTTAATTCTGCAGGTTGGAGATTTCAGCTAATCTCTCTGAGCTTGTCCTTCCTTAGGTGAATTCCAGTATGTGTCTGCAGCCAACAGCACACCAGGAGGCTTTCTATTTCTTGAGGTTGGAGGGCTAATGAAAGAGGGATTTGAGTCATCTGTCTCCTATCACCCAGTAGCTTAGCCAAGGCTTCTATTTGTGTTGTCTTAACTGGTTTACAAAGGACCGGGAAGAAAGTAAGCCAAAGCTTTTTAAGTTTTGGCCTGAAAGTACTTCAGTGTTACTAATCTAATTCTATAGATCATAGGGAATCAGAAGTTTGAATCAAGGAGTTACAAAATTGCACTGAAAAGTGGCAATATAAAGAGACCAAAGTGAGTAAATATAGCTATAGTTACAAATAACTTGAAACAGCCACAATCTCCCAAATTAATCCTATCAGTGAATTATGTAAAATACTTTATGCACTCTAACAACCCTGAAAGTCTCATCTGACATCGACACCATGCTCCGAGTCCAGGATCATGGTGTGACAGCCTGTTGAGAAGAACCTCCTCAAGTGCAGTGTACCTCATTCATAGATCTGGGAACTCAAAATACAATTGCCCTCCCCATCATCAGCATGTGGTGGTGAGAAAGGAAGAACACAGCTGAAAAAAAATCCTTCTATTCCAAAGAGTGGAAAATTCAAAGTACAGAGTAATTATTCCTCCACAGCAATTATGAAAACCATCTAAATATACTAGTCCTCCTTACTCTGGTGTGGTAATGAATCCTTAATCATTGTGTTGCTCTGCACTGGAATTCAGGTTTCAGTCATTTTTTTTCTGCTACTTTATGATAGAAGCCTGAAGTCCATTGAATCTCAATCTCTCTCTCTTCCTCTCTCCACGTAGCCTCATATGTCATCCAGGCTGACTGTGAACTTAGGGATCTCCTGCCTCAGTGTCCCACATATTTGGGATTATAGGCTTGACCCATGACACTCATCTTGTCATTGAATAACATCCTTAGTCTACTGCTCACCTGTAGGATTAGGGGTCTAGAGACTGTCATGGAATTTGGACAATTGGGTCTCTTCTTCTGTGGAGCATTGGTGCTATTGCTGCCACAACTCCCTTAAACATGCTGAGATGTTTCTACATTAAACCATCCCCAAGATGTGATCACAATTAGTTTTGAGACATGTGCCTTTCTATAGCTATTTTTAATATGTTAGAGCAGCTAAGGTACATTGAAAAGGATTTATCACAGGGAATTGCCACAACTAGCATCACATGCAACATTACGGTCCATGTTAACTTCAAAAGGGATGTGTATGGAGATACCAGCCCTTTTCTCTTATCATACTGCTTTCTATCTCTGTCCAACTGTACCACTCTATCACCCACTCCAGAGCAAAGAACTTGCAAATTTTAAATCAAAGTTTCATTAGAAAACAATAAAACAAGGATGTTATTAAGATATGGGAATTAAAGGTAATACATCCATAGAAGTCCAACAGAGAGATTTAAAACAGAATTTAATACAAGAGGCTGTAAATACAAAATAGCATTGTGTAAAACACATGCTATGTTTATAATACTGAATATTATCATTGTGACTATAAAAGACATTGACAAGAGATGTTTCTTATTTTCTGGACATTTAGCTGCTGAAACATGCAAAAGTAACCAAGGGATATCTGAAATTTGTGATTATGGGCTGAAGGGAACAAAGTCTGAACTTCATGATATTGCACCAAGAGGCATCCACGGTGAAAAAGAGAAATACTATGAATATTGGTATGAGATATACTTTTATAAAATAAGGATGTCATTTTGTTCACTTTGTTTGATAGTGAAAGAACTTCATCTAATTTAAATACTTCCGAAAAATTATAATATGTAAATTTTCTTACTCAGCAGTGTTAAATTTTTTCCTACAACATTCAAAATGTACCCTCTATAAATTCAATGTGAAAGTACAATAATATTTATCTTACAAGCATTTGCAGTAGGAAAGAAACAGGCAACAAACATTCATCAGTAGGGCAGGAATCAGAAATATCATGTCTATTATGAGTGATGAAATATAACAACAAAGATGAAAAACATTTGTTCTATAAAAACCCGAGCTTGGATAAAATCAGGATTACACCTGAGTCAGGGAAATGACAAACTAAAAGAGCGATTTCTATTACTTCTGAAGATGTGTAAGACAAAGTATTTTATTGAATTTTAGACCAACTCTCGACATCAAGCAGGAGAAAGTCTCTAGTTTTCTTTCAAAACTCTTTATTTTATTTTTTGCTTATTTTCATGATACTAGAAATCGAACTTAGGACTTTTGCATGAACTACATCACCAGACCTTGTTTTTATTGTTTATTTTGAGATGAGATCTCTCTAAGTCTTTAAATTGCACAGGCTGAGCTCAAATTTGGGGTCTTCTTGCAGAGCCCTTAGAGTGGAGGGGTTCATGTTTTGTGCCACTGGGTGTGGTTTAAAAAAAATTAACCAATAACAGAAAAAAAAAAAGAAAATCACATATAGCAGTTGAGTAACAGCTTGTACTTTGATGCATGCATATTTTTGAGTTGGTTTAAGCATATTTATCTCTTCAAATACTTAGCACTTCTTTAGGATAAAAACTTTCAGAAACCTTTCCTCTGTCTTCCTGGGATGCAGGGTATGTTAGTCATTGTTATTTACAGTCACCCTACTGTGCAGTAGCAGACCAGAACTCGTTAGTGTTCAGTGCAGCTTAGTACCCAAGGGTCGGTATCTCTACACCCCTCCCACCCTTCTTCCCCAACCTTTGGTAATCACCATTCTCTCACCTTCTGTGGAACCAATACTTTGATATGGACTAGGTCATCTGGTACTTTTATTTCTGTGTCTGGCTTACGTAACTTACCAGAATGTCCCACACGTCCATCCATGATTTTAGCAAGTGCTATAATAGGAACAGAAATACATATACTAGATGAATGTTAGAACAAAATATTTCCACATCTGTATCTGTTTAACCATATTGCTATACTCAATATAGATTAAAATTCTTATTAAAGTCAATTCAATAATACAGAGTAATTAGGGAGATAACACTATAAATGGATAAAATAATTATTTTATAAATAATTTTTAGCAATATTATTTGTAGCAGAGTTCTTCACTAATAGAACTACTTTAGTTTATCAAAGCATGTAAGTAATGTGAATAATAAAGAAGTCATCTGGTTTCATGATCTTATGACTCTGGCTCTTTTTACATTCTGTAAAGGAGGATTTTTAAAGAAGATATTACATATATAATATAAAACAATGTATTATTATATGTTATATATTATGCTTAAATATTTAATATAAAATTAATAGACAATTTTATATTGCATATGTTTATTATAGTTGCAAACACAATATCTCCATTGCTTCTCAATGTCAATTACCATGAGAAATTATAAGTACAGGCAGCCTATCCAGAAGGTAAGAACAGGTCCCTAAATTTAAAATTCCTTAGAATCTGGCAAAACATAATTCTGACACTGTATGGTCAGTCATTTCTGGCAGAGGCCTAATTTTAAATCTCTGGAGAATATAAAATAGAATGCAGAGATATTCCTTTAATTTGCTAATTTTCATAACTAATGTGGTAATGACAATAACATTTATGGATTTTCTTCTCACTGAGGCATTGCTCAGTCTCCTCCCTATAATTAGCTTATTGATTGCTCTTAAACTACCAACAAGAAGTATTAATACTACCCCCATTATTCAGAGGAGGAAGACCTCAAAAACTACTGGAGGTCAAATATCTAGAAGTTGTAGAGTTTATATTCAGAAAGGGTAACTAAGAATTGAAGCCCATATTTTTAATCACTTTTCAAAACTGCCACTCAGAAAAGATGAATTACAATGAAGTTGAAACTATATAAAAGAAATTGTTTACCCATATTGTCAAAGCAGTTCCATATTCCAGTATTTATGTACATTACAGCAACATGTAAGATTGTTATCTGATCATTGTTATAGTCCCTCACCAACAAAACTGAAGTATTTCAGTGATGTATTTAGAAGGACCTGCAATCAGGGTGATAAATAACAGCCATTTTAAAGTATAGATTTCTCTTGTAGTTTCGATTTGCATATATATTTAAGCAATAAGCTATCCTACAACATCATTCTGGTAGTTATTAATTTATTCTATTGCTCCTCCTTCCATCGCTTTTATCTATAACTTATTACATACTTTCCAGCCTGTATATACTGCTCTGCATGAGATGAATGTGTATTGTCAGAATCATGTTTCCCTCCATCCAGGCTTGGATGATGAATCAGATGCTTTAGATTAGTTCGAGTACTTCCTGCAGTATTTGGCCTTATCAGTGCTCCAGAGCTCAAAACGAAGTGTGCACCCTGGGAATTGTCAGAGAAGAGCCATAGTAATACAACCGCAAACAGGGATGCAAAATAAGGCCAAAGACCGGATAACCAGAGCCTCCTGCAGAATAAAAGTTCCTCACTCAGCACAGGTGAGTTCAGCCACTCAGGTGAGTGACCAGGTTTGCTCACCCACTGTCAATAACAGTGTAGGTAAAAACAAGCATGAGTAACATAATGAAAGGTTTACGTTAGTTAGGAGGGCTTGGTATTTATAAAAATGAACATCAAATATTTGTAAAATGATTCCACCTAAACCAAATTAACATGCCTGTTAAATTTCAAAAAAAGAAAAGATCTCAGAGGCAAAATACAAAAGCAAAATTTTCTCTCAGATCGATAGGGCTGAATTTCTTCGTGGCATCAAGATAGATATTGAGTTTAGTATTGTTTAGAAGAGTTGGAAATAGGACAAAATTTATAGGGATTATGGAAGTATTTGTTTTCATTTCTACATTTATTTTCCATATGTACTGAGGAGAATAAAATATGAACCTTTAATTTAGCAATTACTATATTGTCTTTAGATTGTTTGATTAGTTTGCATACACTTTATCTATTCATTATTAATAACAAGGAACCTAAGGCTAAATGACTATCACAGGTTACACAGCCACAAAGCAAGCAAGAGAGCCGGGATTTTGAACATAACACATTTCAATTTCATTCCCCTTCCCTCTATTTCTGTTTATTTTTCCAGCACCAGATTCATTTATTTAACTTATAAAAGCTTATAAAGTTAATTATAATATATACAAATTAAAAACCAGACTTATACTCCAAAGAACATATAAAACATGTAAATAGTTGTGTTAGGTCAAGGTACACTTTTGATACTTTGTCTGTGGTTTTTATATTTATATTTTTTCCATGTAGAAGAAACAATGTGATATTTAAGCTTGTGTGTCTCAGTTACTTCACTTAACATTATGGTGTCAAATGGCATCCTTTTCCTACAATGGTCTCAATAGAACATCTTCTGAGGAAAGATGGGAAAACATACAGACTTTCACTCTTCCCTTCTCCTGGCTTTCCCTCTAACCATTAAGATTTGATTTCACTATTCTTTGTGAAAGTTTGTTAGCATAATAAATTATGTTCCAAATTTTCCACTGAGACATTTAGACATTTGTTAATAAGATTTTACCTTTTTTGGGAACCTGTTGCATTGATTTTACATTGATTTGTTCAACAATTCTAACTAAAGTCCTACACCATCAAGGCCTATGTTGGTTTTGTGGCCATGGGCAGGGAGGGAGGGGGAAGAGGAGGAGAAGAAGAAGAGAGGAAGAGGAAGAGGAGGAGGAGGCAAAAAAAGGAGAGAGAGAAAGAAGGGGGCAAGGAAGAAGAGAGGGAGGAAAGGTGGAAAAGAATTAGAAGGAAAGAAAAAAGGAGGGAAAGAAAAAATAAAACATAGGCAGGTGACCAGCTGGGCAGCCATGTTGTGTAAATAATCAGAGCTTAATCCAACCTGGAGCATGGACAAAAATAACTATTTATCAAACAACTAGAAACTTGTTTTCGTTAGTGGAGATTGAGAGAAGTCGATTACTCCACTTAGGGCAAGAACCTTTTGTTCTATTGAAGGCTTGTAGCAATCAGCTGCTTTAACATTGTCTTGCAGGTTTTGTTTGCCAGCACTTGAAATGTTGCACTATTTATACACTTAACAGTGTTTTTTGAGTACCTTCTGTATGCCGACACTGCGTTGCAATGTGGAGAGCCAATTATGACTAAGAGACCTCAATCTCTTCGTCAAAGAAGTGCTTATATTTTGTAAAGACATAAACAAACCTATGTATGCAGACAGGCTTAAAATAGAAATGTAAGTCCATTGAAAAAAACAAAAATATTATAATATTTACTTTTAATAGCCACTTTAGAGGGAATTTTGGATTCTCGTTCCTCTGTCAGTCCACATCATTTTTCTTCTTTTTGATTTGATCAGTGCATGAATTTGGACAAAGCATCCACTCTATCTCCAAAATTCTTCAAATATTGACCCTATCCCTACCTCAAGAGTAAATCCTCATAAAAGTAACTAAATCCATCTAATCATTTTGATTCCGTTTCCTTGGTCAGCAAAGGAGTCTCTTGACCTGATTCTGTTCATTAAAGTAGTCAGAAGTTTGTAAGTGTATTCAGAGGCTCTGTAGACACAGTTTGTTGACTTGCTTACTTTGTGGCTTATAAAATGATAGATATGGCAGAAAAATGTTCTTTTTGTAGCCATTATTTCTATATGTTACTCTCAGAAGGGAGCAAGTTGCTGGGGACAGAGCTCAGGATAAATCAGCATATAGAGAGAAGAGTGGGAAGACAAAAGAAATAGAAATGCCAGCAACGCTGGATTTATCGTCAGGCACACAGGAATCAGGGGTTCTTTCTATGAGGAATGTATTTTTCTCTTTCATGCTTATGCTGCTTGAATCGAGGCTTCTTAATATTAGCATCCAGAAGCATTTTGATTCATGCATATTCCAATCAAATTTTCAATCAAATTTTATTATTTTGCCAAATAGAGCTAATTTATCTGGAAGTAAAAAGTCATCTGCAAGTATACAACTTTCAAATAAATTATGTTGTAAAGTAAAATGTTATGATGAAAAACACAAAAAAGTAAATTTTAAAATAATTTATGAAAAAATAATATATAATTAGATTAAGATTAAAATAGGAAAAATTTAATAAGTACACCAGAAGGTGTTAATTTCAAAGTAAAGTTACAATAAAATGCAAAAAGCTACCAGGGGCTGGGGATTTAGCTTAGTGGTTCCTCCGCCTGCCTCACAAGCACAAGGACCCGAGTTCAATCCCTGATACCCTCCCCCCCAAAATGCAAAAAAGCTACTATTTACCAATGGAGAAAATTAGTTTTTTCAGAATTAACATCACTGTTGGAAAACTAAAAAAAAAAATGCTTTAGAATCATTCTACTCAATATAGCACATAGATATTTATAGAATACTCTATTAACTTGATTAATCTTATTTTTTTCAATTAAAAATACTTTGAAGGAACAGAAATTCATAATATCAGATATCAGATATCTGAACTGAATATATTTCTACATAGATATAAGCCAGTGAACAGCAATAGCCTTGTCAGGAACTGAAAGAATGAATTTTAGATCTCTAAAATATTTATCTTGGAGTTGGGAGTTCCATCAGCTTTATTTATAGTTCAAGGATGGAAGAACCCAATGCCTAAAAATTAGGACATTGCTGGAACACAAAAGTGTCACTTTAAAAGATGAGTATAATATTAACATTAAAATTTGTGATACATTTAATACACCGTTTAACAAAGTTTGATAACTATCAATTGAATATTTTTAAAGAAAGATTTTCAAAATAATTTTCAGAGAAATTATAAATACATAGCAAAATTGAGAGAAAGATATAGAAACATAAGCCTTCTCCCTACATACACATAGGCTCGAAAAGAGAATAATTTAAGTATGCAGTCATGTTTCGGTGCTTGGCTGCTTTGAAACTCATTGAGTTATGCACTCCATGCTGAAAGTTTTGTCCCGGAACTCATTCTGTGTTTGCTGCTCATTGCACAAGCTTGAACTTGTCAGTGCTGACTGCCTCCTGACTTGCTGCCCTTTCCTGCCACAAAGGCTCATTTAGCACTGCACTTGTCCTTCTTGGTACTCATTGTGACACCAGAACTAATTAAAGCACACTTCCTAGACAGCACTGTATTAGAAAAAGTCACCATGAATTCTTGTGAGAACTTGAGCTCACTCTTTGGTAATTTGAGGTAAACACTTAGTACACACTAAAGCCAACTCAATAATGTTAATTTTAATTAGTCAAGTTAATAATGTTAGCTTTCACAGGAGAGAACATGAGCAAAATATATAGAGAATTGAGTTAGTATTTGCGATATGAGATTTGTTGGATTGTGGCTAGATCTTCCTTCCTTCCTTCCTTCCTTCCTTCCTTCCTTCCTTCCTTCCATCCTTCCTTTTTTTAGTTTTCCATTTTTCACATCATGTTACATTCATTTATTTAAAGATGCATGAGGATTACCCAATCTAAACTGGTTCATCTTCTTATATTATGATGAAACAAATTCCTTGATCAACAACCTTGCTTGAAGATTTTTGAATGAGGAAATGGATTTGCAACAATATAGGAATAACCAGATGACAAAAGCAGGTGAAAATGAAAGTCTGGATAGGAGAAAAAGCCCTGACACCAAGTTCACTTATGCTGGTCTGAGCTTAGCTTTCAAAGTGTATGAGGAAGGACTTGTGAGGAGCATCAGAATCTGCTCCAGAAGTTCCAGAGGTGCACTCATCTGCAATGGTAGCTCACACAGTTCTGCAGTCCTAAAGAACAAACCAGAAATAAATCCATTCCTCCAAAAGAAAATAGGGAAAATCACCTAAAAACTTCATATTGAATTTATATAAATGGTTTTATTATCGGTAGGAAGTACTTATTCTATAAATTTGTTATAGATTAATTTGAGTACATAAATATTGTTAAGTATTTTATTTTTCATGAAATAAGCAAAAGTATTATAAGACTATTATCTTTGCTGCCATTAGACATCATTTCCCTACTTTAAATACTAATATTTGTGTTTTCTAACGTGATTTTGCTTTTTTTCACATTCAGTTTTCAATTCCCTGAAATACATCCTTGTATTTGGAATGAAGAGTGTTTGAGCTTTATTTTTTCTGCAATTATAATTTGTCTTATGTCATTTTTATTTTTATGATATTAAAATTATATGTGTGTGTAAGTTGAAGAATTGCCTATCAAGAGATTCTATTTTTTTCTCATGGATTATTTCCATTTAAAAATATTATTCATAGGTATATTTTTGCATTTTTGGAAAGATATAAAGATTTTATATCTCTAAACCAGTTATTGGTAATGTATAGAAAGACTTCTTGTTTCCATTTCAAAACTTGATATGACGCATTGCACAATTTTTAGTTATAATATAGCATTCACATTGTTTAAATTGCTTAATTTTTTGAGAGGATAATTAATACATTACATTGTATTTTTAAATTTTTAATGTATTGGCACAAGTAGTTTTATTATTGTTTATTATCATGTAGGTTGTACTTAGAAACATAAAATAAAATCTTTGCTGGTATTTTGTTAGTTTGGTTTTTTCCATTTTTCTTTTTACCCCACTGATAGCTTCATGCCATTTTCCTTTGGGGATTTTTGTTGATTTATCATTGTTATTTACATTTATTTTTATGCCTGTGATTATTCATTTGTTCTATTTTATTTTGTGAACTACTGTAGTTGTCTTTTTTAATCAGTTGGTGAATCTGTTTTTACTTAAAATTTAACCCATTGTCTTACTGAGTAAACTTCTTTGTACATAGTTATATGATTCTATTATTTTTCTTCTTTTAACATTTCATTGTTAATTTTCTTAATTTTCATAGTTTATAATTAGCAAACTAATAATTATTTTTTAAATGTATGTAGTTTATTAGACAGAGAACCAATATATATGGAGACAGAGACAGACGGAGACAGAAGAGAGGGAAACTCACAGGTTTTGATTCCTGCTATTTTGGATGCTGTGAAGCTCCAGGAAATGTCACCTGCAGATCGGAGGACTAGGGAATCCACTGGTAAAATTCAGTCTATGTTTGAAAAGTTGAAAATCAGGGGTGGTGGAGAGTGGCATGAGTCCTGGAGTCCGTAGCCTAACAGAATCACGTCTGGACAAGAGAGGACGAGGTCCCAGCTCCTTAGGAAACAGCACACACACTCTTCTTGGCCTCTTTGTTCTTTGCAGCTCCCGTGTGATGGGAGGACCCCTCCTACACTGCTCAGGCTCAGGTTCTCTTCTCCATGTACCAATTCAGATGCCAATCTCATGTGGACACACAGTAAGAAACTCCCAGAAATATATTTTGCCAGGTATGTTGGGATCACTTAGTCGAAAAGCACTGATATTTTAAATGGGCCATTATGAACAGTCTAGTCCAGGCCAGACGATTAAGAGAATGTGACATGCAAATACTTTAAGGAATATGTGTGGCGCATGCCATAGATGCTTTAAGTAATGGGCTATCTATATTTTCACTGTAAATGTAGTTAATAGCCAGTTAATTAGCTGTAAAATATTTAGTGTGTTTTGAAATCATTTTCAAATGTACATTTTTAAATAATACACAGTAATACCTTGGTTCACAAATGCTTCTATTTGCAAACAATTCTGTTTGTAAAAAAAAGCATTTGGCAGATTTTTGCTTCCTTTTGCACAAACTCCCCATCGGGGACAAACACTTCGAAGGTCACCTTCCCCACACAAACACAAACTCCAAATCACAAAACAAATTACGTCATAAACCAGGACACCACTGTATTGTGATGGAGCATTAAACAATGTTAGTATTTTGCATGGCATTAATATTGATTCTATAAATAGATTAAATCAGTCAAATGAAAATTTATCTTCACTTTAGTAATTTCTTTTTGTATTGTACAAATCACTGGTTGTGATACAGGAGATAAGACTAATAAATAATATCCTTAAATGTATTATAATATGTAGAAAAATAATATATAAGGGTACTGGTGTTTAAAGCTAGACTTCTTCATGGGATGCAGACTGGAATATGTTTCAGTGAAAAGAGGAAAGCACACCATACTAGTAAAGACTCCAGTGGAGCAAGAGTCACGAACTCCATACACTATAACCAGCTCTTCCTTGTGCATATGTGCTTCTTTGAGGTCAGAAAAAACAATGACATTTACTCTGAAGATGGAAATATTGTTGAAAGAACAATTGTATCATTATTAAATATCAAACATTAAAATAATGTAGTGGTTACAAATTATAATATTCTTTATCACAGTTTATTACCACAAATTGTAATGCATTCAAAATGACATTAAAATAACTGTCAGCCTTTTATCTAGATTTTATTTGTATTTGTATCTTTTCCTTCAGTAAAATTATATCTATTTCAGTAAGAAATGATTTGGTAGCATTCTTATCAACATATGTCCCAGCTTAAAATAGCAACACTGACATTCTTTCTTATTAAAAACAGGCTTAATTGATAACAAAATGATTGACATTTGTAACTGACACAAGTTAAAATTGCTTCTTCTTTGAATGTCTTTGTTGAGGGCTGTGGGAAAGTTAAAAATATACAAACAGCACAAGCATGTCTGATGTTGAAGGGAAGGAACTGTATTTTCAATCAGTGTCTCCTGGAAGGAATTAGAGGTCTTTTGGAGAAAGCAAGTCAATGAAAGCTGCATGTGATATCCTGTCTGCTTCTCTGAGATTTTCTTTTTTATATTTGCAGGAAATTGAGAAATAATACAATTTAAGGAGGAATATAGTCATTTATTTAGTTTCATATAACTCTAAAGTGATTTTTACATAGCACAAAAGTTGAGTGGAATTACTAGTTTCAGTGGCAAAATATTTGTCCAGCAATTATAATTTATTTTTGTACCCTAACGCTTTTGAAAGTGCCTGGCTTAAAGTTGATGTTGAAAATCATTTTTAAATTGATGATGAATAGAAAATAAAGCGATATCAGGTATAATCTATTAAAAGTAGTCAGGCTCTAAGATTGTTATGCACAACAGACAAGATGATTTATTATGGAACTCAGATTATTGTAACCTGAAACATCAACGAATTTATGTTTTTCATGTATAATGTGACTTATTTTATTGCTTATTTATTTAAAATAAATATAGTAATATGATATTGTGGATAATAAAAATTAGAACAGGAACTATAGCACTTATGTGATAACTTGACATTTCCAATATCTTTAATAAAACTTTATCAAATTCAGTATTTTCTTTTACATCACTGATAATTGATCCATGATTCAATAACTGAAGAAGAAATGTATATGTTTTATTTTTATCTACCTGTGGAACTTCCTAATTAATAATTTTTTGTAACACTCAATATTTTTGCAGCATGGTATCTACAGAAACAGATATTTCAAATTCAATCTGAACCAGCAGTTTAATTTAAATATATTTAAAAATGTATATCTTAATAATTGTACATGTGTGGAGTAGTATGTGATGTATCATCTTGTAATGTTCGAATCAGTGTAAATATTTTCATCTCCAAACATTGATCATTTCTTCATGGTGAAGCTATCCAAAACCTATTAACTACATTCAGGAATGTTCAATAGCCAATCATTATTTCTGGAATTATCAAATTCTGAAATGATGCAGAAAATATGCTTTACATTTTTTAAAAAGAAAAATGAAAACGTGAGCAGCCAAAGCTCCCATTTAATAACCAGATTTATTTCTGTAGAGAAATCCTAAGTATCAACCTCAATGTGTCTCTTTCTCCCGTATCTAATATGGAATGTGTCAGGGTCTTCCCTCTGCCTGTAGCTTGTATGATAATAGGATAGATGAACTGTATATCATGTATATATTTGAAATGACAGTCCACACATTTCAGTTCTTATGTGTGTAAGGTTTAAGTTTTGGTGGCATAAAACTAACAGGTTACTACAACAATATAAATTTGATAAAATTTGAAGCTGAATTTTGATAGAATTAGCTTTTAGATGAATGACTGAGTTTCATAGCAAGACTAAGTGAAATGCAGAAAAACCTTCTGCATATTCTTTCCCATCCCATATGCACAGCTTTCCTGAATACCACAACCCTGCACTAGCTAGGCACATACCTTTAGTCCCAGTTACTTGGGGAACTGAAGTATGAGATGACAAATTTGAGCCTAGGCCAGAAAAATTGACAGGAGACCCTGTTTTAAAAATTAAATTAAATTAAATTATGAAAAACAAGGTCTGGGGATATAGCTCAGAGCTAATTTCTGAGTTCATTCGATCATATTGAAAAAGAATCTTCACCATAGTGGATTTTTACTAACATTAACATATCGTTTTCACTCATTGTATTAGTTAGTTATGTTAAGGTTCACTCACTGTACATTCTATGAACTTTAACAAACGTATAATAACAGGTATACATCATAGTACACTCATAAAGATTTGTTTTGCTGCCTAAAAATCTCTGTGCTTCGCTTTTTTTCCTTTCTTTCTTCCAACCTCTGACAACCACTGGTCATTTTACTCTTTCCGTAGTTTTTTCATTTCCAGAAAATGAATAGCTCAAACAATAGAGTGTATATAGCCCTTGCTGATTAGCTTCTTTTACTTAATATTTGTTATGGTGAAAATCTACAATGTCCCCCAAAGGTTCATGGGTTAGGAGGTATGACTTTTGAAATGTACCTCCTGAATCGTGGGACACCACACTTGTCAGTAGAATAGCCCAGTGTTGAGCTGGTGACCAAATGTGATGTTAGAAACATCCCCCTGAGAAATTCTTCCACTACATCGTGACCAAAATGGTTTGGATAAGAGTCCCTTACAGGGCTCTGTATTAAAGACTGGTTACCAGCCCATAGCTAAGAGCTAGTAATGGAACCTTTAAGAAGTGGGAGGCAATCAGGCCACAAGGAGTCCCTGGGACTGGATCCTCTTCCTCCCTCTTTCTGATTCCCAGCTACCATAAAAGAGTGACTGTTCTGTAACATGCTTCCATCTTATGGTGCTGCTCTGCCACAGGGCTAAAACAACAGGACCAAGCAACTATGGTCTGAGGCATCCAAAACTGTGAGCCAAAGTAATCTTTTTCTTTTCCTAAGTTAATTGGCTCAGGTATTTGGTCACAGTGATGGAAATCTAACATTTTCCCTACCTGAATAATTCTGAGCTAGGCATAGTAGTTTTTCTTTGTTCTTTTTCTTGCTAGAGATTCAAAAAATTAGCTTATCTGAAAATGGAATATAGCACAATATCACTTATATATGGAAATTTAAGAAGTCCAAATATAGTATAGAGTGATAGAGAACAAAACATTTGTTCCCAGTTGTGACAGATGGGAAATATAGAAATAGAAGTGAGAGGGTATAGAGCAGCAGGTATTCAGAAGGAACAAGTCTAGAGATCTAATATATAGCATGAAGGCTATAAGTAATAAAATTGTATTGTATATGGAATTCATACTGAGTAGATTTTATTTGCTCTTGCCACAAAAGTAAGTCTTGCTATCTATATGCAATGATGGACATGTTAAATTTTTCACCTTAGTAAACTGTTTACTTTCTATATGTTTTCAATAAGATCACTTTATATATATTAAATGTATACAAAACATACTAAAATGAAAATAAATTTAAATAATAGTAAATTAATACCATAAAGAAGGTTTTTATTAAACCATGTATTAGGCTTGGTATAAAAAACAAAAAAATCTTGGATGGCATGTATGTATAGCCTCTAACAACCAGTATAAATCATCACAATTTTCTACAGTTAATATGTATAGAGTTCCTTCTCTTCTTTTTTTTTATTTTGGTACCAGGGATCAAACTCGGGTCCTTGCACTTGGGTGGCAGGCAGAGAAACCACTGAGCTAAACCCCCCGCCCAAGTTCCTTCTCTTCTGAAGAATGTGTTACATTCTTTGCTCAAAGACATTTTCTTCTTTGAAAACACTAAGTTATCCTTCTATTTTCGAAATAACTGAAAGTCTTAGTTGGTTGTAGTCTGAAGGACAAGTCTTCTGTCACTTCTGCAGAGAGCATAGCGCTGCACACACTTCCCACTCACAGCCTCCAACGCTGTTCCTTCAAGCAGGGAATGGTCTGCCTGCAACAGAAACAGGAAGTCAGCCTGGACTCTCCCTGGCCAGCAACACTGTGATAGACTTGTCTACACACATCTGGGCTTGATTGCTAATATTGAACAGTTGCTAACAAGTCAGTTATTGCTTTTCAAATTCATTGCCAAACACAATCAAAACTAGATTGACCTTATAAACAATAGTCGAAAGTGTCTATCTGTCAAAATTTGCTATAATTATGCTTAAACTTAGAGAATCGGGGTATCCCACACTTGAGTTTTCTGTTTTTCTTAAAGAGTTTCTAAGTAAGGTCAGACTCTTTGTCCTTTCTTTAAGACCAATTCACTGCAAAAATGTTTCTTTGTTCGTTCTTTAAGACTAATTCATTGAAAAATACTTGCTCATTGTTATTTCTGAAAAAATTCAATTAAGACTATTGCTTAAAAGAACATTTAGTTATTATTCTCTGCATCTGTATAATGGTTTAAAAATAAAGTAAAATGATGAAATGATTGTTAAATTATTAAATGATTATTAGAATTTTGATGTGAATTTTAATTTTATAGAAGGAAATTATAGCACCTTACTTTAATTCACTACATCAACTTCTGTGAATAATGTGATTTATTACTTTAACAAGTGTAAGGTGAAATCCTGCTGGTAATTTATCTAAGAAGCACAAGAAGCTTTGTAAAAATGCTGATAAATTATAAGGAATATACAATGTGTCCACGTTCTCATTGTGCTGCAGAGTTCTTACTGTGTAATAACATTACTTTTATTCGAGATTCTAAACTGTTGAAGAATATTAACTTTACTTTTAAAAATAATCTGTGTACCAACTCCACACAAGAAATGTGAACATTATGTACAAACATGTACTTTTTAAAAAAATGTGTATTATATGACAGCCAAGAGAATTTTAATACTTTTTATTTTTTTGAGAATTAACCTACATTTTAATTATTCAATTGAAATTGTGCATGAGAGAAAAACAAGGTGCATTTCTGCTCCAGTTCAGAACATGGGAGAAGTTTTACCATAGTATACAGTGCCAAAGTCATAATTCAATTGATGAAATCTTTGAAAAATTGCAGCTATCTGTGGGAATCATTGTCACTTTTTACGTATCCATCATCATCTACAAAACAGAAATTAACTAATTTAATATGGATCACAAAAATTATACAGAACCCTTATTTAAGCAGATGTGGAACTTACATATAAAATGTGAATTTATGTAGTGTCCTTGTACATGAGCATGATTTTTCTCTTTAAATGTCCTTGTTAAAAAATTAGAAATAAAATGTTTGAGGAGAAAACTGAACCAGGTTAGGTTTTGTAATGAAAACCAGAATTGGACTTGCTGTCTACATTGTGTTACTGTGGTGCATAGGGCGGAAGGTCACCAGGCTGGCTTTGAGATCTGACTGCAGGATCGGTGGAGCAAAGTTCTGGGTGTATGGATGGGTTGCAGAGGATAACCTTAAGGTCTCTGTCTGGGCCCTTGTCCCTCCTTCTCTGGCCCTGATTCCCAGATGCCATGAATTAAGCAGCCTCACCCCACATCACACTTTCCCCATGGTGTTTCTGCTTTGGAGCCAGCTGACCATGGACTGAATCCCCTTAAAACATGAGCCAGATTAAATGTCTCCTCTTTGAGACATGTATATTGGGTATTGTGTCCAGCAACAGAAAAGCTGATGGATATAATTATAAAACTTAGGTAGTTAGCTGGTTAAAATACTGTTTTAAATATGGTGTTATGACAAAAATTAATTCTGCCATAAAGACTATATTTACAAAGTGAAAATATACATGACATACTATAGTGCTGTGTTAAATATGTAACTAAGATACAGAAAATAATAAGCATTAATGACCATTTACAATTCTTCAAAGATGGCTAAAACAACCTTTAAATACATCATATATTATCAGATTTTTAATATGTAATTTATTGTACCACTATCACTAGAGATATAGTCATATGTATCTATCCCAATGCTATGATTTAAATTTGTCATCCAATCTGCATCCATTTTCTTCTGAAATACTATTTCCATCTAATTCATTTCATTCCTCAGAGGAAATATAGCAACAATTTGGACTTTTTCCAGTAGGTTTTTCTTTACTAATAAATAGTGGCGCTTTTATTGTCATTTATATATTGTACTCCTGATAGCAGGATTTACATTATTCTCTATCATTTTGCATTAACTATTCAAAAGAAAACTAGACTCACACCATTATGAACATAGAATATATAAATTACATGCTTTTATGCAAAGTCTGCTGTCTAATTTTAGGCAGCTTTATAACAAAGCTCTTGCAACATTTCAAATTCTGAAATTTATTATCTATTGTTTGCCAGGGCTAGAACCTAGATTCTAAAATAGGCTTTAATCTCCTATTCCATTGTAATTTTGAAAATTGAAAATTTTCTGTAATCAAAATTCCAAGTTATCTCTTCCATGAATCCTTTTGTTGATGTGTATAGGATTTAAAGATAAGGTTCCAATGAAAATAGGTGTTACAGTTATATTTTTAAAAGATTGCATTTTTAATTTAATCCCTAAGATTAGGCTTGCCTCAGGAAATCTTAAAACACTAATGATTATATATAATGTAAATAGCTTCCTTCTTCGGTAACTATAGTATTGTTTTTAACATTACTGCCATTTGGAATACAATTCTTGGTACCACCACTCCCAGCACAGAGGAGGCTTCCAGGCCTTGGTACCACCTTTCCCAGCACAGAGAAAGTGAGCCTGCTAGGCACCAGCAGCACCCCCCCAAGGTCAAAATGAGCATATATGTAAACAAGCCTCCAAAGCAGAGTTCCAGATCACCTACAGCAACACCAAAGGGAAAGGAAATGGAACACTCTGATACTCAACCACCTTGATTCCCTGAACTGGCAATGAAAGGGTACCTAGAAAAAATGAAATCAGAAATAATTTCTCAGATAACAGCAGAGATTGTGCCCATACTGCAAGATGTGATTAATAAATCTAGAAAGGACACAGATAAAAAAATAGAAGAGCTGAGGAACATGATGGAATCCCAACATAGGAAAAAAATGGAATCCATAAAACAGGTGCAAACAGATTTCCAGGAGATTAAAAACTCCACTGAAAGTCTACACAACAGAATAAGTCAATGTGAGGACAGAATTTCAGGTATAGAAGATAAGATTGCAATTAGTGACCAGGAAAAGAAAAAATTCATTAAAATTGTAAGGGACTACGAGAAATCAATCCAGCAGCTGCTAGACAATGCAAAGAGTAACATAAGACTGATCAGAGTCAATGATGAAACAGGAGACAGTGCAGAAGACATAAAAAAAACTGTCCACAGAAGCAATGGGAGAAAACTTCCCAAGCAGAGGAAAAGAACTTAATATACAGATAAATGAGGCATATAGGACTCCAACTAGCCTTGATCAAAAAAGTTCTACACATAGGCATATAATTGTTAAAATTCCAGAAACCCAACAGAAGAACAAAATTCTACAAGCAATTAGAGAAAAGAAACAAATCACATACAAAGGAAGGCCCATCAGAATCACAGCAGACTTCTCAACACAAACCCTCAAGCTAAGAAGAGCTTGGAGTGACATATTCCAAGCCCTAAAAGAAAACAGCCTCCAACCCAGATTGATGTACCCTGCAAAACTGTCTTTCAAAATGGATGGAAAAATAAGATACTCTCATGACAAAGAGCCCTTAGGAACTTCATGAATGCCAAACCGGCACTCCAAAAAATTTTAGACAATATCCTAGGAAAAGACAACGAGGAACACAACCCAAGGAAGCCCAACAGAATGAATCTATCAGGCACACCAACAAATTAAACACAAAGGGGGAGAATCCAACAAAAAGAAAAAGTCATGACAACGATAAGTCAATACATATCAGTTATAACCATCAATGTTAATGTTCGCAATTCACCTATCAAAAGAAATAGACTGGCAGAATGGGTCAAGAAGCAAGATACAACAATATGCTGCATACAAGAAGCATACTTACTTCAAAAAGAAACTCATAGACTGAAAGTTAAAGGGACAAAAACAATACTCCATGTGCCAGGAACCCCCCAAAAAAGCAGGAGTAGCTATCCTCTTTGCTGATCAAGTGGATATCAAACCAACACTGATTAAGAATGACAAAGAAGGACAATACATCCTTATAAAGGGAACAATCCAAGAGGAAGCAATGACAATCATAAACATATATGCACCAAATACTAGTGCACCCAACTATATAAAACAAATACTAACAGATATGAAAAATCAAATAAACACTAATATAATAGTAGTGGGGGACCTCAATACCCCACTGTCACAAAGAGATAGATCAAAAAGAGAAAAAATAAACAACGAAATATTAGAACTCAATCAAACTCTTGAACAAATGAACTTAACAGATGTTTACAGAGTGTTATACCCCACAAAATCAGAATACACATTCCTTTCAGTTGCACACAGGTCATTCTCCAAAATAGACCACATACTCACTCATAGAACATGTTTAAGTAAGTGCAAAGGAACTGAAGTTATCCCCTGTATATTATCAGACCATAGTGTGATGAAATTGGAGATCAAAAGCAAAAGAAACTAAAAGAATTTCAAAAAAACATGGAAACTAAACAACACTCTTCTGAATAAACAATGGGTCACAGAGGAAATTAAAGAAGAAATCAGACAGTTCCTTCAATAAAATGACAATGGCAATAGAACATATTAGAATCTATGGGACACAATGAAAACAGTCTTAAAAGGAAAATTCACAACAGTGAATACTCATATTAGGAAAATAGAGTGAGCTCAATTAAACAACCTGATGCTGAACCTCAAGCTTCTAGAAAAAGAAGAGCAGGACAATCCAAAGCTCATAGAAGGGAGGAAATTATAAAGATCAGAGCAGAAATCAATGCAATGCAGACTAAGAGAACCATACCAAAAAAATCAATGAGCTGAGAGTTGGTTCTTTGAAAGAATAAACAAAATTGACAAACCCTTAGCCAAACTTATCAGGAAAAGGAAAGAAAATGCACAAATCCATACAAATAGGAATGAAAAGGATGAAATTACAATGGACCCAGCAGAAATACAGAGGATCATCAATACCTGCTTTGAGAACCTATATGCCAATAAGATGGAAAACACAGAAGAAATGGACAGATTCCTAGATACATATGAATTAACAAAGTTAAACGAAGAAAACCTAAAAATTCTAAACAACCCAAGATCAATCAATGAAATTGAAAACATAATTAAAAACTTACCAACTAAGAAAAGCCCAGGTCCTGATGGTTTAACCACTGAATTGTATAAGACATTTAGAGAGGAACTACTGCCACTACTGCTTAAACTCTTCAATGAAATTGAAATGGAGGCAATACTCCTGAATTCATTCCTGGAAGCAAGCATCACCTTGATCCCCAAAGCAGAGAAAGACCCAACTGAAAAAAAGAACTCTAGGCCAATCTCACTAATGAACATAGATGCAAAAATCCTTAACAAGATACTGGTAACTAGAATGCAGAAGATCATAAAGCAGATCATACACTCTGACCAAGTGGGATTCATCCCAGGGATGCAGGGATAGTTCAACATATGCAAATCAATCAATGTAATACACTACATCAATCACCCAGGAAAAGAAAACATATGATCATCTCAATAGATCCAGAAAAAACATTTGACAAAATCCAACATGCATTTATCATAAAAACCATAAAAAAATGGAATAGATGGTGTCTATCTCAATCTGATAAAAGCCATCTATGAAAAACCAACAGCCAATATCATAGTAAATGGTAAAAAACTGAAATCCTTCAGACCAAAATCAGGAACAAAACAAGGATGTTCACTATCACCACTCCTGTTCAATTCAGTTTGGGAAACATTAGCCACAGCAATTAGACAAGAGAAAGAAATAAAAGAAATAAAGATAGGTAATGAAGAAGTCAAATTGTCATTATTTGCAGATGACATGATACTCTATATAGAAGACCCCAAGAACTCCACCAAAAGTCTTCTAGACTTAATAACCAAATACAGTCAAGTAACTGGATACAAGTCAACACACAAAAATCAATAGCTTTCCTCTACATGAACAACAGACTCACTGAGAGAGAAATAGGGAAAACAATTCCTTTCACAATAACATCCAAACAACTGAAATACCTAGGAATCAACACAACAACAAAAAAAATCAAAGACCTCTTCTCTGAAAACTATGCCACTCTGTAAAGACAGATTGAAGATGATATCGGAAAATTGAAAGATATCTCTTGCTCCTGTGTAGGAAGAATCAACATAGTGAAAATGGCCATACTTTCAAAACTGCTTCATAGATTCAGTGAAATCCCAATTGAAATCCAGTAGCACACTTCACAGACCTTGAGAAAACAATCTGAAAATTCATTTAGAACAAGAAGAGACCCAGAATAGCAAAAGTAATTCTAAGTAACAGAGACATGGCAAGGGGGTATTACAACCCTCAAGTTGAAACTATACTACAAAGCTACTGTGATAAAAACAGCATGGTACTGGCAAAGAAACAGACCTGAGGACCAGTGGAACAGATTAGAAGATGCAGAAATAAATCCAGACACACTGAACTAGCTCATCTTTGACAAAGGAGCCAAACACCGTCACTGGAGGAAAGATAGACTCTTTAATAAATGATGCTGGAGAAATTGGGTTTCCACTTGCCAAAGATTAAAACTAGACCTGTATCTCTCACTATGCACTAAACTAAAATCAAAATGGATTGAAGATCTAAGTATTAAAACAAAACACTGAACTGGCTGAAAGAGAGTTTAGGTAGAACTCGTGAAGACATTGGTGTAGGAAAAGATTTTATGAACAAAACTTCAGTTGCCCATGAACTAGCACAAACTATCAGCAAGTGGGATCTCTTCTTACTGAAAAGCTTCTGCACAGCAAGAGAAACCACCAACAGAGTGAAGAGACAACCCACAATGTGGGAAAAATTTTCACCTGCTGTTCCTCAGACAATGGTCTACCATCTAGAATCTATAAAGAACTTAAAAAAAATCAGACCTCCCAAATTTAAAGGCCCAGTTCAAAAATGGGCATCTGAAAAGAACAGACATTCTCAGACAAAGAAGTAGAAATAGCAAAGAAACATATAAAAAAATGTTCAACATCACTGGTCATTCGAGAGATGCAAATGAAAACAATGCTGAGATTTCACCTCACCCCAGAGAGAATGGCTGCTATCATGAAATCAACCAAAAACAAATGCTGGTGGGTCTGTGGGGAAAGAGGAACACTGCTCCTCTGCTGTTGAGGGTGTAGACCGATGCAAGCACTATGGAAATCAGTATGGAGGTACCTCAAAGAACTAGAACTGGAAGTCCCATTGGACCCAGCTCTTTCCCTGCTGCATATCTTCCCCAAAGAATTAAAGAATCATACCACAGTGATATATGTGCACCCATGTTCACAGCAGCACACTTTGTAATAGCTAAAACTTGAAACTGCCCAAATGCCAATCAACTGGAGACTAGGTAAAGAAAATGTGGTTTTTTAATAGAATGGAATACTACTCATCCATAAAAATGAAAAATTAGAGATATTTATAGCTAAATGGATGCCCATTGAGGCAATAATCTCAAGTGAAATAAATAGGACCCACGTGTGTAAATACCGAAGTTTCTCTACTGTGAGAAACTGAAAATGTAAATAAGGACTAAAAGGTATAATAAATAATGTGAAATAGGGAGAATAGGGAAAAGGGGAAGGGGAAGTGGGAGAGGTAGGGGAAAGGAAAAAAAGGGAATGGAATCAATATGAGAAAATGAAAAAATGGAAACAAAGTCTTTGTAAATAGGGAGGGATGTAGGGATTGAAGGGAAGGCAGTGGAAGGGGGAAAAATCAGGAACCAAGAGAGATTACATAAAGGTGCAAATTTCCAATGATGAATGGCATTATATTGTATACCTAAAATGTACCAATAAAATTAAATTAGAATACATTTCTATCACTAATAACAGTGATTTTTTTTAGTAGCTTAGACAAAATGCTGCTTCAGAATCTCATGAAGCAAGAAATTCGATTTTAAACCCAGTTTATTATCACACAAGACAATCTCCTCATACAACATTTGTTTTGGGTCTTGCATTTTTCAAAGATCTTTACTTATTAATTCTTGTCAGTAGCCAAAGAAATAATGCCATTATTTCATTATTGATGAGAACATGCAGGGAAAGAATATCAGCTAATATGCCCTGGGACTTGGGCTTGAAGTCCGACCCTTGGCCGTAGATCAGCAGTCAACAACTATAGCAGAACAGTGTGTGTTAACAATGCTTTAGGTGCTCTGGGGCCTCTTCTTCCTTGGGTGGGATTATTCTTTGCCCCCTGGATTTTTCTTTGGTAGTAAGAAAAAAATCCACTCCTAAACACAATGCCTACTTTGAAGACAGGAAGTGAGGGGCAGAGGCACACTCCTTCTTTTCCACATTGTGAAGACGTCCGGGCTCCTAAGGACTGGAAGGGCTCTCTGTTTTTGTTCTTTATACTGGTATCTGTTCTGTCTTCATGACTTAACTCACACCTCTGTTCACCTAGATGTTTTTCAGTTTTATAAATCAAATATGAACTCTGCAGTTTGATTATTCATTTGGTCCCCAAGATAAATTACGCCCTGTTGCTGAGTATTCCTCCAGGTCACATATTTTGATTACCTCTGATCTATTGCAGGGCTATAGTCATCATACTTTTGCTTCCATCACTGACATTGAACGAGAAAACTAATTTCTATTGCACAAACAGTAGCTCTGGGCTTCTTTTGCCCACAAGTAATAGAAGTGAGAACTCTCCACGACACTTACACTTGCTTTATTAATGATTCCCAACACTTTGGGAAAATGAATATATTCTGGGCACTCTTAAGGGATCCAGTTTGAAATAATCTATTGCATATATTATATGTGTCCCCAAATCACCTTCTTAGTAACTTAAGACTTGCAATATTGTATCATCTGAAAAGGTTTACAAAAAATGATAAATTGGGTACTTCGTTATGCAAATAGGATTTCTGGAGTTAAAGACTGGATATTAACTTTTTAAATATTTCAGTGATGTGGATGTGCATTTAACTTTATTAAAGATATTATATCATTGTATTCATTCTACGTAATTCAATAGATAAATAACCACATCTACTTCACATCTTCTCAAGCAAGTACATATTTTCGAGCTATCTGTTGAGTCCAGATTAAGTATCAGGCTCACTTTCAAGTGTTTAGGGTACAGTATTAGATAATGACAACAACCAAAGCATTAAAATTTGCCTTAGCATCCAGAGTTTCTGGTAATTGGATTTTACCGAGAAAGTCAGCTTATCTAAAATATGTTTCTGTTCTCTTGGTTTACTAACCTGGAAAACCAGTTTCACGAATCTTTTTAGGTTTCAACTACTGCAACTGAGCATTTTCTTCCAGTTCCTGTTAGGAATTCCTATGACATACTAGGATATCAGTTTAGTTTACATCTGGAAAGTTCCAGTTATGGTAGAAGGCAATGGGGGTAATTTGGGAGTGGGGTGAAAACATTGAATGGTGTTTCATTCAATAAAAACCCATTAGTCTTTTTAAGAGCGAAAATCAATAAAGTCAATAAAATGGAGTTTTAGTTTGGCGCTTAGCTTTTCAATCATTGTGGTTTCACATGATATGAGATGCTTTAAGTACATTTATAGATATTCTTCAGTCTTTGTCATTATATGACAAATCAGAGCTTTGGAGTTTTATTGTTATTGTTTCTTTTTTCATGATTTTCTTTTGCTCCTTTCACTCTAAAGAGATCAAAATCAATCAGCTTACCTCAAAGGTTTTGACTACCATTTGCTGTTCATTTTCTTCTGTATGAACAGTCTCTTGGTTACCTAAAGATTTAGGCACTACTCTATGATGATCACACATGAGCATTAAACATTTACCTCTGCACTCCAGAGTTAGCAAGAGTATTACATATTAATCATATTTATGATTTCATATACACCTTCCTTAATGAGATCATGTAATGTTTCAGAATCTGTAAGTGAAATTGCATTGATAAAAGACTTTTCTAGAGCAAATTTTTATTTTGATCAGGGTTTTTATTTGTAAGCAAATGAAGCTAATCTTAGGTGATTGTGTGCTGATATATACATTTAATGTGTGTGTGTCTGATACATTTAATGTGTGTGTGTCCGTGTGTCTGTGTGCAGAAGGCAGTAAACAGGGTAGACAGTTTAGAGACTGGAAAATCAAGCTCAAGTCTAAGCTGCCAGAAAAATAACTATAAATATAATTTTATTGAATTGGTCTGAAAAACTATAAATGATACAGTTGAACCTGACACTAGGACTTGGATTTATTGCTGCCATGCTTCTTCTAAGTGAAATTTTTCCTCCTTGCCTGCAACTCAACTATATGATCATGAATAGCCCTGTATTTGGAGATCCTTGCCTTCAAACACCAGCATAACAGAATCCACAGGGAGTCCCTTCATCAAGTTTCATTCTTACAAATTTAAGACTTGCACAAGTTATTGTGATTGAAGTTGCCTACCTTTCATGAATATAAACTAGCTTTAGTGGGAGCCAGAAAAGATCCTCTGTACATTGTGACTTCCTCCCTGGGAATAGAGATTTATAAGTATGGAAATTTTACAAACAGAGCAAAGACATGCACTTTACAGATACTATGCAATCTTGCAGACTTCTGTCAGTGATAACTTTTTACAGATTGTGGAAAGTAAAGTTGGAGTCTTGCATCGTCAGCACACAGCTACCTCTCTGGGCTCCCTTGGCAATCCTGCACCACTTGCATGGTGTAAAGTCACGGAATCACAAGCTCCTGGACCTCTCCTGCACACACCCTACTTGCTGCTGATCACTGGATCACTTTTGGGGTTGACCAACTGCTTACTAGGAGACACAGGACCAACTTCACCCTTTTAGCCAATTGTTCTGCTATCCTGTGGGTCAGAACAATTCTTCTGTAATAAGACCCGAATGCCTTCCAAGGTTGTCCTACTTTGGAATTCTTGCTCATCACTCAAGTAAGTCTCTGTCATCCTATTTACTCTATATTTATCTTCTGTTATTTAATTTATTGTGGGGTCTTTATCTCCTGTTTGAATCTATATTGCTATGCTATTCTTCTCAGATGTTTTCTCCTCTTCCTCTTTCCCTCTCTCTATTTTTTCTTTCAAATTTCAATCTGAAAAACTCTCAGAAGCAATACCTCACACACCAAAAATGCACTCCATTTATTCTTCCACTAAATAACATAAACATCTGCAGTAGTCAAGTTCCCATTTGATCTCCACCAGTGTTTCTCTTTGTATTCACCACATATTAATTAATATGAATAACATTTAAAAATCAGTTCATAGGTCATATTGGACATATTTCAGATGTTCATATATTGAGCAGAAAAGACTGCAACATCTCAATATTTGTAGAGACTTCTACTGGAAATATGTGGTTTGTAGCTGACAGACAATTTACAGAAAGCATTGACATAATTGGAGGACATTTTATTTTTCTCAAAATAAAAATACTCATCCATTTTTACTCAGACTTTCCACTTCCTGGTGCCTGATAAGGAAATGCTTTGAATCATCCTTCTCCTTTTTATTCAGCTTCTTTATCATTGCTAGAAATTGAACTTATGATCAAATAGAGTAAAATTATAGTGAACTACTAAATTTTGTAGCACATTTGATAATATACAATAAGTGATGGTACATACAAATGAAAATCATATGCTATAAAATAATATAGGTACTAGGTACCAGACAGCACTGTCATGTATTTATATTTACATTACCTTTAGGGAAGAGATCAGAAGAATGAACATTAAAATATTCACAGTGGGAATGATTAATCTATGGTTGGATTAATGGAAATTTTCTTTTCAATGCTTTTGTTAATTGCACACTTAAAGACTTTTTAACCAATATACGTTCATTACTTCTGAAACTAATGGATCATAATTTTAAGATCTGGTTACTTTATTATTCTGAAACGAACTTTGGATGTGCTAGAGTCTATAAATGTTTTCTATTAAAAAGTAATGCTCATGATTTTTTTTGTTTGTACTTGTTACTGCAGTTACTTCTACCTTCACGGGTAAAGCAACCGCAGTGGTGGATGTCACATATAACAGTTAGTCCCCTGAGTAAAATAGAAACTTGATAAATGAGAATAAAATGTAGTGAAGAGAAGCTTGTTACAGTTTATTAACTCACAAATCACAAACAAAATGTACTGCTTTATGGATTATTGTAATGGATTTTATGGAGTTGCATAACCTTGGATTAATAGTTACTCCATTTCTTGAAAGATATTAGTTTACCCTTTTAGGGTTGAATTTCTTTTTCAGTGAATGCTATAGAAAACCTTTATGTCTTTAGTGAAGACCTGGCATCTGACCTTTCCTTTCACTGAAACATAGCTTTACCTCCTCACGTATAGTCAATTAAACTATTCTTTTTCTCCTTTCTCCATTATTGTCATCAGTAACACTAGAGACTCCCATCTTCATTTTCACAGGTAATTGAATTGCTGAATTATTTTCACATTAATCTGTTTTTTTAAATGATCATTCCCTTCAATGCAACTTCCAATCTTAATGCTTTTTATCTCCTTCCCATAATTAAATTGGACATGATTTCTTAGAATCTTGAAGGTGGAAGATTAGAAAAGCACCATTGCTTTCCACGAGGTCAATGAAGTTTACTGCATTTTATTTTTGCCAATAAATTTCCAATTGTCTTCTTTTATACCTCTTAAGAACTTGAGATTAATGAATGGAGTATTTTTTTCAAGTCTTTCTTTTTTTGCACATTCACTTCTTCCAGTAGCAATTTTGTAAAAAGAATACAAAATAAGGAAAAATTCAAGAGGACTCTGTAACTTATTGAATTTTATTTTAAAACAGTTATAAAACAATTGAAATATGAAATTCATTTAAGAATTTTAGGGATATTATTAACATATGACAAATGTCCTTACTGCATAGCTGTGATTTCACTGGATAGGTGTTTCACTTGTTTGGAATATGGTTCCCTGGAAAGTCTCACAATTTGATGTCTTGGAGTTATACTTTTTCCAAATACATAACGTATCACAATTAGGTGTGCTAGGGCATGGGCAAGAGCAAGAAAGAGCAGTAAATATACAAAATGAATAATTTACAAACATCTATACTGCAGAAGCAGTGAAAAAAAAATAGAAACATGACCTAGTAATGATTAACAGAGACTTCAGAGGGGAATTTGCTTTTGAGTAAGCTGCAGTAAGATAGGAAATTATCAGGAAGGAAACAGCATCAATAAACCCAGGATTCAGGGTACAAGATGTATATTCTGGCTTTAAAAACAATGATAATGCAAGTAACAGCTAGCTTCATTTTAATTAAATCCATGTGTCCGCAGTTCTAAACAGCCACTGATTAAAAAATAAAGATTTTTCCTTTATCTAATTTCACATAGCTGCTGGGGTTATTTATGAAGTGTTGAAATATATATATATATATTTTTCAAATTAGGATACTTTATTACTTACAGTCTCATTGGTATTCTCATTTTACATGAATGTTAATTTAGAAAATTCCTCAGAAACAGTTGGCTCCTAATGCATGCACAGTTGCACACACACACCACACACAAACACACACACACTCGCTGAGTCTTTGGAGAACAAGTTCTCAAGTCATCACAGTCGTCCAAGCAAACCCTGAGTGCAGTGTGTAATTTGAACTCTTTGTACAGCTCATGTCTGCTTTTAAAAACAATTTCAAAACAAATGATACTTCATTATATAACAACAACTTCCTTTATTCTTCACAAACACTTAAAGAATTAGAGCAGTATTTTAGAATACTGAAAAACAATACAAAGAATCATTGTGTAAGTTTTTTTTTTGTTAGCACATATTTGAAGTACAAAATGATTACAATTTCCACGGAAAGCTGGTACAGCTATCTTACATTTCTCAAATACTTTACACCCCTTTCCTCTCCTCCCAACCCTTTTTCTCAATTTCCTGCCCCCCTTCCCATGTGCAAAGGATCTCTCTCCCTGTTTCCTATATTCTATCTTTCACTTTACACTTTAATTTGTTTATATCTTGGTTTTCTCATATAGGAGAAACTATGTGATATTAAATTTATGGTTTCAAAGTGTATCTATCTTCCTAAAAATGACTCAAATTTATACTTTTTTTTACAACAGAGTAGTACTCCCCTGTGTATAAACATCAACTTTTCTCCAAGCAGTTGCCTGTTGATGAACATATTGGCTGGTTCCAACATTTTACTAATATGAGCTGTGCTGTTATAAACACAGTGTGAATGGATCCCTGTGTTATGATGTCTTTAACTCTTTTGGGAAGATGCCTACATGGGGAATAGCTGAGTCAAATGGAATTTCTACTTTTAAGATGTTGAGGAAATTCCGTAATGATTTTGATAGTGCTTATACTAGTTTAATTCCTACCACAGTGAAGAAGCCTTCGTTTTTCCCTGCAGCATTGTTAGCATTTGTTATTATTTGACTGCATGATGATAGCCATTCCTTCTGGCATAAGATAGAATCTCATTGCTGTTTTAATTTTGCATTTCTTTAATGGTTGGAGATGCTGAACTCCATTGAATTCATTTGTTGTGCTTCTCAGAAGTGCCTGTGCATTTCAGTTGACCACTTTTTGATTTTTGTCTTTTATCTTGGGGGTTCTTAATATTTTGAGCTCTTTATATATTCTAGATATTACTCTTTTCTCCCAACATTAGCTAAAAACATACTTTTTTCTCATTTTGTATATTGTCTCTTCACTCTATTGTTTCATTTGCTGTGAAGATGCTAATTTTATATAATCCCATTTGTTGATTTTGTATGTTATTTCTTGTGCAGTTAGGGTTCTGTACAGAAAGTCTTCCCCTATACTATGTCTTGGAGAGTTTTACCTGTTTCAGCTTTCAACAGATTGTTTCTATTTTCATATTTACATCTTTGATCAATTTTGATTTTAGTTTGTTAGGTGTTGGGAGATATGGGTCAAGGTTCAATGTTCTGCATGTGTGTACTCAATTCTCCCAGAAACATTTTTTAAAAGGCTACCTTTCCTCCATTGTAAATTTTTTTGACCTTTTGTCAAAGATCACATGGTTGAATACACTGGGGTTGTTTCTTCAGCCTCTGCTCCACTGATCTACATGTCTCTTTTTGTGTCAGTACCATGCTGTTTTTATCATTGTAGCTTTGTAGTCTAGTTTGAAATCCAGGCTGCAATATCTCCTGCTTTGTTCTTATTTCCCAGGATGATTTGGGGCTTTCTGGATGTTTTTTGGTTCTATGTGAAGTTTAAGGTTATTTCCTGTAGTTCTGTAAGTAATGCTGTTGGTATTTTCATTGATGATGAATTAAATCTACATATCAGTTTTGGAAGCATGGCCATTCTGACAATGTTAGTTCTGCCTATCCAGGAACAAGGGATACTTTTCCATTTCCCAATGTCTTCTTGGGTCTTCTTTTTAGCCTACTGTAGTTTTCAAGTAGTAGAGGTCTTCAATTCTTTGATTAATTCCTACATATTTAATTCATCTTGAGGCTATTGTGAATGGCATTGTTTTCCTAAATTCTATTTCTGTGAGTGCATTATTGGTGTATGTAACACTATTGATTTTTGTATGTTTATTTTGTAACATATTACATTGTATTTGGTTTTTAATTCTAGGAGATATGGGGGGAATTTTTAAAGTCTTCTATGTAAAATATGATATCATCTGCAAATAGTGAACATTTGGCTTCTTCCTTTTCAATATGTGTCCTTTTCATTTCTTTCTTTCACTTGCTTGCTCTGGCTAATATTTCAAGTACATAATGAAAATGAGTGGACATAGGGGACAATCTAGGTTTCTTACTGACTTTAGAGAGAAAGCTTTCAGCTTTTCACTATAGACATTGGGAGTATTTTTGTCATAACTAGATTTTAACAAATAGAGGTAAGGCCCTTCTATATTTATTTTTTCAGGGTTTTATCATGAATGGATGCTGGGTTTTTTCATAGGCTTTTTCTTTGCCTATTGATATGATCATATGATTCATTTTCTTTGCTTTTGTTTGTGGGACAATTTACATTTGTTGATTTGTATGTTGAGTCATTCTTGGATCACTGGAATGAAGCCTACTCGTTCATGACGTAAGATCTTTTTCATGATTTACTGTATCCTCTTTGTTAGAATCTTACTGAGGATCTTTTATTGTCCCTGTTAATTAAAGAGGGTGGCCTGCATTTTTTTTATTAGTTGAATAATTGTCTAGTTTTGAAAGCAGATTAACACTGACTTTCAGGCATGCCTGGGAAATACTTCTTCCCTTTCAATTTCTTTAAAGAGTTTGAGGAGTATTGGTATTATACCTTCCCTGAATCCTTGTGGAAGTCAATAGTGAATACACTGGGGCCCGAGTTTTCTTTTGTTGGTAGATTCTTTGTTACTCTTTCTATTTTGTTGCCTATTGTTAGATTATTCAGGGATTTTATATTTTTTTGGTTCAGTTTTGGTAACTCATATATATCAAGCAATCTATCAATTTCTTCTGGATTATTCAATTTATTGGTGTATGGGTTTTCAAAGTAGTTATGAATAATCTTCTGAATTTCTGTAGTTCCTGTGATTTCAAGTTTTACATTTCTACTTTCATTGTTTTGCTTTTTTCCCTTTTTGTAAGAATGATAAACAATTTGTCTATTTCATTAATTCTTTCAAAGATCTAGCTCTTCAACTTATTGATTCTTTGTGTTTTTTCCCTCAATTTCATTAATTTCTGCTCCAATATTTATAATTTCCTTCTTTGTACTAGCTTCGGATTTGGAGTTTTCTTGTTTTACTAGGTCTTTGAGGTTCATATTATTAATTTATTTTTGCATGCTCTGTTTTCTTGATATAGGCATTCACAGCTATACATTTTCCTCTTAGAACAGCTTTCATTGTATTTCATATGTCTAGCAGTATCTCCTTATTCTAGAAACCGCCTAATTTTTCCTTGATTTCTTCTGTGACCTGAGTATTATTGATTATGTGAAAGTGTATTGTTTAATCTCAATGCATTTGCATAATTTCTGTTGTTTCATTGCCCTTTTGTCAGTCCTAAACAATTAACCCCTCCCCCAAATGGCTGATTACACACTCAAATGTGGTGGGGCTGCCCTGGATTTGTTTTTCAGCTCTAGCCTGCCCTGGGGAAGGAGTCATTTTCAGAGTAAAACCTCACACTAGTTTTGCAGTTTACAATACTTGTGTGCTTTTCTTGGATCCATTGCTTCTCCCTGAAGCTGCCAATCCCCTCCAGGCTCACCTTAGCTCTGTTAAAACAGGTCCCCTTCCTTGGGCTCTGAGCCTCATTTCTCAATCTTCTGTGTGATTTCTAGTTTTCCTGTCAGTTCCATCTCAGTTCTCAAGATCTGATTCTTTTTTTCTCTTCACCAGGTTATTGTTTTCCAGGTGGATCACTTACAAATCCTGGGGAGGCTGGGACTTTGGTTCCTGTCTCTGCTTGACCATTTTTACACTTCATAAAGTTTGATTTTTTTATTATTTTGTTTGCTAAGCAAAAACTCAGTACATGCAAAAAAAAATTTAAATGAATTTGAACAAAATCTATATATTAAAATTTAATTTTAAAATATTAATTATCCTAAACCAAAATAGAGACAATAATGAATGTTGATAATTATTAAAATATTATTATTAATATTAATTTTGTTATAAAAAGGAGAAAGGTGTTAAATGATTTACTTGGGTTGTCAAATGTAGCAGCTAAACCCTGATGTGTATAACTCATTCACTAATGTATAAGTAAAATAATGTGTCTGGGATACAGGAAGGGTATCATGGTTTGGCAGGAAATGAAACTGTTAAAGTAGGAAGGGTTATAGATTGATATTGGGCCCAGTTGATAACTTTGCTAGTCTTTCTCACTGATTGATTGATTGCTTCATTTATTCTTTTTTCACAGGTAAATTTATTGACTCTCTATATTACATGTATTTTACTCAGCACTGATAATACACACATGAAGAAGAAAAGTTCAGGACCTCCCTTCACAATTCAAATACATTAATTTGTAGAATCATCAGAAAAGAAGTGAAAAAGCTACATAGTTTAAAACTACTGAATACATAGGTGTCCGATAGTACTAACCAAATACTCAGGACACTGCAATAGTAGATTTTTTTAAAGCATTTACTCACATATATTATAAATAGTATGTGAAAGGCCCATACATTTATTAAAATGCCAATTTTATGTATATTTAAAAGTAACTGCTGAATATTGCCAGGTTATGTTTCTAATCCTATAAACATTGTAAAATTACCTAAATTGGTTATCTAAAATATCACTACCAAATTGTATAGGAACTTTAAAGATTTAACAGCAGAACTCTTCAAACTCTTTGATGAAATCGAAAGGGAAGCAGTATTCCTTAAGTCATTCCTGGAACCAAGCATTACCCATTGTCTGGAATATACAGAGAACTCAAAAAAATTAGATCCCCAAACTTAAATACCCAATTAAAAAATTGTCATTGAATGAATAGACACTTCTCAAATGAAGAAATACAAATAGCCAATAAATGGAAGAAAAAATCTTCAACAACACTAGAAAAATAAAATGGGGTGGAGGAAGGAGGGGGGAAAGGAAAGTATTGAAATGTCTTAGGTACATGCTCCAGTACTACAGTGTGAATGTAATCATGATGTACTGCAAATATGTACTGATAAAAGTAAAAAAAAATCAAGGATCTAATAAAAAATAAAATATATTTCTAAGTGCTTATTTTTTGTAGGTTGTCTGGGCTTTCAAGCTCAGTTACATGAGCCAGTAGCTTCACTGTTTTTTATATAAAGAATGATTCTGAAAGATTTCAGAATAATTTAAAATGTTGTCTACTTTAATGACCACATTCATTGCAGAATAGTATATAATGTCATCTCAATACTTCCTAATATTTCCTCAATGTGTATTGCAATTCCTTCAAAGACCATCAAGTTATAATCACGGATGCATCAAGTTGCTTGCTGTGGAAAATCTTTGTCTATCGCCCTCCTCTACCCCCTCCCCTCCCCTTTCCTTTCCCCTCCTCTCCTTTCTGCTTCTTACTTTCTTTGCTTTGTCTCTCTGTCTCTCTTTCTCTTGGTATCTGTCTGTCTGTCTGTCTCTCTCTCTCTCTCCAATTAATAATGTCTTTGGTTCCACGTCTTCACTGAGCCTTAAGAATCTCTGTCATTTGGTTTGTGATTGTTTTCTAAACAGATATTTTGGTCATATGTTTCAGAGGCAAAACATATTGAAGTATATAGTCATGTAATGAAGTAATTTTTAACAACCACAGAGTAATAGCATATTTACTGTAAGTGTTTGGTAGCAGTTTTTACCCCATGTCAGCTTTGATTATTGGAATAGCATGTTAAAAAAATAGAAATTATTGTCTGTCTTCTCAGAATGAAAATATAGGTCATTTAAATATCTGAATAATTTATAAACATTGACTCATTATAATAAAATTGGCTTCTAAACTTCAGTTGCTTTATCATATAAATAACTTAAGCTTTTTGATATTATCTATATATATGCTTATGCTTTCTCAAAATTCCAATATTAAATCTAGAATCATTTACCAATTAGTTTAAAAATGTTTCATTAAATTATATGTTTGTGATACTTAAAATTAACAAAAGCCATTTAAAATATGAAAGTAAGTTTTACAACAGCCTTTTCTGTGGATAATATTTAATTGTACTTAAGAAAAAAGTAGAAAAGTTTTCATGTAACCATACAATTATGGTCACTTGTAGAAAAGAGGTTTTCTCATTCTTCATTCAAGTATTTCTGACTTCTATAACTACTCTTGAGCACATAAACAACCATTATAAAGAAACAATATATTTTTAATTATTTTAACATCAGCATAGAATATGAGTGACATTTTACATAAAGAAAAACAAAACAGAAATCACTATTTCTAACACTTATGAGACTGATTAATTAAAAATGATATGCATATATAACATCAAATTTCTAAATTTAAACTCTATTACAGTAGTTTTCAGATACACATATTTCAAGAGATTACAATGTAGTGTTTCCATAAATATACATCATTCAAAGGTAAAATTAATGACTGTTCTGCCTGTTAATAAATTCAAAGCAATCCCCTTCCATATCAAAGTTACTAACTTCAACTCAAAACTACAACCAGGAGCACTCTCCATAATTCCATAGAACACTGTCTTCCACTTCCTTTTGATTTAATGTAAGCACTCAGGCTAGATGTTACTCAGTAAGCTGGTTACTCAGTGGGCAACTTTCCCATTCTGCCTTTCAACTGGGAAAGAGGGCCTTCGACAATAACTATGAAATTGTATTCACACAAAATCACTAAATAAGCTCACAGTGTGTTAAGCATATTCTTCAACTTGCAATTAAAAAGCTCTGATTCAATGATGTCATCAATATTTTAATCTATCAAGTTTACCTTAATTTTTAATTCCATCCCTATGCAAGTTTTCTTTCTAAATTTTAACCAAAGAACAACTTGAATAAGTAAAATGAGAAACTAAAATTTCAGAGCTTAACCCAGTATTTCGAACAGGTTAAATATGCCTTAGTGAACATTAGATTGTCCAATTGAAAATGAACCATCTAACATATAATCACAACAGTCATACTACTACTTATTTGGCAATAACTATATAAAGAACTAAACTTTGTGCACTTAATAAAATTCAGCTATTTTTAGTTAAGATCCCATTGATGCCTAAACGGTTTGTTAAAGTCAATTTATAGTGTTTCTTTGTTGTGCATAAACTTTTCTGGTCACAGGCTATTACCATAAACTATGCTCACTTGGACATTTTCCTTCATTAAAGTACATCTCCAACGTAGCACATCTGTGTGTATGAATTTCCATAATCATAGATACGCATGTATACATATGTATGATGCATACCAGTTACCATAAAATCATCTAAAAGAATTAACGTATGCACTTGCCAAAGATCTTGGAACTTAAAAAACGTTCAGTTAGATAGAGACCAAAATAAACATAAACTCTGATCAGGAAATCCATTCTTACTATATAATTTTCAGGGAACTGAATGTGCATGATAAAATATTTATGACTAACATATGGTGCATTTCTATTGTTAAAATTCTCATGTTTAAACCATCAGCTCCTAACAAACAAATAAAAAACCACTGAATACAAGTTTTCCAAGTATAACTGGTAACCATTTGAAGACCTCAGAGTTGACAGATTGGTAGTTTCTCAAGACCAATTCCCTATTTTGCCTTATAGTAAATGTATTTGTTGGCTTAATATAACTATGTAAGGTACAACCATAATCATTTTAAGAGATCTTGGATTTAGATTTATGGCTATTTAAAATATTGAATCATAGGAGACCAGGCATTCTATGATCAGAAGTACATAAAAGGAAAGTAGAATTACTTCAAAATGTATATATATATATATATATATATATATATATATACATGTATATATATACACATGTATATATATGGTGGCAAAACTTAGAAATACAACTAACTGAGAGAGCCTATACCACATTTTCCATTTCCACTCATCCACTGATATAAAACACTTCTATAACTTGATTATTGAAAATTGCATTGTGATAAACACATATATGCACGTATGTCTATACTATATGGATTTTAATTCCTTCAGGTATGTACTGAGGAATGCTATGCCTGGATTCTACAGTAGTTCTATGTAAGATTTTCTAGGCGCCTCCATACTGATTTCCTCAGTGGTTGTACTAATTTATACTCCCAATGGTATCTCATAGGTGCTCTTTCTTCCACATCCTTCTCAGCATGCACTGTATTTTACTTTCCTGTTGATGGTCGTTCTTACTGGGACAAGATGGAGTCTCAGTGTAGTTTTGGATTTTTTGGATTTTCCCTCAATATTGATTCCTCAATATTTGTAATTATTGGCAATTTGCACATATTTGAGGGAGTATTTGTTTCATTTACACACTCACTAACTGGTTTATATTTTGGTATTAAAATTTTTGAGTTCTTCATTAAAGTATTTTCTCCCATTGCCTCTTGACTTTGTTAATTTGTTACTTTGCTGTGTGTGAGGCCTTTTATTTAATAGGATCCCATTTTTACTTATTTTCACCATGTACTGAGTTACTTGATTCATCTTCAGGAAGTCACTGCTAGTACCTATGTCTTTCTGTGTGCCCCTCTATTTACATCTTGCTCTTTCAAATATTGAGTCTCCAGATTTTTTATTCATTTTGCGTTGATTTTTGTACATAGAGAAGAGACAGGCATCTGGTTTTCCCGGCAATATTTGCTAAAGTAAGGGGCTGTCTTTTCTCCCAGCATGTATTTTTGACACCTTTATCAAGAATAAGATGGCTCCCACAGCTCCACGAGCTTATTTCTTTGTGTTCTATTTTATTGCATCAGTCTACATTAATGCTTTTGAACCAGTATTACACTGTTATTATTACTGTGGCTCTGTAGTACATTTTGAAATTGAACAACCCTCCGTAATTTTTTTTTAAAACCCTGAACTGCTAGATGTGGTTGTGCATGCCTATAATCCCAGTATTCTGAGATGCTGAGGCAGGAAAACCACACATCTGAGATCATCCTGGGCAACATAATGAGTTAAAGAGGCACTGTCTCAAAATTAATTAATTAATCAATTAATTAAAGGGTTAAGGTTGTAATTCTGTGCAAAGGCCCTAAGTTCAATTGTAAGTAATGGAATTTTTAAAAAGAAAAATCTGAAGAAAATAGGTATAGAAGGATTAAGAGCTTTTCTTTTCATCAAGAGCAAACCCAATGAGAAAGAAATTAGAAAGAAAATTCCATACACAGTAGCTTTTTAAAAGTACCAAGGAATGAATCTAATCAAGGAGGTAAAAGTCCTCCACAAGGTAAACTAGAAAACACTGAAAACTGTGTTCACATATTGGTGGACTACATTGTTATAATGGCCATATGTTCAAAAGGGATGTGCAGATCACTTTTAAACCCATAAAAATCCCATGAACATTATTCAGAGAACTAGAAAAAATCCATCTCAACATTTAATTGGAAACGCCAAAGCCTCAGAAAAGCCCAAGAAATTCTAAGCAAAAATAATGATCATGGAGATATCACAACACCTAACTTCTAAATTCTTTTTTTCTAAAATAAATGAGGTTATTTTTAACATACAAAAAAACATTTAAAGTACCTATTGATAGGGCATCATGTGACATATGTTTTAATGCATGAAGATGTGTAATGTGTAAGTCAGGTTAAACATATCTATCTCTACATGTGTTTGTCATTCATCTTAGATGTTTTTTTTCTGGTTTTATTGTACCACAAAAACTAAATTAACAGTGAAAGAATGTGTATGAGAAAAGGCAATTATATATTACTAATTGGAATCTGTTAATTATATAACAATATACTTCCTCCTGGCAGTAGAAGGACATCTTAGTTTCCTGGGATAGACTTTCTCTTTAATACGAAGGTCTTCCTGTGTACTGAATCATGGGTTAAGGTTACAGAGATTATGTAAATGAAACTAGATTCATTCCCATTGTGACTGGTCTGGACTCTCCACTTAGGTACAATAAGATATGGAAGGGAACAATCATACTTGAATATGTATTTCTGTCATATCAAATATAATCATATACATTGAGCTTCTAAATTTTAAAATTCAACTTGCATATAATTTGGAATCATAACCTAAATATTATAATTAAGAAGAGACAAGAAACAACCTGCTACTCCTTTGCTTCCAGATAATTTATTTGACTGTCTCCTCCTGTGTCAGTTAAAAATATAAATATTATTCTGAAATATAAAAATATAGTAGCTATAAGAATAACAACTTTTTAACAAAGAAATTGTAGTTAAATAACCAGTACTCTGTATTATGAGAAGTATAAATATGTAGCTTATGGCTGTTGGTTATGTCACATAAGAAGGCAATGATTCTATCACAAAAATGATTATTATCATTTTTCTTCCCATCAGTCTTGAGGCCAAATGCCCCAAAGCGAGTCCTATCAACTGTATTTGATTCAACAGAGACAGTATCCGTAAAGGACTTATATTTATACTGCTCCTTCAAATGTATCTAGAGGAACACAGACAGAATTAGGTTGATAAATATTTCAAAGAGCTATTATCTTGCAGTTCTAAGAGTTTCTTATTGGCAGTGTCAGCGGCTTTAAGGAGGTATTCTGCATAATAAATGTGCAAATACAGATATAGAAAGGGCTTTGAAGGACAATGATCTTTAATTTAATAGATGGGTTCTAGGAAAGGTAGTGAGAAGTTCACCAGGGATTCCAACTCTTTACCAACTCTGAGTCAAAATGTTACAGTGTAAATTAATCAGAATATTGTGAGAAGAGGTCCAAAGATAGAAACACCTGAAACTTCAATTTTTGAATCCATTTGCACAAATCACACACCAGGACTCATCTAACCCTGATATGTGCACAAGGTAATACCCACCCTGTGTCCTTACACAGGAGATGGGTCACCAGCACTTCATTACAGTTGTCTTACTTTTCACTCATCACTGAGACAAATATTTAATATCAAAAGTTAAAGGATGGGCCAGGGATTTAGCTCAGTGGTTTCACTGCCTGCTTCTCCAGCGCAAATGCAAGGACCCGAATTCGATCCCTGGTACCAAAAAAAAAAAAAAAAGTTAAAGGAGGAAAGGTTTGTTTAGCTCACAGTTTGTAGAGGTTTCAGTCTGTAATCAGCTGGCTTCAAGGCAGGGTAGAGTGGCAGAGGGGCATGGCAGAGGAGAAACAGTTCATAGCAGGCAGAAAATCAAAACCAACAACGGGCAACCACAGCTCTTTCTATCTCATATCTTATCCAGGCTACTCAGGTTGGGTAGCACTCACATCCTTAATCCTAGTGCCCTTGATCCTAGCACTGCACCATGAATCAATCCCAGTGTAAGATCCAGCCACCTCTGGAAAAGCCCCACCTATGACCACATGAGGCTTTGGGAGAACATTGAGACACAAGCCATAACAACAGTGATATAATTTTTATAGCTGGATGATCACCCTAATAGAACTTCTTACATTGACCCTGAAAGATGTTAGGCAGGGTAAGAAGTAGCATGATGAAAGAAAATAAATATAATACATATGTTATTTGCATATTTCACTTCCCTGGGTGATAAGGTGTCTCACATACTGAAATTTTATTTCCTCTTATTTCTTTATCAATTAACTTTATTTGATCAACCATCAATTCAAATAAATCTATGAAATTCTCTGTGAAAAATCTTAGACTTTAGCAATGCATGATGACTTGAACAATGGCCATCTGTTGAGGATGAATGGAGACATTTCAGGCTGGCACCTGACTTTGTAAGTAGAAATGCTGCTCAGGGCCAGAGATTTAGCTCAATGGTGTCACACCTGCCTCACAAGCACAGAGTCCTGAGTTCCATCCTAGATACAAAAAAAATCAAAAACAAAAGAAATACTGCTTCATAACTAACTATGCAGTCTATATTTCTCAAGCACTAGGTGTTTCTCAACAGGATGAGTTCCCCAAGGGGGAAATGTTTTGGGGCAATGTGATAGCTAATTACAATTTAAATATATATGTATACTATGAATACTTTCAGCATTAAATATTAGTGGTCATTCTTAGTAGTAACTGGGAGAAATATGTTTAATAATCAGTTAGTATTATTATTGTAAGTATATTATATTACTCAGACTAGATGTACATGAGAGAACCTTATATCTATTTGCCTACCTAGCTAGATACCTGAAAAATAAGTTTTTCTTAAACATTGACTGTAGACATTAAAACTTAAAAAATACAAATAATCCACTTTAAAACAGGTTAGATGATCTTATACATTTCTTAGATGTAGACAAAGAGCTAACAAGTTTATGCAAAACGCCCAATATAGGTAATCATCAGGGAAACACAAATCAAAATCCTAAGGAGATATTCTCTCACCCCAACTAAACAGCTATTGTCAGAAAGGAAAAGAATAAGAAGGGCTGGAAAGGATGCACAGAAGAGAGAACCCACAAACATGATTGGTAGCAATGTGACTGAGGCGGCACTATGGGAAACGGTATGTATGTTCCACAAAATCTCGAATAGTTCTAAATCTTAGGATATATTCAGAGGAAATTAAATCATTGTATCAAAGAGATGCCTACACTCCCATGCTTATTGCCACACTATTCATAAAAGCCAAGATACAGAACTAGCTAAGTGTGCAAAACTTAGACAAGTAGATAAACGAAATTATTTATGCATACACAGTGGAATGTTATTCACCCATGAAAAGGAAATGCTGATATTTCTGATAATATTGTTGAACTTAGATTACATTAAGCTAAATAAAATGTCATACACTAAAAGTCAAATATCACTGATAAACTTCTTTGCTAGATAAAATGGCCCCTTAGTACAGGAAATGAGTCACTCCAGAGAGAACAAAGACCTGCTTTTTCCTGCCTCACCCCCAGTCATAGCCAATCCTCTGCCTTCACCACACTCCTCCAGCCCTTATAAACCTCACCCAGACAACCCCTGGTTGCTGCTCTCACCTTTGTTCCAGACAGTCCGGCAGCTCTGTTCCTTAATAAAATTCCTGCTTTGGGTATTCATGTTTCAGCTCATTTTGTTTCTCTCATTGTTAGTGCCGTACGCCTGGGAAGAACGTGATCGGGATTTTGAGATGATCACCCCACTGGCCGGGGTTGATTGGCCTCCCAACTGTCCTTCTCTCAGACCCTGTCAAGTCAACACCCAACCAGGGGCCTTCACTCCTGCCATTGTTGACGTTTAACATCCACACAGGCGGCCTTCAATTCCTGGGTGAGTACTCAGATTAGCCTCTCTCTGTTCCTCTGCCTCTCGGTGGGTGTTCTCGCTCAAAAAATCTTAGCGCTAAGTCAGAGGGACTCTTCTTGGCCTGTGGCCACATCTGCTGTCCCTGGGGGAAGCCCCATAGGCTCAGATCCTAGAAATTGTCAAAGGGAACAAGGATGCTCCTCCCTCTTGCCCTTCTCGGGAGCTTTTCTGATATTCAGCTTACATATCTGGCCTCCCTTTATTATGGGAACTGCTCAATCCAAATCCCCATGATCAACCCTTATGGGATGCTTATTGGCTAACTTAAAAACTCTCAGGCTTGCTGAGGACTTCAACCCTAAAAGCCTTCTTTCCTATTGCAACCAAGCGTGGCCTCTATATGGATTAGATAATGGATTCCAATGGCCAGAAAATGGAACATCTGACCCGAATGTTCTTCGGGACCTCCGCCATTTCTGTTACTGCAATGGCAAATGGTCTCAAGTCCCCTATGTGCAGGCTTTCCTCTACCTCCACACGCACCCTTCTCTTTGTCACTCCTGCTCCACCCCTCAAATTCTCCTTGCTCACGTGGTTTCACCCCCACTTCCAATCTCAGCTCAGAACCAGATAGGACTTTGTCCCAACCGACCATACCCCCTCGATCCACCTCCACCCTACAACCCTTCTGCCTCATTGCCCTTGGCACCCTCAGCAGCCCCCTCCAGCTCTCCCACCCCACACTGCTCACACTCACAGCAGCCAAAACCGCCCACACCTCCCATTTCCCCTCCTCACACTCACACCCGATATCCCACCCATTCGCCCCTCTGGGAACACACCGTCTGGTGGGAACAGAAGGTATTATCAGAGTCCACGTCTCTTTCTCAAATTGAAAAGTGTCTTGGCTCTTTTTCCTCTGACCCTGACTGCACATCAAAGAATTTTGTCACTTGACTCTGTCCTATGATCTGACTTGACACAATGTCTATATGATACTGACTTCTATCCCCCCGCCCCGCCCCGAGGACAAGGAAAGAGTTTGGTTGGTGGCCCAGACCACAGCTGATAAATTCCATGCTGCTGCTAACACCAAGCCAGTGGGAGCACAGGCCGTCCCCTGAGAAGATCCACAATGGGACTGTCAGCTAGGGCAGGCACATAGAGGCTGCAGAGACCATATAGCTCTCTGCCTCATAGAAGGTTTAAAAAAGACAGCTCACAAGTCTATTAACTTTGATAAGATTAGAAAAATAACTCAGACCCATGAAGAAAACCCGGCACAGTTTCTGTAGTGCCTCACTGAGGCCCTTCAGAAATACACCAAAATTGATCCTACCTCCCAGGCTGACATGATCATCATTAACACTCACTTTATCTCTCAGTCAGCCCCTGATATTAAGAAAAAGCTAAAAAAAGTCAAAGAGGGTCAAGCAGGACTTACACTCAAATTAAAAAATAAATAAAATGAAAAATAAATGATGGATTAGAAACAGCTAGAAAAGCTCTGAAACGCATAAAACAAAATAGTAAGAAAAAACACTTCTGGCTTTAAGAGCCAAGTACAGTGCTATATTATCCCAAAACAAAGCCAGAGAAACTACAACTGTGCTCTACCAGACATCAAGAGATTTTAAAAGAAAAATCAAGTTACAAATTTTAGCTAAGTTGATAAATGTATTTGTTTCAATTTGAGTTGATGTTTAATTAGTGTGCTTAAAACATTTCTTGTGCATTGTAAATTCTTGAATTGTAATTATAGGGTTAACTTGTTCTTTTCTGTACTTTGTTGATGAAGAACTCAAGGTTACTACTGTTCTATTGGCATCTAGTCAAAGTTTAAAATGTAACAATTTGAGAGCAGAAAAAAGAAGGGACACTAATTAAAATTTTAACAGCTGAAGACAAGTTTGTTATAGAAGGTTTATAGTAAGTGGGAAAAATATTTTTAAAAGCTATAAGTACAAGAGGTATACTTTTGATATGAAAGGATTTTTTTATGTTTTTCTTGTTAGAAGGATACAGAGACAAGACCAAAAGGCCTAGGTATGTTGAGAAGGTGAGCAGAAGTGATTTATCAAGGAAATATGTATGTTTGGTTGTTGTTTTCAAGTTTAATATAAAAGGTTTACATTTACAAGCATAAAGAACTTTCATTCCTTCTGATTCTAATTCTACAAGAGATCTCTGTTAATTGACTGATAAAAAGTTTTGAATAGTCTCATTTATAATTGTAAACCTAAAAATTATAAAGAGATATTATAATTCAATTGGGCTAAACATACTTGAGTGTACTCTAGTTTTATAAACTATCTTATGTTTGTTTGTTTGTCCAATTATACAGCTGTTTTTTTTTTATAGATAAAGGTTATTAAGTTCAAGTCATGCTCCTCTTGGTGAACAAAGGATTGACCGAATGGAAATATTTTGCAGTCTGTGTTCACCAGGGGGACCTCAACAGTTTTCATAGTATTACAATAGACTGACCCAATAGTTTTTATAACCTTATAAAAGACTTACATCAATAAATACTACTTAAATATGTTATTATACTATGTTTATATTAGTTGTCATCAAAGAGATAAATTCTAAATACGTTGTTATAATATGTTTACATTGGTCATTTTCAAAAGATTAAATTGCCTGTAAAAAACCCAAACAAACAAAAAGAACAATAACAAGGTTTTATTAAAAAGATGCTTTTGTACCAAACTGAATTAAAGGGCATAAGGTCTCATACATGTAGTTATGATAATTATATTGTTAATTTTCTGGTGTACTAAATGTATTTATGCTTTCTGACTGTACAGGTTTTCTAATATGTTGTTTATGATAATAAACTCTTTTTGATTCAGGTATTTGCCTTTTTCATACACTCCAGCTATTTATAATAACAGGTACAATTATGAGCTGAGAAATTTTTTAAGATGCTAGCCTATCAAAGATAACAATTGAGATAAAAATTTTTGGTGTTTTTTTGAAAAAATGAGTATGTTTAACAATAGCTATTTTATGCCAAGATGGACATTTAAATGTGCTACAAAGATAAGATCAACATGCTTGTCATGTTAAAATACTATTTATGGCTCTTGATTTAAAGCTCTTTTTTCTCTGTTAACATTTTACAGAAATTCAACTACTAGAACAATCATGATTGATAATAATAATAGTCTTCTAACTATATTTTATATTTTAAAGTGCTTGATGTCCATATAAGATTATAATAGTTAAGTTCAGTACTCTTATTGCAGACCTAATGTCATGATCTTCTCTTCTGAGTGTTCAACAACTAAAGTTTGGAGACCAAACTGAAAAGATAACTGGCTATGAGGACAGCCAATATTTTGGCTCTGGGCGTTCAAGGTCAACAAAGATCCAAGACATAAGGGAACCTTCTCTACAGGATCCTACATCTTTGGTAAGTCACTCAACCTCCTAAGCAGGGAGATTGCTGGACACCAAAGGACAAATGTACCATGTGTCAAAGGAGAGTCACCAAAAACAAAAAAATCTCTACATGGTCAAGTAAGGCTGTGACCCATCCTGACGGCTGACCCTGACAGAAGAGCAGAGAGGCTTTACACATGGTTCCAAAATAATGGCCTGAGGAGACTTAACTGACCTTGATAGATAACAAGAGGTTCATACTAATTGACACAGGTCTCACTTTAACTTAGTCTTAAACACCCAGCAGAAACAAACAAACAAACAAACAAACAAACACAAAACCCAAAAGAGGTATAAAATAATGACATAGTAATAAAGCTAGATACAAATATTGGGCTCCAATCACTGACCCCTCTGGCAGTTTCCAGCTACACCAGTAACTGACCATAGTTATAGATCATTAAAAACTATGGTAAAATGTATAAGAGCTCAGCTAGAGTTTTAAATTGTCTCTTCTTACAGCTAAAACTAGAGAGACTTATGACAAAGTATCAGACTTATAGATAACCTTTATCAGTGAAAAAGTCTAAGAGCCAACAGGTTATAATCACTCACTATTTCAGTATCGAAGTGTGACTTTTTCCCCGATCTACCCTTCCATTCTAGTGTGCTCATGTTTAGATTTTTTCATGCTCTAATTTTTAAAAAAATCTTGTTTATTCTTGCCTATAGGCTGCCAAATTCAAAGTGATCATACAGATAATATCAACAACAAATGTGCTAGACATTTTTTTTTAATCAATATCCACCATCTTAACCAGCATGCCCTTCCTGTACTCCGTTTCCTAACGGGAGCCAGAGTTCTGGCAGGAATAGGCACAGGGGTTACAAGAATCTCAACATCAACACACTTCTATTACTCCCTATCCCAAGAGCTAAATGAGGATATAAAAGGTAGCTGACTCTCTGTTCACCCTGCAGTCCCATATCAATTCTCTGGAAGCTGTGGTATTCCAAAATAGATGAGCTCTAGATATAATAACATCAGAAAGAGGGGGAACATGCCTCCTTCTGAGGGAAGAGTGCTGCTATTTTGTCAATCAGCCTGGCATTGTTGGAGACAAGGTGAAGGAGCTCAGGGAGCATACAGAAAAATGTAGACAAGACCTAGACTGGCTATGCTCTCTACCAGGATACTTCAACCAATGGCTCCCCTGGCTCCTTTCTTTCCTGGGACCCCTCACTTTTCTCTGCATAATCCTACTCTTTAGACCTTGCCTGTTTCTTTGTTTTCAAAATTTCTTGCAGGAGTGGTTCCTGACCATTACCAATCAGACAATCAGCAAACTCATTATCACAGGTTATCAACCTTTCCCCATGGGAGACCACACCACCATCATGTAGGACCCAGGCCTGTTACCCTTTATCACTGCCCCTGTGCCAGAAGGAAGCAGCTACAGAAAAGAGACCTCTGCCCCTATTCCATAATAATATCAACAGTCTGGAATGATAAAGTTTTCTGCTAGATAAAATGGCCCCAGTGTACAGGCAATGAGTCACTCCAGAGAGGACAAAGACCTGCTTTTTCCCACCTCGCCCCCAGTCACAGCCAATCATCTGCCTCCACCACACTCCCTCAGCCCTTATTAAACCTCACCCAGCCAGCCCCTGGTTGCTGCTCTCACCATTTTTCAAGACAGCCAAGGCAGCTCTGTTCCTTAATAAAAGCCCTGCTTTGGGTGTTCATGTTTTGGCTCATTTTATTTCTCTCAATCACATGTCCAGACTAATTTGTGGAGAACAAAAGTTCAATGTCAGGAAAAGAGTGGAATGATGATCACTAGATCAGTAGAGATTAGATAAAGTGAGGGAAGGTGGATGGAGAAAGGCTAGATAATGGGTATCGAAACACACTTCCCAGGAGGAATCAATTTTGATGTTCTATTGCACCGTAGGATGACTATGGTTGGTAGCAATTTGTCATGTGTGTTATGATATAGACCAAGGACGTCAGCTGTTGGAAGGTAATTTAATTGTGAGAGCGCTGGCGCTGACCTGGTGTCAGGCAGGTGGCCTGGTGAGAGGCAGTCACTGCGGTGTGACCTGGAAAGATGTACCTCTCTCCTCAGCTCCTCCCTTCTCTCTCTGCTTCCCAACCATGGTGAGGGGAGCAGCTTCCCCCGCCCCCCGCCCCACCTAACCTGTTCACATGCTGCTCCTGTCTTGGAGCTGATGGACCACACTGCAACAGGAGCCAAAACAGTCCTCTCCTCCTTTAAGTTGGTGGTGTCAGATATTGCATCTTGGTGATGAGAAAGTGACTGAGACAACATACTTTAAAGTAATAATCAAATCTGATGTTTTCCAACAAATATAAAAGATAACTTTTAAGGAGGTAGAAATGCTGACTATATTGTGATGATCAATGGATTATTTTATAGGAGTATAAAACTACCATTCTATATCTCAGGTTATGCTTTAGATGTAAAGCATGTGCACAAAGTCTCATGTGTTCGAAGGCAGGGCTTTAACAAGGCCACTGTATCAGGAGGGCTGTAACTTCATCCACTGACTAGTCCATTTTGTGAGGCAAAGCTTGTAATGGCGAGTTCCCTTCAGGATTGCATCTGGCCCCTGGCTCTTCTCTCTGTCCCTGTGTCCCTCTCTCTTCACTTCCTGGCTACCTTAGAGCAATAGCTTTCCTCTGCCTTCTCCCCATGATGCTTCTACCTCACCATAGACCCCAAAGCAACGAAGCCAGGCAGCTCTGAACCATAACATTTGAAACTGTAAACCAAAGTAAACCTCTCCTCTTCTAGGTTGCATAGTGTATGTATTTTGTCACAGCATCAGAAAACTGACCAGCACACCCTGGAAGTATGAGATATGTAAGTGTAGTGGTATAAGTAAATTAAAAAGCATGCAACAAAAGACCCAAACATGGTAAATTGACTCAGAATCTTAACTACTGATTATAGGAAAAATGTTATCCTTCATATTAGAAATTGGAGTTGAATGTGAATGTCTATGTTAAACATGTATAAGCGTTACATTTTGATGAAGAAATCTAATCAGAAACATATTACCTAGTCAAATAAATGACACTAATCTGGTGGGAAAAAAAGGTCCTTACCTTATTGCTAATCAGTTACTTTAGGAGAAATGTGTTTGTCTCCAAGTTTAAGGTTATGAAGAACATAGTTTATACATGGACTAAGCACATAAAACATTGTTTCTGGTTGAGGCAGGGGAAGAATTGGATACTTCACTGTCCCAGGCCCTCATCTACCCACCAACATTTCCAACTACTGTGACAGAGTCCTTTCGGCAGGAGGGCAGTCTGGGATACCAAGAAGCATATGGACTTTGATGCTTGTGGAATAATTGCAAATATAACACAATCATACTTTAATACTATGTGACCCAGACATGTACATAATGTACAAACATCCTTGTTTGTACAAGAGAGGATTAGTAATGATGCAGCAAAAGATTTTGGCACATGGCAAAAACAGTACTACTGATTATGATAATAATGAAGATGATGATGATGATGATGGCAAGCCTGTGGAGCATACTTCCCATGGCACTGTGGGGTTGGAGGGAGAGACCCCCCCTGTCCAGGTGAGAAGCCTGGTTTTTGTATGAATTCCTAGGACCTCTACCAGAAAATTCCTTCACTTCTATGGCTTTCATGATCTTTTTTCTATAAATTGTAGCCAGTCACCTAAAATAGTGTCTGGCATATATATAAGCACTTTGAAATTTGCTATTGCTATTATTATTACCCAGGTATAATTATTATTACCTTAGTTTTGAAATGAGTAATAAATTAATTCATATATAAGGTACTTAAAATAATGTATTAGTTGATTACATTGTGTAATCTAATGTATGCCTGAAATAGTTAAATGCTTTTATCGATCATACTTCACATTATATATAAGGAAAGTGATAACTTTTAATATAATATCAAAGTCTGAACTTGCATCACTCTTATATGAGAGTTTCTTCCAAGTTCCAAGTCAGTAGTTACTGAGGGTTATCTTTCTTCCAACTTAGTAACATTTAACTGTTCTGTATTTTTAAATTAAGGAGTGGTACACCTTCAGCCATTGGAAAGGAAGAAATCTCATTGCTTGAGACTCCATGATTAGAACTGGAGATCATCATGTTGAAGGAAATAAGGCAGGCTCAGAAGGACAAGTATTGCACCATCATATTCATATGTGGAATCTGAAAAAAGTGTTGATCTTATAGAAGTTGAGCGTGGGATGGTGACCAGATGTTGGTTTGATAAACGGATACTAAGAGTTAGATAGTTCTGCCATGCAATTTTGCAGTAAGCTGACTATAAATAATGATAAATACTGATAATTTCAGAAAGTTACAAAAATTTTTGAAACTTTTGTCTATTCTGAAAAGATAAATATTTGAGAAGATAGATATGTTTAAACTTGACTTTAATTCTACACATGTATTGAAATATCATGGTACTCCATTAATATGTGCAATTTTTACATTTTTATGTTTCAGCTTAAAAATAAATGTGATTCAAATTTAAAAGAATGGAGTAGCGCATGAGTGTATTAGTGAAAGACCATGTTTAATTGTTGTGACAAGTTAGAAATTTGTTCTCCTAACAAGAAATGACTCTAATTGTATTTGCAAACAAGTAGGAAATTTTTGTGGAGGAAAAAGTTTATGCAGATTCTGTAAAACAAGGAATAATTCATGCATGGCATAATTTATTCCATCAAAATTCAGCTTCACTTATGCTTCTCTAAGGACATTTGTAAGTATTCCAGTGTATCTCAAATCTTGCATATATACATTTGCTAATATTTTAAAGTTGACTCATGCTAATATTTATAACTTGTGTTTTTTCCTCCAGTTCACAACCTCTCCCTGTTAGGCTATTCCATTTTCTACAACGTTAGGAATCCAGGATTTTAAACAAAAGACCAATCTTCTACCAAAGTGTTATATCTACCACAGTGTAATTTCTGTGTAACTGTCAAAACTTTCTTCCCTGAGTTGAAATCCTTAACAAAACTGCTTTATAGTTTTGCAGTCCACAAAGATAGCCACCCACATGGCATTGATATAAAGGTCAGTCATAGGCCTCTGTACACCATTTTGTTTATTTTTATTACTTGAGTCTCAGACCAAAGCTGTTTGTATCCCAGAGATGCAAAAGAACTGTTCAGTTCATCTTGATAGGCACATCTCTATTCCTAAGGCTCAAGCTCAAGTGGTTGCAGGAGGTTAAGGAAACTGACCTGTAGATATACTCCACTCAGTGGAGGACGTGGTTGTTTAACCATGTTACTTAAACTATGTAACTAGTTTTAAGAAATTCCCACCAGAGTACCAAACAGGGATAGTCATGATTGAATCCCAGCCATGGAAAATTCTTTGGCTAAAAGTAATCATTATTTTGACTGTTTATTCCTATTTGAGGACTAGGAATATATCAATTTTGACACTGAAAACATTATTTAACCATCATGCATGAAACTCAGTGCAGTAATAGATAATCCATACATTACTCCAACATGTACAAATTCTGTAGTAGTTCAGAGTATCTGATGTCATATTCCCTGCAATTGAATCATAGATGTGCCCTGTCAAAAAGTCACTTAACCTTCTGCACCTCAGTTTCTTCATCCTTTAAATGGGGTTGACATTACAAACATAGTTCACAGAAGCCTTTTCTAAAAAGACTCAGTGCAGGTAAGTAGTAAATAATCCCTATTTACTATGATGACTTTTGTTATATCATTAACAGATCACTTTTCTTTTAAAACCATCATAAATGTTTAAAGTGATTTGTCATTTTTACTTGTTCTTGTCTTACATGAGTGATGGTCAATAGTCAAAGGTATAAATCTAAACACTAGTAAATTGTGGCACATAATACATAAATAAATCTTTTTGATATATCAAAAGAAGGATGAAGACATGTTAAACCACAATGAAATCTATACTCAAGTTGGATATGTTAGAAAGGAGCAAATATTTAATGATCAAATTTTGTCACAATACAAATCATTTGTTTACAAAGTCTCTCTTTATATCATTTTATAATAGAATTATGTACAAGGAATGGATATATTGTTTGTTTTTATTTTATTTACTCTTTCTATATTAACAGAACTTTTCAATCTATTATTATAAGAAATCAGAAAAAATATATTTTAAGTTAAATTGAGTATATTTGAACTAAAAACCCTTTCATAGTAGATTACTTAATTTTTATAAATGCAGGTAGAGAAAGAAATCAACTTGTCATAATTAAAATTTCATACAAATAGGAAAAGCTATTTAAACATTAAATTTGCATTTTACATCAAATATGGTAATATAAGCCGGACCTGTTCACTTAAGAGACTTACAAAAATCAGCTTTTGGGTTTGTCTTAAAAGGTGAAGGTGAAAATGTATGATCTCATAAATACATTCACAGCTGTATAATTTAGTCCATGTTTGAAGTAACCTATTCCACTTTTAAGTAGTGTGCCCTCATATTTATGTTGTATTTTACATACTATCAAGTCATTTATTCTTCCTTTAATGTATAAAATAGGTGGAAATTTTCAATCTAGAAAGAGATTTTTAGTAACAAAATATCTTTTATTAAATTTTCAATTTACTATAATGATTATTCTCTTAGGATTTAAAGAAACTTTTACAAATATCATTTGAGCTAAGATTTTGCTAAAAATTTTTGACAGTAGTTTTAACTTTAAGGGGATAAAGATGCTCTGTTACATACATTCTGGATTATAAAATGCAAAGAATATGACTTTCATGCTAAAATATTTGATAATCTCCACAGTCATTTTCTAAGAAACATTTAAATGCATAAAAGGGTTGTAAGATTATAAAAATACAAGAGTGAATACTTATATTCTAAGCTGAAATGAATAGGATATCACAGGATGGCTACATAATTACATTGAAATAATCTCCTGTTAATAGATCTGGTGAGAGCGTTGAGAGATGAAGAGAGAGAGAACTGTGATGTGCTGTGTATGCATATGTGTGCCAATTCCTTATGAAGAACGTGGTCATTATGTACTACAAATGCATACAGAAAAGAAAGGTCCAACAGACAGAGGGAGGGAGAGGAAGGAGGAGGAGAAGAAAAGGACTTTTAAAAAGAATGAAGATGTGTTATGTACATGTATCGACTCTCCATAATGAATGAAATAATTATGTATTGCAAATATGTACTAATAATACAATTAAAAAATAAATAAAATTTAAAAATGAATTATTAAGAGAAATAACTTGTATCTTAGTATAAATTTTCTAAGAATGTTTCATTCAACGACCTGTTTCAATTCTAGAAATAGTTCTTTGTGATAAGTTTAATAATTATCCTCTTCTAATAAATTAAACACTAGACAAGAAATTTAAAGTCTTTATTATAAGATTCTAATATTATAATTTAATGTAACTAGAGTAGACATATTTTATTAATGAAAGCCACAGTTGAAAAATAAATAAATGAAATAAAACAAGGATTGATTAGAAGATTTATATCCATATCAAGATTTGGATATTAGGTTAGCATCACAAATTTAATTTAAATGAAACTTTTCATTTTCCTCCCTGGCACCAATAAGCAACTAAGTTGATTGAACCTAACAACAAAAAATCATCTGTGGTAATTTTTAAAAACCATTCTCCACATCATTAAGCTATTAGAAGATTTTGTTAATTTTACCACCAAAATATATCCTACTCTTTACTTTTATTACTGATATCTCAATCGTAATGCTGTTTCCATCCACCTTGCTTTACTTTACAACATTTGAAATAGTCACCTGCCTCCTTCCTCTGTCCTACTTCTGATTATTTTAAAATGTATTCCTTGGGTGACATTTTTAAATGTACAAGAAATCATGCAATTTAGCTCTGTTGAAACAATCAAAATTAGAATGTGATCTGAATTTTCCACTTTGTCATAAAGATCCTTATAAATTATCACAAGACTGTATCCCTAAACACATCCTCTACTGTTTTGTTATTTTCTGTTTCTCTTTCTGCCTCCTTCTTTCCTTCACTTCCTCTTTTCCTCCCTCTCCCTATCTTTTCCTCATTCCTTGGCCACTGTTTTCTGCCTTTGTCTCCTTCTCTCCCTGTTATGTTTTAGATTTAAAATGTTCCCCCACGTTTTCATGTGTTTGGAAGGTAAGTGAATCCTGGTTACCCTATACTTATTATTGGATTCATCCACTGAAGAACTCGTGGCTGAATGTGCTGTTGGGAAGTAGAGCTTCTCCGAGGAGGCAGATCATTGAGAGTATGTACAGTGGTACCTCGGTTCATGAATTTAATTTGTTTCAGAATTTTCGAAAAGATGGCCATGTTTGCGTTTGTGTGGGAAAGATGGTCACAGTCATATTTGTTAACCAATGTAGTGTTTGCAAATAAAAACAAAATTTTGCCAAGTGCTTTTGTTCATGAACAACTTTTGTTTATAAACCAAGGTACTACTGTACTTGTCTCTGGCACCTCCTTATCTCTCAGTCCACACTCTAGCTGCCTTTCCTTGGGCAGATGTCCTCTGTCATCACCTTCTACTGTGCCATTTCTGCCTTGGAGCCAAACCACCACAGACTGAAGCTCTAAAACTGTGAGCTGAAAATAAAGCAAACCTTTCCTCCTTCAAGGTGCAGGTGTAGGGTATTTTGTCCAATGACAAGAAAGTGACTAATACAGAAAATTATTATGGAGAATGAAGTTGTTCATTCTCCTGCAACTGTAAGAATTCTTTGAATATTGCTTGTGGCAGGGCTTTATATGTGATACTGAGCAGAGATCAAAAGACCAAAATGCAATAGAAATTCAGACAGTAAGGGCCAGGCTCATGAAGTTTCAGACATGAATAGGATAAGAGCTAGAGCTCATGCTAGTTACATTCTGGCAAGAAATCTAACTATATTTTGTCCATGTCCTGATACTTTGCAGGCAATTGTCATTGAGGTTTGCACACTAATGAGTCTGTCATAACAAATTTCTAGGCAACCCACTATTCAAGCTGAGGCATAAGTAGTTCTGGCTTTCAAGAGAAAGGAGAAGAGCTAAATGATTTTGAAACTGCAGTTTCACCAGAAAGGAAGTGTTTACAAAGCTGGCCCCAGGAAAGCATGGTTATTGAAAAATATCAACATTAGAAAGAAGCCCATATTTTGTGCCAGGGCAATAAAAATGATGGCTTGAAAGCATCTCAGGAACTGGTCAGACCCCATCCATCACAGGGTCAAAGGTGAGTATAAACCTTTCCTTTGAGGAGAGCCTCTGGTATCCCAGTTTAAGAAGGGCTTCCTAGGGAATTGGTCTCTCTGGATTTGATTCAGAGTGTGCAGACACTTCTGAGCCCACCCCAGACATAGTCCAAGAGCATGAGGGTCCTGACCAAGCTGCCTTCCAAATTAGACAGCATTCCTATGGTGCTGGTTTTTCACATATGCAAAATATTAGAGTTGAGTCAATTTTTATTTGTGTCCTCTATTTCTATTTTTCAGTCCTGAAATAATAGATTTTTAAAAAGATTCCCATGTTGCATTCTATTTAAGAAGGTGTGTATACATGTTTATGTATAATCCATAGATATTTACAATTTAACAGTAGCATTGTGGTTTATGCCTAAATTGAATTTCCAGAGTTCAATCATGAGAGATATGGGGATAAGTATCATTTGGTTAGTATTTATTTTATTAAAATTTCTTTATGTATTTATATATTTACTTACTTATTGAAGTATAGGAGATTGAGTCCAATGTTCCATTCATGCTTGATAAGCATTCTAAAACTGAGCTACTTCTTCAACACTTTTTATTTCATTTTGAGACAGGGTCCTGTGAAATTGCCCAGTCTGGCTTTAAACTCTTGATCCTCCTGCCTTGGTCACACTTCTAATTAGTTGGGATTATAGGTGTGTGACACTGCCCCTTGCTACATATTGTATTTTTATAAAAATGAGAAAATATAAAGTAATCTTATTACAAACATTTATTTTATTATGGTCAAAATAGGCATTATTATTTTGCTTTTATTTAAATGGATTTTTTCTGTATGCCCTATTATACATAAAAATTTTCAACATGTTCTGTATGCCCAATATATGTACAACTATTCAATACTGACATTTAAGTCACATACATTATGTAGATAAATTTACCAAAATTCCTGTACATCTATTTTTATTTAGATTTGTGTTCTACATACATATGCACATAGCCATTCTTATTTAATATAATATTAAGACATTTTCCAATGACTTTTGCTTTTGGATGATACGTCATGCCTCTCTATATAGTCTACAATACAGTGTCTATTTTGTTATCATGTACCTAAGGAGGAGCCACAAACCTCTCCAGTCATGATCACAATTATTACTCTTAATGTCTGTGGTACCCTCAGCATGTGGGCACTTAGATGATACAACAGCCTAAACCAGTTCACTCTGTGCTCCAAAGCTGTGAGCTAAACCTGTGGCTTTTCCCCTGCAGGTGTACACACACTCACCCCACTAAGTGGAGTAGGCCTACATTCTCCAGTTCATCTGTGTGTGTGCTGGGCGCCAACCCAAGTTCTCAGTCATGTTTGCGTACTCTCTACCACTGAACTACAAACCCAGACCACAATATTTTGTAAAATGTTGCTGACTTCTCAGATTCATCTTTTTATATCTCTTTTAACTTTAATAGAATGAGATAAAATAAATGCATTCTTGCCTTTCATGTTATATTCTGTTTTGCCTGCAAGACCTTGTGAGTTCCTTTTTACTATCGGTTTCCCTCTCCATTTGACATCCTCTACTGTACATTTTCCAAAAATTTTACACAATTAGATGCATTCTACTTCCTTGTTCTAGTGCGTCTTTGGGAGTTTTCAAGTTTACATATTCCTTCTTACTTTCAAATGAAAAGTTGACTTAGAAATATATGCTTTTAACCAGCTACTCTGAACCAAAAGTTTCCAAAGCCTATGAAAATCATATTTACTCCATGATGATCTGACTCCTTCCTTTGGCTTGCAGTGCCTGATACAACATCCTCAGCTCCTCCTTGGTATCTGTGCCAGCCTCACCCCGCCTCACACTGCATCATGGATAAGTCACACTAGCTTATCACTCCTCCCAAGTCACCGGACCTGCATTGTTTATGGAGTTAAATCGGCTCTTGCTTTTGCTCAGAATGCTGATTCTCCAGGTATCTTGGTCTTGACCTCTATTACTGTGTCTCTTTCTAATTTTTTCAGTAAAACTTACCCAGAACCCATCAATTTTAATACAATCATTCTCTGTACTCCGCAATTTTCATTGTAAACTTTGGATTTATCTTGCATTTTTAATGAATTTCCCTTTCTACTACAAAAGTAAGTTTCATTAGGATAGTAATGTGATATGTGTATCTTGTTTTTTTTTTTTCATTTAAAAGATATGTGTCCTTTTCATTCCTAGGAATATGTTGAAATACATTTGAATATGACATTCATTGTTAAAAGGATAATACAATAAGATCTCTATTGAGCATTACAACATAATTAAGTGGAGTGTGAACAGTAAGTTGAGACAAGAATCGGCATGCTATACCAATTATATGTCCAAAAATAATTCTATGTACTTTATTTGGAATTCATGAATCTTTACAAATCTTACCTTAATTTTATGAAAGGCTAGTGGTTACAAATATTACTTTTTGACACACTGGCTCAAATACAGTGAAACAAATGCTATAAAACCAAAGATACATCATTTTTGTTATATTTCTTACCTCTATTTTATAAGCCTTTTGAAATAATCCAAGAGATTTTCTTTCCTATCATCAAAATGATTTATGTCGTTAATACCAGCTTTTTCTAAACTCACAGCAGCCAATTCCTTTGCTTTTACAATTTTAAATATTGAAAAAGATAAATGCTATTTTTAATACCTCATATAAACATGTGGCATAAAATTCAAAATTAGCTTTATATGTTTTCTAAGATCTTGAAAGTATGATTTGAATCAAGAACTTACAAGTATGTGCTTGAGAATAGCCTGAAATCATACTCATTTCTGACACAGCAGGTTTTTTGATAGCCCTATAAAAACTAGAATATCATTACTTCAGGCAAGGTGACAAGGATAATCACTTTCTATAATTCATGTTTAATACCTGAATGCCAGGGAGGGATCATTATGTCCTTGCACCAAAATTTTTAACTATACTACATCATCTGCCTCGCAGAAAATATTTGTGAGCATTACCACAGTGACTTCAATTCAAAGAGATTGGATTAGGCTTTTGTCGGCTTTTGGAAATGTTGTAATTCAAAGCAGTACTCGAACTGTTAACATGCAGTCGAGAGTTTATGGCTTCCTTACAGTAGTAAGTCTCTTTGGCAGGCTGGAAGTCTGTGAGACCCTTTCTCTGCACCTTTTGTCAAATAAAGTGCATCTCATGAAAAGTAACTCGGAAACACTTAGAATATAAAATGCAGCATGTTTTTGCTTAAAAATAAGGTTTCATTATACACATATTTTTGTTCATTTTCTTTGAAGTCCTATTGCTCACTTTGAAACTGGTAATATTTTATCTCAAATGATAGAATTTAGTGTACCTTACTAAAAAGTTAAAAATGATGAAGCCCCAATGTGTAATATGATCTTGCATGTGATCTTGGATATTTTCTCTTTTGTAGTACTGGGGATGGAATAAATGAAACACTGAGGTACATCTGCATTCATTTTATTTGGTTTCATTTCATATCATACCATTTCAGAGAGTATCTCACCAAAGTGCCTAAACGGCCTCACACTTGCATTGTTCCTGGCTCATCCCTCTATCGAATTGGGATTTCAGGCATATGTCCCTTCATCTGACCTTGATTTGATGCTCTAGTGGCTGAACAAGACAAAGATTGTATGTTGGTTACCGATGCAATGTGATGAAATGTACAATGAATGTTGGAATACATTTTTTAGGAAAGGACTACAGTGAAAGACACATTCCCATTAATTATCCTCCAAATCCCCTCCCTCGCTTCAAACACTCTTATCCCATCATTTTTGTCCCTTTCAGAAGCAGTTCTCAAGTTCTCTTTCCTGAGTGTCTTTAGTTGTGCTCTCATAGGTGTTTCTGTAGCCCGAATCAATGCAAAATGTTTACCCTTCATGGGCACTTTGACTTTGAGGATGAGCCATAAGTTGCACAGTCCCATATTCAGTGAATGAGAAGGGTGAGGACACACTGCAATGCTTCTACAATACTGACTTTAAAATTTTTTAGCATACTTCCCAATACGCTCACGAAATTCTCAGTGGAAAGTGGAAAGAATGATGGCACAAGTGTGGTTAAAGTGAAGGGGGACATTTTCAAGGGAGTAACTCAATGTCTTTTGCTATAATAATTATTTTTAAGTAAATCATTCATTTATGTTTTGATCATATCTTGTATGCTGCTTACTCATTACTATGAAAAAATAATTTTTCCTTATCCTCATCAAGATACATTCTTATACTATGTCACAGTTTTTACTGCACATAACTGGTTAAAAAACTTCAGTGACCTAGAAGTTATCTATAAGTGAAGAGTGGGATGATAAAAAAATAAATCTGGGAGGGCTGGGGATTTAGCTCACTGGAACTGTGGCTGCCTCACAAGTGCAAGATCCTGAGTTTGATTCCTGGTTAAAAAAAAAAAATGGGAAAAGAAAAATGAATATGAGCCACCTTCGAAAATCTTTCTTTCTCCTCAAAATGGAAAAAGAATTTGAGATTTAAAGTGGAGAAATATATTGACAAGTTTTTCTTTCCTGTGATGAACTAATTCCCATGTTGGAAAGGATGGTTCAGGGGCATCAGTGGAAACAAGAGCTGTGCCTTTAAAACCAAACAATTAATGCAGAAAATGTGTCCTTTAGATAATCTACTCCATGGAAAGCCTCTTTGAATATTTAAAATATCCAAAGTGAAGTACATTGAACTATCCAAAGATATTTCCAGGACCTCTGGAACCTGTGACTCTTACCCATCACTTGCAATTTACATGCTAATGCTAAAGATTGTCCAAGTGGGCCTTCAGGGCAATTGTGTACATTCTTAGACAGGAGAAGCACAGACATTTGGGACAGACACAGAAGAAAGAGACAGAAGAGGAAGTAACAGTGTGACCATGGGAAAGAGGTGAGAGTGATGTGGCCACACCCCAAGGAAAACTTGCGGTCAATGGACACTTGAGGGAGGAAGCAATGGATGACTTTCCCTGGGGGACTCTGGGATTTTGTGTCTCTATTCTTCAGAAATGTCAAAGTCTGAACTCTTATTATAGTAAGTGTCCAGTTTGGTAATTTTTTAATTTCAGCCCAGAGAAACTAATACAGTGTTATATCTTGCTGAATAATAAATACCTAAAACTGTGAAAGGGGTGTTGAAGTTTGATAATATTTAGTGCTCAGAAGGTAATGGAGACTATGCTAGATAGAGCATTTGTCACCTTATGAAACATAAATATATATGGAGAGGATGTTAGTAAAAGTATGAACACGGTGTCTCTCAGTGAGCTCAGGGGAAATGACATTATTTAAAACTGGAGAAAAGGTTTTATTGTCATACAGTGCCAGAAAACTTGACTGAATGGTCTCGATAGTTCTGTAGAAAGCTGAATTTGTAACTAATGAACTTGATGATTTACCTAAGGAGATTCCCAGGCAAAGTGTATAAAGTACAGCTATGGTTACTCTGGCTGCTTAGAGTTAAAGACGAGAAGGGATAAACAGGAAAAATTTAATAAACCCTTTTATGGACCCCTCAAATTCTACAGGAAGGCAAGAGAGTGACCAAACTGCTCATGAGCAAATGTGTGCTACAGCTCCAGAGATGAAGGAAGACAGACAGAAGAGCATGAGGCCAGGCCTGAGCATCATGTCCTGCCAGCCAGAGCCCATACCCATGCTGGAGTCAAAGGGGGGATTCTCAGGCCTGTAAACTCAATAGATTTTGCCTGCTGAATTTCAAAATTGCTTGAGACTGTCAACAACTTTCCAGCTTTTTCAAAATTGTAACATTTTTTTCAAATAAGAAACCTACAACTTCTCTTGCAAATTTGTCTGCCAATATGTTGTGAGAATATACAACTCATTTCTTAGTTTTATAACTACAAAACAGGAAAGAAAATTTTCCCCAAAACATATCTTATGCAAAATCTTACCAATACATAGTTTAAACGGTTTACATGGCAAGATAAAAAAAATACAGTGAATCTTTAAATAAGAAAATAATTATTACACTAAAGGACACATTGCTATTCACCTCCCTCAAAATATTATCACCTCACTTTGAACACACATCCCATTTATCTTGTTATATTCTGAAGCATTTCTGGAGTACTCTTCTGGGAATGCTTTGATTACATTATCCCACCTACCTCAATATCTTAAATCAACTCCAAGCATTTATCTTTCATGGTCATTTTGACTTTGAGGAAGAGCAGGAAGTCACATGATGCTAGACGCAATGAGTAGAATGGATTTAGGAAACACTGTTTTTTAGAAGTCTTCCTTTCCATGGATAGTAGTAAGATTCACCGTAATTTTGATAAAACCCTATAAAGCCATGAAAGAGGACTTCCAGAACTGCTTCAGAAAGTAGCAAGAACAATGGGATAAGCGGGTTCCAAGAATTGGGTATTGTGAGGGAGATTAAATACAATGTCTTTTACTGAAATTTTAAAAATTTAAATCTTCACAGAATATTTAATCCCCACTTGTAGATTATGACTTTTAAGAGTTTTAAGTTGATGATATTTAGATGGAATTTCAAATTTGAATTGATACCACAATGACTTGGGACTAGAGGTAGGTTGGGGTAGAGTAAATATATTTCCCATGTGGAATAGACGCAAATCCCCGAGAGCAGAAACATACATGGTAGTAGGCCAAAATGGTCCCCCAATAAAAATGCTCACATCTTAATCTGTAGTAGTTTAAATTTTATAAGGTATACAAAGAAGGAATATTGACTCATAAGACAATTACATGATTTTGTTAAGAATTCATCCTAAGTTGTCTGGGGGCATCTATCATCTGTTGTATGTGTTTTTAACAGGAGAGATCACAAGAGCTTTGAGAAGACAAGACAGGGAAGAGGACAAGGCGAATGCAAAGACCCAGGGGATACAGTCCCATCTGAAAGGTTTGAACTCACATGAACTGGAAGAGACAAGGACCAAACTCTCCCTGGATTCTCTGTGAGGTGTTGACTCTGCTGACACCTTGGTTTTGAGTTTTGGGCCCTCCTGACTATGAAAGAACAACTTCCAGTTGTTTTAAGCTCCCTTCTTGTAGTAATTTAAAGCATTCCTGGAAAATGGATACAAATGCTGTTGGTGAATGCAGTTATGGGAGCTAAGTGAGCTTGAAATTTATGGGGTGAGGCATCAGAAAGACAGGCTGGAAGTTCCAGAGCCGCAATCTGAGGCTGGAATATCTTCCCCTGGTAAAGTGCTACTCTGCTCCTCAGTCGTTTGGAGGATTGGACCAGGTGCCTGAATGGTAGAGGATAATATCTACCTAGTCTATTCAGGTTGCTTTAATGAGATTCTCTTTCCTTTCCTTTTTTTCTCTTTTTCTTTTTAAAGCTTTATTTTTCAGTACTTAGCATTGAACCCAGGACCTTTGCATTGGGCCAAATCTCCAGCCCTTTTTAACTCAATTATTTAATTTTATTTTTACTTTTGGAGGTCTTGCTAAATCACTTAGTTTCCCAGCTGAGCTCAAACGTGCAGTCATCCAACTTTAGCCTCCCAGTATGCTAGGATTACAGGTGTGTGCCAAACAAAATACTTTGCACTGAATAATGTTTAAGCAATGGACATTTATTTTACTTACAGTTCTAGAGTATGGGAACTCAAAGATCAAGGTGCAAGCCAGTTTGGTATCTGCTGAACGCTGGTTATCTGCTTCTCATGCAGAACCTTCCTCAT